>NC_062549.1:107311912-107922105 GCF_016906955.1 Phacochoerus africanus | reverse complement strand
CGGAGTCGGCCCTCCCGGCCGCCGCCCCCTCCCCCCTACTCTTACACGGGAACCGCGACTCGCGCCTCCACGAGCTCTCAGGCGCGCGCCCGCTAGCTCGCTCGCGCTCGCTCGCGCTCGCTCGCCGGCGCCCCCTCTTCGCCACGTGACCGGTGGCCCGGTAAGACCCGCGCGCCGCGCCCCCGCTATGCGGCGGGGATGGCGTCGCCGTGCTCCGCGGCGGGATGTGCTCCTCTGCGGTATTCGCTTCCCCGCGGGACTCGCCCCTCGGACTGGCCGTCAGAGGACCTCGGGGTGACCTCCTCGCTTCTGGGACCCCACCGTAGATCTCAGCCTCAGTCTCGGGCGGAGAAAAGGGGAAAACCGCCCAGGACGGATGGGGCGCGTCCCGGGGCCTGACTCAGGTGTGGGGGGCGAGCGGCGCGCGGAGAAGCCGGGAAGTGACTGGAAGTGGAGGAGCGGGCGGGGCTTGAAGGGACGCGGGTTCACCTCGGACCCGGGAAGAGGCCGGGGACCAGCAGTTAAGAGCGCGGCTTGTGGCTTCGCTGCTTGAGTTCAGGGACCTCGGGGAAGTCACTCAAACACTCAGGGCCTGTTTCCTGCTCTAAAATGGCAACACTAATAGAAGCGACCTCATAAGGGCTTTTGGTGGTTTTCATGAGAAGTTTCTTACTACAGAGCCGGGTCTGTAGCATTTGCTGAATGGTGGGTACCAAATGCAGAAGTCGGGAGAGAAGAGCAGGTCTGAGGGTGGGGACGCTAGAAACAGAAAGGTCTGTGTGTGGGGAACGTGGGGAAATGAGAATGCAGAGAGGCCAAATTTGTAATGAACGCTGAAGGTTTGGGGCAAATACAGCTAAGAATTCTTTAGAGTCGATTATGTATGTGCTTAGCAGTTCACCTGAGTTAACCGCCCAACCCAATGTTGTAGTTGAAGTGATCAAATTAACTGATCGTGGAGTGCCTCTGATGTCCGAGACTTGAGAAATACCCAAAATCTTTGTAAGGCCCCACGCTTATAAATTTCTGGGGAGGTGGAGGGAGGCAGGTAGAAATCTACCAGCAGTTGATGAGCACAGGCCTGCCTCTGCCGCCTCCCCTCCCCTCCTCCCCACTTAATTCTCTCTACCGCTGGGTAAGGTTGGCCTTAAGCTTTTTGTTTTGCAAATGAAGAACCTAGATTGTGATGGAGTGGGGGTTGAGGGAAAGGTCTAAAAACTCCTCCTGTGTGCTTTCTTTCTCTCACCCACTCTGCTTCTGTTTCACACAACAAAAGTTTTCAGTGACAGTTCAGGACAATTAGAATAGCCAGATATGCTTATAAGCAATGACTGCTTTTTACCTTTAATAAATACAGAGAAGGAAGGCACTTCAGGTCCTTGGGGTGGCCAGGACTTGGGAAACCAGTGCTTCAGGGTATCAGGGAAGTAGTAGCATTCAGGGTAGGTGGTAGGAGAGTTGAGTTAGACAAACTAGGACTGGTTCACGTGTGAACCTGACTAATGGAATGTAGTGGGAAGTGGTAGAAGTAGATGATTCCCAGCAAATAGCAAAAGAAGGCTTTGGAGGGGCTTAGTGTGATAGGTTCACAATATGGACCTAGGATTAGATCTGAATTCCAACTTTGATACTTGGCAGTTCCTCTAGCTCTTTGTCCTTAAGCAAATCATTAAGCCTCCCTCATTCTCTGTAAAACAAGAATAGTACCTTCCTCATAGGGTTGTTATGATAATAAAATTAGTATTTACTTTAGTGTCTGGCATATAGTAAGCACCTAATAATAGTATAACCATAAATGTTTAACCCTTAAAGCCCCTCCCTTGGGGAGGAGGGGAGGGGAGGCAGCAGAGGCAGCCCCTCCCCAGTGTATCCACAGGGTCATACTTGGTGGTGTAATTTTGTATTCCTTTTCTTGAAGATATCCACCAAAATTATGTATACCTTAAGCCTCACAAAATCTAGATCTGCTCCTAGTAGGAACTCTAGTGTTGTGAAAAGAATATAGACTTTGGAGGAGTTCCCGTCGTGGCGCAGTGGTTAACGAATCCGACTAGGAACCATGAGGTTTCAGGTTCAATCCCTTGCTTTGGGTTAAGGATCCGGTGTTGCCGCGAGCTGTGGTGTAGGTCGCAGACCCGGCTCAGATCCCTTGTTGCTGTGTGTGGCTCTGGCATAGGCTGGCAGCTACAGCTCCAATTCCACCCCCAGCCTGGGAACCTCCATATGCCACAGGAAGCGGCCCTAGAGGAGACAAAAAAAAAAAAAAAGAATATAGACTTTGGAATCAGAAGGATTGTTCCTATAACTTATCCCTGTTACTTTGAGCAATTAGTTCACTGACTTATCCTGGGCCTGTTTTCTTACCAGATGCACTGATAATATCTACCAGCCTGAGCTGTTGTGACAGTCAAATAAGATAGTATTTGCAAAAGTGATTGGTAAAACTTGAAAAGCACTCAACAAATGTTTATGAATATTATAATTTGTCCATAAATGTATAAGAGGCAAAGATCAAAAGCACCTCCAAGGTTCTTAGCTGAAAAAGTATAAATGGAGTGGGGTGAGGTGGCAAAAATGATGAAATAATACAGGTAAAATTCTACTTTTTTGCCAGCTTTTCTTCCTGATTAATCCATGAAGCACTGAAGGAGTAAACTTAAAAAGCGCAAAATCAGAAATTTAGAGCTGAGAGGAGGTTGAAGATCATCTAGCATAAGCCCCCACATGTCACCGAAAGGGAAATCAAGGCCCAGGGACACTAAAACACTTTTCTGTGACCAGCCATCTAATAAATGGCATGATCAGAAGAACTAGATCTCCAGTATCCAGGTTCTTACTGTCCCAAGCAATCTTTAGGATAAAAGCATTTTGTCACAGGGTCTTTCAAAATCAGAGAAGGCTCTAGTGGCTTTTGGCTTTACCACAAAATTCCCCACACACACTTTTCTTTCCTAAAGGTTAATAGACTGTTTGCAAGCTTGTTAATAAATGAACAAAACTTCTGAAGATTTTGAAATTTCTGAGTTATAACTTCAGAGATTAATAATGGGATGAGAAATGCAAATACAAAATTTGGAAGTTCATAACAACTAGTTACTATTCAAGCTGAGAAAGTTACTCAACCTCTTTATCTGGAAAAGGAGAATAATAAAATTACAGTGTATTTTCTCTGGAATTCCACTGCATACTTCACTCACATTCCCTCAGTTATTCCATCATTTCTGTAAGTAAAAAATAGAAAGGTACTGTTATCCCTATTTCTCTAATACCAAACAAAGCGGGAAAGTATTCTTTTTGTTGTTGTTGTTGTCGTTGTTGTTGTTGCTATTTCTTGGGCCGCTCCTGCGGCATATGGAGGTTCCCAGGCTAGGGGTTGAATCGGAGCTGTAGCCACCGGCCTACGCCAGAGCCACAGCAACGCGGGATCCGAGCCGCGTCTGCAACCTACACCACAGCTCACGGCAACGCCGGATCGTTAACCCACTGAGCAAGGGCAGGGATCGAACCCGCAACCTCATGGTTCCTAGTTGGATTCGTTAACCACTGCGCCACGACGGGAACTCCAGGAAAGTATTCTTTTAAAACAACATTTAGGAGTTCCCATCGTGGCTAGTGGTTAACGAATCCGACTAGGAACCATGAAGTTGTGGGTTCAATCCCTGGCCTTGTTTAGTGGGTTAAGGATACTGCATTGCCGTGAGCTGTGGTGTAGGTTGCAGACATGGCTCGGATCCCGAGTTGCTGTGGCTGTGCCGTAGGCTGGTGGCTAAAGCTCCGATTCAACCCCTAGCCTGGGAACCTCCATATGCCGCAGGAGCGGCCCTAGAAAAGACAAAAAGGCAAAAATAATAATAAATAGAAATGGTCATTAGTAACTATTAATAATAGGAGACTAATCCATAGGCTTTGAAGGCTGTCGACTTAGGAAGAGCATGTTCTAGGTTCCTTCTACCCATGGTAGAGCTGAACAATCATTGCAAAAACTGTTGGCCATGAAAGTTGCCCTTGAAACTAGTTTCAGGAGAAACTACCCTCTACTTACCTGAATCTGGGATGGTTGTTAGCCTTTGGGCAGCTAAATTGGGGGTGGAGATTTGGGGCCATCTTTTTCAACAACTTAAGATCAAAGAAATTCTGGGTGTCCTTGGCACCCGCATTCAATGTTGTGAGATTTTTTTTGTGAGAACTTGGACCTCATGGCCCTCATGCAGCATCAGCAGAAGGCAGTTCGAACTCCTAAACAGCTGTACCTCAAACTGGTGTGACTCAGGAGAGGAGTCTGTGCAGTGAAAAAAGCCTCTTAGATCACAATGACTAGCTTTATGTATCCAGCTGCCTGGGGAGCCAGGTCTGGGTGTTCTAACTGGACCTTGATACTGCTGCACTGGTGTACAGGATGAGGCTTAAAGCACAGAAATCAATCTGTGTTGAGCTTTCAGAAGCCTGAATTTGCCACAGTGCCCTGCACCATATAGTACCTGTGACGCCTGTACCCAGGTGAGGTCCAGGGGCTACCAATCCCACCCACTTCTGAGCCATGCATTAATAGAGTAAAGCCTTTCCCCATCGCCCTTCCTTTTGCTTGAATCCTGAGTTCAGATGTTATGCCTATTGTATTTTATCCTGATAGGATTGTTTTTTTGTGGTCATAGAATAAGGCCATAACCTTTGGGTAAAGTGTAAGTAAAAGTTTCCCTAAATAAGGCACATTTTCTCATCATCCATCATCCATAGAAGAGAATTCCCACAGGAGAACTTGGAACATGGAACAGGTAAGGTGGCTCTTCTGGATTTACCTTCTTAGGATTTGGACTTAGAGGAGTTATGAATATTGAAGGCCCTCCTCACTGATTGGGGGAAAACAGGCTCCGCCATAGAGCTGCCTTACTGGGTTTTCCTGGAGATCCAAAAATAAAGGTAAATATCCATGTTGTGTAAGTCTGCTAATTGCTGCATCACTCTACTTATCCCTGAACTTCAGTCAAGTTTAATTTAAATGAAAGATTCAAACTAAGTGAAAAGCCTCAAGGGTGAGATAAGAGTGGCGAGCAGTATGGGGAAAGGGAGTTCTCTTCCTCTAGGTATCCAGGTTCACGTGTTTTAAATGAAGCACTTCCCCGAGTAGCACTAACAGTCCAAGTTTGCTTGACATTGCTACATAATACATTATTTAGTAATTCAAAAGAAAACAGAATTCTTTAAATTCCTAACACTTTATTTTTAATCAGTATAAAGTGGGAAAAAAAATGACAAAATTATGTGGGGGTTAGAAAGTGAGAAATGGATAGGCAATGGGAAGTAGGGTGAACAAAGATTGCAGCAGGCTAGTCTGTTCCAGCTTGGTCTCTGCTGCAGTATTTAAGAAGCAGGCAAAATGGGGAGTGCTCCTTCCCAGCCCCTAGTCCTCCCCATGGTGTCAGTGGTGATTTATGAAAGCTCTCCAAGGAAAAATTTAGTCTCAGAACAAGGGTCTTAGTAACAAAATTTGGCAGTCCCCTCCCTATAAGGAGATTCTTCTTCCACTATGACCTTGGGCAGGTCAGGACTCAAGTTTAAGATACTTGATTGCCTTACAACTTCACCCCCAGTTTTCTCCTCTCCCAGGCCCAAGGTTCCGTTTTGGTCACCATAGCCACAGTAACTGAAATGGCCCACTTCATCCTTTGCAGTGCACAGCCTTCAGTCCCAAGCTCCAACTGCTTATAGACAAGTTATTTTCTCTCTAGTGTCTCAAACTCATGGTCTCAGGCTGAGGGCTTTAACTTTACCCTGCTTTGGGAAGAGCCCTCTTCTAGATGTTGACCACCTGTAATCTAGGAGCAAAAAAGAAATTGGAGTATCATAGAGGAGTATTCTTTGTTCTGTGTTACCTGCCTTCAGGATAGCTGGTCTACTCACTGTCCCAAAGCCAGAAGTATAGTAACTCTTAGCAAGCTCAGAATATACCACTCTACTGCAGCCGTTGTTTTCACCATTCATTCCCTCGTTGTTTTGTGTATGCTTGCCATAGCCACATCAGCAGGAACCAGAATCTGGAGCAGTTACATGCCAACAAGAGGCACAAAGTCATAAATTGCAAATAGGCAACACACATCAGAGTAGCCATCTATGTAGAAGACTAGGTATGCTTTTCATGTTCAATCAGGCCCAAACGAGCTAAGTAGTGGGGATTTTGTTTCCAATGAAAAGATAAGTTAATCTTGAAACCTTTCAACTTCTTATGCATGCCCTGTGGTTCACTGGACATCCCATTGACTAATCCAGGTGAGACGCCTGAGACACAACCCATCTATGCTTTAACCATAACATCGGAACATGTAATTCAAGCTATGTTGACCAAGCCTACTTATAGAATCCAGTGTTCTCTTGTGGTGCAGTGGATTAAGGATCCAGTGTTGTTACTGCAGCAGTTTGAGTTGCTGCTGTGGCACAGGTTTGATCCCTGGCCCTGGAACTTCCACGTGTCATGAGCATGGCAAAAAAAAAAGAGAGAGAATCCAGTGGGATGAGTGAGGTATGCACTCCAGAACTTACTGAGGGAGTTCCTTTTTGTTGCAACCAAGCCCTTTTACAAAGACCTTCCACCAGGAATCTAGGGAAATCTCATCCCCCCCCCCCAAATTTACAGATGTGTTACTAAGCTATTCTTAATCATGAAGTGGGTAATTCTTAGCTTATAATTACTATAAGGTTGAGATGTAAACTTAAGTCTACTTAACTCTAGCTTGTGCTCCTAAATGCTGGACTGTTTTCATTTATCTAAAATTCTGAGGGACGGATGGGGTTGAGGAGCATAAGAGGTAGGAAATACAGGACTGTTTCATAGTCCCAATTCTGAGCCTCTGTATATGCTATTTCTTCATAGGAAGCACTTCCTCCGTGTACCAGATAAGCTGTATATTTAATAACACTGAGGTGAAAGAGAAGCAGATAGACTAACAAGGGAGTAGTTTTAATAAATCTATTATATAATCCAAACCTCTTCATAATCCAATTTAGCTTCCCCACTAATTAATGTGAATTCATAAGGTTTCATAATTACTAGTCATATTTACTAACCAGGTTCTTTCTACAAAACTATTGTTCACATTTGAATAAATTGCTTAGGAAACCCACTTCCAAATCCAAGTTAAATATAATATGTTTCATTTCCTATTTCTTTCTGGGGGCACATAATTATTTTGGAAGAAGCTTTGGCTTGGATAATTGAATTCCATATCTTGCCCTACTTCCTCTGGAAGATCTCTCTCTTAAAACATTGCCTATTCATCAGCCTTGCCAATTCAAGAGAAGAGCTTCTCTAGGTTTGTGAATTTCCTGAAGTTTTAAGGGCCCCAAGTAAAAATGGATGCTTTTTGTACTTTAAAATGCAGGCATTCCAAACTTCTAATGAGTTGTCCACTATAAAGAATGCAAAGTCATAACTATAATTAAGAAAATAAAAACTATCACAAAAGAAAGAATTCGGAGTTCCCGTTGTGGTGCAGTGGAAAAAAATCCACTAGGAACCATGAGGTTTCGGGTTCGATCACTGGCCTCACTTAGTGGGTTGAGGATCTGGCGTTGCCGTGAGCTGTGGTGTGGTTTGCAGACTTGGCTCAGATCTGGCGTTTCTGTGGCTGTGGCGTAGGCTGACAGCTGTAGCTCCTATTAGACCCTTAGCCTGGGACCCTCCATATGCCGTGTGTGTGGCCCTAAAAAGACCAAATAAGTCTGAAAAAAAACAAAAAGAATGCAAAAGTCATATAATTCAGAAATTATCATGAGTACTGGATAGCATATAAACCTTTTGTGACCTGCCTTATACATTTTCCATATAGAAAGCTTTTCCTCAGGTCAGTAAAGCAAATTAAGCTGCTCCTTTATTTTCTTCTGCCACACCCACTGCATGTGGAAGTTCCCAGGCCAGGGATCAAACCTGTACCAGCAGGGACCTATGCCACTGCAGTGACAACACCAGATCCTTAACCTGCTGCATCACAAGAGAACTCCATCCTTTATTTTCACGTGAGGAGAGAAAGCTGGGGAGAGGGAAGGAAAGGGTATATTTTAAGGTAGATTAAAAAGGCCTAGGAGTTCCTGTCGTGGCTCAGTGGTTAATGAACCTGACTAGCATCCATGAGGACATGAGTTCGATCCCTGGCCTCGTTTAGTGGGTTAGGGATCCAGCATTGCCGTGAGCTGTGGTGTAGGCTGAAGATGTGGTTCAGATCCCGAGTTGCTGTGGCTCTGACATAGGCCGGCAGCTGTAGCTTCAACCCCTAGCCTGGTAACCTCCAGGCCCTAAGAAGACCAGAAAATAAAAAAAAAGGCCTAGCCACAAAAAAAGTTCCCGCTGTGGCACAGCTGGTTAAGGACCCACCATTGTATGTGCAAGGGTGCAGGTTTGATCCTTGGCCCAGAGCAGTGGGTTAAGAAACCAGGATGGCTGCAGCTGTGGCGTAGATCACAGTGGCAGCTCGGACTTGATCCCTGGCCCAAGAACTTCCACATGCAGGGTATGGCCAAAATAAAGCCTATGCCCCAGGGATTTTCTAGCTATGTATAGAGAGGCATTTAAATCGTGTGTTCGTTGTGACTGTCAACTTGGAAGGTTAACCTTTCTAGAACAATCTGTACTAGAAATTAGGACTTCCTCTTAACATTTTTGCTTACTCCTTTTCAAAGAGATTCCAAGATGGTTTTAACTCATAGAAGAATATTTTCTGGAGTTCCCGTCGTGGCGCAGTGGTTAACGAATCCGACTAGGAACCATGAGGTTGCGGGTTCGGTTCCTGCCCTTGCTCAGTGGGTTAACGATCCGGTGTTGCCGTGAGCTGTGGTGTAGGTTGCAGACGCGGTTCGGATCCCGCGTTGCTGTGGCTCTGGCATAGGCCGGTGGCTACAGCTCCGATTAGACCCCTAGCCTGGGAACCTCCATATGCCGCGGGAGCGGCCCAAGAAATGGCAAAAAGACAAAAAAAAAAAAAGAATATTTTCTACTTCTCTGTACAGTTCCTTTTATACCTCCTCCCTTTGTCTTTTAGACTGGAAATCATCAAAAAATAAAGGTGTTCAGAAATAGAGGCAAGCATAGATGAAGCCTAAAGACATTCGCAGGCATCCAGATCTCTAGGCAGCCTTCCTCCTGGCCTCTTCCTCTTGGTATTTTCTCCTTATCTGGAGGAAAAAAAAAAAATTACTCTATAAGCCCACATTCAAGGGCCTGACTTCCCTGGGAATTTTTATTCCTATATTCAAAGTAATGTGGAGTTTGAGTCAGTTAAGTTTTATGACACTAGAATTGTTGAAAAGCAATAAATTATTACTGTAATTTCTGTTTATTTTAAATATCAGTGATCTGTTTTAAACTTGTTTGGAAAAGAATAGGCTGTGAACTTTTCTCAACCTTTGATGCAGGACTCCAGCTGAACTAGCAAAAGACATTGCTTCAAAGAAACTACTAATTTTTTTTTTCATTAACAATTTAACTTTCTATCTTTTCTCCTTCAAAATGTATCACTATAAACATCTTACAGACAGGGTCCCTTTCTTCTCTTGGTATCATGCAGACTGCTTTATATAGACCTACGAATACAACCAGTACAAATTGGTTGATTATTCCAAGGTGGTGTCAGCATAGTAATGATGATGGACAATAGCGATCAGCATTGATACAGCACAGCCTTTGTGCCAGACAGTGTCATGAGCATTTTGGGTAGAGTCGATTAACTTTTATCTGGTTGTCTATTTTTCTGGTAAAACACTGAAAATCTTTGCTTGGAGTTCCTGTCATGGCTCAGCGGTTAACGAACCCGACTGGGATTCATGAGAATGTGGGTTTGATCCCTGGCCTCCTTTAGTGGGTTAAGGATCCAGCATTTTGCTGTGAGCTGTGGTGTAGGTCGAAGACACGGCTCTCGGATCCTGCGTTGCTGTGGCTGTGGTGTAGGCTGGCAGCTGCAGCTCCAATTTGACCCCTAGCCTGGGAACCTCCATATGCTGCAGGTGAGGCCCTAAGAAGACCAAAAACAAAGTCTGTGCTCCAGTCAGTTCCAAAGTTCAGCCTCACCTCCCCAACAAGAATAACCAGAATTTCAGTTGTCTTCTCTTTATTATTTTGACTGCAACAAACTGTTATTTTTAGATCCATGCTTGCCCCCAAGAGTTGGTCTGAGTACACAACTGGCAGTTGCTTTATTTATTGTAGAGTATAAAGCAACAAACAAGCCTTAAGTAACTTTGTGCTTGGTGTGAACACCTGATTAGCTTCACTGAAGAAAGAGATGCAATAAAAATGTTGAAGTTTGTTTGCTCTACCTTTCATCATTTTTCAGAAAAATATTGCTCAGAACTAGCTTCCTCAGCAAATATATATATATATACATATATATATATATATATTCCTTATCCTTTATAATGTAATAAGGAGTAATGGATTGGTTTAGTTTAGAATCTAACAAATAGTTTTTTCCTCCGATTCGGATTTTTTTTTTAATCTTTTTAGGGCCATACCTGCTGCATATGAAGGTTCCCAGCCTAGGGGTCAAATCGGAGCTGTAGCCTCTGGCCTACGCCACAGGCATAGCAAGGCCAGATCCAAGCTGCATCCTCGACCTACAGGACAGCTCATGGCAATGCTGGATCATTAACGCACTGAGCGAGGTCAGGGCTCAAACCTTCGTCCTCATGGATACTAGTTAGGTTCGTTTTGCACTGAGCCACCACAGGAACTCCTCCAGTCAGATTTTATTTCTAAAAAAGCCATTTAGTTGCATGCAATTATGAAATTTCACCATTTAGCAGTGAGAGGAAGTTGCTAAAACTTCCATTAGACAAGCTTGGGACCTGATTTTTTTTTTTCTCTCTTTTTCTTTTTAGCATGTGGAAGTTCCAAGGCCAGGGATCAAGCCTGAGCTACCGCAACAACCTGAGCTGCTACAGTGACAATGCCACATCCTTAACCTGCTGAGCCACAAGGGAACTCCAGGACCTGACTTTTTAAGAAAGAGTGCATGTTCTTCTAGATTACTAGAGGTGTTTTGCCACTGAGTAGTAATTGTTCAGTAGAATTAGAGGATGGAGCACAAGCTGGCTTTGTTTACTTAGGAAGATTGAAAGCACTTGCCTAGAACCAATTATAAAAAATGTTCTATCAGTCAAAGCACTTTCTCTGGCTATAACACACTATTGCTATTTCTGAAGGCATTTATAGAAAGTTTGCTACAGTTTTGGCACATTTATTTTTAACACACCACTGCTGTAAAATGGATTCCACAAAGCGTTAGTAATTCCAGTACATACTTAAGACGTTCATTCATTTTACTTAATTCATCCATTTATTCATTTATGCCTTCATTCCATGTTAATTGGATACCTACTATGCAGAGTATGATTGCTATAATTATTTTTAAAAAGTTACTGATTTCTGTACATGGGGCAAAATTTTAGTAGTGCAAAGGAATGTACAGCAAAAAAGAAATCTTATACCCCAGTTCCCCAGCCATTCACCTCACCTCCCCGGAATCAACTAATATTACCAGTTGCATTTTTACGTTACTTTTATATTCTTCTAGAACTATTCTATGTATATATAAGTATATACATGGATTTGTGTGTGTGCGTATAATGGTAGTGTATTATATATACTATTCTGCTCCTCTCTTTTTTTTTTTCACTTAACAGTGTTGTAATTTTAAAATAAGATTTATTGCTCTTTAGGTACATTAGATTACATCATAGCCAACATTTTAGAGGGAAAAAAAAGATGCTCCAGAAAAGACTCTGAAATGATTTCCTTAAAGACAATAGACAGTGTTTGTTACAGAATCAAAAAGTTAGTTACCACAGGGAGTTCCTGTTGTGGTTCAGCAGTTAGCGAACACAGCTAGCATCCATGAGGTTGTGGGTTTGATCCCTGGCCTTGCTCAGTGGGTTAAGGGTCCGGCATTGCCATGGGCTGTGGTGAGGTTGCAGATGCAGCTCAGATCTGGCATTGCTATGGCATAGGCTGGCAGCTGCAGCTCTGATTCTGCAGTTCCCTGGTGTCACAGCAAGTCAAGGATCCATGGTTGTGACTGCTGTGGCTAGGGTTGCTGCTATGGTGCCAGTCCAACCCCTGGCCCTGGGAACTTCCCTGGCTGCACTTGTATACACACACACACACACATAAATACATATATACATTCTTTTTTTTATATTCTTTTCCATCATGGTCTGTTTATTAGTGATTTTTGATCTTGAAAAAAACTGAGTTTTGTGGTGTATATGCAATAGAATATTACACAGCCATTAAAAAAGAATGAAATCTTTCTTTTACCGACAGCCTAGATACCCAGAGGGTGTTATGCTAAATGAAATACATTAAACAGAAAAAGTTAGATACCATATGATTTCTTATATGTGGAATCTAAAAAACAAAACAAATGACAAACATAACAAAACAGAAACAGAGAGAGCAAACAGGTAGTTACCAGAGGGAAGGAGAGAAATAGATGAGGGAGATTGAAAGGTACAAACTTCCAGTTGCAAAATAAAAACAAGTCACAGGGATGGAATGTATAGAGTGGGGAATACCGTCAATAATGTGATATATTTGTATGGTGACAGATGGTAACTAGATTTATCATGGTGATCATTTTAAAATGTATGGAGGAGGAGTTCCTGTTGTGGCTCAGTGGTTAACGAATCTGACTAGGAACCGTGAGGTTGTGGGTTCGATCCCTGATCTCGCTCAGTGGGTTAAGGATCCAGCGTTGCCATGAGCTGTGGTGTAGGTCGAAGACCTACATTGCTGTGGCTCTGGTGTAGGCTGGCAGCTACAGCTCCGATTAGACCCCTAGCTTGGGAACCTCCATATGCCACGGGAGTGGCCCCAGAAAAGGCAAAAAAGACAAAAAAGATTAAAGAAAAAAATGTATGGAGGAGTTCCCTTCCTGGCGCAGTGGAAACGAATCTGACTGGGAACCATGAGGTGGCAGGTTCGATCCCTGGCCTCACTCAGTGGGTTAAGGATCTGTCGTTGCCGTTGCCGTGAGCTGTGGTGTAGGCCAGCAGTTGTAGCTCCGATTAGACCCCTAGCCCGGGAGCCTCCATATGCTGAGGGTGCAGCCCTGAAAAGACAAAAAAAAAAAAAAAAAAAAATGGAAATATTGAAACCCTATGTAGTGTAATAGGTACTAACATGATGTTGTAAGTCAATTATATTTCAAAAAGAAACTCATAGAAAAAGATCAGATTTGTGGTTGCCAGAGGATGGGGAGTTGGGGGAAACGTGGAATTAGATAAGGGCAGTCAAATGGTGCAAGCTTCCAATTATAATTGAAATAAGTACTAGGGGTGTAATGTACAAAATGGTAAATATAATTATATTTGAGAATTGTGAGGAGAGTAAAAGTTCTCATTTCAAGAAAAAAAAATTTTTACTGCAAAGCAACAATCATCAAAACCGGGATGGTACTGGAACAAAAACAGAAATATAGATCAGTGGAACAGGATAGAAAGCCCAGAATTAAACCCACACACCTACAGTCAACTAATCTGTGACAAAGGCAAGAATATATAATGGAGAAACGACAGTCCTTTCAATAAGTGGTCCTGGGAAAACTGGACAGCCACATGGAAAAAAATGAAATTAGAACACTCCCTAACACCATACACAAAAATAAACTCCAAATGGATTAAAGACCTAGATATAAGACCAGACACTGTAAAACTCTTAGAGGAAAACATAGGGCAAACACTCTCTGACATAAATGATAGCAACATCTCAGATCCACCTCTTAAGAGTAATGACAGTAAAAACAAAAATAAACAAATGGGACCTAATCAAACTTAAAAGTTTCTGCACAGCAAAGGAAACCCTAAACAAAATGAAAAGACAACCCACAGAATGGGAGAACATCTTTCCAAATGAATCAACTGACAAGGGATTTATCTCCAAAATTTATAAACACCTCCTACAGCTCAATACCAAAAAAAAAACAAACAACCCCATCAAAAAATGGGCAGAAGATCTAAACAGACAATTCTCCAAAGAATACAAGCAGATGGCCAAAAAAACACATGAAGAGATGTTCAACATCACTCATCATTAGATAAATGCAAATCAAAACCACTCTGAGGTACCACCTTACACCAGCCAGAATGGCCAGCATCAAAAAGTCTACAAACAGTAAGTGCTGGAGAGGATGTAGAGAAAAAGAAACCCTATTACACTGTTGGTGGGATTGTAAACTGGTGCAAGCACTGTGGAAAGCAGTGTGGAGATTCCTCAGAAAACTAAAAATAGAACTACCATTTGATCCAGCAATCCCACTCCTGGGCATTTATCCAGAGAAACTATGTCTCGAAAAGACACATGTACTCCAGTGTTCATTGCGGCACTGTATACAATAGCCAAGACATGGAAACAACCTAAATGCCCATTGACAGAGGAGTGGATCAAGAAGAGGTAGTACATATACACAATGGAATATTACTCAGCCGTTAAAAGGAACGAAATACCGGCATTTTTAACAACATGGATGGACCTAGAAATTATCATACTAAGTGAAGTCAGACAATGAGACACCAACATCAGATGCTATCACTTACATGTGGAATCTGAAAAAAGGACACAATGAACTTTGCAGAACATATTCTGACTCACAGACTTTGAAAAACTTAGTTTCCAAAGGGGATAGGTTGGCGGATGGGGGGATGCGCTGGGGGTTTGGGATGGAAATACTGTAAAGTTGGGTTGTGATGATCAAAAAAAAATTTTTTTTCTCTTTAATTTTGTATCTATATATGATAGATGTTCATTAAACTTATTAGGGGTAACCATTCATGATGTATTTAAATCAAATGGTTATGCTGTACACCGTAAACTTACACAGTGCTGTATGTCAATTGTATCTCAATAAAACTGGAAGAAAAAATAAAAAATAAAATAGGAGTCAAAAAACAAACCTGAATCTCCCTGAATTTGCAGGGCATCTTCTAAAATCTACACATGAAAAATAATGGGAGTTCCCGTCGTGGCGCAGTGGTTGACGAATCCGACTAGGAACCATGAGGTTGTGGGTTGGATCCCTGCCCTTGCTCAGTGGGTTAAGGATCCGGCGTTGCTGTGAGCTGTGGTGTAGGTTGCAGACGCGGCTCGGATCCAGCATTGCTGTGGCTCTGTAGACTGGCGGCTACAGGTCCGATTCGACCCCTAGCCTGGAAACCTCCATATGCTGCGGGAGCGGCCCAAGAAATGGCAAAAAGACAGGAAAAAAAAAAAGAAAAATAATGAATCATTTGAGGAGATCTCAAAAAGAAAATTAGTGAACAAGCAGGCAAATGGGCAAAGGAATGGAATAGACATTTAGCCAAAAAAAGAAACACAGGAGTTCCCATTGTGGCTCAGTGGGTTACAAACCCAACTATTATTCCTGGTCTCACCAAGTGTGTTAAGGATCTGGCATTGCCAGGAGTCATGGTGTAGGTCGCAGACGTGGTTGGGATCCCGCTTGCTGTGGCTCTTATTCGACCCCCAGCCCGGGAACTTCCATATGCCACAGGCTCGGCCCTAAAAAGAAAAAAAAGAAAAAAGAAATACAAATGATCAAATACAGAGAAGTGTTCAGAAATAATCACACATGGATATTGACAAGGTTTCTCTAAACTATAAAGCCCAGGACCTTAAGAGTTTTTCACGTAGCATATTGGCAAAGATTTATTTAAATCATAAATCCAGTTTTGTAATTCTCAAGAGTGTCTGGAAACTATCACTCTTATACATTGCTAGTAGGAGTAATTCTAGTTATGAGAATTTATCCAGAGGAAATAATTAGGTATGCTTGTACAAGTTTGTTCAGTGCTGTGTTATTTATAATAAAGACTATATATAACCTAGATGTTTAACAATAACAGGTGAGTTAAACTGTGGTCTTTCTAAATTTGTAATTATGGTATTACAAATGCAGCTGTGAAAATCAATCATGCTTTAGGAAAAAGTGGGGTTTATGGTGTACTATTAAAGAATGCAGGTTTCAAAACACCGAAGGACAAAGTCATCACACTTTTTTTTTTTGGCAGCAGCTTCAGCATGTGGAAATTCTCAAGCCAGGGATCAAACCTGTGCTACAGTAATTAGCTGAGCCATTGCAATGACAACACCAGATCCTTAACCTGTTGCACCACAAGGGAACTCCTACCACACTTTTTACTTTTTAAGTAAATATGCATAAAAGTGTGGGCACAAAAGTCATTTTAGAAGATTATAATTCCAAATGTTAAGAATGCTTATCCCTTAGAGTTCCCACTGTGGCACAGTGGGTTAAGGATCAGGCACTGCTGCAGCTGTGGCTTGTGCCACAGATTTAAAAAAAAGAGAATGCTTATCCCTCAGTGGTGGGATTATAGGGTGGTATTTATTTTCTTTATATCTTTATTTGGATATTTTTTATAATGTTAGTGTTGCCATGACTACCTGAAGGAAAAAAGGAATACTTTCTATATAGTTACTTTATTTTAGGCATCTGTAGTAAGTGATTTTTTTTTTTTTTTAACTAGAGAAGACTGAGCATTTCATATACAACAAAAAGGATGACAAAGAGGAGAGTTTGTGTGTCAGATGAAGTCGTACTAGTTAGTCAAGCTAGAGGATGAATTAGAAATAATCCAATTTCCTTTATTTTATAGATGCAAAAAATAAAGTTTGGACTTATCCAAGGGCCTATAAGGGTTTTCCTCTGTTATCTCCCCATAGATAATGGATTTTTTTTTTTTCTGCCTTAATTTACCTGGGGAGGCCCACACAATATGAAAAGGCAAAAACCTGGCCCTCAGTAGGTCTGGTCTACCTAACGGATCGGGTGGTACTTACCTGGACCTCCATGAGTTAGTCTCTGCTGCGTCTTCCAGAGAAAAGAGAATAGATCGTCCTCTGGCTGATACAAACAAGGGAAGACAGCAGCTGTATGTGACCTTGTATTCTGACATGGTTCTGGCATCTGGACAGAATCTTTTTGGTAGCCTGTGCTTTGTCACTTTCTAGAAATACAGCAGTTAGGCACCTGGGCTCAGGACTTAACCACTCCACAAGAGTCCAGACCTCCTTGAAGGTAGGAGAAAGGAGTCCCAGTGCTCTCAGCATTTGGTTATCATTCTCAGGTGGGCTTTGGTGTCCAGTTAATGAGCAGGCATCGTGCCAGGAAGAGATACTTGAACTTAGATCTCAAAGGGTATGTTCTCTGAAGCTGAAATCATAAACCGGAACATCTGATGTGTGTCTCATACACAATGAAGGAGGGGAGGACTGCTGACGGAAATGTCACAAGCAGCTGCTTTTAGCACTTGGCTCTCACCAATGAAGCTTTCCCCTCGGCCACTACACCCCACCCTTTTCCTGCATGAAAGCAATTTAAGGCTCTTCTCATTCTGCACGCCGGGAAACAGGCTGTTAATATATATCTGTTAAATCAGTCTAGTTCATGGCTGGTTGATGTGCCTGGTGGGTCATGAGAATGACTGTCTCAGTTACTGTTTTGAATCAGGAAAGAGAGACAATCACGTGCCCTGCCCTGAAAGGTAAGGAATGTGGCCTGTGGTTCTAATTAATCTATTCGCTAAACAATGTCCTCCGAACATTGTTTAAATCACTTTACTCTTCTACCATTTCTTCAGCTATATACTAAAGCATGTAATCCTGAGGAACTTCATGGTGGGGTTGCGAAGAGGTATTTCTTCCTCTTTCCCTCAGTGTTCCAATGCTAAATCCTCTGTATCCTTTGGATTTAAGTTGAAACTTCAATTTCTTGAGGAGCGCTCCCCTGATCCTAAGGTTCAAGACCAGGGAGTCTCCCAGTTCATCACATCATAGCACCTGGTACTTCCCTTTTTGCAGCCTGTGTCATGCTTATGATAATAGTTGTTTGGTGTCTATCTTTCCTATTAGGTTATAAAATTCCCTTACAGTAGGAATTATATCTGTCTTTTGCACCTGAATCAGCACTAAGCATTATGCTCTGGGCATATTTGGTGCCTGAGAAACACTTATTGAATGATTGATGAATTACATCATTTGAGCGTCCTTTGTGAAAATCAGTGTTGACCTCTGTGTGCTTTCCTGATCATGCAGGTAATATTAAGAATAGGTGGTGAATTGGAGCCAAATAGACTGCTGCTTATCATTCAGTTCCCCCTGCCTGACTACTGCTTGCCTTTTCATACCTCTCTAATCGAGATTCTTATCAACTCCTTAAGCAGTCATTTTTAGGACGATTTCAGTCTGTGTTCATTTTTAAGTGAAACTAAGACTCCAAACTGGCTTTTAAGAGTTGAGTGTTGTGTTTTCCTAGTATTTCAGTCGATTTAAAGAATCATTAGGCTCCCAAAGAAAGATTTCATGTGGTCTAATTACATTTGAGAATGAGTTTGCCAACCTCAAATACATTCTTATCCAAAATACCATCTTAGTGTTACTGAAATATTGAATCGAACTTGAGTATCTCTCTCTATCCAGAAACTTTTCAGAGTAGATTCATAGTTGAAACAAGGAAAATAAGCTTCCTATGCAATTTACTAATTCAATAATTACTAGCGAACACTCTAAGTCAGACACTATTCTAGATATTTGGGGATATCAGTAAATAAAACAGATTCTTGTCCTCATGGAAATAGTGATAGGACTTCTGTGGTATAGACAGCAGTCACCATGCAGTCCTTGGCTCCTCTGCTTTTCCCAGCCTTCCTTCAGTGAGATTGCGGTCAAGTGAGGGAGTACTGCTGGCTGGCGGCCTGAAGGAAGTCTTGTGTCATTTTCAGGCTGAGGAAGTTATAAGCCGATGTGCCACCCCTAACCCTTTTGCCCCCCTCACAGTGACCTTGGAAGTTACACGTTCCACATGGGACAGCCGCAAGACAGCAGATCCCATGTCATCTCGGTTACTTGAGCGAAGCTGTGGAGAAGAGCAACCCGACCTTTACCACACGCCAGCCTGTGCTAACTGTAGGGCAGATGTGTGGTACATATTTTAGTTGGTTAAATCACTAAGAATTCAGGGTTTGATTGCTGGGACAGCCAGCATTCACTACCCTGAGTGATACAACTCCTGCTGTTTACTTAACAGCTTTTATGTGGTAGTACACACTACTAGGCTGTTTGTAACAATGATTTATTGTTCTTAACACCCTGATAATCATTTTCCTTGCCAAAAAGGGGGGGGGCAATTTTAATACTCCTCCCAAACTACTATATTCATTCTCATCAAATCTGCTCCTTAAAAAAAAAAAAGTAGTGCTAAGATTGATACAAGCCTTGAAATTAATTAATTAATTAATTAATTTTAATTTTTGGCCAAACCTGTATGTAGCACGTGGGGGCTCCTGGGCCAGGGATTGAACCCTTGCCACAGCAGCCACCTGAGTTGCAGCAGTGATAACACCAGATCCTTAACCTGGCTGTGCCACAAAGGAACTCCAAGCCTTGAAATTTTGGAGCAAAAAAAATGATTTTAGGCTTATTCTAGAGGACTGAATTTGGATAAGTCTTTATCCCTATTTTATGGCTGGCCGAGTAGGTTATTTAATCTACCTTTTTTTTCTACAGTTAAAACTTGATGGTAATATTTTGCTCCTAATGTCAGAAGGTTATGGTGACCAAAATGCGTTAACGCTATAAACAATGAAGCGTTTACTATGTGACCATTCTCATGAAATATAAGACACTGCCAATTGTAGGGCACACCATAACTTCATGTATTACCAAGAAAGAAAATAATGCTATGAGTTAATTTTTGGTACAATGCTTTCTTTTCACTCAGCCCATATTAAAGGGCTTATTTAGGTTGATTTGAACACTGATTTTTACTGTATATCATACTTGTGCGTTAATAAAGGGGAAATGGAGTTCTCGCTGTGGCGCAGTGGGTTAATGGTCCAGCTTGTGTCTGTGGAGGTGTCAGTTGGAGCCTCGGTCCAGCACAGTGAATTAAGGATCTGGCATTGCTGCAGCTGTGGTGTAGGTCACAACTCCGGCTCAGATTTGATCCCTAGGCTAGGAACTTTCACATGTCCCCAGGGTAGCTGAAAATAAAAGGGAGGGAGTGGAAATTCAGTTGTATTAGTCTAAAATGGTTTTATATTGAGTCTGTCTTCTGAATCACTTTTCAGCTCTGAGTCGTTGATGTCTGTATTTTTCAATCCGGTGTCACCCTCTGTGCCATCAAGAGCACTGGCGAAGAACGTTCTCCAAGTGCGCCTCCACCATTTTTTTCTGAGATTTTCTTTCAAGCTTCTGACATCCATTCTGAAAGTTTTGATGCTGTTCTTTCTGATCTTACTAGAAAATGTCAATGGGAGGTTTTCAGGCAACAACTAGGATTCATATTTCTTGCGTAAATGGTGGTTAAACGGTGTTTTTTTTTCTGTTTGCTTTTGACTGAAATGTCCGTGGGTTTAGGTTGTCTAGTCATACCATTGGGAATAACAACCAAGTTTGCAGATGAGCAAACAATAGCAACAACACTGAAAGCACTGAGCAGTGAAAACAACTGAAAAAGACCATCAATTGTCTCTATTTCAGAGATGTTAAAATGTGAAAATAGATGTTTCTTGGAAGAGATAAAGTATTCGTTTTTTTAATTTGTTTGTTTTTTTTTTTTTTTACAAATAAGGATATATAATAATAAGGCCCCAAGAAGCTCAGCTACCCAGGAGCTCACGTCATTCTTTGATCTCTGTCCCATTGTTAACACTACAGTCCAAGACTTCACAATCTTAAATCTAGGACAGTGTGATAAGGGTAGGAGACAGAGAACTGGCTTTGGTGTCTGAAGACCTGAGTCTGATCTCAGCCCTGTAGTTTTTCAGATGTGCTACTTTGGGGGTCAAGTCATTATTCCTTAGGGGAAATACCTAATTCAGAAGGTTTTAAGGGGGATTTAATGTATGCAAAACAATTTTTTCTATTTTTCTAGCCATGCCCATGACATGTGGATGTTCCCAGGCAAGGGATCAAACCCTTGTCACAGCAGCAAACAGAGCTTCTACAGCAACACTGGATCTTTAATCCACTGAGCCAGCAGGGAACTCCAGAAGCACTTTAATTTAGATGCAGAAGGAAAAGAACTAACATTTGCGGTGTACCAGGAACTGTGTAGGGAACTTTGGTTTTTTTTTTTTTTTTTTGTCTTTTCTAGGGCCGCTCCCGCGGCATATGGAGGTTCCCAGGCTAGGGGTCTAATCGGAGCTGTAGCTGCTGGCCTACACCACAGCCACAGCAACATGGGATCCGAGCCATGTCTGCGACCTACACCACAGCTCACGGCAACGCCGGATCCTTAACCCACTGAGCAAGGCCAGGGATGGAACCTGCAACCTCATGGTTCCTAGTCGGATTCGTTAACCACTGCGCCAAGACGGGAACTCCATGTGTAGGGAACTTTGTTTGCATTATCACATTTGATCTGATATAAAGGCTAAGGCATATAGTGTCTTGATCATCTTGCTAACTTAGTCCACTTACTGCTGTATTATTTTTGCCTAAAATGCCCCTTTCATTTCCTCATTTCATGCCTTAAAAATCACCTGTGCTAATGTTTGGATCGCAAACAAGTTGATGACTATGAGCCAGTCACAGAGCTACAGCATCTTACTTGCTCTTACCTTGTAGCCAGAAACATTTGAAATAAGAGACCCTTGGGCTACAGTGTACTGCCTTCTCTGTGACTCTGGTGCCAAAACTAGCCCCTGAGGACCATGCAGAACATTCTTACTTATAATTAAAATCCAAAATGAATTCAAGATTCAGGTGTTGGAGTTCCCGTTGTGTCTCAGCAGGTTAAGAACCCGACTAGTGATAAGCAATGAAATCCTGCTATATGGCACTGGGAACTATATCTAGTCACTTATCATGGAGCATGACGGAGGATAATGTGAGAAAAAGAATGTATACATATATGTGTGACTGGGTCACTTTGCTGTACAGTAGAAAATTGACAGAACACTATAAACCAACTATAGTGGAAAAAATAAAAGTCATTTAAAAAAAAAAAAGGACCTGACTAGTATCCATGAGGCTGTGGGTTCCATCCCTGGCCAGCCCAGTGGGTTAATGATTCAGCATGGCAGTGAGTTGTGGCACAGGTCACAGATGCAGCTCAGGTCTCGTGTTGCTGTGGCTGTGGTGTAGGCCGGCAGCTGCAGCTCCAATTTGACTCCTAGCCTGGGAAGTTCCATATGCCACAGGTCCAAACATAAAAAGAAAAAGAAAAAAAAATTCAAAGTGTTAATCTAAGCAAGCATTAGTCAATGTGGACATACTCAGGTATGCACAAAGCTGGCATCCAAAAAACCTGTAGAGGAGTTCCCATCGTGGCTCAGTGGTTAACGAATCCAGCTAGGAACCATGAGGTTGCGGGTTTGATCCCTGGCTTCGCTCAGTGGGTTAAGGATCCGGCATTGCCGTGAGCTGCGGTGTAGGTTGCAGACTCGACTCGGATCCCAGGTTGCTGTGACTGTGGCGTAGGCCAGTGGCCACAGCTCCGATTGGACCCCTAGCATGGGAACCTCCATATGCCATGAGAGTAGCTCAAGAAATGGCAAAAAGACAAAAAACAAAACAAAACAAAACCCCGTAGAAACCAGAGGTCCTACTGAAAAGAGTAGTTTGGGGGGCTGTAATTCAATTCATAGGAGAAGTTACCAGCAAGAATCTAGTTCTGCAGAATAGAAATATAAGGCAGGAACCCGCTTAAACTTGATTGCCTTTGAGACTAAATCTTTGAACTAGTGATCTAGTCTCCTCATGTTCTTCTAGCATAAAAATTTGAGTCTTTGAATTGGAATGAAGCTTAAACTCCAAGTTAGGGTTATAGATTCAAGCTGAAAGCCTAGAGTGTTATGAGATTAAGAGCTAAGCACATGATTACACCAGGTATATGACATGCTATCTTGAAAAAATTTGGAGGGCTGCTGTGTAGCACTGGGGACTATGTCTAGTCACTTATGATGGAGCATGATAATGTGAGAAAAAAGAATGTATACATGTATGTGTCACTGGGTCACCATGCTGTACAGAACACTGTAAACCAGCTATAATGGGGGAAAAAAATCATTATATACATTAAAAAAAAAAATTTGGAGGGGAGGCTGCACCATGGCATGCAGCAGTTCCCAGACCAGGGGTCAGAGAATAACACTGTCTTGAAATATTAATAGGCAGGGATGAGGTGGCGTGGGGTAGGGTTTAAAGCAATAAACTTTATTATATTTCAAATGTCCACAGGATAACTTTGTAAAGCCTCAGAGGAGCAAAACCCCACAAAAAATAGGGGTCTTGCAGACCCATCTCAAGGCCACCGTCTTTTTTTTTTTTTTCTTTTTTAATGGCTGCATGCCCAGCATATAGAAATTCCGGGCTGGGGACTGAGTTGAAACCATAGCCACAACCTGGAGCACAGCTGTGGCAATGCCGGATCCTTTTTAACCCATTGCACTAGGCCGAGGACTGAACCCACACCTCCGCAGTGAGCCAAACCACTGCAGATTCTTAACCCCCTGCACCACAGCAGGAACTCCAAGGCCTTCTCTAACACAGTGTGGTAATGTTTAATTTATTACTCGGTGTAACACTCATATTATTTTCTGAGTAGTTGATGTGTATTCACATTGACTGTCTTAGGATTTGAAGCTGGAGGGCAGCAATAGCTACTTACTTTTAAAAATACTCTACATGTACAATACCTAGCATCATGCTATGTAGTACGAAGACAACTTGTTAATGTCACTCTTTCCTATTTGAATCTGGCAGAAGTTATTATCTTGCATGATCTCTCTAAAGGTGAGAACCCAGATTACTTTTTTGCCACTCAGCACATAATTTTCCGAGAACCCAGCCACTCCAGAAAATCTATCGCGTTTGCGAAACTGTTGCAAAATCTGACAGTCCTCTTTACTTCACTGGAATGCCCTTGTAATTGCCAAATGCCTTGCCTCAGGGAAATTCTTGGCCAGACCTATGGATTGCCAGCCCTTGCAGCTGTTGACCCTTGAAGTCCAATTCTCCTATAACATGAAATGAAGCAGCATTGCTTAGTGGTCTAATAAGAACAGGCTCTGAGCTAGTTGCCATCAAAGGTACAAATATATAATCACTGCCCTCAAGTACTTTATATAAAAACAAGCATGAATATTTAAATAGTGTGACGATAACTGACAGTAATTGTAGAAGGGAGAGCAAAGGCAATGAATGATACAGGAAAAATGCATTTACTGGCTGATGAGACGTCATTTTTAACCCTTGTATCTAGAAAGCCAGTATGCCAGTTGGAGCTCCCCATGTCCTATTTTCCTTCATGTCACTATTTTGAGGTGCACTTTTAGAAAAGATATAATGGAGTTCCCGTCGTGGCGCAGTGGTTAACGAATCCGACTAGGAACCATGAGTTTGCGGGTTCGGTCCCTGCCCTTGCTCAGTGGGTTAACGATCCGGCGTTGCCGTGAGCTGTGGTGTAGGTTGCAGACGCGGCTCGGATCCCACGTGGCTGTGGCTCTGGCGTAGGCCGGTGGCTACAGCTCCGATTCAACCCCTAGCATGGGAACCTCCATATGCCGCGGGAGCGGCCCAAGAAATAGCAACAACAACAACAACAACAAAAAGACAAAAGACAAAAAAAAAGAAAGAAAAAGAAAAGATATAATGTCCTTGTCCCATACACATCTTCCCTGTACCTTGGACCATATCCTGGATTTTAGGTCTCATCTCTTGACCTGAGGTTACTCAATGGCACCCATTGGGATTCCTGCCTTGGGAAAGGTCCACCTGTCTTTACTACTAATGCTACAGTTTAGAGCCTATACTCTCATTGATTTTACATTTTCTAGACCTATGGACTTTGAACTAGTACCAGGCCACAAAAATATATTTATTCATGTTGTCACAAGACTTACTTTCTTCCCCTAGGATGTTGGGCCAGACTATATATGATTTCTACTCATCCTCATCATTCTGCCTGGAATATAATTTTCCTGGAAGAGCCTTTTCTTCTGAGATGAAGAGACCATCAAAAGCAGTGCCGTAGCCACTGCCTCCTATTCCTTCACCTCATTTTCCCTGTTCCTGCCTTAATCCTCTCTCCCTTGGTGACTTCGTCTCTATGAGAATGAATGTTATCCCATTCCAAGTCTTCAATCAATGTGTTCTAAAAGGAGAGAAAGCCTAAGAGTATGAGTCAACTTTATTCCTGGTACTGAACCCTGTTTGTTCTCTTGTTAGTTGCCCTGAGGAACAGGGAAGGGAAATGCAGCTTCAATTTCTCAGTTCAATTTTTCTATTTCTCTTTCCCTTTCATAAAAGGGAAGTAAATGGCAGTCAACATGTTTCATTAATTTAAAAGAGATCCACTTAAAAGAAAGTGATGATGCACTGAGCTCCTGTTATATGCACATTATGAAGCATTTATTTTATGGTGCTTAACATGTTATAACAGAGACTTTATTAACCTTGGTATTGGCTTTGTAGAATCAGACTACCCCCAGGAGATCAGTGGGCATCTGCCTGGTGGCCTGATAGGTGAAAATGCTCTACTTTGACTTTTCCAGGTGACTTTCTGTCCTCACCTTATATTTCAGTGATGTAGGTGCACATGTGCCTCCCTTAGAATATATCCTCTGGGAAGAGTCTTGTTTTCTTCTCTCTCTCTCTCTCTCTTTTTTTTTTTTTTGTCTTTTTAGAACTGCATCCACAGCATATGGAGGTTCCTAGGCTAGGGGTCAAATCAGAGCTGTAGCAGCTGCCGGCCTACACCACAGCCACAGCAACGCTAGATCCTTAACCCACTGAGCGAAGTCAGGAATCAAACCTGCGTCCTCACGGATGCTAGTCAAATTCGTTTCCGCTGAGCCACGATGGGAACTCTGAGAGTCTTTGTTTTCTTATTCACCTTTGTTTCCCGCCACTTCATCCTGTCGCACATCCACATCACACAGGCCAGTGCTCAATAAATGTTGAATCAGTCAGTCACGTAAACCTTGCCAAAGTGGTCTCCTGTCACTCCTGCCTGGCTTGCTGGAAATCCTTCAACTCTGTGGGTTGGCTCTCTAAGTGTTAAAAACGTAATAACAACAACAACAATAATAGGGGTTACCTGCGGCAATGCCTGTGAGAGCCAATGACGAAGAGGGAGAAAGGGTGAATTTTGCTGGAAGCACAGTTGTCCAGACCCTACCCCAAACAGCCCCAGGGAAGAGCTCTGAGGAGTTACACCCAGAGGGAGCCGCTGGAGAACACCCATGTTCAACAACCGTATCTATGACATTCAGCACTCAGCAGACAGCCTCCGAGGGACCCTGCTCCCTGTCTCACACTGCGAGTGAGGAAAGGAAGCTCTCTCCCTGGGCCCAGCCTGTAAACTTGAGCGCTTGGTTTCCTGACATGAGGATTGCTGAGACTGAGCAGATGCAATAGGAATGCCTGCGCTCTTCTCTGACTGCCTATTTTGGCCATCTCCCTGTTTTAGTCTCCACAGTGGAGGGGTCAGAGGCTTGAGCCAAGCCAAAGGATACAGGGGAAAGATCTGGAATATACCTCAAGGAGCAGGGCCAATTAAGACAAAGGGGAGTGTACAGAGAGGAATGTTGAGAAAACAAATTTCTTGCAAGAATCTGGAGTCATAACGGGGCCATGTCTTCGACTCATTTGACCCCAGGACACTGCTGGGAGCTTCATTTCAGTGTATGATTGTTGGGGAAGGATGGGAGATGGTAAATCATGATATTTTGAGTTGGGTGAACTTGACAGTCTAGTCCCCTGGTTGACCTTCAGTGAAGGCAATCAGTAACTATGGCTTGACTTCCCCCTCATCCACCCTATCCCTCTCCTAGCACCATCTAGAAAGCTCTCTAGGGAGAGACTGTCGGTATTCTGGAGTCTATCCAGTGTCCTGTGTTTATGCACCAGGAGCTCTGGGTTTACCTGAGATTCTTTCCATCCTGCAGAACTAGGAATAGTAGGCCTCGAAAGGCCTTCCCAGTGTGGCAGCCCAGTAGTGCTGGAAAAATATTGCTCTGGCAGGACCCTCTTCCTTTTCCTTGCACCCAGAAGATATGAAAACTGCTCACCCTGCAAGAGAGGAGAGGAGGGGAGTTCCTGTCGAGACGCAGCGGTTAACGAATCTGACCAAGAACCATGAGGTTGCGGTTTCGATCCCTGGCCTTGCTCAGTGGGTTAAGGATCCGGCGTTGCCGTGAGCTGTGATGTAGGTTGCAGACGCAGCTCGGATCCAGCGTTGCTGTAGCTCTGGCATAGGCTGGTGGCTACAGCTCCAATTAGACCCCTAGCCTGGGAACCTCCATATGCTGCGGGAGTGGCCCAAGAAATAATAAAAAACAAACAAAACAAAACAAAACAAAAAAAAAGAGAGAGAGGAGAGGAGTTTGTCCACACTGTTCTTCCCTGTGATCTGTTTTCACAGCTGCAGATAGGCAGTGAGGCATCCATTCCTTGGCCTTAAACTCGGCAGTTACCCTAGGCCCAAAGATTCTGGGAGAAGCTTCTCTCCTTTGAGTCTTGACTGCTCTATCTAGCCTGTAGGGATTCCAGTCTTCTCTTCACTAGTTCCAAGCATTCCAGGCTGTTATCAGCAGGAGACTCCCAGGCATCCTGGAAGCTCTGCATGAGGTTAGGAACCGCTACTGTTGCTCTGGCTGCTTGGACCTATAGCAAAGAGCCAGGAGAAAAAAAATCAGTTATCATGGTGTGTCCCCAACTCCCCCAGAGCCAGGGAATGTGCAGAGCCACATAAATCTTCCTCTAAGCAATCTGTCTCTCCAGTTGCAGAGAAATGTTTGTTACCTTAAATTTAGTCTTTAGAAGATGGGTAAAAATGGATAACTAGAGTCTCTGTTTCTGAAGCTAGAGAGCCAACCAGCAAAACCTTCAGAAAGGAGAAGTCAGCTTCCACTGGAGGGGTCTTGTCCCTTATTACTGGTATCAGTACCCTGGGGGGCTCCAGGGAGAGAACTACCCACCAAGAACCAGAAACTACAGTTGCCTTTTTGGGAGTTTCCGTCCTGGCGCAGTGGAATGATTCTGACTAGGAACCATGAGGTTGCGGGCTCGATCCCTGGCCTCGTTCAGTGGGTTAAAGATCCAGTGTTGCTGTGAGCTATGGTGTAGATCCCACACGCGGCTCGGGTCTGGCGTGGTTGTAGCTGTGCTGTATGTAGGCTGGCAGCTGTAGCTCCAATTCGACCCCTAGCCTGGGAACCTCCATATGCCACGAGCGCGGCCCTAAAAAGCAAAAAAAAAAAAAAAAAGTGGCCCTTTTAGATTTCAACCTTCAAATCAATGCACAATGCATCAAAGTATAGTTTTTCAAAATCTTGGGTGAAAAAAAGAATTTTTGCTATAATCTGAAAAAATTTTTAACCTAAATTCAGGAAAGAATTGGTCATCCCTAAAAACCTAGGAAGGAAGAGTTTCTAAGAGGCCAGTGCTGGTGGTGTTTATCCATGTGTTTTTAGATGAGAGGTTACACCGGCCTGTTCAGTTCTAGAGGCAGGTAAATCACTGCTTTAGAGTTGGATGAATTTGGTTCTATCAAACATTCATATGTGAAACAGACCCCCTTGTTGCTGATTCCATGCTTTGCAAGCAGCCTGCTCTTGCAGTCTGATTCTCAGGTGCTGATCACAGGACATGAATGCTTTAGCCCTTGGCTATTCCTGTTTCTATTCATAGTTTTCATTATGAATAAACTGGTGTTCTGATTTTGAATGCTCAGTTTGTGGGAGCTTGCGTCTGCTCTGGGAGATGACTCCACAATCTATGTGTTAATAGGGTTTCTAAGTCTGTAGGACTGAGGACCAGAACCTCATCATGGTGAATCATCAAAGTAAGACTGTGCCATGGAGAACCTTTTGGGATCCCTAGAAGCTCCCTGACTGGTTGGTGGTCAGTATCCTTCCTACCCAGACTCCAATGTAAGACCTATGAGGGTTTCAACCATGTTCCAGGACTGGCAGCATAGAATTGTGTTTGGGATCCTGGTCTGCAGTCAGAGAGACTTGATGTATATCCTTTCTTCCATTTTTTTTTTTTTTGGCTTTTGTCTTTTTTGTTGTTTTTGCTATTTCTTGGGCCGCTCCCGCGGCATATGGAGGTTCCCAGGCTAGGGGTCGAATCAGAGCTGTAGCCAGGGGCCTACGCCAGAGCCACAGCAACGTGGGATCGGAGCCGTGTCTGCAACCTACACCACAGCTCACGGCAACGCCGGATCGTTAACCCACCGAGCAAGGGCAGGGACCGAACCCGCAACCTCATGGTTCCTAGTCGGATTCGTTAACCACTGCGCCACGACGGGAACTCCCTTTCTTCCATTTTTAACTTCAGCAAATAGTGTAATCTTTCTGCCAATTTTTCTCACCTGTGATTTGGAGACAACAAAAGTGTCCACTTCGTAGAATTGTTTGGGGAAAAAAATGAGACAGCATATTAAGCACTTCATGCAGTACCTAATATAAAATGATGCTTAATAAGTGGTAATTACTTTTATTTTTATAGCTCTCACTAGATGCCAGGCACTGTGCTAAGCATTGATATGTTTGCCCAAAGTCAAACAGCTGGCAAGTAGTAGATCTGGGCATTGAACTGGGATCAAAGCTAATGTATTTGACTACTGGGTTAAACTGACTTTGATGGCTTAACAAACACAGCAAAACTTACCCTTTTGAAAAGTGTCATCTCCTTTAAAGGAATACATTTGGAAGACTGTATACATGTTCCTAAGCCTACTCTGAGCTCCTCTTTTGGACTTAGCTGAGAAATGTGATATAGTGGAACATCCTTAATAAGGGCAAACCTTTGTTCTTTAAGAGACTTGATCTTCCTTAATAACTAAAACTCATCAAGCCAAGCCCAGGAAATTACAGTGGAGAATTACAGTGGGAAGTGCCTTCTTTGGTTTAAAAATGTAGTCTAGAAAGCAATTCCACAGTTTCACAGAAGTAGCAAATATTTCATCATCACAAAAACACTTGCTGAATTCACTGTCCTGTCACAATTGTTTCTTATGTGATGCAGTAAGGAAATAAGTGTTGTTATTAATAAATCATGCTAATTACAGATGGTTGAATTATTATAACTGCAGACTAGTTAGTGGATTAATATAACCATAAGGAAAGATTGCCAATGAAGGCCTTGTCCTTTTAACAGTTCTATTATTGACATGAAAGTATGCTTACCAAAATTGTAAATCAAGCTAAGTTGGGAATGGGTGATTTTAAAAAAAGGAGGGAATTGAAAGCAGTTAAATGTAAGGCACTGTACTTCAAGTCAGGAAAAAATAACTGCATGTACAGGCTAAGCAATATAGCATAGTAGAAGCACATGAGAAAAATGCTTGGAAGTTTTAGTAGATAGGAATTTGATCTAAGTCAATGACTGCCAAGAAAAATACTAAGATACTAAGCTGAATGAAAGGAAGCATAGGAATTCCTGCTGTGGCATTGTGGGTTAAGAACCCGACTGTAGTGGCTTGGGTTGCTGCAGAGGCAGGGGTTTAATCTCTGGCCCGGCACTGGCACCATGTGGTAAAAGATCTGGCATTGCCACAGTTGTGGCATAGGTTGAAATTTTGGCACAGGTTTGATCCCTGGCTTGGGAACTTCTGCATGCCACAGGTATTATATATTATTCTTATATATTCTTATTTGTAAAAAAAAAAAAAAACCAAATAAAAAATGAATACTTTATCTCTTCCAAGAAACATCTATTTTCACATTTTAACATCTCTGAAATAGAGACAATTGATGGTCTTTTTCAGTTGTTTTCACTGCTCAGTGCTTTCAGTGTTGTTGCTATTGTTTGCTCATCTGCAAACTTGGTTGTTATTCCCAATGGCATGACTGGACAACCTAAACCCACGGACATTTCAGTCAAAAGCAAACAGAAAAAAAAACACCGTTTAACCACCATTTACGCAAGAAATATGAATCCTAGTTGTTGCCCGAAAACCTCCCATTGACACTTTCCTGTCTCTTCCATATAAATAAAATTTCTAGATATTTGAAGCTTACTTTTAAAATACCAATGAATTTATTACATATTCGATTTATAACATCCTAAGACATATTGGACAGTTCCACATGCTCATTATCAGACAACAACGTGGAATATAGATTTGTCTTTTTTTGAAAATGTATTAAGAAAAAAATTATAATTGGAATGTACAGCCGTAAAACAAAATAGGTAGGGCTTTAGGTTTTAAAGTCTGGCAGAGGTGAGTTTGCGTGCGCTTCTGTCAATTACAACATGTCAAATTACTTAACCTATGTCTTGGTTTTCTCAAGCATAAATTGGGAATAACATTTGTACTTACCATGTAGAATAGTGCCCAGTAGACCATAATAAGCACTCAGGAAATGGTAGGTACTTTACTATTGTTGTTAATAACCACCAGAATTACTGTCTGACCTAAAGAGCTCCAGCGCATTGCACTGCCTGCTAGATCATCTGAACACACTCTGCTGTTTGATATCCCTGTCTCTGGTCCGTATTCTTGATCCCTTTGTTTTATACACAATTGAAGTAAGAGAGCACTTAAAACTCCTAAGGAGCGAAGTGCGTGTGTTTTTTGTTTTTGCTTTTTGTGGTTGTTTGTTCGACTGAGCCTGCAGGCTGCGGGAGTTCCCAGGCCAGGGGTTGAATCAGAGCTGTAGATGCAGGCCTACCCCACAGTCACAGCAACACCAGGTCTGAGCTGTGTCTGTGACCTACACTGCCAGATCTTTAACCCACTGAGCAAGGCCAGCTATTGAACCTGCATCCTCATGGATTCTAGTCGGGTTCATTACCTCTGACCCTCAATGGGGACTCCCCTCATGTGCTTGTTTTTTCTTCTTCTTTTTTTTTTTTTGTCTTTTTAGGGATGCATCCGTGGCATGTGGAGGTTGCCAGGCTAAGGGCTGAATCAGAGCTGTAGCTGCCCGCCTACACCACAGTTCAGAGCAATGCCAGATCCTCAACCCGCGCAGTGAGGCCAGGGAGCAAACCCACGTCCTCATGGATGTTAGGTTCGTTAACCGCTGAGCCATGACAGGAATTCCCCTCATGTGCTTTTTGGTGGCTATTTACACATTTATATCTATTCCCTGGACTGGATTTGAAATATTTGGGAGTTCTGGAAACATTACCTACGTATAAGTGTGACATTACACATAATAATAAGCACTCAGTAAATGGTAGGTGCTTTACATTTTTTGACGTTACAAAAAGTCAGTTCATCTGCTGATTTTACCAGCAGTTTAAAGTTAAAATGACCCTTTTCAAACATCATTTTACAAAGGCTCCTCTCTGTTCTATCACCATTTTGTGCCCCCGCCCCCCCAAAATTTTTATTCTTGTCTTATGATTCCTGAAATCCTAAGAACTACTCAGACAAAATGTTCATCTGAACTTCATTAATTTTCTCAGGGAAGCCCAGGAAAGGAATGTTCCTAAAGCACAAGAATGAGACTTTAAGACAGTAATTATTTTTCCTTTATGATGTTACCCTGACCCTCTACTGAAAAATCAGTATATAAACATACATTCAAGAATCATAGGAGTTCCCATTGTGGCGCAGTGGTTAACAAATCTGACCAAGAACCATGAGGTTGTGGGTTCGATCCCTGGCCTTGCTTAGCGGGTTAAGAATCCGGCGTTGCCGTGAGCTGTGGTGTAGGTTGCAGACGCGGCTCGGATCCCGCATTGCTGTGGCTCTGGTGTAGGCCGGTGGCTACAGCTCCAATTCAACCCCTAGCCTGGGAACCTCCATATGTCACAGGAGTGGCCCAAGAAATGGCAAAAAGACAAAAAAAAAAAAAGAAGAATCATAAGGAGGAGTTCCCACCGTGGCTCTTCGGAAGTGAATCTGACTAGCATGCCTGAGGACGCAGGTTCGATCCCTGGCCTCATTTAGTGGGTTAAGGATCCAGGGTTGCTGGGAGCTGCGGTATATGTCGCAGACGCAGCTCAGATCTGGCGTTGCTGTGGCTCTGGTGTAGGCCAGGGGCTACAGCTCCGATTCGACCCTTAGCTCGGGAACCTCATATGCTGCGAGTGCGGCCCTAAAAAGACAAAAAAAAAAAAAAGAATCGTAAGGAGAAGGCTCTATGTGTATAAAGGAGCATGGAGACACGCGTACCATGACTGTACTGCCGTCCCCTACCCTTCGCTCCCCTCCTCCCACCCGCAGATCTAACCATTCCCACCCAAATTTGCAGGCCCCCACTTGATCAACTGCACTCCTCACTTCAGTAGTGGACAAAGATTACCCGTTTAAGTTTTTCTGTTAAAAACTTAGCACCACAGTACTGCCCTGAGATGTTCCCTGGGAAAAAAGAACTACTTCAAGAGAGCAGGAAAGTCAAATATCCTGGCATCATTCACATGTCCGTTTGAAAGTCAGAGGTTTGTTTTTTTTTTTTTTTTTTGAATCTCTTCAGTCCAAAGTTAACCAATTTGAAATTGATCACTGGGAGTTGGCCTCTTGTCTAAAGGTTTAGCTGCAAGTAAACAATCTAAAAAAAAAAAGCAAATTTAAAGACCTTGTTTTTGATCAGACTGTTCAAAGAAAGACCTTTGTGGGTAAAAGTTCACCAGGCTGGGACAATAGAAACACTGGGGAGTGGAGTGTGGCCTTCACTCTCAAGCAGAGGGTCTTAGGTCACCTTTGCTGGCCTCCTTTGTAGGGAATATGGATATAGCTTGGTTCACCTCTCCGAATATTTTGCAAGTTGACCTTCATTAATAGGAAAGTGGGAGTTTCCGTTGTAGCTCAGCAAGTTGAGAATCTGACTAGTATCCATGAGGATTCAGGTTTGATCCTTGGCCTCAGTCAGTGGGTTAAGGATCTGGTGTTGCCATGAGCTGTGGTGTAGGTTGCAGACACGGCTTGGATCTGGCATTGTTGTGGTTGTGGCGCAGGCTGGCAGCTACAGCTCCAATTCAACCCTAGCCTGGGAACTTCCATATGCCATGGGTGTAGCCATAAAAAAAATAAAAAATAGTAACAGGAGAGTCAGTTAGAAGATACTGTGGTCAGCCATTGGGCATTTATCTAGGTCTAGGAAACATTGGGAACAAATTTCAGCATCATTGATCTTCACTTAGCAGATAACCTCCTGAATTTTTTTTTTTTTTTTTTTTTTGCCTTTTAGGGCCACACCCTCAACATAAGGAAGTTCCCAGGCTAGGAGTCAAATTGGAGCTGCAGTTGACAACCTATACCACAGGCACAGCAACACAGGATCCCAGCTGCATCTGGGACCTACACCACAATACCACAGCTCACAGCAACACCGGGTCCTTAACCCACTGAGCAAGGCCAGGGATCGAACCCGCAACCTCATTGTTCCTAGTCAGATTCGTTAACAACTGCGCCAGGATGGGAACTCCAGAACACCGGATTCTTAACTCACTGAGCGAGGCCAGAGATCAAACCTGCATCCTCATGGTTATTAGTTGGGTTCCTTACCACTGTGCCACAGCAAGAAGTCCTCCTGAATCTTTTTTTTTTTTTTTTGGTCTTTTTTTTTTTTAGGGCCGCACCCTCGGCATATGGAGGTTCCCAGGCTGCACCACGGTGGGAACTCCCTCCTGAATCATTTTTAATGATTAATGTTTTTTAATCATTAAAACATAGCAGGAAAAACATAGCTGGAAGGTTCCCACTCCCTTGTCCCCGTTTTGGATCCTACTATAAATTCTCAAACTGCCTTGAAAAACCACTCAGAACTGGAGTTCCCTTGTGGTGCAGCTGGTTAAGGATCCAGTGTTGTCACTGCTGCAGCTTGGATGGCTGCTGTGGTGTGGGTTTGATCCCTGGACCAGGAAATTCCACATGCTGCAGTGAGGCCAAAGAAAACAAAACAAACCCACTCAGAACTGAGAAAAATAGCCAGTCTAATCCAGTCCCTGATGTAAACTTTACTTTTTAACCTTTTAGAGATTTTTTAAAAAATGAAGCTGATCCTTCATTAATGAGCCTCTAAGTTAAGAGAGGCCAAAATTAATAAATATCTCAAGACTATGGAGGTAATTATATGACTGTGAGTTTGCTATGTGCCTAGTTGTGGCAACCGTGTGTCCTAAATTATCTGGGGTAGTCCAGATTTTACACATTTTTATCTCAGAAGTCCTTTACTCCTCGGATCATGAAGTTCAGACATGTTTCAGTTTGTAAAAATATTATCACAGTTATTTGAGTTCATGCCTCCAAATCTCTGTAAACAGTCATGATGTGCAAAGCTATTTTAGGCTGAAGAAAGGCAGTTGAAGAACAAATAATCATCTTCCACCCCCTTAGGACCCCTTACCAAGGTAATAACAAGTGGTAGCCCATCCATGAGTTTAACACCCACCAAAAGCACAGGGATTATCACAATTACTGTTAGGACTATCTTGATCCTCTCCTACTCTGGTGTAAGTGGAGCAAGGAGAGAAGGACTGGTGTGGGTCCCTCTGCGTTGTCCTCCTCCTCGTTGAAAATCACACATTCTTCCCAGGTCCCCGCTGCATCCTTGGTTCTTCACCAGCCATGTGCTCCATCATGGATCCCTTTCACTTCATTGCACATCACTGCCCCAAACTCCTGGGCACAGCTCTCAGGTAGAGTGTTGTTCCCTGTGATGAGTGCAGGGTGAGAGTAAGTAAAAGTGAGGCAGGGCAAACTTTTCCTTACAGTTTCATCTCCTTTATTCATCCCACCTCCACTACGCAAGGTAGTGTAGGTCTATTAGACTCCATGATTGGTTGGAGTAACTCATGGAAATCACAGGGTGGGAAGGAAAAAAAGTTTGAACTGAAGTCAAAATTGAGAGTAACAGCACAAGTCAGTGTATTTGATAGGTCAGAGTGCTGATTTCTTTTGTTTGGTTGGTTGGTTTTTTGGCTGCCCCCATAGCGTGCAGACGTTCCCTGGCCAGGGATCAAGCCACACCACAGCAGTGGCCCGAGCCGCAGCAATGACAATGCCAGATCCTTAACCACTAGGCCATCAGGGAACTTTGGTCAGAGCTCTACTTAAGCTACCTTCATGGAGGTTCCATCAAGACTTCCATTTACTCTCCTTAATTAGAAACTTGGACTCATGGCCACAGAGACTTGGCTGTTTCAAGAGCCAAGTCTGTCTTTTGCTCTCAACTCTCTTGCATCACAAGAGTTTCAGCCTAGTGACCCCACAAAAGATTGAAGAAGGAAGGCCAGCATAATAAAGTGCCCTGACCCCACCACCATCCTAAGAGAAAGTCGGGAGCTGAAGAAGAAAAGGAGGTTAGTGATGCTAATTGATGGTTATATAATTTTTGTACGTTCTGGTTTTAGGATGTCAGTGTAGTTCCTAATAAGAAAGGTCACAAGATACTACATCTTTCCTGGGCGATGGCCATGGAGATAAGCCAGTCTACAATCTTTCCACCATGTCCTCAGGTCTGAGAACCCTGCTAGTCCTAACCTCTGCTGTGTGGCTACCCACCTACTTTGGAAGATTTAGCTATTACCCCCGGAGTCGGTCTCATTCCAGGAGCTTTCTCTTGCTGCTCCCAGTCGCTCATTCTCTGAGGCTGCGTTATTTAGTCCAAATCCCACAAATACTTCAGATGGCTCTCACACAATCATCCAGGAGGGCACACGGGCTCTCCCAGTGTGATCCCTGTCTAAGTCTCCTCTCTGTTTAGAGTAGCAAATATGCCTCTTTATTTATTTTTTAATTTTTAATTTTTTTTTTTCTTTTTAGGGCCGCACCTGTGGCTTATGGAAGTTCCCAGGCTAGGGGTTGAATCAGAGCTGTAGCTGCTGGCCACAGTTACAGCAACACAGGATCCAAGCTGCCTCTGCAACCTATAACAAAGCTTGTGGCAATGCTGGATCCTTAATCCACTGAGCAAGGCCAGGGAATGAACCCACATCCTCATAGATACTAGTCTGGTCCTTAACCCTCTGAGCCACAACAGGAACTCCTGCCTCTTTATTCTTAAAATTGTCCAGCCAATAACTGTTGGAACACAGATGCACACACGGGCACATACCTTTCAAGGGCAAATGTTAAATCACAGAAACAACATAAAGTCTAAACCAAAGCTCTTAAACTGCCTATAAAGTGAATCCATCCACAAACATGGCTGATCAGCATGGGGTTTTGTTGTTGTTGCTGTCTTTAAATGATTTCTAATGTCTTTAGAAGGGGCATGGAATTTCCATTTCCTCCAGTTAGGATTTCATTTAATAATTTAACATTTTCTCCTATTATGCCACCAAACATTTTCATTAGTACAGCAAATATTTATTGAACTCCAACTATGAGTTCAGGCATACTCATACTGGAAATAGAGCAATGAAGAAAACAAGGCACCCTGCCTTTGTGAAGCTTACATCCTTTTTTCTGCCTATTTTTTATTTTTTGGCCACACTCATGGCATGCAGAAGCTCCCAGGCCAGGAATCAAACCCTTGCCACAGGAGTAATCAGAGCTACAGCAGAGGCAATGCTGAATCCTTAACCCACTGAGCCACCAGGGAACTCTTAAACTTACATTCTTGTAAAGGAAAAAATTTCAGAACCCACCATAAAGAGCCTATTGTTAATGTCTGTAATACTGAAAATTTAATATACTCTGGCTTTAGTTCAGAATTATCTGCCTTGAATGTACATTTTTCATGCAATCAGCACATTTTATCTCAATGCAAGTAAAGTAATTGCATATTATTAAATACTCATTAAGTAATGAAAGGTTTGAATATAACCAGTCTGTGACTAGTTAACTCAATAAAGAGGGACCCTTAATGACACCAAGGTCATTTACTCTTGGGATAATACTATGCACAAATTAGTTTAATAACCTTCAGTCTCAAAGCCACAGACTCCACTGGCTACCCTGGCCAGTCCTCCTCCAGAGGCCTGCAGCTGGAAGCAAGAGCAATCAGGGAATGACAGGGTAGGTGTCTTTTGACACCTGTAGGAATACAACTTCACATCCATATCCTGATGATGGTGTTCCAAGAGGCGTGCTGGACAATAGCGTCATTGTGATTAAGTGTGGCTCAGGGCAGTCTTTAAACTGACAGCTCCCCAGGTTCCCTTCTGTCTCCACCAGCCAGGAGCATCCTGAGGGTGTTCTTTTCCTTGGATGACATCCTTGGGATAGGATTACAATCCTTTCATTTCTGTGCTGCTTCTGTGGCATAGTCTTCTGTCCTCAAGAGCATTTCTGAATTAAACTATTGATGCAGATAATTTAAGAGAATAACCAATGTGATGAGGTGTTTTGAGAATTTAAGCTGACACATTCTGGTATTCAGACATGTTTGGAGGACCTGGCCATATTCGTGGCTAAAGTTCCACGTATATGAAGGCCTAAGAAAGAGTTCATCCAGGGGTTCCTGCTGTGGTGCCACAGGATTGGCAGCAGCTTGGGAGCACTGGGACAGGGGTTCCATTCTTGGCCCGGCACAGTGGGTTAGGAACTCAGCATTGCTGCAGCTGTGGCCTAGGTGGCAGCTGTGGCTTGGATCTGATCCCTGGCCCAGGAACTCCATTTGCTGCCGGACAGCCAAAAAAGAAAGAGTTCTATCCAGGAGTTCCCTGTTGGCCTAGAGGTCAAGGATCCGGTGTTGTGACTGCTATGGCTCTGATTAAGTCCCTAGCTTGGAAACTTCTGCATGGTGTGGGTATGGCCAAAAAAAAGAAAAAAAAAGTTCATTTTAAGGGAAGAGAGGACCATAAGGCAGAGTTGGGAGAGAAGAGTGGTTCTGGGTAGCAACCAGATTTGTGTTTGAATTCCAGGGAAAGAGAGCTGAAATCAAGGGCACGTAAAACCCTAAAGAGTACTTTCCATAAAATCTCTGTGAGCCATCAGGACCTTAAAGCAGCCCTTCCAGATTGGCTATATCACTATGTAGAGCAAATTACGGGAGCAGAGTGCTTTTGCCAGTTGGAAATGTGTTGTAAGAGGCTGAAATGACAGGGCGCCAAAAGAAGTTGGGGCAGCATCCCGCCTCAGTGAGCGCTGACAGTGTTGCACAGATGTCAGTGGCTTCAGGTGCTTTGGGCCTGTCATAAGTGTGTGGTTACAGGCTGGCTTCAGGATGGCAGAAGATTGCACCGAAGTGATTCAGAGTCAAGAGAGTGCATGCAGGGGTGGTTGCCTGTGGTTGTTAAGACTGGTTCACAGATTTCTCACTGCCAGGGGAGGAAGCTGTACTATGGAAAAGAGGAAGGCTAAAATGAACCCTGCAATGCTGGACTAGAATCAGTATGAGCACAGTGTTTTATTATAAGTGTGTGTGTATGTGTGTGTGTGTGTGTGTCTGTGTATGAGAGAGAGGGGAGAAAGGCTGAGCCTGTTCTCTGAGAGAGCCTACAAGCAGTGACACACCAGTAGTAATTAGCACACCACACACCTAGAACTCAAACTTTTCTAAATACTACTCCCCACCGAAGGAACCAAACTTCTTAGGTAAGTGGCTGATTTCAGAGGTTGTGCAAGTTAAAATACAAGAAAAGACTGGAATATCTTGTGTCATAAAGTAAGGAAACAAAGAATTTTGAAGACATGTCAATGGAAATTTTTTTATGATTTTTATTTTTTCCATTATAGCCGATTTACAGCATTCTGTCAATTTTCTACTGCACAGCAAGGTGACCCAGTCACACATACTGCACAGCAAGGTGACCCAGTCACACATTCTTTTTTTCTCACATTATCATGCTCCATCACAAGTGACCAGACATAGTCCCCAGTGCTATACAGCAGGATCCCATTGCTTATACATTCCAAAGACAAGAGTTTGCATCTATTAACCCCAAATTCCTGGTCCCTCCCAGTCCTTCCCCTTCCCTCGTGGCAACCACAAGTCTTTTCTCCATATCCATGATTTTCTTTTCTGTGGAAAGTTTCATTTGTGCCATATATTAGATTCCAGATATAAGTGAAATCATATGGTATTTGCCTTTCTCTTTCTGACTTCACTTAGGATGAGAGTCTCTAGTTCCATCCATGTTGCTGCAAATGGCATTATTTTGTTCTTTTTTATGGCTGAGTAGTATTCCATTGTGTGTATATACTGCATCTTCTTAATCCAATCACCTTCAATGAACGTTTGGGTTGTTTCCATGTCTTGGCTATTGTGAATAGTGCTGCAGTGAACATGTGGGTGCATGTGTCTTTCAAAAGGAAAATGTGAAGGGATTTCCACTATCAAAATCAGGGATAATTTTAGCATCATAATTAATAGCATCAGGAAGTTCCCTTGTGGTGCTGCAGGTTAGGGATCCGGCATTGCCACAGCTGTGGCACAGGTGGCAACTGCAGCTCGGGTTCAATCGCTGGCCAGGGAACTTCCAACATGCCACAGGTGCAGCCAAAATAAATAAATAAAAACAAATAGCATCAATAACAGATTATAACCCTTTGAATAAAATAAGAATCTATGAGTCACAATGGTGTAAATAAATTGCCAAAGAAATCAGGGAGAAGAGAAATCTACCATTTCTTTATGGTAGAATGCCAACTGAAAAAAAAAAAAGGAATGATAGAATTATAAAAGTCACCATTTGGCAATTATCTTAGTAATATTTGACTCAGGCAAGAATCATCAATGGATGTCAAAACTAGTGGGTAGGAGTTCCCGTCGTGGCGCAGTGGTTAATGAATCCGACTAGGAACCATGAGGTTGAGGGTTTGGTCCCTGCGCTTGCTCAGTGGGTTAACGATCCGGCGTTGCCGTGAGCTGTGGTGTAGGTTGCAGACGTGGCTCGGATCCCGCGTTGCTGTGGCTCTGGCGTAGGCCGGTGGCTACAGCTCCGATTCAACCCCTAGCCTGGGAACCTCCATATGCCGCGGGAGCGGCCCAAGAAATAGCAACAACAAAAAGACAAAAGACAAAAAAAAAAAAAAAACTAGTGGGTAAACTTTGATGAGAAACAAGATATTTACATAGTCTCAAAGTCTCTCCCTACAGGATACTTAACTATAAAGGGGAAAACAGTCATTTTAAAGTACAGAAACCTGGCAAGCTCTACCCTAACAAGCTGTTAAAAGTAACTTCAGTCAGAATGGAACATATCAACTCCTTATGTCCTGAGAAGATCACATCACTTCTGCTGTCTTCCTGCTTAGACTGCATAACCTGAAGCTAATCATAAGGAAACAAGCTCTACCTTAACAAGTTGTTACAAGTAACTTCAGTCAGAATGGAACATATCAACTCCTTATGTCCTGAGAAGATCACATCACTTCTGTTGTCTTCCTGCTTAGACTGCATAACCTGAAGCTAATCATGAGGAAACATCAGACACCCCAAGTTGAGGAACACTAGACAAAACAACCGGCCTCTAACTCTTCAAATATGTCAAGGTCATGAAAGACAAAGTGTGGAAAATTTCTTCCAGATTAAAGGCAACTAAAGACACTTGACAACTGAATATAACGTATGCTCTGGAATTTTTTTTTTATTCTAAATGGATATTATTGGAACAATTGAGCAAAATTTGATTGAGGTCTATAGATTAGATATTATTCAATCAGTGCTGACTTCTTAATTGTCATAACGGCACTGTGGTTCTGAAAGAGAACGTCCTTGTTTTTAGGAAACACACACTGAAGTTCTCAAGGAGAAAAGGGCATGTCTCCAACTTATCCTCAAGCAGAAAACCATTCAGAAGAATGATGAATACACACCTACGAAAGGAAAGAACACAAGCCCATGCTAGGTATTGGCCTAGGTTGCTAGGAGAAAGAGTTGAAATGAACAAGAAATTTACACACAATTACTCACAGAAATTCTGAGAACATGCCCCAAAGCTCTTTAATTGGGTGTCTCATGCCAATTTATGTTGTAAGATAAGGGGGAGCCCACACAGAGTTTTGAACACCAGTGAGTCATTCCTTCCCTATGTATGAGACACCTATAGAATGCTCTTTTTTTTTTCCACACCTGCGGCATATGGAGGTTTCCAGACTAGGGGTCAAATCAGAGCTGCAGCTGCCAGTTTACACCACAGCCACGCAACACGAGATCCAAGCCTGGTCTGTGACCTACACTGGCGCTCGTGGCATTGCCAGATCTTTCAGCCACTGAGCGAGTCCAGGGATTGAACCTGCAACTTTATGGATACTAGTTGGGTTCGTAACCCACTGAGCCACAACGGGAACTTCCTGAACGCTCTTCTAACCTAAAGTCAGTTCACCTCATCCCAGCTTTGTGTCTACAAACTCCTCAACCAAAAATTGTTTCTCTAACTTTCATCATTGGAGTCACAAATTCCACACAGCTCTCCTGCTTGAACAGTTGAAGAATCCATTTTTCTGATGAACAGGTTTAATCCAAATAAATTGAAAACACCTCTAAAATAGGGATAAAATATTTTGGACCCCCAAATTGAAGCTGATGAAAAACCATCAGAGATCACAAATTGTACCACCGCCATCCTCTCTCTGCTCTGTTATTTGTTTGCTCTCTTTGCTCTCATATTTCTAATATCACTTGTGGGCAGGAAGCAGCCATATTAAAATACAAATTTTACCTGTTTCTTTACAAAAAGAAAAACAAATAGATGGTTTATTCTAAGAATGTACAGGAACTTACATTCTAAATGTCCGTAAATACATATTCTAGGGACTCTTATCACCTTAGAACCCTACTACAGCTTCTCTTTAATCTTTTTAAACATCCTGTTACATAAAGTGCAGCTATATCTATAGCAGGAAGAATAATAAGATAATAATTGGTCAGACATCAAAAGCACTTGGGTGGGTCTTATAGAGACATTTAATCTTCTCTCTCATGAACACCATGTTCTTAGATTTTTTTTCCCAACTATATTAGTGTATTTTTTGTTTGTTTCTTCTATTTCCTCCCCCGCCCCGAGTAATTACTATGAATTTTTGGCAGATCAGAACTTTTTCCCAGGAAGAGACCCCAAGTATTTAAAGAGCAGGCAAACAACACCTGAGGATAAGATGTAAACTCTTTTCAGGCCTGCCCCTCCCTTTGAATTCTTTCTCCGTGTTGAATGGGATTAATTGGCGGAGTTGCACGTCCTCAGTTTTGTAGGAGGGAAAGATCCTCCCTGACCTATGCTAGGAATTTCCTGTTAAATTTCATGGAATGAATTTGAAGCTCTTCTTAGCACTCAGTATGATAGTAAGAACCACACACATTGCCTTATGTGGGTCATGAATCAGACACGCATACATAGCAACTCTTTCTTGATCATAAAGTGGTGGAGGTAGGAAGAGCTGTAGAAGTCATTTCGATTGACCTCTTTCCCAATGCAGACATTTCTTCTATCACTTTCCTGACAAATGGTCACCAGCCAAGACTCCACTCTTTGTTGTGACCGGGAGCTAGCTCCCTGTGTGTTGGGCAGTCCGTTCCTTTGCTGGACAGCTCTCACTGTAACCCCTGCCTCTGGCTGTGGTTCTTTGGAGCCTCATGGAACAAGTCTACCCCTCTTGCATAAAAAATTACATTATTCTTATTGTTTCACCTAGATGCTGATTCCTGGCATGCATATATAGTTATCCTAAATAACGCTGAGACACACGAACTATAATTATCCTTACTGTACAGATGAAGAAACTAGGGCAGAGAGGAATTAAGTAATTTGCCCAAGGTCACATAGCTAAGCAAGTGGCTGAAAAGAAATTGGAACCTAAGTTTGCCTGATTCTTAACCAGTCCTCTTATAAAAAGAAAAACCATTTTTGCAGGGAGTGGGATAAATGTCTTAATTTTATTGTTGTGTCCAGAAATGGATACGATACACTAGATTTGATCTGAAGCATAAAGTACACTGTGATGATCATGTCCTTTGATTTGGACACGATGCAATCTGTTAACGTCCCAGTGACTGCATTTGATTTTTCACCTGTGATATATCATTAGCTCATAAAGAGCTTTCTGAAAAAATCCTTTGGTTCTTATTATTTTCCTGTTTCCCCTTGACTCCTCTTTCCCCTCCTCTGTCATCCCATCAATTCCTACCCCTCCAGCCACTTTTTTTTTTTTTGTCTTTTTGCCATTTCTGGGCCGCTCCCTCGGCACATGGAGGTTCCCAGGCTAGGGGTTGAATCGGAGCTGTAGCTGCCAGCCTACACCACAGCCACAGCAACTCGGGATCCGAGCCACATCTGCGACCTACACCACAGCTCATGGCAACGCCGGATCCTTAACCCACTGAGCAAGGGCAGGGATCCAACCCGCAACCTCATGGTTCCTAGTCGGATTCGTTAACCACTGCGCCACGACGGGAACTCCCAGCCACTGTTTTATCAACCTAATTGTTAACATTCTTCTCCATGCTCATGTGATCACATGGAGACAAAAATGCATATATATTCGATATAGATTAGGGAGCGTCATGTTTAAAAAGTGATTAGTGGAGTTCCCATCGTGGCTTAGTGATAACAAACCCGACTAGTATCCATGAGGACTCAGTTCGATCCCTGGCCTTGCTGGGTGGGTTAAGGATCCGGCGTTGCCACAAGCTGTGGTGTAAGTTACAGATGAGGCTTGGATCTGGCTTTGCTGTGATTGTGGTGTAGGCCTGTGGCTCCAGCTCCGATTCTACCCCTAGCCTGGGAACTTCCATATGCCATGGGTGTGACACTAAAAAGACACACACAAAAAAGTGATTACTTTTTCCCTCTTATCTAAAACAATTTCCCATCTAAAACCCCTCTGAATCAACTGGCAGAATACAAATGTATTCCTTTTAATGTATGTTTCAAAGTGTGGATATACTATCATTTTTTTTGGAATCATTCCCCTATAGATGGCATGCATAGTATTTACAATATGTGTGTGTGTGTGTGTGTGTGTGTTGCCACTTAAAACACTGCTCCGGTAAATAACCTTTACATATGTATAGAACTACAGTTTGTTATTTCACTTGTTTTATTGAAACAGGAAACTCGTTTTATTTGGATAAGATAGATCCCCAGAACTGAGACTGCTGGATCACATTTTTTAAATAATAGCTGTTGCAAGCTGTTGCTTTTCAAAAAGGCTGTAACACTTTATATTTCAACAGCAGCTCCAAGAACATACCCTTTATCCCACATCCCTGCAGCAGTATCACAGCCTGTTTGGCAGCCATGCTAATAAAACCTCTGTGAAACAAGAGATCAAAGGAAACTATTTAAACACAGTAAAGATTATTTAGTGCAAATCAATAGCAATTATAATTCTAAATGGCAAAATATTCAAATTCTTTCATTCAGGAGTTCCCGTCATGGCGCAGTGGTTAACGAATCCGACTAGGAACTACGAGGTTGCAGGTTGGATCCCTGCCCTTGCTCAGTGGGTTAAGGATCCAGCGTTGCCATGAGCTGCGGTGTAGGTTGCAGACATGGCTCGGATCCCGTGTTGCTGTGGCTTATGGTGTAGGCCAGAGGCTACAGCTCCGATTCGACCCCTAGCCTGGGAACCTCCATATACCGCAGGAGCGGTGCAAGAAATAGCAAAAAGACAAAAAAAAAAAACAAAACCCAAAAAATCAAATTCTTTCATTCAAAATCAGGAATCATTTAGGTTTGAATTAAATATGTCACTTTTACTCTTATCTTTAAATTTATTGCATATTATACATATACAAATGTGCACAAATCAGTGAATGATTGCAAATTAACCACATCCATATAACCACTGCCCAGGTCAAGAAATAGACATTAGCAGCATTTCAAAAGCTTTCCTCATGCCCCCTCCTGACCATACCCCCTTCATCCTTCCTTAAGAGAACCACAGTTCTGACTTTCAGTACCTTAGAATGGTTTTGAAATACATAGAAATGACATTATATTGTGTACACTCTGTGTGTCTGGTTTATTTCCCTCAACTTTATCTTTGTGGAATTTCTTCATGTCTCAGATAACAGTAGTTCACTCATTTTCATGGCTGTGCTTGTAGTTCATTGTATACCTAATTACACAATTATCCATTCTATTTTTTTTAATAGTTCAGGATTAGATTTATTGAGAGAGATAGACAAAGTGTGGGCCATCTCAGAAGGCAAGTGCGGCCTGGAAAATATACATTCCACAGATAGGATGTGGTGTGTCTCGAAAGGCGGGAGAGTGGCCCTGGGAGAACACACTCCACAGACAGAGTGTGGACAGTCTCAGAAGGCGAGTGGCCCTGGAAACATGAGGTGGTGATTTTTTTATGGGCTGGGTAATTTTATAGGCTAATGAGTGGGTGGATTATTTCACCCCTTTGGGGGAAGAGGCGGGAATTTCCAGGCATTGGGCCACCACCCACTTTTTGCCCTTTTATGATTAGCCTACACACTGTCCTGGTGCCTGTGGGTGTGTCACTTGGCTAATGTATTACAATGAGCGTATAATGAGCCTCAAGGTCTACTGGGAGTTGAATCTTGGACCTAGTTGGGTCAAACCAATTTTTGTCGTATCTTCAATGACTCTGTCATTCTTCTTCCTTTTTTTTTTTTTGTCTTTTTAGAGCCACACCCACAGCATATGGAAGTTCCAAGGCTAGGGGTCAAATCAGAGCTGCAGCTGCTGGCCTGCACCACAGCAACGCAAAATCTGAGCCTTGTCTGCAGCACACACCACAGGGCAATGCTGGGTTCTTAACCCACTAGTGAGGCCAGGGATTGAACCTGCACCCTCATGGATACCAGTTGGGTTTCCTTACCTCTGAGCCATGACGGGAACTCTTTTTTTTTTTTTTTTGGTCTTTGTCATTCTTTAAAGTTTGTACTTTGCCCCCTTCCCACCTGTTTCATTCCCCTCTCAGAGATTTTACTCCTATATTCTTACGAGAAGCAGAAGGGCAACAGTCTGTCTTCGGTAGCTGCTTCAGTGCTGAGTAGGGGCATTGACCCTGCCTGTCTGAGCATAAAAATCTCTGGATGTCTGATCCAGGAGCCCCAAGTATCCATTCTTTTTTGATGGACTTTTAGGTGCTTTTGAATGTGAGTCCAGTCGTCTAATATATCAGCCCCCAGTACTCCCAGCTTTGTGTCATCAGAAACCTGGATGATTACATCATCTCTGTCTACACAAATCATCGACTTTTAACTGTTTGACAAGATCAGACAGATTCGTGTCAGCCAAGTAGAGATCTTCCTTCAGGTTAACCTTATGCCATTAATAAATATTATTTGGGCAAAGTTGTCCCATTAGCTAAAACTGTAGCTATCTGTAGTATCATTGAGCATACATTTCTGCACTTTATCCAAATTAACAATTCTTTAAAAAAAAAAAAAGGAAGGAAGAAAAACAAGTAATTCTTGAAAGTCTGCTATGTTCCAGATACTGACTGGAGTAGAACAGTGAACAAAACAGATAGGATTCATATCCTCATTGAATTTACATTCTAGCTGATGAGACAGATGTAAACAAACAATTTAGATAAATTTAGGTGCGTGAGAAAAAGTGAAACGGGAGTTCCCGTCGTGGCGCAGTGGTTAATGAATCCGACTAGGAACCATGAGGTTGCGGGTTCGGTCCCTGCCCTTGCTCAGTGGGTTAACGATCCGGCGTTGCCGTGAGCTGTGGTGTAGGTTGCAGATGCGGCTCGGATCCTGCATTGCTGTGGCTCTGGCGTAGGCCGGTGGCTACAGCTCCGATTCAACCCCTAGCCTGGGAACCTCCATGTGCCGTGGGAGCGGCCCAAGAAATAGCAACAACAACAACAACAACAAAAAGACAAAAGACAAAAAAAAAAGAAAAAGTGAAACGATGACAGGATGGGAAGTAATGAGGAAGCAGGCATACAGCTTTAGAAGGGGCTGGCCTCACGCAGACTGAATATAACATTCCTTGCAAGGGGAACAGCTAACACAAAAGCCCTGAGGAGAGAATGAGCTTTAAGAAGCAGGAAGACCAAATTGTCAACAGAAGCAAGTGGAAGAGAGGTAGGCAGGAGTCAGATTTTCTAGGTTCTTGAAGTCCTTTTATTCTAAATGTAAACGGTGAGCAGGATAAGGGGGTACAACACTCAGATGAGTGTTGTGAGAATAACTTGATGCCCAGAGGTGAAGAGCGTGGTCTGCAAACGGCCTTAAGCTGATAGCTTTTCCAGCCTCTGCCTCAACTGCAGACAGCCTTTGTGGAACAAACCACCTCCGTGACTGAGTGAGTGGCCCCGGACATTTCTGACCAACAATACATTTTATTTTATTTATTTTATTTTTTTTAAGGGCTGCACCTGCGGCATGTGGAAGTCCCAGGCTAGGGATCCAATCGGAGCTGCAGCAGCCGGCTTAAGCCACAGCCACAGCAACACTAGATCTGAGCCACACCAGTGACCTACACCACAGCTCGAGGCAACACTGGATCCTTAACTCACTGAACGAGGCTAGGGATTGAACCCGTGTCCTCATGGACGCTAGTTGGGTTTCGTTTCCACTGAGCCACAACAGGAACTCCAGCAATACTCATTTTAGGTCCCTGAGGAGTTGGTCCTCTTTGCTGGGTCTGTATCTCTGGTTTCTTCCTCTGCCCAGGCCTGCTTGTGTTCCTTTCTTTTCACAGGTGTTAAATCCTAATAAACATCTTGGATCCCCAACTCAGATTCCACACCTGTGGAAACTCAAACTTGTGGCACATTGGAAGCTGTTGAAGGATTTAAGGCAAAAATCTAAATGATGTGACAGTTTTTAGATCACTCCAGCAACTTCCTATCGAGAGAATGGACTGTGCAAGGGAAAAATGAAAACAGTTCTGGGCAGTCTACAGATCAGGATCTGGCACTTTCATCACTGAGCCCCGGTTCAATCCCTGGTCTGAGAACTGAGATCCCACATCAAGCTGCTGTATGCAGTGGCCAAAAAAAAAAAAAAAGAGAGAGAGAGTAACAATACCCAAGATAGAGATGGTGGTGACCTGATCTGAGGAGGAAACAGGTAATAGGGAGAAGTGGGTAGATTTTGGCTGTAATTTGGTAGTAGAACTGCTAACTGTAGTTCATCCCAAGTGTGTTGATCAACTGTCTTGCTAAAAACAAATTTAGTGTGTCCTTGGATTTCTTTAATCTACCTGTCCAATGATTACTTCAAAAAAAGGAAACGTCTAGTCACTTATGATGGAGCACGATAATGTGAGAAAAAAGAATGTATACATGTATGTGTGACTGGGTCACCATTCTGTATAGTAGAAAATTGACAGAACACTGTAAACCAGCTATAATAGAAAAAAATAAAAATCATTATATAAAAAAAAGGAGGGGAAAGGGAAACAGCAGGGAATAATAAAAAAAAGAAACAGCATTTAACAGCATTAGTTAGTGTGTGAGATACCACCCCTGGTTACCTGGACAGTGTCTTTCTTGCCCTCTGCATCGTGTTTACTTTGGCTATCTTGGTCTTTTCTCTGTTCCTCCAGCATGCCGAGTTTATTGCTGTCTCATGCCTTTCTCACGTGTGGTTTTCAGATTTCTCTGTAGCAATACTTCCTATCTAAATTCTCTTTATCTGCAGGGCTACCATTAACGCTGCCTGTTCAGAGAGGATTCCTCTAGCACTGCCCCCTCCTGCAGTGAAGCTTCTTCCTCTAATTATGTTCTCAAACGAATCCCTGCATTTTCTTTCACAGCACTTACCACAAGTTGTAACTATGCTGTCATTTTTGTTAATGTTTGTTTTCTTTACTAGAGTTCCACAAAGGGCAGAAAAGTGCCTGTTTGTTTCTGCTTCATTCCTAATGCCTTGCACAATGACTGGGATCTAGTAGGTGCACAGTAAATATTTATTCAATGAATGAACCTTAGTGGACATAAGTTAGCACCTTGGGTCAATTCCTTTAAGTGCTCATAAAACATTTTTTAATAATCCAGCCCAAATCTTCCAGGGATCACTGAAGATTTTAAGACCATTGTTGTTTTTTTTTTAATTTTCTTTTGTTTAATTTTTTATTATAATCAGACCATTGTTTTTAAGATGTCATTTTTTTCCACATAAAAAACTTGGGGGAGGGGAGTTCCCGTCGTGGTGCAGTGGTTAACGAATCCGACTAGGAACCATGAGGTTGCGGGTTCGGTCCCTGCCCTTGCTCAGTGGGTTAACGATCCGGCGTTGCCGTGAGCTGTGGTGTAGGTTGCAGACGCGGCTCGGATCCCGCGTTGCTGTGGCTCTGGCGTAGGCCGGTGGCTACAGCTCCGATTAGACCCCTAGCCTGGGAACCTCCATATGCCGCGGGAGCGGCCCTAGAAAAGACAAAAAAAAAAAAACTTGGGGGAGTAAAATTTATGTATTAATGAATGTAATTTTAAAGTCATACCAAATATAAACAAAACAAAATAAACACCTTGCTCTACTCTCTAGTCTCTCTAGATAGGCAACTATTTTAAACTAAACATGTTTGGTCAGTTCTCTATCTTTAAAAGAAGTCTTTTTTCATAGGAATCAGTACATTTCACTTACCCACTTTCAATAATTTTATAATATTTATGGAATTTCCTGGTAGCTCAGTGGGTTAAGAGTCCAGAATTGTCACTGCTGCAGCTTGGTTTGCTGCTGTGGCTCGGGCTTGATCCCTGGGACTTCCACATGCCTCAGATGTGGCTAAAATAATAATAATTGTTATAATGTTTCTATTTGTGGTTTGCAAGCATTAGCACTTTCTTTCATTATCTCTCAGTACTGCTATTAGAAATCCTGAAGTGTTCAAAATGGTGCAATATCTCATATAAGTTCAAGTTCCCCTCGGTGGTATTTCAATTATCTTAACTATGTCTGTTATTCCTCTTCCAACATGAAAACTACCTTTCTTTTTTTATTGAGCTAAAACTCACCATAAAATTTATCTTTTAAAATAGTACCTTTCAAGAGTTCCCTGGTAGTTCAATCCCCTGGGAACCTCCATATGCCGTGGATGCTTAAGCCATAATTAATTTTTTGTTTTGTTTGTTTGCTTTTAAGGGCCATACCTACGGCATATGGAGGTTTCCGGACTAGGGCTCTAATTGGAGCTACAGCTGCCAACCTACATCACAGGCACAGCAATGCCAGATCCAAGCTGTGTCTGCGACCTACACCACAGCTCAGGGCAATGCCGGATCCTTAACCCACTGAGCGAGGCAAGGGATCAAACCCGCAACCTCATGGTTCCTAGTCGGATTTTTTTCCGCTTTGCCATGACTCACACTCCCATAATTGATTTTTTTTTTTAATTAAAAAAAAAAAGCATCTTTAGGGTGCAGTTTGCAATAACAAAGCGGAGACTCTGGGAGTCAGTGAAAACTGTGAAGGGACATTTGAATCCACTCATTCAGGAATAAATAATGGCTCCTGATTACATTTTCAATAGAGATTGAGACCAAATTGTTGAAAGTTAAGAGGTGAAGATAACCAGGGCAGATAATTTATTAGAGGAGTTTGCCAAAGACTGGTAGAAAGAGGACGGAATATTTAAAGAGCAGCAAAATTAGGCACAGGCTTTATTCCAACTTGGAAAGGCACAGACAAAACAGGTGTAAGCTCTGCCTCTTTAGCTATTTTGTAAAACAGCTGATTAAGAGTGGAAAGTTGGGAGTTCCCATTGTGGCTCAGCAGAAATGAATCTGATTAGCATCCATGAGAACACGGGTTTGATCCCTGATCTCACTCAGTGGGTTAAGGATCTGGCTTTACTGTGATCTGTGGTGTAGGTTGCAGATGCAGCTTGGATCCGGTGTTGCTGTGGCTGTGGTATAGGCTGGAGGCTACAGCTCCAATTAGACCCCTAGCCTGGGAACCTCCATATGCCGCGGGTGTGGCCCCGAAAAGAGAAAAGACAAAAAAAAAAAAAAAAAAAGGAGTTCCCGTCGTGGCGCAGTGGTTAATGAATCTTACTAGGAACTATGAGGTTGCAGGTTCAATCCCTGGCCTGTTCAGAGGGTTAAGGATCCGGCGTTGCCGTGAGCTGTGGTGTAGGTCACAGATGCAGCTCATATCTGGCGTTGCTGTGGCTGTGATATAGCCCACCAGCCGTAGCTCTGATTTGACCCCTAGCCTGGGAACCTCCATATGCCATGCCATGGGGGCAGACCTAGAAAAGGCGAAAAGACAAAAAAAGAGTTGGCGGCAGCCTAAGACAGCTTCCTGACCTTTTCCTTTTAATTGTCCTACTTTGTAAAAAGGGAGTGAAGGTAAGGGTCCTCTTAAATTGTGCTCTTGCGTACCACCTGATACCAGCCAGAATGGCCGTCATCAAAAAGCCTACAAATAATAAGTGCTGGAGAGGAGTGGAGAAAAGGGAACCCTATTACTCTGTTGGTGGGAATGTAAATTGGTGCAACCACTATGGAAAACAGTATGGTGACTCCTCAAAAAACTAAAAATAGAATTACTGTGTGATCCAGCAATCCCACCCCTGGGCATCTATTCAGAGAAAACCGTGACCCAAAAAGGTACATGTACCCCAATGTTCATTGCAGCACTATATACAATAGCCAAGACATGGAAACAACCTAAGTTTCCATTGACAGAGGAGTGAATAAAGATATGGTACATATACACAATGGAATATTACTCAGCCATTAAAAGGAAAGAAATGATGGCTCTTGCAACGTGGATGAACCTAGGAATTATCATGTTAAGTGAAGTTAGTGAGACATCAACATCATATGCTATCACTTACCTGTGAAATCTAAAAAAAAGGACACAGTGAATTTCTTTGCAGAATAGATATTGACTCACAGACTTTGAAAAACTTATGGTTTCCAAAGGAGACAGATTGGGGGTGGGGGGATGGGCTGGGGGTTTGGGTGGAAATGCTATAATATTGGGTTATGATGATCGTTGTACAACTATAAATGTAATAAAATTCATTGAGTTAAAAAAATTATGCTCTTGCAAGGTCAGTGACAAGGCAGTGGGAAAGGGGGCAAGCCACTTAATTGTAAATCTCTCACATTTCACCGTTAAGCAAAATTCAGTTTGTGTCATGCTGGCTCTCTGGAAAATCTGGGGCCATGAGAAAATGTATTATATTTAAAATCCTGAAGTCAGATTTGCCTTAGTTGAGGGTCTTTTGAAGAAGAAAATGGAAAGAACAAAATAGCCAGAGAATAATAATTAAGCTGATAAACAGAAGTGCCTTTAGGCAAAACTACTGAGTTTGAATGTTACCCTTTTCCTGTGTAGTTCTAGAAGTAATGTCCCCATCTTTGCTTTGCATTAGAATTACCCCTCACTGGGGGAAATTTCCTGCTAGATCAAAGGGGAAGGTGATACCAGGCCAGTGAAGATGTATTTTGAACAAAACACTGATCTTAACACATTTCTCAAATCACACCATTGTGGACAGGGAGTGCTGCCCGCCCTCCCAGTTCTGCAAGCATCAAGCCATTAGCCAGTGCTGCGCTAATGATGTGTCCTGAGGACCATTCAGGATGGAGAGAAACAGGAAGCATTCTGTGTTTTGGATACTGGCCCTAGACAAAGATGTGATACTGGAAAGATGGTACCAGAATCTGGGTTCTTGTTCATGGAGGTTGAAGAATGAACTCTGAGAACACACAGGCAGCAAGCAAGCAAAGTCTTTATTAAAGAAAAGCAAATAGCTCCCAGGACAGGCTGGGAGGGGGGAGAAGAGCCCCCCTTTCACTATTGTCCTTTAAGGGTTTTTATTCCTTAAAGATGGGGGGGTACCATGGGGTCCAGAAAGATGTGGTTTTCTCCCATTGGCCTTGCTCAATCACCTGTATCAGTCCTTGTCCAATAGGGGTTTTAGAGGTGGAAATGTCCCCAGAGTTTTATGGGGATTTTTGTCCTTTTCTTTCATTTCATCAAGTCACCACTCCTCTCATTCCTTTTTTATCAGTTGAGGAGTGGGCTAGAGATTGGCGTTTCCTACAGTAAACAAAGTCTGGGGGTAATTTGCATTTCCTATAATAAAACAGGGCCTGTGGAGGTGTTACTCCCTGGATCCCTGAAGCCACAAAAGTTAATCAACATCCATATCAAAGGGATGTCTCTGAGCCCATTGTCCTACACTAACTGCCTGAGTTAGTATTCTGCCTCAGATGCATATCTAAGGAATTATTTCAATTAACCCAGATCCTTGCATCTTTTACATAGAAAAGCACTAAAATCATTAAGGAGATTCCCTTTGTGATTAGCAGTCATCTTTTGTTGTTCCACTGCATTGTTTTGGCCAGGCCCCCAGCTTGTAGAAGTTCCCAGGCCAGGGACTGAATCCGAGCAGCTGCAGTGACAACGCCAGAGCCTTAACCCAAGGAGCCACCAGGGAATTCCAACTGCGTATATTTTTTTTTCCCCCAGCCAAAAAACTCCTTTATATCCTAGCTCCTCACCTCTTTAGAGAAAGTCCTCAGAGTTTTCTGCAAGGCTGTCTGCTCCTGGGTGAGAGTCCTCAGTAAGATCCTTGAATCAAACTGCTTTACACTTTACATTGTGTGTTTTTCTCCAGTGCCCACCATCCATGGAAAGAGCGTTCTCTTCTAAAATCTAGAATCCTCTGTTTAGGCTGAACCAAGGTCTCTGGATATTCTGTGGTTGGCCAGGCTAGTTCAGGGGAGGGTCAGAGGAGGAAGGAAAAGTGATTTTTTTCGTGTTACATATTTTGTATCTTTTGACTGCTCTATGATGACCATGTATCTTTTTTTTTTGTCGTCTTTTTGCCTTTTCTTGAGCCGCTCCCAAGGCATATGGAGGTTCCCAGGCTAAGGGTCGAATTGGAGCTGTAGCCACCAGCCACAGCAATTCGGGATCCAAGCCGCGTCTGCAACCTACACCACAGCTCATGGCAACGCCAGATCCTTAACCCACTGAGCAAGGGCAGGGACCGAACCCGCAACCTCATGGTTCCTAGTCGGATTCGTTAACCACCGCGCTACAATGGGAACTCCGAACATGTATCTTTTTATTCACAAAGTGAAGTTGCTGTTTTAAAGGCTTGATTAAGGCCAAGAAGAGCAATTTGGTTTTGCTCTTTGGCCAGCCTCGCCTCCTGGGTTTTTCATCATTTTCGTTCCTACTTCTTCATTTGATTTGTGCTCTCATCCTGAAATGTTTTAGTTTAGGGGCCTTTCTCTGCAAACCCCACCCCCACCCCAAGTTAACTTATCTCATCTAAACAAGTCAACTTAGGTTTAAAATGTCCTTTTCTTCCACCTCACTGTTTGTTTCCCATCAGCAAACAACACATCTTGTGAAATACGGACTCTCCACATCAAGCTTGAGATCTGAATCACAAGCCAGCCCTGCCTGCTATTTATTAGCCACATGACCTTTTACAGGGCACTCATCAAACACTCAGGGATTTAGTTTCCTCAGTTGGGGCTCTGGAAGGTACACTCACTAGGTCAGAGGTCAAAGGTGTGGGCTGAATTTTTGGTTCTGCCACATTGTTGCTGTATAACCGGAGGCAGGCTGCTTGGGCTACGAGCTTAGGAGCTTCAGTTTCTGGAAAATGGAGATAGATAATCTTCCTTCCAGGGAGGCTGTGAAACTGAGGTAAGAAATCTAAAAATGCTTGGGGTCTGGGACACGCGGACGTGCACGCCGTGTGAGTGGTTTTTCCTTCCTCCTCATCTTAGGTCCATTTTTGTTTTAACTGTTCAAAAAAGGGTATGGGAGCTTTGTAAAACCTGCCTGTTATTCAGGCCCCCTGCCTTTCATAGTGCCTTGCAAACTGTGAAGCAGAATATGTGGTTGTATAGGCAGGAGGCAGACACTGGCCCCAGGCGTGAATTTCTCTGCCCTCTCTAAATTGTGTTTGAATTCCAGAGGAGAGCTCTGTTTTTCTAGGTGGAAACTAGGTAAACTTTTCCAGGAGTTGGCCCCAGGCAGCAAGCTGGGGGCTGGGAGCTTCTCTCTGGAAACCCTGCCCATCATTTGCACAAGGGGCTCAGCGGAGCCACCTGCGGAGTCGGAGGGTTGTATTATTCTTGGCATCCGCCTGGATGCGGTTCACTCCCTCAGGACGCAGTGCGTGAGGCATGTGGAAGTTTCCAGGCTGGGATTGAATCTGAGCTGCAGCTGTGGTGTAGGTCACACCAGATCCTTTAACCCACTGCGCTGGGGCCAGGAGGGAACCCATGCCTTCGTAGTGACCAGAGCACTGCAGTGCCACAGTGGGAACTCCCTCCTCTGAAGTTTTACTCCTACAGCACGTGGAGGTGTAAAATAAGTTTTCGATTTAGACATATTAAGAAAAGGGAGGAGAGAAGACAGCCTAAAAATGAGTAATTTAGTTATTTTAATTAGTTCAGAAGTGAGCCAGAGGTATCCATGGAAGTTTAGAAGACGTCACTAAGATACTCGGTGAAGAATCTCAGTGCATTTGTAACCTTTATTAAACAAGCAACTCTCCCTGGCCCTTACTTTCCCTGTTTTAAGAGGATTGGTGAAATAACATCAAACTCTTCCTGACTCTAACTGTCCTAGGCCAGATGCTGACAAACCGAAATTCTTTTGTTTCAACCCAGTCCTTTTCCATGGATAAGGGTGAGGAAAGAAAGGGTCCTAGCTGGGTTTGTTTTTTTTGTTTGTTTGTTTGTTTTGGCCACAACTGTGGCTTGTGGAAGTTCCTGGGCCAGGGATTGACCTGTGCCATAGCAGTGACAATATCGGATTCTTAATCACTAGGCCAACCAGGCAACTCTGAAAGGGTCCTGGTTTTATAGAGCAAGTAGAATATGCCAGGCACTGCCTGAGGGATTTTGTGTGCATTAATGTATATATTAACCCCAAGAACAGCGTTGCTCTGTTCATTTGACTAGTGGTGTTAAGATGGGGGGAATGCATGCCAGCTGTACCATCACAAGGTTCTCTTGTTCCTATCTTATCAAGAAAATAGGAGTTCCCATCATAACTCAGCTGAAATGAATCTGACTAGCTTCCATGAGGACACAGGTTACATCCCTGGCCTTGCTCAGTGGGTTAAGGATCCGGTGTTGCCGTGAGTTGAGGTGTAGGTCGCAGATGTGGCTTGGATCTCTCGTTCCTGTGGCTCTGGTATAGGCCAAGGCTACAGCTCCAATTCAGCCCTTAGCCTGGGAACTTCCATATGCCGTGGGTGCAGCCCTAAAAAGACAAAAAAAAAAAAAAAAAAACCAAGAAAACAAGAAAATAATTGATGGGAGCTCTCTTGTGGTGCAGGTTAAGGATCTGGCATTGTCACCCCAGTGGCTCAGGTCACTGCTGTAGCTCAGGTTTAGTCCCTGGCCTGGGAACTTCTGCTTGCTGTGGGCATGGCCAAAAAAAAAAAAAGTAATTGACAAATAGAAATAGGTAGATTGACAGAAATGTGTGTATATATATTTACTATAAACAACATATATATATTTATATGTGGTATTATAATTTAAATTTTACATTAGGGGTACAAAGTTTTAAAAAATAGACTTCTGAAACATTATTCTAGACACTGGAAATAAGATAATCACAGTTAACCTACCAAACATATTTTACTTGAGGGTAATTGGGAGCTTATAATACGTCTAAATGAAGTCTCATTTATAAATCACAGGTGAACTGTTTCTCAGTCCATCCTTTCCATTCTTCCTTCCCTACCTGAATAAACCGCACATGTAATTCAGTAAATCATTTTCATTGTACAAGAATCAAAATCTTAAAGACTTGTGAGCCATTGTCTGCTCTGCCTTCTCCCAGCCCCCAGCCTCTGAATTTACTGTCCCACCCACCTAGTCCTCTCCCCAGAGAGAATCACAATTGTCATTGAGATATGTGCTCCAACCCTGTAAAAATTAACGTTTTATCATTGCTATACTTAATTGTTGGTTTAAAAAAAAAGGAGTTCCCGTCGTGGCGCAGTGGTTAATGAATCCGACTAGGAACCATGAGGTTGCGGGTTCGGTCCCTGCCCTTGCTCAGTGGATTAAGGATCCGGCGTTGCCATGAGCTGTGGTGTAGGTTGCAGACGCGGCTCGGATCCCGCCTTGCTGTGGCTCTGGCGTAGGCCGGTGGCTACAGCTCCGATTCGACCCCTAGCCTGGGAACCTCCATATGCCGCGGGAGCGGCCCAAGAAATAGCAACAACAACAACAACAAAAATAGACAAAAGACAAAAAATAAATAAATTAAAAAAAAAAAAAAAGGCTGGAAAAAAAAAGGGGAAAGGGGAATTCAGTTCACTTACAAAACGTTTTAGGCAGGACACTTTTCAAAATGCAACTGGTCTGGAACTTGAACCCCTCGTGGTTTCCAGCAGGAGTATCTGGCCACCTCCACCTCAGTAAATACTGCTGGTTGACTGGCCCTGGCTCTGGCCCACCTGCCAGGGACAGCCAAATGCAGGAAAGCTGATAAGTCACTAGCATCTTTTACTTCTTTATTTTTATTCTCTGTACTCATCAGCCCCCAGTCCCCTGAACCCTGATAATGGCCAGGAATAGGCAGTTCTCCTACACACAGCAGCAGGAACACAGTTTCTCTCCTTCTCTTTCCTTTCTAAAGGACAGTGTCAAGGACATGTCCAGGCCAGGTCAGTAAATGTTACATCAGAGATACTGCTGCTATATTTACTCCCACTTGCCTTTCGAGCAAAGCAATTCATATGATGAAAAACAACAGAGACAAACTGTCCTGGGTATCTTCAGAGAAAGAAAACATTGAATTTTAAAGCTGTGTCTGATTTTACGTTGCAGAAAATTTCCCTGGGGGTTAAATTCCCTTCTTCTCTCTCTTTCCACTTTTTAAAATTCTCTCTGAGGAGAGAGTTAAAGAGGCGTATTGCTTCCTCCCAGGCCTGCAGACCTGCAGTTGCTATTCAGGGTTTAATTCAGTCCAGGCTGTCACTGTAACCTTGAGATGAGAGAGACTAAACAGGCAGGAGAATGACAAGCAGAATTATCACTGGATTTGCTTTGGCCTGCTAGTTTCCCTATCAACTTCTGCCCCATCCTTGCCCCCAAATTGCTTCTGGACCAATTATTTTTATTCTTCAAGCCTCAGTTTTCTGCTCAGTAAAATAGGAAGAATCAATTCTGTTTCACTCAGAGGGGTATTGTTAGGAGAATAAGTATGAATAAGGTCTTGTGGGGGATGGAAGTTTACTCAGTTCTGATTCAATTCAGTAATCATTTCTGGAGTACATATTAAGTGCTGGGGGAGAGTACCATCCAGAGTAAAATGTTGTATTAACCCTTAAGGAGTTAATTTATTTTTTATTTTATTTTTATTTTTTGTCTTTTTGCCTTTTTTTAAAGAAGAGAAATTCTATTATTTATTTATTTTTTATTACTCAAATGAATTTATCACATCTATAGTTGTATAATGATAATCACAGTCCAATTTCACAGGATTTCCATCCCACAACCCAAGCATATCCCCCCACCCCACAAACTGTCTCCTCCGGAGACCATAAGGTTTTCAATGTCTGTGAGTCTGCATCTGTTCTGCAAAGAAGTTCCGTCTGTCCTTTTTTCAGATTCCACATGTCAGTGAAAGCATTTGATGTTGGTGTCTCATTGTATGGCTGACTTCACTTAGCATGATAATTTCTAGGTCCATCCATGTTGATAAAAATGCCAGTATTTTGTTCCTTTTAATGGCTGAGTAATATTCCATTGTGTATATGTACCACCTCTTCTTGATCCACTCCTCTGTCGATGGACATTTAGGTTGTTTCCACGTCTTGGCTATTGTAAATAGTGCTGCAATGGACATCGGAGTACACGTGTCTTTGCGAGTCATGGTTTTCTCTGGATAGATGCCCAGGAGTGGGATTGCGGGATCAAATGGTAGTTCTATGTTTAGTTTCCTGAGGAATCTCCATACTGTTTTCCACAGGGGTTGCACCAATTTACAACCCCACCAACAGTGTACTAGGGTTCCTTTTTCTCCACACCCTCTCCAGCACTTATTGTTTGTAGACTTTTGGATGATGGCCATTCTGGTTGGTGTAAGGTGGTACCTCAGAGTGGTTTTGATTTGCATTTCTCTAATAATGAGTGATATTGAACATCTTTTCATGTGTTTTTTGGCCATCTGCATGTCTTCTTTGGAGAACTGTCTATTTAGACCTTCTGCCCATTTTTTGATGGGGCTGTTTGTTTTTTGGGTGTGGAGCTGTAGGAGGTGTTTATAAATTTGGGAGATTAATCCCTTGTCAGTTGAATCAATTGCAAAGATGTTCTCCCATTCTGTGGGTTGTCTTTTCATTTTGTTCAGGGTTTCCTTTGCTGTGCAGAAACTTTTAAGTTTGATTAGGTCCCATTTGTTTATTTTTGTTTTTACTGTCATTACTCTAAGAGGTGGATCTGAGAAGGCATTGCTGTCGTTTATGTCAGAGAGTGTTTGGCCTATGTTTTCCTCTAAGAGTTTTATAGTGTCTGATCTTATATCTAGGTCTTTAATCCATTTTGAGTTTATTCTTTTTGCCTTTTCTAGAGCTGCTCCTGTGGCACATGGAAGTTCCCAGGCTAGAGGTCTAATCGGAGCTGTAGTCACCGGCCTATGCCAGAGCCACAGCAACGTGGGATCCAAGCCGTGTCTGCAACCTACACCACCGCTCACAGCAATGCCGGATCCTTAGCCCACTGAGCAAGGGCAGGGGTCGAATCTGCAAACTCATGGTTCCTAGTTGGATTCGTTAACCACTGAGCCACAACAGGAACTCTCAAGTTAGCAATTTAATAACTGGAAAAAAAAACAACAAATTTTATAAAGAACCTCAGGCAGCAAATGATACATTTCAAATGAGGGAATGTTCAGGGCATCAAAGAAGATTAGGGGAAGTTTCGAAGGGAAAGCTGCACTGAGATGGGAAATAATAAGAGGACATTCCAGGGAGAGAAAAAAGAATAAAGTTGTGGAGGAGCCAACAAAGCTCATGATGAATTCAGGGACTGCACCTAAGGGAGCAGGGAGTGATAAACAGGTTCATACTGGAGAGACTAAGAGGTCTATGCTCAATCCTGTAACTGAACTGATGTCTAGTTGAGCAGAGACATGATTAAAGTAGTGCTTTAGGAGTTCCCACTGTGGCACAGTGGGTTAAGAGTCTGACTGCAAGCGGCTCCGGTCTCTGCAGAGCTATGGTATTGACCCCTTGTCAAGCACAGTGGGTTTAAGGATCTAGTGTTGCTGCAGCTACAGGTAGGTTGCAGCTGTGGCTGGGATTCAACCCCTGGACTGGGAACTTCCTTATGCCTCGGGTGTGGCCATTTAAAACATATTAATGATAAGAAAAAGGAGTTCCCTGTCATGGCTCAGTGGTTAACGAATCCAACTAAGAACCATGAGGTTGCAGATTTGATCCCTGGCCTTGCTCAGTGGGTTAAGGATCCGGCGTTGCCATGAGCTTTGGTGTAGGTTGCAGACACAGCTCAGTCCCTTCTTTGCTGTGGCTGTGGCGTAGGCCGTCGGCTACAGCTCTGAATGGACCCCTAGCCTGGGAACCTCCATATGCCACGGGAGCGGCCCTAGAAAAAGCAAAAAGACCAAAAAAAAAAAAGAAGAAGAAGAAATAAAGCAGTGCTTTAGGGTGATTGTTGTGGTGGCTGTGTGTGTAGGGGGCAGTTTGGAAGGGTGAAAAGAGCAGGTAAGGGTGATAGCAGAGTCTTAGAAAATCTTCCTTAAGCTGTAATGAAGAACTTCCCTGGAGTTACCCTTGTGGCGCAGCGGAAACAAATCCGACTAGGAACCATGAGGTTTCAGGTTCGATCCCTCGCCTCGCTCAGTGGAGTAAGGATCCAGCATTGCTGTGAGCTGTGGTGTAGGCGGGCAGTTGCAGCTCTGGTCTGATCCCTCACCTGGGAACCTCCATGTGCTGCAATTGCGGCCCCAAAAAGCAAAAAAAAAAAAAAAAAAAGGCGGACCTTCCCTCTTAGCAGGCACACATTCCACATTTACACTCACCTCCATCTGGTTTTGGCGGGTCTCTTTCTTTTCCAAGCATGACTCATGGCTCCCCACTTGAGGGTGAGCGTCCAGAGAACCCAGGTTTTATTTGTTCTTTTTCTCCTCCTCCTCCTCCCTGTGCCAGCAGCCCAAACACCCTCTGTGCTATGACCAGCCGTAGCCCTTGCTCAGGGTGGAAAAATTGGCACTGTCCCTCGCTTTTGTTTCAGCTGTTTTTCAACACCATCCGGAACATCCAATTAATTCAGAGGGTGAGAAAAGGAAATAATTGGCAGGCAGATGTGAGAGGAGGAGCTATACCTGTATCATAATGAAAGACCAAGTCTGTGTTATGGTCCTTAAAAAAAAAAATGTAGGAGTTCCCTTAGTGGTGCAGCGGAAGTGAATCCGACTAGGAACCATGAGGTCATGGGTTCAATCCCAGCCTCGCTCAGTGGGTTAAGGATCCTATGTTGCCTGAGCTGTGTTGTAGGTTGCAGATGCGGCTCGGATCTGGCATTGCTGTGGCTCTGTTGTAGGCTGGCAGCTACAGCTCCGATTAGACTCCTAGCCTGGGAACCTCCACATGCCAAGGGTGTGGCCCTTAAGAAAAAAAAAAAGTAAAAGCATTTGTTAAACATTATTATACATCAGGGATCTTACATGTATTATCTCATTGCACAGTTGGCAATCCTATGTGATAGTTTCTGTTATTTACAGATGAGAAAACTGATGCACAGAAAAGTTCAAAATTTGGTCAATAGCCTGTAGCAGGTGCCAGAAACTGAAGGGCGTCTCTCTGGCCATTATCTTAACTTCTGTTGTCTACTGGTCCTGCATTGTGGACCTAGGTACCACGGTTAATTAGTTCTTTAATCCACACCCTTCTCCTCCCAACACAGTGGCACTGTAGCTTCAATGTTTACTGAAAGATTTGATCCCTTCAGGGTAAAAACTTTGTTACTAGAGATTAAATTGCAAAGCCCTGACTTTTTGAATGCTAAGTAGCTCTCAGGGGTGGATCTCAATGCTTGGAAAGATTTTAGCCTGCCAGACAAATATCATTTATTAATTAATTCCATTTCCCCAAAGACAACCAGGCCTCCTACACTGAATTGCTGGGACTCCAGACAAAAACGAAGAAATCTGAGCAGCCTAACAAGAATTGACAAGGGCTGTTAGGCTCCTTTGAAATGGAGAGAGGAGCTCTCAGGTCTCCTTGGAGCCTCAGGGTAGTGGCCTGTGGGACCATGAAATTTCTGAACACCTGTTAGAAACCCCTGCCCTCGACCTTTCAGTTAGAATGTTAGAATGCGTGAGTGTCAGGCATTTTGGAAATGCTATGGGAAGGGAGCTGAGAAAGGGAAGAGAGCAAGGCGCCTGAGGAATGAGGGAGGGAGGAAGGGATGATGAGAGAAAGGGAAGGATAAACTATGAGAAAGAGAGCGTTTCTGGGTATTCTCCAGCCTTGAAAATGATGCTTGTAGCTTTTAGCTGATTAAATTAGAGCCTGCTTTGGTTCAGCACTGTTGTTAGCGGAAAACTGGGTTCACCTCTTGGCGGGTGTGTCGAACCAACAGATACAATCAAGCCAAAGAGAGGGAGGAAGGATTTATTATGACTTGCAGCAAGTGAGGAGAATACCAGGGCTCTTTCCCAAAGCAGTGTCTCCCGGAACAACAAAATTAGGGACGTTAAGGGTACATGCGTATTTATGAGAGGGCTTGAGCAGAGGAGAATTCAGCATAGAATAGGGGCAAAGGTTGACAGGGTCCAGGCCTGCTTTTCCCACTACCCGCATCACTTCTGAATCTCGTAGAATAAAATGGCTATTTCTTAGGATTGTTATATATGAGACAGGGCAAGTTTTTAAAATTCTGGGTATTAATATGCCATGTGTTAAATAAAGGCCATGTATTCAAAGTCCTGAGAACTGCACTTTGTATTAATTCAAGAGGCCTCAGAATCAGTTTGCATAATTCATACTTTCTTTTGAACTTCAAGTCTGTTATCTCTAAGAAATAATGGTTGAATTAAACTGGAAAGATCTCAGATATCTTAGATGATAGTGGTTAGCCAAACAGAAGAGCATGACCTTAATGAAGCTGCTGATCCCCAGGGAAGGCAGAATGTTGACGAAGCCACCACATCGTCTGTCAGACTTTTTCATTTAGCTTTTCTAACATCATCTCAATCAGTCTTAGACCAAGAGGTAATTATTATTATCTTTTTTTCTTTTTAGGGCCACACCCGAGGCATATGGAGGTTCCCAGGCTAGGGGTCTAATTGAAGCTGTAGCCACCGGCCTACGCCACAGCCACAGCAACGCGAGGGATCCGAGCTGAGTTTGGACCTACACCACAGCTCACAGCAATGCCAGATCCTTGACCCACAGAGTGAGGCCAGAGATCAAACCTGCAACCTCATGGTTCCTAGTCGAATTTGTTTCTGCTGCGCCACGACGTGAACCCCAAGATGTAATTATTTTCAACATAGAGATCACTAAGAAAGATCTAAGTGGCATCATTTCAAGTTAGATCCTGAGACAAAATTTGTCTTTTTTGGGGGGTTTTTTTTGTTGTTGTTTTTGCTTTTTAGGGCCACAACCATGGCATATGGAAGTCCCCATGCTAGGGGCCCAATCGGAGCTACAGCTGCTGGCCTACAGCGACAGCAACTCAGGATCCGAGCCGCATCTGCGACCTACACCACAGCTCAGGCAACGCGGGATCCTTAACCCACACTGAGCGAGGCCAGGGATCGAACCCGCAACCTCATGGTTTCCAGTCAGATTCGTTTCCACTGCACCACAACAGGAACTCCACAAAATTTGAATTTTTTATTAATGTTTTTTGAGTCCTTCCAAGATCTGCTGGGTTGGAAGCTTCCTATTTCAAGGGTCTAGTTTTAGCTTCCAAGCTTTTTCCTGACTTTCCTGTTTTGTTTGGTTTTCTCGCCTGAGGCCAGATGCTGAGCTCTAGTGCCAGTGTCCTATCCAAACACATGACCCTATTTCTCCAACCTCTCCAGCGGTGGGGGTGGGGGTGGGGCTGGCTCTCCAGCACTGAAAGGGCCTCCTAAGTAAGGCTATTGTGCTCTCGGGGTTGGGGGAGGGGGGTTAAAGTATAGTTAATTTACAATGTTGTGCTAATGGTTTTGCTTTTTAAACATCTCCGGGCTGTGACAACATTTACATATCCAGCGGCTCTCCTTGCTGGATTTCCGAGTTCCCTCATTTCAAAAGGAGTAAAACAAAACAACCTACCTCCGTTGCAACCGATTTCAAAATTCAAGGATGTCTGTCCCCTCGGAAACTGGTTTGGTCAGGTATAGGAGCGATGAATCTGTCTCTCTCCAGTTCAAGTATTATCCTGCGGTGGGAGTTGAGACAGTGACTATTTGGCAGATTTCCCTAAAATTAGTAAGGAATTCTACGCATTCGTGCAACTCTTAACAGCCCGACCGCCGTCACGTGGGCAGGCAGGGTCTCCGTGGGGACCTGGTTCCCCAGCTTTTCACTTGCTCAGCGTCAGCCCCGCCATCCCCTCCTCGGAGAGGCGTGCGGATCACTTCTGCCATCGCTGCGGGGCAGCGGCGGGCTAACCTTTGTGCTCGACTGATGAGACGTTGATTGCGTTGCCAGAGCATTTGTTTCTCAAGAGATTTTTCTTCATCTATAGAAAGTAGGGCAAGACCCAGTCTATAGTAGGTGTTTAATACCACTTTGCTCATGGAAGGGACGGAGGGAGGGAGGAAGAAGGGGAAGGAAGATGCGATCCCATCCATCTCTCTCCTCCTCCACCGGCTCTCTTCTCCCCCACCCGTCCCCGCTGGCCTGCCCTCCTGGATGAGAAGACAGTTTGCAGCAGAAAGAAAGAAGGGAGAGGAAGGGAGGGAGAGAAAGAAACGAAAGAAAGCAGATGGATTTTGAGTTCCCAGTTCATCAAAATTTCTCCATTTACTATGTCCCAACGACCTGGCACTGAATTATTGAGAATGGCGGGGAGCCCACGCAAAAACAAAGACGCTCATGCACCAAAATAGCATATTTTAAAAATTCTCCCATTCCAATCAAAGCTTTTATTCAGAGTCAAATCTAGCTCCCTGCGGGAAAAGTTGAGTGTTCTAACTCTGGTTTTGACAGTGGTGGTGACTTGGGCTTTCCCTTTGCTTCAATCTGTTCATCTGTAAAATGAGTCTGGATTTAAAAACTCCAGTTGGGAGTTCCCAGTGTGGCTCATTGGGGTTGAGAACCTGACACTGTATCCATGAGGTTGCAGGTTCAGTTTCTCTCCTTGGGTTAAGGATCTGGCATTGACGCAAGCTTCGGTGTAGGATGCAGATGTGGCTTGGATCCCAAGTTGCTGCACCTGAGGCGCAGGCCATATGTCTGCAGCTGCAGCTCCAACTTGACCCCTAGCCTGGGAAAGTCCATATGCCGCAGGTTCGGCCCTAAAAAGAAAAAAAATATGAGTTGTAATTCATTAGTAGGTTGTTTTATCCATTTAGTAGATGGCAACTGGTACTTTTAACATTGAACTCAGGGTGTACTGTTTGTGGTAGGTTAAGGTCTAATTTCACGAAAACTTGTTTGGCTATTCTTTATGTATGCAGGTACTAGGTCATGATTTAAAATGTACTTCTTACCATGAAATAATAGTCAAAATTCTTTTTAAAAGAATTGAACTGGCTGAGATTCCCGTCGTGGCGCAGAGGAAACGAATCTGACTGGGAACCATGAGGTTTCAGGTTCAATCCCTGGCCTGGCTCAGTGGGTTAAGGATCTGGCGTTGCTGCGAGCTGTGGTGTAAGTGGCAGATGTGGATCGGATCTGGTGTTGCTGTGGTGTAGGCCGGTGACTACAGCTCCAATAGACCCCTAGCCTGGGAACCTCCATATGCCATGGGTGCAGCCCTAAAAGGACAAAAGACAAAAGTAAAAAAAAAAAAAAAAGAATTGAACTGGCTGGTAAATGAAGCTCCTCTAATCCTAATCTGTGTGAATTTGGCAGAACCCCAGTGTAAGTACTGAAATAGAGGGGAGGAGTTCCCTGGTGGTCCAGCAGGTTAGGGATCCGTTGTTGTCACTGCTGTGGCATGGGTTCAGTCCCTGGCCTGGGAACATCTGGATGCTGTGGGTATAGATGAAAAAATAAATGAAAACAAATAAACTAGAGAGGAAAGGACCTGGTAAGAATTAAAGCAAGATCACTTAGAACAGTTCAACACACTAAGTAAACTACAGAACAGGAAAAACTGACCGAAGAGCCCCAGAAGCTTCATACTAGAAATCCTTCAGAGAATTGTGCAGTTTGGCCCTTCCCACCTTCTGAGCCTTAAACCTCTGGACCTGTCTGTTGCTTTTGTTTCTTTGAGTTGGGTAGAACAGGAGTATTTTCACAGGCTGTTCCCTCCAGCCCCACATCTAAGCTTCTTTGTTTATATTTAACTTCTCCTCCTGCCTCTTGGCACCTCCTCCCCACCCCCATCCCCATGCACCACACATGTGCTCACATCTCTCCTTTGTCTTTGCTGGTTGGCCAAGTGTGCCCCAGGTGGAGCCAAGAAGTGTGTGTCAGAATTCGGGGGGTTTGGACAGGGTAGGTAAAGGGATGGAACCAGGAGCTCTTTGCAGGAGCCCAAATCTTCCCAAGGAGTCAGATCCCTGTAAATTGAAAATGCATTATTTAATCCCCAACATTGTTTCAATCCAATTCAATAAAGGAAGGTATCCGTATTTGTTGTCGTTGTTGTTATTGTTATTTTGGCTGCAGCATGCAGCAGCTTGATATGGGATCTCAGTTCCCAGACCAGGGATTGAACCCAGAATGCAGAGGTAAAAGTGCCAAATCCTAACCACTACACCACCAGGGAACTCCCTGTTATTACTATTTTTTAATCAAAAAGGATCAGGAGTAAAGTTTGAGAATCACTAGTCAATAGAGTCAGAAGTGCTTCTCATTACCTACACACCTGTCTTTGTGTCAGGGTGACAAGGCCAGCCAGCATGGACAAGATTCAACTAGAGAAAGACAGAAATGTATCTTTGAAACCTTGTTGCAGAATGACTGATGGGAAGGGTTTGGGCCTTCAAGAAAGGACTCTGATTTCTAAAATCCTTTCTAGGACTTACTCTGTGGCTCATTGGGTTAATGGTCCAGTGTTGTCTCTTCTTGGGTTTGATCCCTGACCGAGCATAGTGGGTTAAGGATCCAGTGTTGCTGCAACTGCAGTGTAGCTTGCAGTTCTGGCTTGAATTTGATCCCTGGCCTGGCTACTTCCATATGCTGCAGGTGCAGCCATTTAAAAAAAAAAAAAAAAAGTTCCTTCTAGTTATCAGATTCTTAAAAACTAAGACTTTTTAGGATTTAATAATAAACAAATGAGAAGTTATAGGAGACTTTAGCAGGTACCTACTGTGTTCTACTATTGGGGCTCCCAGCCTCTGTGTACAAGCCTGGGCTCCCTATTCTGGATGCTGCTCCCTATGGATGCTTCTGGACAGCGCTTAGTTGAAACCCATGAAAGAATACATAAATTGACATTCATTTAAAAATATTTCTAGTGACAGGCTTGTGTCGGAAAGAGGTGTTATGAACCATTCCTCGGATTCCTCCATAAGCTCTGAGTCACTGCTAGGAATTAGAGGTGGGTGGGCCAAGTGCTGGCATCCCAGAGTTTCAGTCCTTTGTAACTCACCAATCAAATGACCTTTGACATCTGGCTTGACCTCTTTGTTTCTCATTCTTCCTCTTCTGTTATTCAAGTAAACAATAATGACTTCCACTGCCAAACACTTTTTTAAGGTAATCTACATAAATGAAAAAGTAGTGGTGGTAGTAGAAAAAGTAGTAGAAACGGAAGAAGAGTAAATATTATTCTCATTTTATAAATTAGAAATGAGGCATGGAAAGACCTCGCCCAAGGGTCTCCAGGTATTTGTGTACGTGACTGAGTCTGCAGCCACCCTGAGGCCAAGTGACTCCAAGGGAGCTGGGCGGGGAGTTGGGGTGAGGAGGCTAAGAAGAAGCTGAGGTCTGGTCTGGCCCTGCCCTGAAAGAGTCTTGCAGTGGTGTTGAGTCACAGCCATTTTAGGTTCCCCCTCCAGAAATGACTTTAGCCCAGAGCTGGAGTCCTTAAATGGTTTTGCTCCCGTATCTTCCTGAAAGAGTTTTGCAAAACCGTATATCCCCTCTGTACATTTTCAAGTTGTGCCATAGCAGGTTAGGGATCTGGCATTGCCATTGCAGTGGCTCAGGTCCCTGCTGTGACATGGGTTCGATCCCTGGCCCAGGAACTTTCATAGGCCTCAGGTGCAGCCAAAAATATAAAGTTGACATCTAACATTTTTTATGGTAAGCTTAAAGAATTGTAAGAGGAGTAAAATACAATTAGTGGCTTTTTGTAAAAACTAATATCATAAAACTATGAAATCACTGTTTTAAATGAAACTAAAGGATTCGTATAAATACATAGCAGTTTGATATTATCATCAGTTTTGCTAATTCTCGAATGAACTCTCTAAATTGTAATTATATTTTGATTCCTCTTTCATGTAATCTTGTCTTAATATAATTTAATATAATTTAGGAAGTGGCCCTAGAAAAGTCAAAAAACAAAAAACAAAAAACAAAAAGGCGCCATTTTATTGGGAATTTGTTTTTGTTTTTTTTTTTTTTGTCTTTTCTAGGGCTGCACCTGGAGGTTCCCAGGCTAGGGGTCTAATCGGAGCTGTAGCTGCTGGCCTACACCAGAGCCACAGCCACGCCAGATCCTTAACCCACTGAGCAAGGTGAGGGATCGAACCTGAAACCTCATGGTTCCTAGTTGGATTCATTAACCACTGAGCCACGACGGGAACTCTGGGAATTTGTTTCTTAAGGAGATAGAAAGAATGGAGAGGTGTTTATGGCTCCTTGGGTTAAAATATTTGTGGAATTATCCCTGTGATGTCCCAGAGGTTTTTATATCCTAGAGCAACAACGAATGACTCATTTAGCAGGTTTAGAGAGGAATGAGAGGTAAGCTTTTCATTTTTTTGTTTTTCGGTAAAGTGGCAAGAGGGCAGTTGAGAAAGAGATAGGAAAAGAAAATCGGGGCTGCAGGTGTCCTCTGAGGCATACCAGTTTTAAGGAAGAACATGAATGAAAACTGAGGACCTGGAAACTGAGTCCTTTGAAAGTGTCCGTGGTTCTGTATCCTTTGGGTAGTATTTATATGCCTGAACCTCTAGCAGCCCTGTGGGTCTCTACCTTAACCATGTGTTCCCATGTGCCCAGGGGAATTAAACTAGGGCAGAGGAGCAGTAACCAAGCAGTGCTCTTTGTTCCCTACTCCAGGGTATTGAAACAACCTACCCTACTTCCTAGGTTCTCCTGAGTCATTCTGGAGTCACTGGGTGTGGTTTTCTTGTACTCGTTGACTGGCCTTCTGGGCCCTTTTGTGGTTTCTGCCCTTTTAGTCAATCTGCTATAGCCTGGCACTGCAGGCTGCTAGCCCTTTAACTGCAAGGGCCATGCAGATGGCCAGATGAGGAAGCTGAGCATCAGACCCTAGACCCACAGGCCTCTTTGGGCTCACCAAGGGGCCTCCAGAAGGAGAAGCAGCCCTGCCCTGACCCAGTGTCTTCCCTGGGATGTAGGGCATTTTAGCAGGGAAAGTGCCTCCTGCTGACAGTTCCTACAGGTGTTTATGAAATAAAACTTTCCATTTGGTCTCCCTTTTGTTTTCTGGTGATAAAGTGCTCAAAGCCAGCTGAAATAGCCTCATTCCAGCCTGTGGTTTATATTCAACATTTCTCCAATTTTCTTCACATCTCAAGACTCAAATGGCTCCTTCTCTTGCCCTTGCCCTTTTGTCTCTGTGATGAACTTACATTTTCCCTTCAATGCAACTCCTTCTTTCAAGATGCCCTCCTTTCCTCTGATGGCCTCAAAGATTTTTCGGTTTGTTTGTTTTTTTGCTATCTCCCTGCTCTCACTACACTTAGATACATTTACTCTTCCACATCTGTTAGTCTTTCTCTCCAGTTAAACTATTGACTCCTTGAGGACTAGGACTGCTTGTTTGTTTAAATGAGTGACTACTGTTATTTCTTTACTAATTACAGTCTTTGGATAAGTTTTTATTTTTATTAAAAAAAAAAAAATGTGGCTGTGCCTCCTGCATGCAGAAGTTCCCAGGCCAGAGATCCAACCTGTGCCACAGCTGTAACCAGAGCCACAGCAGTGACAATGCCAGGTCCCTTACCCCCTGTACCACAGAGGGAACTCCTAGGACTGGGTTTATCAAAGTTTTCTGTCTTGTTATCTTCCGGTGGTGCATAAACAGAACCGAGTGCCTCTCCTTAAATTACTCTAAGTGCCTTTGAGTGCTCAGCTCTCTGGAAGGTAACCAGATTATTCCACCAAGCTCTGTGACTGTAGAGGTTCTGGGGTTTGCAGGATGCTGAGAGGCCTCAGGGCACAAGCTGTGGAACACAGCCAGAGTTGAGTCTCCATCCCTTGCCTACTATGAGGAAGGGGCCTGCTGGGATTCTCCTGCTGGTTGGGATGGAGAACTGGCCTATTCTCTGAACTCCAGCCCCCTCCAAACAAAGCTCTGCTTGATACAGTCTCTGCTCCTTTTCCAAGGGGAGGGAACAGCAGTAGGCTGAACTGTGAGATCTTCTGGCCTGGATTTGGAAGGATCTGGACTGACTGTTCTGGGGGAGTTCACCTTATCAGGATTTTATTCAAGCAAGGCCCTGACCCAGATCTGTACAGTGTATGCACTGCATTTGGTGTATCACAGTGCCACTCACAATATAGCCTACCACTGGCAGCATTAAGATATCTTGGGAGTGTTAAAAGTAAATTCTTGGGCCCCTCTTCAGACCTACTAAATCAGAATTCCTGGGTGAGGCCCAGGAAGCTCTGTTTTAACAAGCTCTCCAGATGATCTCTATGTATGATGAAATTTGGAAAGTACGGTTATACTTACTGGATACACACACATTCCTTCTCTCTCTCTCTCTCTCTCTCTCTCTCTCACACACACACACACACACACACACACACACACACACACACACACACACACACAGCGCTGTCTACAGCTCCTGCAGCTGTTAATGCCACTTGGTCATTTCCCTGCGGTTTCCCTCGTCAGGGCCCTGGGATTTGTTTTTCTTCACTGTGGACCTTGTTCATTTCCTGCTGCTTCCCAGAGGTTGGGAGAGGAAAGAGAGCGCGCAAGAAGGCAGAGGGGAGGGGGAAGGGGTTGGCCAGGGCCGTGGAGCTTTCAAGAATGAAAAGGAAAATGCTTAGTGACAATGTTCCTTTGTGAAGAGGTTGCTTTATGTTGATGGAGCTGCAAGTCATTAGCGCTGCGGGCGCGCGCGCACGGCGGGAGTGGACCCGATCATTCTCCGGGGCCAGGACGCCCTCTACTGCAGACTGAAAAATACCACGCTGGGGCTCCGGACCTGCCAAGGAAAAGAGGAAGAGTCCTTGGGGCCGGGGTGGGAGAGAGGACGTGACTAAGGCCAAGAGGTCAGAGAGTCACCACTTCAGGCAGTAGAAAGAATCTTGTTACAGTCTTCTTTGCAGGAAGGAAGAAGTAGCCAATTCAATGGGTGTTTCCAGAACCCATCCAACAAACAGTGGGGTTCTGCCAAGATCTCCTCCGGCTCCCATGATTCCAGGCTCCGAGCTTGATTTGGCTCTGCTGTCGCTCTTCCCCCATTACCTCACCTTGAAAAGGAAAGAAGAGGTGTTTAAAATAGGCAGAGGGATTCAAAAGAAAAAAGAAAAAAGGAAAAGAGATTTTTGGTGTGTAGGCATCTAGGGGCTGTCAGTCAAGGCTCAGACTTTCTATAAAGGATCTCATCGGCCCAGTCTCTTTCTTACTTTTGTCTCCATGAAAGCATTGTGTCTCTCTGTCTTTCTTGTCTTGCCAGGGAACACGTACCCGGCAGATGTGGAATCAGCCCTCTTTATTGCTCTGCTTTATGGCTCTTGGGAATTACGATTCACGTGGGTCACTGGTGAAGAGAGCAAAGATTTGTTCCTAGAATAAAGGCTCAGGCACAGCAGTTGTTTCTGCCAACCACGGGGCTGTGACCCATTTCCTCTTGGTTCTTGTTTTTGCCACTTCCCAGATCTGACTAGAGCTGAGTGTCCGTGGGCCATCACCCCTGCATCCCCATCCCTTGGGACTTTTGCTGAGTACAGGACTCCTGCTAGGGAGATACCTAAGGGTCAGGCCTAGAAAGTTACTTAAACTGCCCTACAGGGGCCACAGTGGAATTAGAGTGGAACGGAGAAAGGAAGGAGAAGTAGGGGTGGGGAAAGAAATTGGGGAGGTAAAAGGTGGGAAGGAGATGAGAGCAGCAGCCAAAGCTTTGAGAATGTTCTGGTGTCGAACATTCTGGCCTCTCTGTAGCACATCCTCGTGTACAGAGTAAGTCTTTCTCTGTGATGCCAATTTCTTCAACCAAAACAAGCATATCTTAGTTAAACATGTAGTTGTTTGCTGCTTTTTGGTCTACATGGGATCAAATATCTGGATCTTTAGATAACCACGTTTGGGTTATTTTGTGGGTATGAGCCGAGATGTAGGTAAATGCTGGTTATCTATTTGTGTTGAAATCAAAGCACCTTATACACTGCCTTGTGGTTGTGGTCCTTGAAGGACAATTCATCTCTCTTAAGTCATCTGTTGGTTGTCTTTGTTGGGGGCAGGGTTGCCTCTCTGGAGCGATTTCGTGTTGGAGTTGGACCAGACCTCCAGGTACAAAGGGCATCATCAGAGACACTTTGGCTGGTTAGGGTGATCTCGGCTCGGCAAATACTGGCAGGTAGGGGGTTTAGGAGAGGAATAGAGGGTGTGACTGTAACAATGTATGGTGGTGAAAGTTAACTAGACTTGTGATCATTTGGCAATATATACAAATAGTGAATCATTATATTATATCCCTAAAATGGGTATAATGTTATACATATGTCAATTACATCTCCATTGAAAAAATGGAGGGTGTGGGTACATAATTTGCAAGGCTTAGTGTACAATGAAAATAAAGAGCTTCTTGTTCAAGATTTTATTAAGAATCTCAAGATGGCAACAGCAGAACATTAAATGTGGGAGCCTTGCAAGCGTGGGGGCCTCTATGATTGCACAGGTGGAAGGCCTGTGGAGCCAGCTCTGGCAGAGGGTCCCCTTGGAAGGGTGTGGATTAACAAATTCAGAGAGCTGTGATACGTTCCCTCCAGTTTAGGTTTCTTTCCATTTTCCTTGTCACGCCATATCTGATACTCAAGGCTTCTGTCAGACTTTTTTTGTCACCCATGTGCTGGTCAAAGCTGTTGTTCGGGGAGGGAAGGGTGGAGCCTGTGTGCCTGTTGGGGAGACACGCCTGGGGGAGGAGACAGGCCCCCTATGGCATCTGGTGGCCTTGGAGATGTGGAGCAGCAGCAAAGGTAGATGTACTTGGGGAGGAGGCCTGCAAATGCCAGTGTGGCATGGGCTTTCTTCTGTGACTCCTGCTACAAACAAACAAGGAAGAAAAGTGGGGATCCAATGAGAATCAGCTTCTCAGAGTCCAGAGAGGATGACTTGGAGTCATTGTAATGTGTGTATTAAAGAAATGTGACCCGATTCTGTAGTCTTAGGCTAATGAAGTCTTGGGACACTCTGGGTTGTGTAATCAGGCATAACTGGTATGACATGCCTTCTATCCTAGGGTATAAATATAGCCTCGTCTTTTAATTTTACTTTAATCACATGAGCCCCCAACTGCCTTTAGTGACAGAAAGTCCATTATCTCCTAGGAGACCTTCCTCCCATCACCCTTCTGAATTGCTCCAGAGCAGGGGGCTTCTGTAGGTCTGGCCAGGTCCTTGTGTGGAAGAACAAACAGCAGCAAGGAGAACTTGAAACAGTGCAGAATCTGATGCCTGGGTGTTCAGTGAGGCTAAGAGAGTTCTGCTTTATTTCCTTCCTCTCCTGGGCAGAATAGGGCTATATCTTTGGGCGAATGAGCTAATTACATCCTTCCTGACGTTTTTCTCAGAATTAGGAAATCCTGATGAGCTTTCAAAACCTCACTTTTCTTAGATTTAGGCAACACATTGATGAAATTTAATACTAAGGAAGTTAATAAAAGATATTGAAATGTGTTTAGAGTGTATATTTTAAAATATGTATTTAAAATGTTTATAAATCTCAATAATTAAAATTGCAGTTTAAAAGAAGAATTGATTTTTACAGCTTCTTCCCTTTAATGAAGGTGATGAAATGCACACTGATGGGGAAATCAATCTCTGTTTTGGTCTCTGATCCTCCCAGGGGTTTGGGGGAAGGAGAAAAGAAAAGGGCTTTCTTTCTTTTTTTTGTTTTGCTTTTTAGGGCCGCACCCTTGGCATACGGAGGTTCCCAGGCTAGGGGTCTAACCGGAGCCACAGCTGCTGGCCTGCACCACAGCCACAGCAATGCGAGGTTAGAGCTACATCTTTGACCTACACCATAGCTCACCACAATGCCAGATCCTTAACCCACTGAGCGAGGCCAGGGATTGAACCCACAACCTCAGGGTTACTAGGTTACTGAGCCATAACGGAAACTCCCCAAAAAGAGTTTTCGAAGTGGCCCTGAAGGGTTAGCTGTGGGGAAAATGCTCACAGGTTAACAGAGCACAGGTCAGGAGTCCCGCTTAGCAGAGAAGGCCTGGGGGGCAGTCAGAGGGTGGAGAGGGCAGTTTTGGTGCATAACACAGAGAGGGGACTGAGTTTCCCAGACGTCAAAGGAAGGGGGAGGGGGTTGAAAGTTAGATAAGCCAAGAGGCTTTGGGGAAGAAATGAAGAGCAAATTCAGTTTGTGGTGTTTGTGTTTCTATTTTTTTTTTTTTTTGTTTTTTTGCCATTTCTTGGGCCGCTCCTTCGGCATATGGAGGTTCCCGGGCTAGGGGTCCAATCGGAGCTGTAGCCACCGGCCTACGCCAGAGCCACAGCAACGCGGGATCCGAGCCGCGTCTGCAACCTACACCACAGCTCACGGCAACGCCGGATCATTAACCCACTGAGCAAGGGCAGGAACCGAACCCGCAAACTCATGGTTCCTAGTCGGATTCGTTAACCACTGCGCCACGACGGGAACTCCGTGTTTGTGTTTCTATAGTGTCTCCTCAAGTCTCAGGAATGTCTGCTACACACATAAACGCCTTGGGTTAACAGTTAATGAAACAACACATGGTCCTTGCTGTAGATCACACAAACTTATTTAATCCTCGTAATCTTATGCAGTCGCTATTGTTATCCCATTAAAAATTTATTTTTAGTATAGTTGATTCACCATGCTGTGTCAGTCTTAGGTGTACAGCAAAGTGATTCAGTTATATACATTCTTTTTCAGATTCTTTCCCATTGTATGTTACTATAAGATACTGAGTATAGTTCCCTGTGCTTTACGGTAGGTCCTTGTGTTATCCCATTTTTATGGATTAAAAAAAACTGAAGCCCAGAGAGGGTAATCGATTAGCTTAAAGTCACTCATGGTTATTTTGAAACATTACTAGAAATTGTATATATATAACATATATACTGCTTTTTAGGGTCATACTCGTGGCATATGGAAGTTTCCAGGCTAGGGGCTGAATTGGAGCTACAGCTGCCGGCCTACACCACAGCCATGGCAATGCAGGATCTGCACTGAATCTGCGACCTACACCACAGCTCACAGCAGCGCCGGATCCTTAACCCACTGAGTGGGGCCGTGGGTTGAACCAGCATCCTCATGGATGCTAGTTGGGTTTGTTAGCACGGAGCCACAACAGGAACTCCTGCTTTTGTTTGTTTGTTTGTTTGTTTATTTATCTTTTTGTCTTTTTAGGGCCGTACCCGAGACATATGGAGGTTCCCAGGCTAGGGGTCTAATGGGAGCTGTAGTTGCCCGCCCAACACCACAGCCACAGCAATGCCAGATCCGAGCCGTGGAGTTCCCGTCATGGCGCAGTGGTTAACGAATCTGACTAGGAACCATGAGGTTACGGGTCTGATCCCTGGCCTCGCTCAGTGGGTTAAGGATCCGGCGTTGCCATGAGCTGTGGTGTAGGTCACAGATGTGGCTGGGATCCTGTGTTGCTGTGGCTCTGGCGTAGGCTGGCGGCTACAGCTCCGATTCGACCCCTAGCCTGGGAACCTCCATATGCCACAGGAGTGGCCCCCAAAATGGCAAAAAGACAAAAAAAAAAAAAAAAAAACCAGATTCGAGCCGTGTCTGTGACCTACACTACAGCTCATGGCCACGCCGGATCCTTAACCCACTGAGCAAGGCCAGGGATCAGACCCACAACCTCATGGTTCCTAGTCAGATTCGTTTCTGCTGTGCCACAACGGGAACTCGCTTGCTTTTATTTATTTAAATATCAATGATTCGGAGTTCCCGTTGTGGCACAATGGTTAACAAATCTGACTAGGAACCATGAGGTTACGGGTTTGATCCCTGGCCTCGCTCAGTGGGTTAAGGATCCGGCGTTGCCGTGAGCTGTGGTGTAGGTTGCAGATGCGGCTCGGATCTGGCGTTGCTGTGGCTCTGGCGTAGGCCAGTGGCTATAGCTCTGATTAGACCCTTAGCCTGGGAACTCCATATGCTGTGGGAGCGGCCCTATAAAAGGCAAAAAGACAAAAAAAAAATCAATGATTCAAAAGATTAAAAAACCTAAATATCAAATACCTGATGAATGAATTTTATTTTATTTTTTGGCTCCACCTGTGGCATGCGGAAGTTCCCAGTCCAGAGACTGAACCCATACCACAGCAATGACAGTGCTGAATGCTTACACCACTGAGTCACATGGTAACTCCTGATGAATAAATTTTAAGTTATCAAGTTTAAAATTACTGGAAGCAGAGCCTCCTCATCTGCCTGATTGCATCTCTCAGAAGTGTCCTACCTTAACAAATCTATTTCTTGCCTATCAAAATAAATAAAATTACTGGAGATACATAACAAGGTGGCGCGTGGGCCAGAACTAATTCTTGTTGATTTGGTTATTTTCTATTTTTCCTTCCCATACTAAAGGGGCACTGAAGCCAAAACTTTAGATCCTGTAGACACTGCAAGGTAAAAAGGGACGAGCATAGCAAGTGTAAAAGTGCAAAGAACATGCTGAGAAGAAATGGAAGTGAGAAGGAGTAAGGAGATAGTAAATGAGCTTTTTAAAAATGCCCCTCACCCTCATCTCTGGGCTCAGAGAATTCTATTTCATAGCAGCAAAATAATCTCTTGATGGGATCATAGATAGAGTGGCAATTTTCTATCTTGGGGCATGAAGTTATACATATTTTAACTTTAAAAAGTCCTTAAGAAGTTGTAGTAAAAATAAAAGGGTGTCAGAAGGCTAGAAACATGAAATCATAATGAGAAAAGGGCAGATTCCAGAGCCTCAGTTGTAGGATGTTCATCACAGGAAAAAAATCCTAGAAGCGTGTGTTAAATAGTTATGTTGACACTTCATAAAGAAGGATGATGACGCTGGAATGAGTATGAGATCTCTAGGAATATTTCTTGTTTTATTTTATGATAAAGTTACTAAGTGTGTGAATTAGGACGGTACTGTCGTTACGTTCGATCTTGATTTTAGCAAACCATTTACAGAGTTCGTTGCTGTCATTATGGAAATGATGAAAAATGTGACAAGATTCTGAAATGGTGTGCTGCATTGTCTGGGCTAAATAGCTCTTGTCTGTGTGAACCGATTCGGGGCCTTTGGTCCTGTCCTCCTTGGTGTTTTCATCAAGAACTTAAAAACATTTTTATGAAACTTGTAGATGACAAATTTGGGAGCAATATCTAATGAATTAGATAACAGAGTCCAGATTCAAAAAGATCCTGTTGTTTTGGAATGATTAACCCAAATTCGTAAGCATATTATTGTATCCTGCAATTAAGTCTAGAAACAGATTGAACAGTATGAGCTTTTAGATGAATGGTTCAGAAGAAAATCCTACGAAAAACCCTGGGGGGGAGGGAGATCTTCATTATTTTTAGTATGACTGCTGAAAACAAACTGGCCAAAAATGAAAGAACTCTCCTCTGAGTGGTCATGTCTGGAGCTCTGTATATAGCTTGATGTGCTATTTTTTAGGCAGAGTCTTAAAAAACTGAAAATAGTCAGTATTGATAAACTGTGCAAGAGGCTTTAGCATATGTTTTCTCATTTAATTCTTTCAATAATCTTGTGTGATAGCCATTATTATCCTCATTTCACAAATGGAAAAACTGGGACACAATAAGTTAAACAGGAGTTCCCTTGTGGCTCCGTGGGTTGAGGATCCAGCATTATCACTGCTGCTGCTTGGGTCACTGCTGTGGCTCAGGTTCAATCCCTGGCCCCCAAACTTCTGCTTGCCGTGGGTATAGCCAAAAAGAAAAAAAAGGTTCAACATTTGCTCCACATCCTACAGCTGTAATTAGGATGTGAACACAGATCCGGCAGACTTCCCCACCCATGTTCTTAGCGCCACTATGCACACTGCCTTTCAGAAGAATGACCAGGTTAGTATGGTCCTAAGTTAAACTGTGCCTTAACACAAATGGTTAAAGAGTCTGGATGTGTATTTTCAAATATTTTTTATATTTCATGTGAAAAATGCGGCTCCAGAGGGCGTCATTGGGACAAATTAGGACAAAAATTTGTATAGCAGTCAATATTTGCTATACATAAGGACAGACTTTATAATCATTAAAACTGTCCAAAAATGAGAGTTCCCATCATGGCTCAGTGGTTAAGGAACCTGACTAGCATCCATGAGGATGCAGGTTCGATCCCTGGCCTTGCTCAGTGGGTTAAGGATCCAGCGTTGCTGCGAGCTGTGGTTGGAGTTGCAGACACTGCTTGGATCCCGAGTTGCTGTAGCTGTGGCATAGGCTGGCAGCTATAGCTCCGATTAGACCCCTAGCCTGGGAACCTCCATATGCCGCGGGTGAGGCCCTAAAAAGACAAAAACAAAAACCAACCAAACAACAAAAAAAAAACCCCTGTCCAAAAAAGGAATAAGCTACTTAAGAAAAAAATATGTGTTTGTGTGTATAGATGTATGAGAATCCAGGCTTTAGGTACTGGAATATGGCAGCGACACAAATTCCTGCCCTCAGGGAGCTTCTTCTCAGTGTTTCGAAGTTTCTTGCAAAGTGTATTCAAGATGTCTGGTGACTCTGGATTCCTTCTGGAAGTGATGACCTTTGAGTTGGGTCTACACTAGTTATTTTTAGGATTTTATACAAATATTAGCTACACATGCTGAAGAGAAACAGCTCACACGTTACCACTGTCACTCACAGTTGTTGCTGTTATTCAAATCAGAGCAGTTTTATTTGTCACAAAAAAAAAAACTGGAAATGTTTATCCAGTAATGAATGGATAAACATATTGTGATATATCTACACTGTGGTCAGTTACTCTGAAATAAAAAGGAATAAAATATTGACAGACACAAAATATGATAGATCTTAAAATGAGATCTCAGAAAGAGTACATTTTGTACTATTTAATTTATGGAAAATTCTAGAATCTGTAAACAAATCTCTAGTGACAGAAGGCAGACCTGTGGCTGCCTATGGGCGGGGTTGGTGGGTGGGGAGTGAGGGATGGATTACAAAGGAGGACACTTTGGAGGAGTCATGGGACAGTTTGGAGGAGGACACTTTGGAGGAGTACTTTTTTTTAAATTTATTGAGGTATAACTGACATATCATAAACTGCCTCTAGTTAAGGCTTACAACTTGGTGAGTTTTAACACATGGACACACCTGTGAAGCCATAACCATCATCAGGTTTGTTAACTGCTGAGCTACAACGGGAACTCCTTGTTTAACAGTCATCCATGCTATGGCTATTATTAAAACCCTCATTTTACAGATGAGGAAATTCAGTCAAAGAGAAGTATCTTGGAGTTCCGTCGTGGCTCAGTAGTTAATGAATCCGACTAGGAACCAGGAGGTTGAGGGTTCGATCCCTGGCCTTGCTCAGTGGGATAAGGATCTGGTGTTGCTGTGAGCTGTGGTGTGGGTTGTTACTGTGGCTCTGGCGTAGGCTGGCAGCTACAGCTCTGATTCGACCCCTAGCCTGGGAACCTCCATATGCTACAGGAGCGGCCCTAGAAAATACAAAAAAAAAAAAAAAATACAAAAAAAGACCAAAAAAAAAACCAGTATCTTGCCCAAGGTAATAGAGCTAATAATTAATAGAACTGCGATTTTAAACTAGGCAGGCTTCCTCCAGAACCAGTTTACTTAACCATCACTTTATCCTGCTTCTTTAGGGATGCTTCGATGAAAAAGAGAGAGGCCTCACTCTTGAGGCAACCATGGTCCGGAGGGGGACACTGGCACAGACAAGCACAGACCCTAGCATGTGAGACGCACTATGATGGAGGCGTGTACACAGTGCCAAGGGAGGGCCCCTTGTCCTGCCTCCGGAAAATGGGGAAATGTGGCGCTTGAGCTGGACCTCCGAGGATAGGTGGGATTTGCCATGTAGCGAAGAGGGAAAGAGGCCGGCTACGGGAACTGTCCGTGCTTCAGGCACTGGAGGATGAAAGATGAAAGCCTCTCAGATTTGGAGAAAAGCAAATAGTTTGATGTGAGAATGGGGTGGTACAGTGGCAGATGAGAATGGAGGCCGCTTGGCAGGGGCCTCATGGGATGTTGAGGAGCCACCAGAATGGGTGAGCAGAGTAACAGTCAGAGCTGTGGGGATGATGCTGGTATAACTGCCTCACGGCAACTTAACAAGGAGAACCTAAGACTTCTGCCACAAGCTCGAGGCCATGAGCTCCCTGGCTAAGACTTTGAAAGAAGAGGGGTTAACTGCCCTGTTTGTTTATTGTTTATTTGTTTTTGCGTAGGGATGTAGGCTCTTGGTTCTAGAAAGAGCAGGATGAGGCTCTAGCAAAATACTTATTTTCCTGTGAAATAGAAAGAAGCACCAGGCATTCCTTTGTTATTGTTATTGCTACCTACATACTGTAGGTATGTAGGTAAAAGAAATACTTTACCCGGGGAAAGTGGGTTAAGAATCTGACTGCAACTGTACAGGTCTCTGAGGAGGTGCAGGTTTGATCCTTGATGCAGTGGGTTAAGGATCTGGCATTGTCACAATTGTGGCGTAGGTTGCAACTGTGCCTCAGTTTCAATCCCTGGCCTAGAAACTTCTATATGCTGTGGGTATAGTCCATCAAAAGAAAAAAAGAGAGCAAGTTCCCATTGTGGCTCAGGAAAAATGAATCCAGCCAGTATTCATGAGGATGTGGGTTTGATCCCTGGCCTTGTTCAGTGTCGGAGATCCAGCATTGCCGTGAGCTGTGGTGTAGGTCTCAGATGCGGCTTGGACCTGGCATATCTGTGGCTGTGGCATAGGCCAGCAGCTGTAGCTCCAATTCGACTCCTAGGCTGGTGACTTCCATTTGCCTCAGGTGCGGCCCCCTGCAAAAAAGAGAGAGAGAGAGAAATACTTGACTGGGATTCTTTTAGTTGCAACTAACAGAAGAGACTTGAGTAAGGAATTTATTAACTTATGATGTTAGGGAGTCTAGAGGCAGCCAGCTTTAGATGAGGCTTGATCAAGTAGCAAAACAATGCCCTTCAGAGTTCCCTGGTGGCTCAGCAGATTAAGGATCTGGCATCGTCACTGCTGTGACTTGGATAGCTGCTGTGACGCCAGTTCCATTCCTGATCCCAGAACTTCTGCCTGCCTTGGGTGCAGCCAAAACAATGCTTTCTTCTCTGGTGTCTTCTTACTAAAGCGGACTCTCTTTGGGATCCCAAGATGGCTTAAAAAAGTCCCAGGGCTATGCACTGTCTCACTCACATTCCCGGGGAAAGACAGCATCTTCATCTTAGTGCTCCTAGCTGATTACAATAGCTTTGACCACATATGCACGCTTTATTTATTTAATTATTTATTTTTTGTCTTTTTGCCTTTTCTAGGGCCACTCCTGCAGCATATGGAGGTTCCCAGGCTAGGGGTCGGATCAGAAGTGTAGCCACCAGCCTATGCCAGAGCCACAGCAACGCCAGATCCGAGCCTTGTCTGCGACCTACACCACAGCTCATGGCAATGATGGATCCTTAACCCAGTGAGCGAGGCCAGGGATCGAACCCTCAACCTCCTGGTTCCTGGTCGGATTCATTAGCCACTGGGCCACAACGGGAACTCCAACATGCACACTTTAAACCAGTTGTAGTGGTGGTGGATAAAATGCAGTGGCTGCCTTAGCCTTCAGAGGTCTCCTGCTTGATGTCTGAAGTCGGGGAAGGAGTCAGCTTCCCTAGGACTACACAGATCTCCCAATGCGAAAAGTGAAAAGGGGTCAACCAACAACCATCTTCCACATTTGAGTGTCAGAGATATAGATTGCTCGCTCAGGTAAAGCCTTGATTTTCATATAACCTCATTCATTGATTCTTAGTAGTCCCCCAAACTTTACACTCTTGGCAGCCTCTATTTAATCCAGTGATTTGCGACACTTTCAGAGATTCTGATTTCATTGGCCTAGACATCAGTATCTGGTTTTCAGCTCCCAAGATATTCTGGTGAGCAGCCTGGGCAGCAGTGGGAAACCACTGTTAATCTTTCGTTATTGCCACCTCTTCAGTCATAGGCTTAGGTTTATGTATACCTGAACTATGTTGAATCTAAACAAATAAGAAGAATGTAGGCAAACATATAGTAAAATTGAATAATAACTATGCTTACTAAGACTTACTAATATGTTGCAGGCACATTGCAAGGTGTTTTGCATGCATTATCTCATTGCATCCACTTAATAGTAATCTTGTCTTTAACAAGGAGAATTTTGTCTCTTTTTCACAGATGAGAAAATTGAAGCCTAGAGAACTTAACTTGGTAGTCCAAGATCATTCATCTAGTATGTGGTTAAGATAGGACTTCAGGAGTTCCCATTGTGGCTCAGTGAGTTGAGAACCTGATGTAGTCTCTGTGAGGGTGTGGGATCCATCCCTGGCCTCGCTCAGTGGGTTAAGGATCTGGCATTGCCATGAGGTCCCAGATGTGGCTCAGATCTAGTGTTGCTGTAGCTGCGGGTAGCTGCAGCTTGGATTTGACCCCTAGCCTGGGAACTTCCATATGCTGCAGGTGTGGCCCTAAAAAGAAAAAAGAAAAAAGAAAAAAAAGCTAGGACATCAACCTGCATATATTTGATTCCAGAATTTTATGCACTTAACCCCTGTCACACATTGTTCCAGAATCATGACAATAAGAGATCTCATTTGGAGTTCCTTTCTCAACCCTCTTTAGTCTCTGACATACTTTTTCCTTCCAGTTTTATTGAGCTATTATTGACATACAGCACTGTATAAGTTTAAGGTTACAGCATAATGATTTGACTTGGAGACATCATGAGGTGTTTATCACAAGTTTAGTGAACGTCCATCATTTTATATAAGTACAAAATTAAGGAAACATACAAATTTTTTTCTCTTGTGATGAGAACTCAGGATTTACTCTCTTAACAACTTTCATAAACAGCATACAGCTGAGTTAGTTATATTTGCGATATTGTGGTTCCTGACGCACTTTTGTCAGGGATTTGTCAGGGCCTCCCAGGTGACATTTTAGTGTCTCTTGTACCATCCACCACAATTTATATACGTTGTTTTTTTAAAAAAATTTTTTATTTTTATTTATTTATTTTTTGTGCTTTTTAGGGCTGCTGTCTCAGCATATGAAAGTTCCCAGGGTAGGAGTCAAATCAGAGCTATAGCTTCCAGCCTATGCCACAGCCATAGCAATGTGGGATCTGAGCCGCATCTATGACTGGCAACACCAGATCCTTAACCCACTGAAGGAGGCCAGGGACAGAACCTTCACCCCCATGGATCTCAATCAGGGTCGTCAGCGCTGAGCCAGGATGGGAACTCTTATTTTATATACATTGTATTACACACAGATTACGCCTAGAGTGTATGTCTGCTGGTATAAAATGGGGTGTAACCTAAATACATGTTCACAAATTACACATTGTGCACTTGGTGTTTATAGCTATACACACACACACCTATATTTTACACACATATGAAAGTTGTGGATGTAGTTAGTATAAGGGGGAACTGATTTAGAGTTCAACCTTTGACTAGCACGCTGACCTTAGGCCAAGCATCCATGTGTGCGAGTCTCTTTTTTATCATCTTTAAAATAGGGAGGGGAATGCCCATTGCGGCTCAGTGGTTAACGAACCCAGCTAGTATCCATGAGGATGCGGGTTTGATCCCTGGCCTTGCTCAGTGGGTTAAAGGATCCAGCATGGCTGTGGCTGTGGCTGTGTTGCTGTAGCTCCAGTTTGGCCCCTAGCCTTAGAACTTCCACCGCTGTGGGTGCGGCCCTAAAAAGAAAAAAAAAAAAAAAAAAAGGAGGTAATGCTTGCTTTTGTCTACCTGTGTGATTATCTGAGGATCTAGGATCTACCGAAATCCAAAACCTAGCAGAGTCTTGATCACACACTTTTTTTGCTGGCTAATGAGCTGGTACATTTGAACTCTAGGCATATACCCACAATGTCCTGGCATCCCCTTGCCAGAGTCCTGCCTCTCCGTGTATCCCAGCTGATGAGCCATAAGTTACCCCCTTCCCCTGTTTTCTCATCTACTGACAAACCTTTGGAATTCCATGTAATAGGCATGGGTCAGAGATTGTGAATGTGATTGAAAGTAGGTGAAAGGACAGAAGGAAAGGGAAAGAGTGGGAGAGGTATGTTTACAATTTACCTACTGGCATTTTTTTTTGCTTAACTACAAAACCAGTCACTATTGGTAGGATGGGAGGAAACTGACCCTTTTACACACTGTTGATGGGAGTTAAATTGGTCAAATTGAAGGTCAATGTATCAATCTAATTTTTTTATATTAGGTAATAAAAAATTAAAAAATACAAGTTCAGGGAGTTCCCATCGTGGCTCAGAGATAATGAACCTGACCAGCATCCAAGAGGACACAGGTTCAATCCCTGCCCTCACTCAGTGGGTTAAAGGATCTGGCGTTGCTGTGAGCTGTTGTGCAGGTCAGCAGCTGCAGCTCCAGCTCCAATTCGACCCCTACCCTGGAAACTTCCATACGTCACGAGTTTGGCCCTAAAAAGCAAAAAAAAAAAAAAAAAGTCATAGTTATGCCAAGATCTAGCGGAAAATAGGTGTGAAAAGAGAGATAGCAAAAGAGTTGGCAGTGGTTATGGTGAGTGTGAGTACCTGGGAGGGAAGTTTTACTTTTGACTTCATATTTTTCCTGAGGGTTGGAAGCGTTTATTATTTTCTGCCAGAAAACGAAAAGAAGCCCAGAGCAGAGAGCAGCTAGATATGCACACATCAGCTGTGCTCCTGTGTTTTTGTTCTTTGGCTCATCTCTGCAAGACAGGCCTGCAGTCCCGGGAGGGCGCTGACCCCTGCCTGCCCAGCCCTCCTCATGTTGTTTTGCAGCCTATTACCAGCTGCTTAAGCAGCAGGTTCCCAGTGGCTGGTCAGCTGGAACTGCTTTCAGGAGGACAAACAGGAAGGACACAGCTACCAGGGTAAATTATTTTCACCAGCCTCATTGACAGAAAAAAAAATTTTTTTTTTGGCTGCACCTGAGGCATGCAGAAATTCCCAGGCAGAGACCAAACCCACGCCACAGCAATGACAACGCTGGGGAACTCGGGAAAAAAATGTTTTTTTATTTTAAAATGTTGAAGTAACCCTCATGCTCTTAATAAGCCTCTCCAAGCCTCTGTGTGGAGAAGGATGAGCCAGCTTTAGGTTGCCCTGAAGGAACCCTTGCAGTTGCCTCCTTTATAAGCTTTTAGCCCCAGGTCCCGGCAATTTGTTCTCCCCGCTTGCTTGGTTAAGCTGCAGTTCCACAGCCTAAATCTCATAGCCATTCTGATCCTCTGTGTCACTCTGGAGCTTCCACTACAGAAAAATAAACCGACTCACCATCTCTGCAGCTATTACATAAGAGGCCTGCGGGAGCTCAGGGCAAAGAGAGGTTAAAGGAGGCAGTGACAGAAGGTAAGCACTCGGGTAGGTGGACACTTTCTCTGACACTTTCTAGGTGTGTGGCCTTTGGCAAATTACTTTACCTCTCTGAGATTAAATTCCTCATCTGTAAAACAGGGACCGTAAACCCACCTGCGTTATATAGGGTTGAAGGTGCCGCTACCTATAAAGAACTTACCGTGCTCTGCCTGATCTAGAGGAATGCTCCATAGGAGCTACGTTTATGACCGCTTGGAGCCTTACTTCCTACCATCCCACGGTGGCAGGAGTTAAGAGTTTGGGCTCTGTGGTTGATTACGAGGGTGACTCTGGGCACACCTCTTCGGGTCTCTGTTTGCTCGTGGGCAAGATGCGATAAGGATTCCTGTCTCATGTGGATCTTGGGAAGTGGAACTGAGCTAATGCTCCTAAAACAACAAAGTAGCCAGAGCACAGGCTTTCAAGAAATGGGGATGTTACAATTTGCTGATGAAAAATTAGCACATTTCCTATAGAAAATATAAGTGGTATAAAACCATCCTCCAACCCCCTGCCTGCCCACTCCCCAAGCACATAGAAAGGGAGCTGCTGGTCCCGTCGGGAGTCTTGTCCTGAACCCCTGTGCTGTACGTGTTCCTGTCTTCACCCCCTTCCTTCTCACTCTTCCTGCTTCTCTTTCCCTCCCTGCCTAAGCCTCTCATTAGTCCAATTAATAAACTGCGGTTGTCATTTCAGTTCAGAACCCCCCCCTCCCCCAGAGCAGGGTCCCTTGGGGATGTGCCTTATGCTGGGGAAGTGAGGCAGGGGCGTGGGGGGAGCGGTAGGGACATCCTCATGTCCATAGTAGAACAAGAAGCAGAGTTGGCAGCAGATGGACCATCACGGGCCCCCGTTCTGGTACATCATCAGGATAATCAGGGAGCACTTCATTATGCAGAGTGAGAATCAGGCCATTTGGCAGAGTACCATTCAAGGGACTGGAAGCTTCTGGCCTGGAGATAATGACCAGCCAGAAGCCTCTGGCTTTCTTCTGTGCACTGGCCTTCAGCTCCCCTTTGCCCCCCCCCCCCGCCCCAAACATACACACACGCACATGCACACGCACAAATGCAGGCTTGGACACAACTTCCCTGGGTTTTTAGTCAGCTAAAGAGTTTGTGGGTACATTCCCGGCCTGGAAGGCTGGTGAACAGAGTGGAGCTGGAGGGCCCAGAAACGCACGACTGCTCCTGCTGATGGCTGAGAACATGCAAACCTGGAGGTTCCCCAGAGCCCATTAAAACCATCATCCAGAGTGAGAGTAGGTCCCTCCTGAGCTGGGAAGGCTAAAGGAGCAGGTCTGGAGACTGGCCCAGCAAGCTTGAAACAAGAAAATGGGCTACATTAGCTCAGAGGCTCAGGCAGCCCAGAGACAGTTAGTTTGTTGGCTACGCAATAGAGTCAGCACTTTCTAGCTCCTTCCCGCCACCACCAGGGTGTGAAATGGAAGTTATGCTGAGGATGGGGAGGGGGTGGGGGATGATGGCGAAAGGGCATGGTTAATGGGAAGTATGCCCGGTTACTCCCTCAACCAGTTACATCATACATACCTGTTCAGGCATATGTTTAGGGAAAAGGGAGTTCAAATCAAACCTATTCCACTGACACCTGGCTCCTATGCGCTGCTCTGTCAGCACTTGCACTCTCCGCCCAGAATGAGCCTCTATGCTGGCCTCAGTCTGAGGTGAATGTGGAGAATGCCACATTTTCTTTCTCTGCTTTGTCTCCTGGTTCCCCACAACCATAAAAACCCACGTGCTGTCTATGATAGACTTTAGGTCTCAAAGTGTGGTTTTCTTTTCTCTCTCTCTCTCTCTCTCTCTGGTTGTGCCTGCGGTATACAGAAATTCCTGGGCCAGGGATCAAACCCTCGCTACTGCAGCGACCCAAGCCACAGCAATGATCATGCCAGATCCATAACCCACTGAGGCACCATGGAACTCCCAAAGTGTGATTTTTCAAAGTGGACCAGCTACTTCAGCATCACCTTGGGAACATGTTAGAAATACACATTCTCGTGTCATCCCACACCTACTGAATCGGAAACTCTGGGGTGTGGGTATTAACAAGTCCTTCAGGTCATTCCGATACTTGCTGAAATTCAAGAACCACTACTGTATGTTTGTGTAAAACTTGGGAAAAAATTACAATGTAAGGAAGGAGATTAAAACAGAATTGTAGGAGTTCCCATCGTGGCTCAGCGGAAAGGAATCTGACTAGCATCCATGAGGTCCCTGACCTCGCTCAGTGGGTTAAGGATCTGGCATTGTGGTGAGCTGTGGTGTAGGTAGAAGATGTAGCTCAGATCCAGTTTTGCTGTGACTGTGGTCAGCAGCTACAGCTCCGATTCAACCCCTAGCTTGGGAACCTACATATGCTGCTGGTACAGCCCTAGAAAGACCCAAAAAAAAAAAAAAATTGTAAATAGGACTGTTTCCAAGTCTACAGGAATAAAAATGGACTTTCATGGAGTTTTGCTTTCTCCCTGGAGGCCCACAAGCAGAGATTGATTTCTTCTCATGTAAAGACAATTTATTTTTTATTTTTTTATCTTTTGTTTTTGCTATTTCTTGGGCCGCTCCCGTGGCATATGGAGGTTCCCAGGCTAGGGGTCGAATCGGAGCTGCAGCCACCGGCCGCGGGATCCGAGCCGAGTCTGCAACCTACACCACAGCTCACGGCAACGCCGGATCGTTAACCCACTGAGCAAGGGCAGGGATCCAACCCGCAACCTCATGGTTCCTAGTCGGATTCGTTAACCACTGCGCCACGACGGGAACTCCTCATGTAAAGACAATTTAAAGCATGTGCTCTCTCTCTCTCTCACACACACATACACACACATTCTCTCCATAGAGGCTACAATATTCATTGTTTGTTTTTTCTTTTTTCTTTTTCTATTTCTTTGAGGCCACAATATTCTTGAATTTGCTGTGTGTTTGTTTACTTATTTATTTATTTTTGGCCATGCCTGTGACATGCAGAAGTTCCTAGGCCAGGGATAGAATCCATATCACAGCAGTGACAACACTGATCCTCAGTCACTAGGCCACCAGGGAACTCCCTCACATGTTTTTACTATATATTTACTAGAAAGTATTTTTTGCGTATTTTTAACTTTGTGTATTTTGGACATACTGTACACATCTATTGGCAGTTTGCTTTTTTCCATTTGCCTTTAAGTTTGGTGTTCTCTTACGGCGCAGCAGTTAAGGATCTGGTATTGACAGTGCAGTGTCTTGGGTCACTGCTCTGGCACAAGTTCAATCTCTGGTCGGAAACTTCCACATGCTATGGGCACAGCCCCAAAAAAAGAAATCAAAGATTTAGTGCTACCCCATCTGTCTGCTTTCTTGTGGATGGACATGTAGGTTGCTTCCAATTTTCAGCTATTATAAATAATGCTGTAATTAACATTCAAGTGGGAGTTCCTGCTGTGGCACAGTGGATTAAAGATCTGGAGGTGTCTCTGAGGTGGTGCGAGTTTGATCTGCAGCCCAGGAACTTCCATATGCCATAGGTGTGGCAGAAAAAGAAAAAACAAAAACAAAAACCATTCATGTATGTGTCCCTTTGCACCAATGTACAAGTTTCTCTAGAATGTATATCTAGGAATGGAATTACTGGATCATAGTAATGTGTATCTTCAACTTCACTATATCTTTCAAAATTATTCTCTAAAGAGGTCGTACTGATTAAGCTGCTGCAAAGACAGGGCACAAGAGTTTCAGTCGCTCATGCCAAATATGGTGAGGTTAGACTTTAGTATTTTTGATATATTTGCCAGTTTGGGGATGTGAATGATATTTTTATGTAATTTTAACTTGCATTTATCTGATTACTATTTAAATGGAATATTTTTAAAAAGTTGAACATTTTTTCATCTGTTTATTTGGCTATTTGGTTTCTTTTGTGATATCATGTTTACTCACTTGTCTATTTTTCTATTAGGTTATCTTTTCTCCACTGATGTAAGGATTTTTTAAAATACACGAATATGCATTATAAATATCTTCTTTCAATCACAGCTTGTATTTTCATATTATTTATGGTGTTTTGTGGTACAGATATCTTTCATTTTGGTGTAGTCAAATTTATTAACATTTCCCCATCTGGTTGGTGCTCTATTTTTTTTTTTTTTTTTGGCTGAGCCCTCAGCATGTGGAAGTTCCTGGGCCAGGGATCGAACACGTGCCACAGTAGCGACTAGAGTCACAGCAGTGGCAACATCAGATCCTTAACTTGATGTGCCACCAGGGAACTCCTAGTTGGTGCTCTTTGAGTATGGTTACAAAATATTTCTGTGTTAGTGAAGATGGAGCTGCTGTAGCAAAGAGATCCTAAAATACAGTGGTTTAAAGAATAGAGACATTTATTTCTTTCTCCCCAAATAGTCCAGAGATAAGTAGTTCTCCTTGCTGAGGTGATTTTGCAGTACATAGGCAATGAAGGACCCAGGTTCATGCTATCTTGTGGCTCTGCCATCCTCTTGAGCATATCACTATCTCCTAAAGTCAAAGGTGGGTCACTGCCTTGTTCTCATCTACAGGAAAGAGAAAGAGAGCAAACATGGAGGAGACATACCTAGTGTCAAGTCCCAGAGCTGCAAGTGGCACCTGTTCACAATTGTCCTCCTTTTCTGTAGAAGTAACCACTCTCAGCTTTTACAATTTCTTTGCTTTTCCTTATGTTTTACTCCCTATGTATGCATCTTTAAATAAAATAGTTTTCCTTTTTTTGGGTCTATACCCATGGTATTTGGAAGTTCCCGGACCAGGGGTCAAATCTGAGCCACAGCTGCATCCTGTACCACAGCTGTGGAAACGCCGGATCCTTAACCCACTGACCTGGGCCAGGGATCGAACCTGAGTCTCCACAGAGACAAGCCAGATCATTAACCCACTGTGCCACATCAGGAACTCCAATACTATTTAATTACTACAACTTTAAATCCTATCTTGATATCTAGTAAAGCAAGTTCTACAACTTTTTCCTCTGAGAGGGTCTTTGATATTATTTTCCCCTTGCAATATGCCATGTATATTAGGGAATTTTATTAGGGTTACATTAAACCTACACATTGCCCTGAGGAATTAATCTTTATAATAATGATTCTCTCAGTCTAAAAGCATAGCAAAACTCTCCATCTATTTAAGCCTTAAAAAAAATACTTTTTGGGGAGTTCCATCATGGCTCAGTGGAAGCGAATCTGACTAGCATCCATGAAGATGCAGGTTCGATCCCTGGCCTCACTCAGTGGGTTAAGGATCGGTGTTGCTTTGAGCTGTGGTGTAGATCACAGATCTGGCTTGGATCTGGCATTGCAGTGGCTGTGGTGTAGGCTGGCAGTTACAGCTCTGATTTGACCCTAGCCTGAGAACCTCCGTATGCCCCAGATGCGGCCCTAAAAAAAAGACAACCCCCCCAAGAAAATACTTTTTGGGAGTTCCCACTGTGGCGTAGTAGATTAAGGATCCTGCCTTGTCTCTGTGGCAGTGAGGGTTTGATCCCTGGCCCCACACAGTGGGTTAAGGATCCAGGGTTGCTGCAGTTACAGCATAGGTCGAAGCTGAGGCTTGGATTCCATCCCTGGCAGCATATGGAACTTGCATATGCTGTGGGTATGACCCCCCCCAAAAAAACCCCCAAAAAACAAAAAAACTTTTCAATAATGCTTTATGATGTTCTCTATATACTTCTTATCTTGCACTTCTTTGGTCTAGGTATCTTTTAGTTTATCCTAAGAATTTTTACTTTTTATTGCTGTTACATATATTTTAAAAATTATATTGTATTATTACTGACTTATTAGCATTAGGATAATATTGATTTTAGTATGTTGATTTTATAGTCATAACCTTGTTGAAACTTTTTACTAGTCCAAGAGTTTACTCGAAGATTTTTTGGACTTTTTTCTTCAGACAATCATATCTTGTGTGAATAAGGATAGTTTTCTTCTTTTAAAATCCTTATATCTTGGAGTTCCCATCGTGGCTCAATGGTAAACGAATCCGACTAGGAACCATGAGGTTGCAGGTTCGATTCCTGGCCTCTCTCAGTGGGTTAAGGATCTGGCGTTGCCGTGAGCTGTGGTGTAGGTGGCAGACGCAGCTCGGATCCCGTGTTGCTGTGGCTGTGGCGTAGGCTGGTGGTTACAGCTCCGATTCGACCCCTAGCCTGGGAATTTCCATATGCCGCGGGTGTGGCCCTAGAAAAGGCAAAAAGACGACAAAAAAAAATCCTTATATCTTTACACTGGCACAAAAACAAACACATAAGTCAATGGAACAGAATAGATCCAAAAATAAACCTATGTACTTATGGTCAATTAATCTACAACAAAGGAGGCAAGAATACACCATGGAGAAAAGACAGTCTCTTCAATAAGTGGTGCTGAGAAAACTGGACAGCTACAGGTAAAAGAATGAGATTAGAATATTTCCTTATATCATATACAAAAATAAACTCAGAATGGATTAAAGACCTAAACATAAGACTTGAAACAATAAAACTTAGGCAGAATATATAACACAGACTATAGACAACACTCTTGGACATAAATTATAGCAATATTTTTTGAGACCTGTCTTCTAATGTAAGAAATAAAAGCAAAAATAAAGAATTGGGACCTAATTAAATGTAAAAGCTTTTTACAAAGGGATCCAACCTGAGCCACAGCAGTGACCATGTCAAGTCCTCAATTGCTAAACCACCAGGGAACTCCAGAGAGCATGAATTTCTAAAGGACCCATAGGGAAGCTTTGAAACTGTGATGTGGAGTGGTACTAAGATGCCCCACTTTTTGTGGGGCTCCTGCTTATGCCCGGTTTCTTATTGGAGGTTGTTAAGTATTCTCAACAGCCAGGGAAGTGAGCTAAGAGTAAATTTTACTCTGCTATCTTGGCTTTAAAATTTCTTTGGATTGGAGCATTGAATGTGTCCTTGATTCCAAGAATATTTCAATATTAGGAAGCAGAGGAGTTCCCTGGTGGCCTAGTGGTTAGGATTCAGTGCTTGTACTGCTGTGGCTTGGGTTCGATTCCTGGTCTGGGAACTGAGATTCCACATCAAACTGCTGCACACTATGGCAAAAAAAAAAAAAAATAATAAAGTTTTTAAAAGTATAATTGTGACTCTAAATCTGCCATGGAAAGACTGACTTCAGTTACTTTCTAGGACAACCCTATGACCTAGGTATTATCATTCTTTTTAACCTGCTTGGGTTTTTAACCTACAAGAGTCAGAAAACTCATAGTAATGCCAGCCTATCTCTGTTTCTGGCTAAATTAGTTTAACTGTTTTGGGCTTGTTTCCCAGTTTCAGTTCTCCAGATCAAACAATGTAACAATGCAAAGGCTCTTTGAAAAGCACAAAAGCTCCAAATGTAAGTATCACTATTATTGTCAAAGTCTTATCCATAATCTTGGATATAATACATGGCTGAGTGAGCATAAGGCAGCCAGACTTCTCTGTTCCTGACAGGTTTTCCATAGCCTCTGCTTCAGGATAAGTAAAAAATTCCTCACATCCAACCTTCACTTTGTTGACTGTTCAACATCCTCTTTGTCTACATGTTCTGCACCCCCCCCCCCAATATATATATCTCTCCCCAAAGGGAGTTCCCTAGTGGCTCAGAGGGCTAAGGATCCTGTGTTGCCACGGATGTGGCCCATGTTGGCTCTCTGGCCTGGGAACCTCCCCATGCCTTGGGTGCAGCCAAAAAATAAACAAACATCCTACATGTTCCGATTGCTTTTCTGAGAGTGTAAATATAGGACAGTATTCTTCAAAACAGAGGAAATAAGAGTATTTTTCTTAAAGACACGCTTTGCAGGTGCGGCTCCATCAACATTTATTGAACTCCAAGATAGAACAGAAGCTGGAGGCACACAGATGAACAAACAGGGCCTCTACCTTCGGAGTTTAAGAGTCCATCAATTGATAGTGGTAACTTGCTTTCTGTTAGCAGAGTGGGAGTTGCCTCCCACTCGCAGGACTGCACCATCCACAAACCAGCCGGAGGGACGGAAGAGGTCTCAGCTCAATTCTGGAGGCCGATAGGCTACATGTAAGCTCCCGCGTCCCCGTAGACGCGGGATACCTTTGCTGCTTGTTAGGCACCCCTTCTGCCATTGCCCTTTCTTGGAACCCAGAGACGATAAAAGATCCTTTTCTACTACTAGTAGATGGTCCCAAATCAGGACTTTGGACTTTCAGCGCTTCAGCTCCCCACTTCTTACTAAGGAGCCACTGCGCCCTCCAGCGGAGAAACGGCGGCCGAACGCCAGGGGGCGCCCCAAGGCGCTAAACTCCTTTAAGTCCTCCTTAAGGACCTCACTGCCTCCGGCCCCGCCCCTCATGGGGTACCGCCCCTCATGGGGTACCGCCCCCGACGCGACCTCATCCTATGGCACCAATTGGTGGATTCCTGTGCGTGAAGACGTTGCGTCGTGGGGCGGGGCGGAGGAGCGTTGTCCGTGGGGCCTCAGCCTTGGGTGTCCTCGGCCGCCGCCCCCGCACCCGCGCTGTATCCGCCCCTTGCCTGCCTTTAGAGGTTACTGGCGACAGCCGGTGTTCCGGGTGGTCGCGCAGCCTCCACGCATCTCCGCCGAGCTGCCTTTTCTAGCTGGCGTCTCTCTTCGCCTGGGTCCAGGTCGGGGGATTGGGGGAAAATGGCGCCGGCGCCCCAAGGCGTCCGGGAGGAGCAGCTGCTGGAGTGTGGGACCGGACTGTTTTCCCGTATCCTGTTCCTCGCCCAGGCTGTCCTGCTCTTGCTGCCCGCCGCCCGGGCAAGCCTCTGCCCTGCGCCCTGCTCCTGTCGCATCCCTCTGCTGGATTGCAGTCGCAGGAAATTACCAGCGCCCAGCTGGAGGGCGCTCTCGAGTTCGCTGCCCCCCGACACAGCCAGCTTGTGAGTAGAGTCGCTGGGTGGGGGATCAAAGGAAAAAAGGGGCTCCCCCTCCAAGAGGGACAGGAGGGAGACGGGCCTGGTCGGAGGGCGCGGTCGGGAGACCCTAAGTCCTGAAGAGAAATGCCTTTGCGATGTTAAGAACTTTTTTAGGGGTTAGCGGTAGCTTGAAAACCTGGTGCTAAGGTTCTGGAGACTTGTATGAAGACCAGGGTGAAAATTTTGGGACCTGAGAGCCTGTGATTCCTGGGCTGGGAGGGGTTGGGGGCGGGGATATTGTTAAGGGATCACTGGCCTTGGGCACCGGCATTGGCTCTGCCTGGTTGGGACTCCTCGCCCAGTTTGGGCTGCGTCGTGCAGTATCTCTGGTGGATGGTGGCCAGGCACGTGATTTTATAGCCACGGTCATAAAGACTTATGAACTGTCTTTTGGATGTAGTTCGCAATTTTGTGCTGTACTTTTGACACTTAGCTGGATTAAAACTTGATGTGTTACTGCATCCAGGACCACCTTGGACAAATATCTTTATAAATAGCATGCTTGATTTAATCTTTACAAATAGCATCCTTGATCTAATTGAGGCTTCACGGTAAAGAAGGAAAGACCTTTTCTTTACAAAAATAAGCGATATTTTGCTTTCAGTGCATTTCCTTGTGGCAAAGAATCTAAAAATCAGTCCTCTTTGTTTCTGTATGAGAAGGAGGTACAATGGTTGGATGAATTCTTCTGGAGACTCCACTGCTGAGTGCTCATCTTGACAGGCCTGTGTTAGGCAGTGGCACCTGCAAAGCTCATTAGTCTGAGTCAGCCTGGTGGCATTAGGAGCAACAGTAGGTATTAAATGCTACAGTTATGGGGCTTCTTAACCAGTAACAGTTATTTCTCTGCCACTAACTGAGCAATGTATTTGGTAACTGACACACTTCTAATAGAGCCATCTCTAAAAAAGATCTGCCTGGGGTTCTCTTGTCTTGCAGCAGGTTAAGGATCTGGTGTTGTCACTGCAGTGGCTGTGGTCGCTGCTGTGGCGTGGGTTTGATCCCTGGCCCAGGAATTTCTGCATGCTGTATACGGCCAAAAAACTAAAAAACAATAAAAAATAAGACCTGTCACACACAAAAGAATAGATTGGGGTGTGAATAAAATATGAGGGGCTGTTTGGATTTTCATTGGAAATGGAATGAAAGAGTGGAATGCAGAGAGAATTGTCTACTGAGGTTTAAAGCATTTGTACATTTGCAAATAGGTTATGGGAGATAGGAAAGAAATATATCTCATAAGTTCCTTGAGAAAATTAAGGTAACTTAACCAAATGTTGCAGTAGCCTAGATCTGCAGTATAATAAGGTGTTTTCTGTTGTCTTGTGATAGTGACGCTCTTAGCTACTTCTGGTTCTGTTGACGCAAATAAGATTTAAAAATTCACATTAACGTGAAGCATAGTCTGAATTAAGCCTAGCACAGCAAGTACTTTTTTTTCTAAGAAATTCTTGGAACAGCTACCTGATTATGACAAAATAAATCCTGTGCAGGTTTAAAAACAACACGACCTCATTTAGCTGTAATTGAAATAAATGTGGCCTACTTTCTGAGATCCTCCATTGGGCAGATAAACAATAATTAGAAATAGTTTTATGTAAGAAGCATTTATTTTGTGTTTAAGTTTGATTTTTGTCTAATCAAGACAAATTGCTTAAAGCCAAATGACATTCAAAAATTTTAAATGTCCTGTAATGAAATTGACATTTTAAGTTGGACTGAATGCCTTGGAGAGCATTTCTGTTGTAGAAATGGGATTGGATGGAGGTTTTACATTAGCAAAGGAACTCTTAGAATATTAAAAGATGAGATTGTGATGTTTTAAACTGAGAATTGTAACATTTTTCATCAGTTATCTTCAGCTATAGAACCACCATGTGCATGTGGGATTCTTCATGTAATTTTGATTATTTATTTTTTCGACTACAAGCTGGCCTTTTTTTTTTTCTTCTTTTCTTCCTGTCTTTTTTGTCTTTTTAGGGCTGCACCCGTGGCATATGGAAGTTCTCAGACTAGGGTTTGAATCAGAGCTGTAGCCACTGACCTACACCACAGCTCAGGGCAACGCCAGATCCTTAACCCACTGAGCAAGGCCAGGGATCGAACCCACAACCCCATGGTTCCTAGTCGGATTCGTTTCCACTGCACCATGACAGGAACTCCTAATTTTGAATTTTTAAAACACATGCAATACTTTATGAGCCACCACAGGAACTTCTAACCTCATTTTTAATAAAAGTAAAGTTGAAAACAAAAACAAAAAACATGTGCAATACTTTAAATGTATTAGTGATTCAGACTCAAATGCTCAAACTTATGGCAATCATCAAAAAGGGAGGTAGACAAAATTCATTAATCCTAGTTTTAAAATCTCTATCTGCTCCCTGTTCCTGGCACAGAACCCCTGAAATCCTCTTAATTTCCAAAGTGATAAGAGAACTAGGAGTACCTTTTGTGGGTTTTTTTTTGGTGTTGTTGTTGTTTTGTTTATTTTTTTGTTTTTTGTTCTTTTTAGGGCTGCACCTGCAGCATATGGAAACTCCTGAGCTATGGTGTCGAACCAGCTGCCAGCCTACACCACAGCCACAGAAACACCAAATCTGAGCTGCGTCTGTGGTCTTTGTTGCAGCTTGTGGCAACTCTAGATCCTTAACCCACTGAGCAAGGCCAGGGATCGAACCCACATCCTTATGGATGCTAGTCCGATTCTTGACCCACTGAGCCACAATGGGCACTCCCTTACCTTTTGTTTTTATATTTGGTCTTTGACCCTGATTCCTGGTGCAGAGCTCCTACATCTCTTGGAATTTCCTGAGTAATAAGAGTGTCTTTTGACCTAATGAGGTGACTCTTGGTGGGCTCCAGGATGGGGGGGCTGGTCACCAGAAAGACCATGCCATGCTTAGAAGCTTGGAACTTTCAACCCCACCCCCCATTCTGCTGAAAGAGGAGGGGGGCTAGAGATGGCGGTAGTGATTGATCACGCGTGTGTGATGAAGCCTCCCTAAGCATCCTGGAAGTATGGAGTTCTGAGAGCCTCTGGGGTGGTGAACACACCTACGTGCTGAGAGGGTGGTGGACCCAGTTCCACGGGGACAGAGGCTCCTGCATCAGACCCTTCTGGATCTTGCCTTGTGTATCTTTTTATCTGGCTGTTCGTTTGTGTCCTTTATCATATCCTTTATTATCTAGAAACCAGTAAATGGAAGTGTTTCCTTGAGTTCTGTGAGCTCTTTTAGCAGGTGCTTGAATCCACGGAGGAGGGGATTATGGGAACCTCCAGTTTGTAGCCAAGTTGGATGGAAATTGTGGGCATCATGGGACCTACCATTTGTGATTGGTGTCTGAAGTGTGGGGGGCTGACTTGTGGGACTGAGCCCTTGGCCAGTGAAGTCTGAACTAAATCCAGCTAGTGTCAGAATGGAATTGAATTGCAGGACATCCAGCTGGTGTTGGACAATTGGTTGGTGTGAAAAAAAGCACACGTGTTGTCAGAAGTGCAGTGCGTGTGAGTAGAGGAAGAAACCAGTGAGAAAAATTTTTTTGCTTGACCAAACTTTGGTCAGGTTCCTGAACATTATCCTGGACCCCCATCTGTGCACATCCTCATAGAATGCAGTTTTAGCAGTAACCCTGATAAATCAGTTTAGTAAGAATCTCCCACCCTCGATATCTGATTAGATTCCGCCTGCTCCATCCCCCAGGCGATACCTGATTACCCAGGCCTGTCTTTAGCAAGAATCCTGTTGGGTCTGTTTAGTAAACCCCGCACCCCCTTTACTTCTGATGTTTCTTCTTAGTAATTTTCCTTTCACTGGCCCCACCCTGCTCCTTAGCTATAAATTTCCTCTCATTCAGGCAGTATTCCGAGTTAAGCTCGATCTCTTTCCCCACCTTCACAGTTTCATTGCAGTGGTTCCTGTATGTGTCAAGAAAGCTCCGTCCCTGGAAGTCTTCCTTACCATGCTTTAACAAGTGTCATTGAGTATTGTTTTCCTTTTAACAGTTATGGTGCCACAACTCGGGATAGGATCAGATTCATCATTGGACCCCCGGACCTCTCACCCAGGACCCTAAGTACGTACCTTTTGAAGCCTTTATCTTCACTCCTGACTGATTGATCGGGGATCCATTGGTGAGTCCGACTCCTGAACCATTGTTCTGGACAAACGTCCATGGAAGCTGGTAAGGACAGATTTTGATTCTTAAGAGTCTGAGTATGGTGGTCCTTGAACAACATGGGTTTTTTTTACAGATTTTTTTCAGTAGTAAATGGTACAGTACCACATGATCCAGGGTCGGTTGAATCCAAGGATGTAGAACCTTGGATGCAGAGGAACCACATGTACAGAAGGCCAATTATAAGTTATATGTGGATTTTCAACAGTGCGGAGTGTCAGTGCCCCTAACTTTCTCTTGTTCAAAGGTCAACTGTGTACTCCAGAAGATGGGATAAAGTTCCAGGTAAACACAGGCTGGGTTAGAATCTCAGGTTTTTCTATTTGTAGGAAAGCTCAGTTAGAGTCCTAGCCTTCTTTGTTTGAAAGGTACTTCCTGATCTGGAACATTCTCCTTCCTGGCTCTTTTTTTCTTGAGTGGAGATTATTCCTTGACTTTTTTGGGCTGGAAGTCTCTTCTTCCTGGCTTTTTTTTTTTTTTTCAATTCTCTGAATCCTTATGCTGGAAGTTCTTCCTCCTGGCTCTGTGAGGTCCTCTATATTCTCTCTCTAAGCCCTGTTCCTCCCATGAGAACTTACTAGGTGGCCTAGCCCCCTGCTTGAACCCCAGCTGACTGTATTCTCTGTCAGCCCTTTCTGCCTCCATTCTTTTTTTTTTTTTTTTCCTTTTCTAGGGCCGCACCTGTGGCATATGGAGGTTCCCAGGCTAGGGGTCTAATCAGAGCTGTAGCTGCCGGCCTACACCACAGCCACAGCAACGCCAGATCTGAGCCAAGTCTGTGACCTACACCACAGCTCTCAGCCACACCAGATCCTTAACCCACTGAGCAAGGCCAGGGATTGAACATGCAACCTCACAGTTCCTAGTCGGATTTGTTAACCACTGAGCCACAATGGGAACTCCATTCCTCCATTCTTACTGGCATGTTTTTGTTGAGAATAGCATGGAACTTCACTGGCTTCTTTGGGAAACTTGTGATCTCTCCACACTGGCTCTTCTAAGCCCTCTCTCTTCCTTTTGCTTCTGCTCTTCTTTCATGCTCTTACCTCTTCAGTCTTTCCTCTACTTCCCTTGAATCCTATGAGATGTCACCCTCAAAACCCCTTCCTCCTCTATCCCTATGCAGCTCCAGCTCTGTCGGACCTTTTTCCATCTCCATCTTTATAGCCACTTGAGCTTTGAGCCTCCTGCCCTCCATTGGGGGCTGTTAAGGAACTTAGGGACCCTCCTCGCAAGCAACTACTTGAGGCTGAAAAGGAAAAAAGTTAATTGGTAATAGTCTGGATGTTGTCGCCAGTTGGATGGGCTTTGGAGACAACCAGACAGCCTCTAGGTGTCCTTCGTCAGCATCTGAAATTTGGTCTATGGCCTCCCCGTAAGATTACACATCAAGGCTAGGGAAGGTGGTTTCTACAGAATTGGTAAACAGATAACTGAAACTTTTTCCATTGCTATAAATACAATTCACATGAAAAAGTAAAATAGAGGAAAAACAAGAGCTAAGTATTTCATATAAACTAGTGTGTTCGTATTACTGTTTAACTCATGGCTAAAATTTTCTAATGAAAACTCTAAGATCTCTATTTGAATCTGTCTACATGTGTATGTATGTCTGTGTGTATGTTATAGATGTGTGATTTTTTTTTTCACCTCTAGATGCTATTACCAGATTAATTCATAAAGTCCTTTAAGAGTGTTCAAATTGGCTTAGAGATAAATGAGCAATTACATAAATTAAGTATTCCTGAAACCTTTAGAAATAGAGTAGCTCAGTGTTTTGAGTTCACCTGATCTGGGATAATTTTTTGTAAATGAAGCTAATTTAGGAGTTCTTGTTCTGGCTCAGTGGGTCAAGAACCCAACATAGAATCCATGAGGATGGGGGTTTGAGCCCTGGCCTCGCTCAGCAGGTTAAGGCTCCGGCTTTGCAGCAAGCTGCCGCCTAGGTCGCAGATGCAGTTCGGATCTGGTGTGGCTGTGATGTAGGCCCTCAGCTGCAGCTCCAAATCAACTCCTAGCCTGGGAACTTGCAAATGCTGCAGTTGTGCCCCTAAAAAGAGAAAAAATCAAACAGAAACGAATTTAAAAACTGTTGGTAAAATAAAAACAGGCAGGTCTTCAGAGTTGCCAGCATTAAATATAGTGAAGACATTAAGTCCAAACTGAGTATAAAATGTGTAATAAAAATGAATTACTTGATGTATGTTAAGCATAACAGTAAAATAAAGAAAAAAGAGGGAAAAGATCATGTATGTAAACCTTTTAGGTTTTTACTTTTGTGAAGTTTGCCTAACATGCATGTGTTGTAAAAATAGTTAATAGGGAAATACCCTAAAAAGCAACAACAACAAAAAAAAAAAATCCCCAAAACCTTTAAGTTCCCTTGTGGCTCAACTGGTTAAGAATCCCATGTTGTCACTGGAGAGATTTGGGTCGCTTCTGTGGTGTGGCTTTGATTCCTGACCCAGGAACTTACACAACGCTGTGGGCGTGGCCAAAAAAAAAAAAAACTTTGAAAAGATTTCCCTTTATCTTTTAAGTAATCTACCTAGGGAACAAAGATTTTGTGTATTATCGAAATAATTTCCTGTGCTTCATATTGTCTATCAAGTCTTTGACTACTTAAAAAAAATGAGTCTTTTCGATATTAGAATAGCTAAGTTTTTTTTTTACAATGATGTGACTTTCTGTATTTGCCTTTGAAGTCTTTTTTTTTTTAAATTTTATTATTATTATTATTATTTTTGTCTTTTGTCTTTTTAGGGCTGCACCCTCAGCATACGGAGTTCCCCAGGCTAGGGGTCTAATCGGAGCTACAGCTGACCTATGCCAGAGCCCCAGCAATGCCAGATCCGAGCCTTATCTGCAGCCTAACCACAATTCACAGCAATGCTGGATCCTTAACCCACTGAGCAAGGCCAGGGATCGAACCTGCAACCTCATGGTTCCTAGTCGGATTCATTTCTACTGTACCACGATGGGAACTCCTGAGGTCTTTTGTCACTTTGTTTAAATGGTTAAGTATTGTTTCACAGTGACTTGTGATTTTTTTATTTAGTCAAGTGTTATAAACTTTTTGATATTTTTGACAACTTCTCAAAATCAGATTTTAAATGGTCTTTTTTGATTTCAAGCTAACTTTGAGACTTTCCAGAGGGCCCCTGGAAAATCTCAAAGAATTTGTCTTTCACCTTGTAAAAGAGATGTTAAACTAATTAGGTTTATTTGGCATTTTAAATTACACGAGAAGCATTGTCAAATAAATGAGGACAAACATTTTTAGGTTATACATCTCTGGATATATGTTACTAATATAATATTCCTTCATTCCAGAAAAGTATGAAGTTCTTAGAGATTTGAAATGGCCTTGTTGTCTGGTTATTATGTTAAAGTATTGTATGCTACAGAAATAACTAATTTTCCTCATTAAATGAACTCTCATCAGAATTTTAACCATGGCCATTTTAAGTCTTTTCATTCACAGACAAGTTGTTTTACTGCCATTCTTCTCTGAAAGCATTTAGTCAGCCACAGGCAAGGATGCTTCATGATGGCATCGGTTAAGGCCATGCCACTGGATTGAGAAAGAACTTCCGGAAGGAATGAAGCTGATGGATTCATAAAACTGTCAACCCCAGATAAAGCAGAACAAGAATTAATTACATTGGACTGAATAAACTGATGATGGTTATTAACAAATTTTTTTTTTTTTGTCTTTTTGCCATTTTCTTGGGCTGCTCCTGTGGCATATGGAGGTTCCCAGGCTAGGGGTCCAATCAGAGCTGTAGCCACCAGCCTATGCCAGAGCCACAGCAACATCAGATCCGAGCCTCGTCTGCGACCTACACCACAGCTCACGGCAATGCCAGATCCTTAACCCACTGAGCAAGGCCAGGGACCGAACCCGCAACCTCATGGTTCCTAGTCGGATTCGTTAACCACTGAGCCCCAACAGGAACTCCAACAATTTTTTTTTTTAATGACTCTTTGTTTGAGACATTGCTGGTTCTTTAGGAGTTCTTTTATGGCCCAGTGGGTTAGGGATCCAGCATTGTCACTGCAGCGGCTTGGGTGGCTGCTGTGACATGGGTTTGATCCCTGGCCCAGGAACTTCCACATGCTGTGGGTGCAGTCAAAAAAAAGGAAGAATGAAACATTCTGTTTTTTTAATGTTTTATTCTTCAAATTTAAAGAACCTTTTTGTTTTCTCTTATGTTATCTATAGCTTACAACTGTGTAGTAGGTTATACCTTTGTGAACAAAGATGAAACTGTTATTTTTTTCTTTGTACTTGGTCCATGAAGAATTCAGAAGCTTTTATTCAGTATTCTTATTTTCATGACAACATAGTAATTTGAGTAAGTTCAATAAGAATCTGCTCTTGTGGAGTTCCAGTCATGGTGCACTGGTTAACGAATCCGACTAGGAACCATGAGGTTGTAGGTTTGATCCCTGGCCTCGCTCAGTGGGTTAAGGATCTGGCGTTGCCGTGAGCTGTGGTGTAGGTTGCAGACGCGGCTTGGATCTGGCGTTGCTATAGCTCTGGTGTAGGCCGGCAGCTGTAGCTCCCATTAGACCCCTAGCTTGGGAACTTCCGTATGCTGCAGGTGCGGCCCTAAAAAGGCAAAAGACAAAAAAAGAGTAAATTGTGCATAGCCTCTGGTTTAAGGGAGTGAGGTTGACTTTATGGAACCATGCTCTTGGGAAAACGGGCCTGGTGTCTGGCTTGCAGGGTTAGATGAGTAAGAAATGTCACTTCCTGGCAGGTCCAGGAACCTGAGGCTGTCTTGGGAACCTCAAGAAGAAAGAAATTTACCTAAATCTGTAGGGGTGGGAGATAAAGTCCAGTGGCTAGCTCCTGGATAGCCTTCTAGAGGCTTTTAAAAGCCTAATCTGAGATTCCTTATGAAAAGTTTTAGCAAAACTAACTCAGAACAAGCCTGCCTATAAGGTCAATCACTATTCTTGCTGTACTTATATAATTAGGACAAATCTAATGAGACCTGAACTATTTCGCAAACAGGAATTAAAAAGTTAACTGTAGGGAGTTCCCGTCGTGGCGCAGTGGTTAACGAATCCGACTAGGAACCATGAGGTTGCGGGTTCGATCCCTGCCCTTGCTCAGTGGGTTAACGATCCGGCGTTGCTGTGAGCTGTGGTGTAGGTTGCAGATGCGACTCGGATCCCGAGTTGCTGTGGCTCTGGCGTAGGCCGGCGGCTTCAGCTCCAATTGGACCCCTAGCCTGGGAACCTCCATATGCCGTGGAGCGGCCCAAAGAAATAGCAAAAAAAAAAAAAAAAAAAGACAAATAAATAAATAAATAAAGGCATGTGATGACCACAACACTCTGAGGAAGTCAGACTGAATTAAAAAAAAAAAAAAGTTAACTGTAGAGAGAAATCTTTTGTTTGTTTCAGTGTAAAACTGTAGTGTACACTTGTGGATTCTTTCTTGCACTTTTGCCAAACTCAATTCTAATTTCCTTCAATATCTGGCTGTGACTCTCCAAACTAATGTTTCCAGTGTTTCTCCCACCGTCCTGACTTGGCATCACTGAGAACTAAAATTACCCTTTTCCTGAAATCCTGCAAGCTGAAGCTAAATTGCTTGATTTTTTATTTATTTTTTATTTTTATTTTTGTCTTTTTAGGGCCGTACCTATGGCACATGGATGTTCCCAGGCCAGGGATCAAATTGGAGCTGCAGCTGCCTGCCTGCACTACAGCTGCAGGCCTATACCACAGCCATAGCATTGCCAGATCTGAGCTGCGTCTGCGACCTACACCACAGCTCATGGCAGCGCCGGATCCTTAACCTACTGAGTGGCACTAGGGATTGAACCCACGTCCTCCTGGATACTACTCGGGTTTGTTACCACTGAGCCACAAGGGGAGCTCCAAGGTTATTTGATATAAACCTAAAAAAAAAAAGACCACAACCTATTGTGTATGGGCAACCTTTGTGCCTCCTGAGGTATGGAGCACTTTCAGTTCCACATTTACACTGCAGAGCAGGAAAATTTTTCAAATGGCCATTGCCATCCTCACTCTACCATTTAAAGATGCTTCAAGTTCAAATCTAAGAATCCTCTAATTACAAGTCCTCATGGAAGGTTCACCTAGTCTTTAATTAGCAAAAGGCCATTGAATGACAAAATAGACTTATATCATATCGAGGAAAGAAGAATGTCTCTCTCCCTCTTTTTTTTTTTAGGGCTGCACCTGTGGCATATGGAGGTTCCCAGGCTAGGGGTCAAGTTGGAGCTACAGCTGCCAGCCTACACCACAGCCACTGCAGTACCAGATCCGAGTGCCTCTGCTGCGACCTATCCACAGCTCACGGCAATGCTGATCCCTAATCCACTGAGCAAGGCCAGGGATCGCTCGAACCCACAGCCTCATGGTTTCTAGTCGGATTCCTTTCTATTGCGCCATGATGGGAACTCCCAGAAGAATGTCTGTTGAACTAAGAAAGGGCACTGACAAAGAGTCTTTGACTAAATTTTAGTCAGACTCCTGAACCACCTCTTCAGACTCGTCTGTATACTTGTAAAATGCACTTATAGCAAGAACCCTGCTAAGTCAGTTTAGCAAGAAAGCCTTTCCCTCGCTTTCTTGTCACCCTTGATATCTCATCTGGTTTCTCATCTTGCTCCATCCCCCAGGTCATGTCTGATTGCCATGTCTTATGTTCGGCAAAAATCCAGCTAGGTCTATTCAGCCAAAAACCCCCTTGCCCTTGTTGTTTTATCTTAGTAGCTTTCCACCCACTGACTTTGTCTGACTATTCTTCTTAGCTATAAATTTTCATCTGCCCACACAGTGTTTGGAGTTGAGCCCAATTTCTTCTCCCCACAGCAGAATTTCAACGTAGTGATCCTTATACCCATAGAGATAATCTATACCACCTTGAATCAAGTCTTTCTTACTGAGTTTTAACAAGTGTCCTTGAATGATCTTTTTTCCTTTTTAACATAGGGAGTTTTTCCTAGACATTTGTTATCACAGGAGTGGTATTTGCTAGAGTGGACCTGGATCATGGAAACATGGTTTGGGAAGAGGAAGGATAGAAAGGCAGGGGATGTAGAACCTTTGATTCCTGGGTGACCACATGGTCACCCACAGTGTGGGGTGTAACTGTGCTGCTCTCAGTTACTAAAGGTAAAAGTTACCAGTAGGATTTAGAGATGGATCCAGTTCCCAAGGTGTTCAAGGAAAAGGCAATGGAAATGAATAAGAACAAGGTGAAATGTCCAGTCCCTTGGTTATTGTAGTAACCAAATTACAATAGCTAAAATGAAATAATGTAATAAGTACTAGCTAAAATGGAAATTAAAAGAGAGTGCTGGGTTGATGCTAGACTAAGCTTAGATTTCACTAAGTCTGAACTTTGGTCACTTGCCTCAAAGCTGCCCACCAAGGGGAAAATTGTGCAAGGACAAGAGAAGTACCTCCAAGACCTTGTATGTAGTCAGTGTGAGGGGAGGGCAAAACCAAGAAACCACTGAAATCGGGGAGTATTGTGAGAAGGAGTTGTTTCGTTTTGTGGGTCACTTGCATCAGCTTCCTAAAGAGCCTTTGTTGAAACGAATTGGAATTAATTGAGGAGCAGTATCTAGTTTTAGATGCTTTAGTGGGGAAGAGCATATTTGGGTCGAAGGATCCATAGCTCACTATGGAACAATCGCTGATGGCTTTATGTGACCAGACAGAAAATGGTTTATTCCTGAAGGATCAGCCAGCCTAATGGATTGGGTAAAAAGCCACTGTAAAGTCTGCTTATCCTGAGAAAGAGGACTGCCCATCTCCCATAAATGCCAAGTGGAAGCAGATAATGTGTTTTATATAAGCTATGTGGCATTATCTATGATAAATAACATATTCAGCTCCTGACTATGCCTGTTATCCAGTCCATGGTAAATGCTGTGGTTAAGGGGAACCCTTACGTGGACACTCCATATAACCTTACTGCTACAGAACCAAGGGACAGTTGGGAAGCCTTATGTATTTGCTGTCTCAGCTTCCCCTCTGGATCTTAGGTAGGTGTTAATAAAAACAATAGGTTAATTAACAGAGAATGAGAAAGGCAAGGGGAGAGGGTCAAGGAACTGATCTTAGCAAGGTGGACGTTTAAAAACAGTTATTAAGAAATAAGGTGAATAGGCATTCCCGTCGTGGCTCAGTGGTTAACGAATCCAACTAGAAACCGTGAGGCTGCGGATTTGATCCCTGACCTTGCTCAGTGGGTTGATGATCCGGCATTGCCATGAGCTGTGGTGTAGGTTGCAGACGCAGCTCGGATCCCGTGTTGCTGTGGCTCTGGCGTAGGCCGGTGGCTACAGCTCCGATTCAACCCCTAGCCTGGGAACCTCCATATGCCACAGGAGCGGCCCAAGAAATGGCAAAAAGACCAAAAAAAAAAAAAAGTGAATAAAGTTAATATTCTTAGAAACAAAATAAAGGAAAAAGAAAGGGAAGAGTATTCAACTTAGCAGAATGGAAAGATGGTTATTAAGAAATTGGATGAATAAAACAGACATGAATGGGGTTAAAACAAAGGTTTTAATATTGCACTATCCAAGGTTTGGCAGGCTGAAGGATTCCTTCTGATACCCCAACATTAAAGGGCGGGCTGTTTTCTCTGTTTAGTTTGAAGAATCTAAAAATCCAAAAGGTAAGATTGCTGTGAGAAACTTGACTAGCAGTTGCTAGGGGATTGGTTAGGCAGACTAAATGAGATAAAAATTAACCAAAGGGCTAGGGTCCCTTTGCTCAAAGCATGGAGTAGGGTTGGGGTGGGGGGTGGGTGGACACTCAAAACCCTTTTGCACTAGAGTGGTAAGATGGTCAAAAGGTAGAGAAAAGATGTTCTTGGGATTCTTTGATAGGAGAGCCCCTTGCACTGTGGTACCGAACCCACTGGTGAAACGTGACACAATTGAGAACATAAAGATAGAAGAGTTAACAGAGTCATGGAAGTTGGAATGTTTGAACAGGCTTTATGGAAAGAAGTAGCTCCTTTACCTGAATGTTTTATGGGAATGGACATATTGTCTGGATGGGGACTACTTCCCCTACTTATTATTGTAAAACGGAAGGCCGCTAATATGTCCTAATGGAGGCTACAGTTGAGAATGTAAGGTAAAAGTTTGTAGGGGAATGGTCTGTTTGATCAGACTTTTTTACCTGATTGTATTATGTAGATGTTGTATCTGATTGGAGAGCATTTACCTAGTGTGTTATGAAGATAGATGTATCTGATTGGAGAGTATCATAAAACAGAATGCATGTAAATCTTCCATTCAAGCAGTGTTATTAATTAGACTTGCTAAATGGGAACCAGCATTCCAGAAAGCATAGAATAGAAGCTGGAGAGCTGGTATGGACAGATTCTCTGTGGTAGCCCCGTGTATACTGTAGACTGGAGCTTATGGCAGAAGCCTCCCAGCAACAATGACTGGGACTTTGGACTGGAGAATTTCCAGTTGAAAGGTAGTTATTGGCTTCCTGTTGAAACCAGTTGAAACTGCCATTATGACTAAAAGTTACAAAGTAATCTCAAAACTTGAAATAGTCATGATGTCTTACATAACATCTAATAAACATTCTAGTGGGGAGGGCAGCACCTAGAAGAATTTCCTAATAAAATGGAAATGGTTTACACAGGATCATACTGCTTGGAAAATGTGAGGAGGAGATACTAAAGAATAGGGAGCCTCTTTTCCCCTAGGACTGACTTGGGAACTGTGTGAGGGGCTGCTGGATTCACTTGTCACTTGGCAGTGCCCTATAAACAGCTCATACCTGTCCAACAGAGAGCTGCATGGTTTGTGAATGGCAGGTGCAAGGTGCAGCATCCTATTTGGAAGGCCACCACTGATTGAAGATGGTAAAAACAAATTAGCTCCGTAGGTTGAATTGCACGTTGTTTTCCTAGAGTAATAGAAGGATTGAACAGTGGTAAAAAACCTCTGTGAGTTTTTACTGACTCACATTCTGGTAGAAGAGCAGAGGAAATCTGGCCTATTAAAGGGATGCCTTATGGGGCATAGTCCTATGAAATGACTGTGGGAATTGGAAGGGTACATTCAAACAGGACTTGTCGATGTCCGTCAGAAGAATCCCCTTCTAGATTTGGCTGGTGATTAGAATCAACAGGCAAATATCCCTGTGTGCTGACTTGAGGTGGCCACCTGGCTCCATGAAATGAGCAGACATGGGGGCACTGAAGTCATGCAGAGATGGGCTGCATCTAGACGCATTTCTCTTGTACCGTCTGAGGCACAAAATGACAACAAGCATTGGCACAGTAATGTTCGGTCTGCAAGCAGGAGAGTCAGAGATGGCAGATGGCTAAGGGACAGATTCCCCTGGTGGAAAGCCCTGAGACTGATGCTGCTGGTGAGTCCTGAGAGGAGTAGACACTGACTCTGAACCAGGCTTTGCTTATCTGGTGGTAGATACAAATGTTCAAGAGTGCTTTAAAAGAGCCAAGACACAAGATGATTGTACCAATATGGATGGCCGACCATCATCTGTTCAGACCAGGAGTATACATTGCAGCCCATAATGTCCAACAGTGGGCAGAGAGAGATCCTCCTCAGAGTACTAGTTTGATGGAGGATTGGAATGGGTAGTTAAGACATGGGCTGTCTAAAATGTGGGGAGATAAAGATGAAAGGCTGGCCCACATGCCTTCATGGGAGTATGCTCACACTCAACATGAGGAAGGGCTACAGCCACAGGGGGGCAGTTGCCAGAAGTAAGAGAGGCTACAACTCTATTATCTGTAAAAAGGTCACCACACCAAAAACCTATAAAAATGAAAAGACAGAGAACTATAACTCAGATGAGGGAGAAAGGAAAAACCCCCAGAAAAACAAAGTGATCAGGAGATCAGCCTCCAGGAAAAAGACTTTAGACTGTTGATGCTGAAGATGATGCAAGACATTGGAAATAAACTGGAGGCAAAGATGGATACCTTACAGGAAACACTGACCAAAGAGATACAAGATATAAAACTTAAGCAAGAACAGATGCAAAATACAATAACTGAAATAAAAAATTCATTAGAAGCAGCCAACAGCAAAATACAGGAGGCAGAAGAACGAATAAGCAAGGTGAAGGACAGATTAGTGGAAATCACAGATGTGGAACAGAAAAGAGGAAAAAGATTGAAAACAAATGAAGAGAGTCTCAGAGAACTCTGGGACAATGTTAAATGCACCAACATCCATATTATAGGGGTGCCAGAAGGAGAAGAGAGAGAGAACTTAATGTGATGAAAGGAAACAACCTCCAACCAAGATTACTTTACCCAGCAAGGCTCTCATTCAGATTTGAAGGAGAAATTAAAACCTTCCCAGATAAGCAAAAGCTGAGAGAATTCAGCAACACTAAACCAGCCTTACAACAAATACTAAAGGAACTTCTCTAGGCAGAAAAGAAAAGGCTGCAACCAGAAACAAAAATACCACAAATGACAGGTAAAGGTATATATGCGGTAAAGATCCGAAGTCATCCACACACAATTATGCCACCAAAATCAGAAGTTGTGAGAAGAGGTGGGTACAAATGCAGGACACTGGAGATGCAATTAAGAGACCAACAACTTAAAACAATCTCAAATATACATTGATTCTTATTTCAAAACTTCAGAATAACTGCAAACCAAAAAATCTACAATTGATACACAAACAAACAAGAAAAACAGGTGGAGCTAAAGGAGTGGCCCTACTATGTAGAGTCCTCTTTCTGGTGGCTCTGGGGAAGAGGGGGTGTGGAATGACTGCAGTGCTTACCAAGGGAGAAGTATGCTGGCTATTTTCTTTCTTGCACATATCATATCAACTTCTGTTTTCCCCTGCTGATGCAGGGGTCACAGGGCCAGGGCTGCAAATACAGGTGCTGGAAATAGGGGTGATTCTTACGCAAGAAACCAATTTTAGATTTGGGGTCAAGATTCATATTGTGCCTGATGGGGTGGTTTGTGCCTTCCACCCCGTCTGGCAAAATTGAGATGAACAGTGAATGCCACTATATTGCCTGGTGGTAAAATTAGCCCAGTAGTTCTGTACCTGTGTACCTTTACCCTAAATGAATGAATAGACCAAAGGGGAGGTACTTGCTAGACTAGTGTTATTGTCTGCTACCTGGACCAGCACAGAGGCTGAACCTCATGTTTCTTCCAAAGTTGGAAGAATTTAGGTATACATGGAAAGAAGGAGCAGTAGTAGTTGAGGGTGAAGAAATGGCTTGTATAATAAGGAAAATCCAATATGAATCCCTCGAAAGGGGTTCAGAGTAGTAGATGACATCATCTCTTCATTCATTCACACTAGATGGCTGAAAGGGTGAAACCATGTTTGCCTAGACCACACCTGCTTTTGGAACCTGACAAGATTAACTGGAAGCCTGCAAATCCAGTGGCCTTGCCTGGAAGGCATTTTTCATACCATTTGATGATGGACTGGTCCAATTATTAATAACTGAATAGGATTGTAACAATGTGCCTATATATATATATATATATATATATTTTTTTTTTTTTTTTTGGCTACATACACACACTATATATATGTAGTGTATTATAAGGGAAATCCAGTATGAACACACACTATGTATATAGTGTGTGTGTGCAGCCAAAATTGTATATATATTTTTGGCTGCACATGCAGCACATGAAAGTTCCCAGGCCAGGTATTGAACCCACAGCACAGCAGGGATCCAAGCCACAGCAGTGACAACACCAAATCCTTAATCTGCTAGGCTACAAGGGAGCTCCTAGGTGCCATTATCTTTGGAGTTGTATATCATTTTGCTTTAAGGGGGTTTATGACCAGAGACCAAGTGGATGGGCTGTGAAATGATAGAAAATATTTATATTGGTTTCTGTCCTTGATTCCTGGTACAGATTCCTGAAACTCTTCTTTCTAAAGTGATAGGAGTCCTTGGAGTGACTTTTGCTCTAATGTTTGGTCTTTTGACCATGATTCCGACAGTTCCTGCATCTCTTGGAATTTCCTGAGTAATAGGAGTGTCTTTTGACCTAATGAGGTGACTCTTGGTGGGCTCCTGGATGGGGGACTGGTCACCAGAAAGACCATGCCATGCTTAGAAGCTTGGAACTTTCAACCCCACCCCCCATTCTGCTGAAAGAGGAGGGGGGCTAGAGATGGCGGTAGTGATTGATCACGCGTGTGTGATGAAGCCTCCCTAAGCATCCTGGAAGTATGGAGTTCTGAGAGCCTCTGGGGTGGTGGACCCAGTTCCACGGGGACAGAGGCTCCTGCATCAGACCCTTCTGGATCTTGCCTTGTGTATCTTTTTATCTGGCTGTTCGTTTGTGTCCTTTATCATATCCTTTATTATCTAGAAACCAGTAAATGGAAGTAAGTGTTTCCTTGAGTTCTGTGAGCTCTTTTAGCAGGTGCTTGAATCCACGGAGGAGGGGATTATGGGAACCTCCAGTTTGTAGCCAAGTTGGATGGAAATTGTGGGCATCATGGGACCTACCATTTGTGATTGGTGTCTGAAGTGTGGGGGGCCGACTTGTGGGACTGAGCCCTTGGCCAGTGAAGTCTGAACTAAATCCAGCTAGTGTCAGAATGGAATTGAATTGCAGGACATCCAGCTGGTGTTGGACAAATGGTTGGTGTAGGGAAAAAACCCAAAACATATATCTGGTCAGAAGCATTGTGTGTGTGAGTAAAGATAGAAATTTTTTTTTTCCTAGGCAGAAACCTATTTAGATACTGTCTCTATGCTTCTGTATGTCAGAAACTCTTTCAAGTTTTACGTGGTTATTTGAAACCTGACTGGATTCTCCTTGGGTGCAGACTTCTGTATCATACTGTTCCAATCTTAGACACACACACACATCGAAGGAACAGATGTATTAGTCAGCTTCTTGTTTTGTCAAATAAGGGTGTTAGAACCCCTCTCCTCTAACAGTTATGTTGTTATGATCATTTCATGATATAAAATATTAGGGAATACATAATTTTAGAGTTAGGGACAGTTCCGCAGATTAAATATATTTGGCTTTATGGAAAACTTGTAACCATGTCCTTAATTATTTTCATTTTGCTATGGATTGGTGAAAACTTCATAGATTTGGGAGCCATTACTGTACTAGATTAATTGAATTTCATATGCATTTAGTTACTTCTAGTTTCCTAGTCCCTTTTATTCTCATAATAGTTACTGTTTAAGATTTGTCTGCTTTGTTGTTTTTTTTTTTGCCTCACCTGAGGCATGCAGAAGTTCTGAGGGTCAGGGTCAGGGATCTAAACCTGCACCACAGCAGTGATACTGCTGGATCCTTAACCCGTTGAGCCACCAGGGATCTCCTGCATAGTTCTTTGGAGTGGTTGTGAACCGATTAGTTCTTTAGCATACAGAGAGGTCCATTTATGTTGAATAACTCTGGGAAATCTTTCCAAATTTACAGGTGACTTGAGCTTTAACTTCTTTAGGTGATGCTTTGTTTAAGTAACTTTGGCAAAATGTTTTCAATGTTAGTTAACAGGTGAAATAAGCCTTGATTCCTTTAAAGGTCCTGAACGCACTACCAATGAATGACTGTGTAATGGCAAGCAAAAACCACATGCCTTCGTTTCCTTCCTAATGGGGCAGGTAATCTGTAGTATCCTTCCAGTCTGCATTTTTAGTGATACTGGTAAGAACTGATACTCTTTGGAAAATATTCTTAGGTTTTAAAAAGGTGATATGGTAGGGGAGTTGATTTGAGAATATTTGTTTTTCTGAAAATGATCTCTTTCAACCTTCTGTCATGTGTAGAAGATATAGGTTGTGAAGAAAACTGTGAGAGGCAGAAACATAACTTTCACATAACTTGATACTTTTCAGTTGGGTAATCCAGCTGGAATGGGAAGAGAAGAATCTGCTTTAATTGCCTCAGACCACAGGTGGTGAACTGAAAATGAGTCCTTTTAAAAAAGGTACAAATTAGATTTCCCTTCTATTAAGGTCCCTCACATTTACCTCGCTTGTTACTGTCTTTGTTTTGTGCTTCCTTTTTCCACTTTGTGTTCCATGATATTTTCATTGCGTTTTACACAGAAGTGAGATTGGCTATGGGGCTGAGCATAGAGTGGGTTTAGAAATCTGGTTCACTCTGTCCTTAAACCACAGTAGGACTTAGCTTCTTTGGCTTCTAGGCTGGTAGGCAGGTATTGAGAGGAAACTCTGCTTGTTCTGGATAATATCATTCTGTCCCAAGCCTGCGCTCCAGAGTAAAGAAGATCTGTGCTTTCCTGGAAAGGTTCCCCATCCCTTCCTTGCCCTGACCTTCACACCCCCACCACCGACCAGTATCTGCTGAGAGACCATCAGCACCAGGCCCGTTATGCCCTTTGTTCTCATTAACACAGGTCTCCACAGGAAACTTAAGACTTGTGGCTTATGTCACCTCTCCAGAGACAACCTTACCCCACTTCTTGGCTTTGTTTTTGTCTTTAGTAGGCATCTTCTTCTGACATGCTGCATATTTTACTTTGTAGATACAGTAGAATGTAAATATCATGAGGACATGGATATTTATCTGTTCATTGCTGTAGATGAACAGTGACCAGCAGGTACTCAAAGATATTTGTTGAATCAATGCAGCCAATAATTAAAGAAAGCCTTTTGAGGGAGATCAGGAGAAGTTCTCAAAGAAATTAAAGGAGTCTTTTTTCATTTGCTTCTCTAGTTTTAAAAATATGTCATTAGGAATTCCCACTGTGGCACAATAGGGTCAGCAGTGTCTTGAGAACACTAGGACGCAGGTTCAGTCCCTGGCCTGGCACAGTGAGTTAAGGATCTGGCAATGCTGCAGCTGTGGCTTAGTCACAACTGTGACTTAGATCTGATTACCAGCCCAGGAACTCCATATGCTGCAGGGTGGCCAAAAATAAATAAATAAATAAAACAAAAATCTTATTAGATGATTTCTTTCCAAGGTACCTCATTCTCCATAGTAAACATTGTAAATGAATCAGGGCATCATCTTAGCTATTTATTTGTATTTTAAGATCATCTTTAGAAAAAAAATCTAAATGTAAGTACACTGAGTTACTACAATTTTCTGTCTCCCATCTCACTCTGGGATGTTTTGTTTAGTTGCAAGAAAATTCAGAAAAACTTTTCCATGGACAAATAATCTTTTTTGGGATGGAAATATTCTAAAATTAGGTTGTGATGGTGGTTGTACAACTACTACTAATAAAATTCATTGGATTAGAAATCTTTGTTTAATCTGATTATCTTTGTTTTTCTAGATCTTGGCAGCATCTATTGGATAGTTACTAAATATTAATGAGTAATGAGTTGCATACAGTGTCCTTATAGCTCGCAGCTATAGATTGAGGGGTTTTAATAGTTCACAACTTCTTTCCAACCTGTACACCAGCCACCCATTTCTAAAGTTGGGATACTTCAAAGGTATTGAGGATGTCTTTTGAATACCCTGTCTTGATGCCAGCAGAAATACCAGTTTCATTCTTTAAAAGAAACAGACCTATTGGTAAATCCTAAAGCACATTTGGAGGGAAGGGGGAATATGCTGCTGTAATGTTTCTAGAATCTAATAGTGGTTGTCCTTGGCTTGCAAATAGGAATTTATTTTATAGGAATTTCTTCTTGATAGTAAATATAATTTAGTAGCTTTTCAATGTCAACGAGGTTTTAGTTTAAGGTGGTCCTATAAACTCTTAATTGCAAGTTCATCTCCGGTGTCCTGCATTTGTACCCACCTCTTCTCATGATTTCTGATTTTGGTGGCATAATTCTGCATGGATGATTTCATACCTTTACTGTATATATACCTTTAATGGTGAGCCTTGTCATTTGTGGTATTTTTGTTTCCTGTTGCTGTTTTTTCTTTTCTGCCTAGAGAAGATCCTTTAGTATTTGTTGTAAGGCTGGTTTAGTGTTGCCGAATTCTCTCAGCTTTTGCTTATCTGGGAAGGTTTTAATTTCTCCTTCAAATCTGAATGAGAGCCTTGCTGGGTAAAGTAATCTTGGTTGGAGATTTTTTTGCTTTCATCACATTAAGTATATCATGTGCTCCCTTCTGGCCTGCAGAGTTTCTGCTGAAAAATCTGCCGATAACCATATTGGGGTTCCCTTGTATGTTATTTGTTTCTTTTCCCTAGATGCTTTCAAGATTTTCTCTTTGTTTTTAATTTTGGTCAGTTTGATTAATATGTGTCTCAGGGTATTCCTCCTTGGGTTTATTTTATATGGTACTCGTTGTGCTTCCTGGATTTGAGTGGGTGGTTCCTTTCCCATGTTAGGGAAGTTTTCAGCTATTATCTCCTGGAATATTTTTTCTGTCCCTTTCTCTTTCTTTTCTCCCTCTGGCACTCCTATAATACAGGAGTTGGAGCATTTAACGTTGTCCCAGAGTTCTCTGAGACTCTCTTCATTTGTTTTCAATCTTTTTTCTGTTCTGCATTCGTAATTTCCACTAATCTGTCCTCCACCTCGCTTATTTGTTCTTCTGCCTCCTGTATTTTGCTGTTGGCTGCTTCTAATGAATTTTTTATTTCAGTTATTGTATTTTGCATCTGTTCTTGCTTAAGTTTTATATCTTGTATCTCTTTGGTCAGTGTTTCCTATAAGTTATCCATCTTTGCCTCCAGTTTATTTCCAATGTCTTGCATCATCTTCAGCATCAACAGTCTAAAGTCTTTTTCCTGGAGGCTGAGAATCTCCTTATCACTTAGCTGTTTTTCTGGGGGTTTTTCCTTTCTCCCTCATCTGAGTTATAGTTCTCTGTCTTTTCATTTTTATAGGTTTTTGGTGTGGTGACCTTTTTACAGATAATAGAGTTGTAGCCTCTCTTACTTCTGGTGTCTGCCCCCCTTGTGGCTAATGTTGGTAAGGGGGCTTGGTGTAGGCTTCCTGATGGGAGGGGTTGATACCTGCTGACTGGTAGGTGGAGCTGAATCTAATCCCTCTGGTGGGTGGGGCTTAGTCTCTGGATGGGATTAGAAGCAGCTGTGTGCCTGAGGGGTCTTTAGGTAGCCTGTTTACTGAGGGGTGGGGCTGTGATCCCAGCTGGGTTGTTGTTTGCCCTGGGGCTTCTCAGCACTGACTGAAGGTGAGGCCACATTTTCCCAAAATGGCCACCTCCAGAGAAAGGCACTAGCTCCTGAATATCCCGAGAGTTTCGCTTCCAATGTCCTTCCCTCACAACAAGCCACATTCACCCCTGTTTTCCCAGGATGTCCTCTACGAATTGTGGTCAGGTTTGACCCAGATTCCTATGGAGACTTTGCTTTGCCCTGGGACCCAGTGCACGTGAAAGTCTATGTGTGCCTTTTAAGAATGGGGTCTCCATTTCCACCAGTCCCGTGGAGCTCCTGCGCACAAGCCCCACTGGCCTTCAATGCCAGATGCTCCAGGGGCTCTTTCTCCCAGTGCTAGATGCCCATACGTAGGAGTTCGATGTGGGGCTCAGAACTCTCACTCCTGTAGGTGAGTCTCTGTAAACCAGTTAGTTTCCAGTCTGTGGGGCTTCCCACCCAGGAGGTATAGGGTTGCTTTTATCGTAATCGCCCCTCCTACCTCTTGATGTGGCCTCCTCTTTGTCTTCTGGAGTAGGATATCCTTTTTAAGGTTTCTGGTCCATTTGGTTGAAGATTGCTCAGCCTTTAGTTGTGAATTTTGTTGTTTTTAGGAGAGAAGTTGAGCTCCAGTCCTTCTATTCCAGACATCTTAATCCCATCTGATCCTATAAACTCCAAGAGGGATCATATAAACTCCTAAGATGCCTGTTTTGTTCCATATTAATTAGTACAGTCTCTGGCATATGGTAGATTCAAATCTTTGTTGACAGGTTTATTGTAAGGCAAGAAAAGGAAAAGAGTTGAAAGAATCTTAACAGCGCATCCTCTGGCCATCAGGCTTTGGGGTTTTAGATTTCTGGACTAGCGCAGTATTGTCAGTGCTGGCTGCACAATAGACTATCACGGGGAGAGCTTTTGCACAGTAGCAATGCTCGAGGCCTCACATCCAGTAATTCTGCTTTGATTGGTCTGGATGAGACCTCAGCATCAGTGTTTAGAGTCTTCTCTGGTAGAGCTTATGTCCAACAGTAGTGAACCATGTTGAAGTGAACTGTGTTAAACAGTTGTTGCTTATTAAATGTTAATTGAGGAGATCTGTGGTTTACTTAATTCTTTGAAATTCCTTTATGCTTTGGAGAACACTTATTTTAATAGGGAATATTGTCCTAATTATGTCTCATTATATTAAAAGTATTTTGCGTTTCCTTGTATACAGTGTATATAGTCAGCACATGGATAATCAAATAATTATTTTGACATTAAGATAATCGTTTAGCTTCCTGATGCTAGAAAATAGATTTCCCTCATCCTAGGTCCATGACATTTTAAATGGTATTGTTTCTTTTTAAAAGCCCTTTAATCTTTATGGAAAACTGGCATTTAAGCAGTAGAGAAAACACATCATATTAAGAACTTAGCAAAAATGTTAAAAAAAATCTGGATTCATTCCTATGCTGTATTTTCTTTTCGGTGCCAAGGTAAATGACTCAACTTGTTTATTCTGTATTATTCCAGTCATCAAAAATGTTAAGGTATTCAGCTGATGCAAATAAAAAATAAAAGCATAAGTAATTAGATTCCATCCAAATTATTTATTTCATATTTGGACAAAATCCAGGGGAATAGAATCATTAATGCGGCATATGGAGGTTCCCAGGCTAGGGGTCTAATCGGAGCTGTAACCGCCAGCCTATGCCATGTTCACAGCAACTCGGGATCCAAGCTGAGTCTGCGACCTACACCACAGCTCACAGCAACGCCGGATCCTTAACCCACTGGGCAAAGCCAGGGATTGAACCCGCAACCTCATGGTTCCTAGTCGTATTCGTTAACCACTGAGCCACGACGGGAACTCCTTGACATATATATCTTTTCTCTTTTCTTTAAAACACACACTCACAGTGTACATACATGAAGCCATGAGGCTATACTATGCACTATATATAGATATCTATGTTATCTTATTTTTTAATTGAAATTTAGCTGATTGACAGTATTGTTAGTTTTAGGTGTACTACATAATAATTTGACATTTGCACTCATTATGAAGCAATCACCATGATGAAGTCTGGTGTCCTGATAATCACCTGTCCCCATTCAAAGTTATTACAATGTTATTGACCATATTCCTTATGCCTTTTTTTTTTTTTTTTTTAAACTGGCTGTGGGGATTTCCATTGTATGGAACTTTCATAAGTTGTTTAACTGATCCCATTTTAATAAACATTGAGGTTTATTTTATGATTTTGCTATTATAATAACTTCCTGATATGTCTTAATCATTTTATGACTGTGTACCTAGAATAGGTTCTTAGAAGTATCGTTAGGCTATTCTAAAACATCAAGTCTTGTAATAGAGATTGTACTTCAGGAATTTGACTAAATCTTTGGTGGGTCGCCTTGTTATTGGTATCTTTCTCATGAAATTGTATTTCAGAACCAATATTAGTATACGACTTTAATTAGTTTAGGGGAATAGTTCTAATTAATTAAGATTTTAACTTGGGAAGTTGATTATGCCTATGTGTACAAAAAATAAATACTCAGAAGAGATGATAGTGCTGGACCACTGTTTTATTTCAAATCTAGGTTTTTTTTTTTTTTTTTGCCACTGTGTACATTGGCTTGATGTGGGATCTCAGTTCCCAGACCAGGGATTGAACCCAGGCTGCAGTGGTAAAAGTACTGAGTCCTAACCACTAGGCCACCAGGGAACTCCCTTAAGTCTAGTATTGTATAATAACCTCCTATTTACACACTGACCTGAATTCTAAGCATTCTATTTTTATCCTTTACCCTCATTTAATGGTAGGTGAGACTAAAGTTTAGCAAGGTGAAATGACTTGCCCCTGGTACTAGAACTAGGTGTTCTTAAATGTAACTGCAGAATTCATATTTTTTGTTTTGTTGTTGTTTTATTCCCCATAATGAAGCAATATTTTCAGTCACTGAGGACCCAGAGAAAGATAATGGAAGAAAATAACATAAGCCTCTTATTCTTGAAATTAATGCTCCCATTTCCTACCACCTCCAACTTTTAGAATTCAGGTGTTGTGCAGTGTATTACAAATAAGTAATGCAAATGAGGGATAGAAACTTTAATTTGGAATAGCATTAGGCTTCATATCATACAATCTTATTTATCCTAAAAAAATATTTGCCCAGTATCTCCAGGCAATCCCTAGTTCAGCCAAAAAAGCAAAAAAGTTATTTCATTTACTCCTATTTCAGGCAGTTCTAACAGGCACTTGGTTTCCTAGCCCATGGCGGTTAATTAGAAGTAACAAATTAGGATTCGGAAGATGTGATATATATACACAATGGAATACTACTCAGCCATAAAAAAGAATGACATGCCATTTGCAGCAACATGGATGGAACTAGAGAATCTCATACTGAGTGAAATGAGCCAGAAAGACAAAGACAAATACCATATGATATCACTTATAACTGGAATCTAATATCCAGCACAAATGAACATCTCCTCAGAAAAGAGAAGAGACTTGTGGCTGCCTGATGGGAGGGGGAGGGAGTGGGAGGGATCGGGAGTTTGGGCTTATCAGACACAACTTAGAATAGATTTACAAGGAGATCCTGCTGAATAGCATTGAGAACTTTGTCTAGATACTCATGTTGCAACAGAAGAAAGGGTGGGGGAAAAATATAATTGTAATGTATACATGTAAGGATAACCTGACCCCCTTGCTGTACAGTGGGGGGAAAAAAAAAGAAGTAACAAATTAGAAAAATCTCTAGTAGCACTGTTGCAGACAGGAAGGCTGACAGTTTTCTAAGAAGGGATAGCTTTTGGTGTAAAACTCTTAGTGGTAAAGGAGAAGTAAACTTAAAATAGAGTTTTGAATTGTTTGGAATCCTTGTCTTTAGTATACTCCAGGAGTACTTGCAATCATCACCCTGTTAAATCACAGTACTATAATTGATCAAAATGATAATCCGGAGTATTATTTTTAAAAGTAAATTATGCTAGATACATTCTAACAAAACAGCGATTTCCATTCGCAAAAGAAAGGGCAGTATGTGAAGCATTGTCATACCCAAACTATTGGAGATGGCCCCTTTATCAGAAATTTTGTTATTGTTGAAATTTGCAGTTCAGCCTATTAATGCTACAGATTCTCAAAAAAGATTGATGACGACTTAGAAGTGTATGTATATGACTGGGCAGAAGAAAACGTACCTTCGTTGCTACAGGACTTCTTTGTGATTAGCTTGCAGAACTTGATTCTCCTCAAGCTGTTGTGATTGCTCTGTACATCCTATAAATTATTTACACCCTGATGGTACTAAGCGGCTGCATTAATGGCACCTCTGGCTCCACATGATATCAAGAACTTTAATAATTCATCTTTTATTACAGCTCTATTCCTGCAGATTAGCATGAGTGGGAGCTGAGTTTATAAGACAGAACTCAGGGCTTCTGTGAGACCTTTACTCTCCAAATGTCATATCCATAAATACTGAGATTTTAGTGCTGATAAAAAAGACTGTTGACTGTTATAAAGCTAGACTCTAGGTTATGTTTATCAAGCGTTAGATTACTTCAACTTTTTAAGTGCATGTTAACGATATTTCAAGGGGAAAATCTTTGAAAGACAGTTCTCCATTTCAGGACTACCAAAAAAAAAAAACAAAAAAAACCCCCACCAACACACAGCTAGCATTAGTTTATATGAACTAAATCGAATTAATGACTGGCTACTGATAAGAATAGTCATAGACCTTAATTTTGAAAATTACTCAAATTCTTATTCTGAATTTTACATTTGATATTTGAAGTCTTCAAATTTGTCTTCAGCCTTTTTTGAGTGCTTTATAAAAAGTAGGAGTTCCTGCTGTGGTGCAGTGGGGTAAGGATCTGGCCTTTTCTCTGCTGTGGCTTGAGTTGCTGCTGAGGCATGGGTTTGATCCCTGGCCTGGTGCAGTGGGTTAAGGATCTGGCCTTTTCTCTGCTGTGGCTTGAGTTGCTGCTGAGGCATGGGTTTGATCCCTGGCCTGGTGCAGTGGGTTAAGGATCTGGCCTTGATGGGAGTTCCCTTCATGGCTCAGCAGTGAACAAACCCTTCTAGAATCCATGAGGATTTGCTCCCTGGCCTCGCTCAGTGGGTTAAGGATCTGGCGTAGCTGTGAGCTGTGGTGTAGGTCGAGGACGAGGCTCAGATCCTGAGTTGCTTTGGCTGTGGCATGGGTGGGGTGGCATAGGCCAGCAGCTGTGGCTCCGATTTGACCCCTAGCCTGGGAACTTTCATATGCCTCAGGTGTAGCCCTAAAAAGCAAAGCAAAAAAAAACAAGCGGGGAGGGGGGTATCTGGCTTTGTTGCAGTGGTGGCATAGGTCGCAGCTGTGGCTTGGGTTTGATCCCTGGCCCCGGGAACTTCCACATGCCGTGGATGCTGCCAAATAAAAAGAGAGAAAGAAAAAGAAATAGGGGAGAGGAAAGGCATGCTTATGGAGAACAAGAGTGTGTCTGCATACTCCCATATACTTATGTCGTATTAAATGCCAAAGTGGGATGTAGATATAGAAGACAGTTAATTTAGGCAATTTCAGTGAAGGGTAATAGTCGATGTTGAATTTATGTTTACAGGTTTGTTTTTTTTTTCATTTTTAAAATTCAGATGTAATGTTTAGAGTTTTGAAGTGATTCCACAGAGTACTACGAATGTTGCTTTCAAAAAAAGACAAAAAGTTTATTCAAGTTGACAGTGGATGTAACCTTAGACTCAGCACTCAGCACAGTGCCTGGCACATGGTTCAATTAATGTTTACTGCATGAATATCTGATATCAGATCCATCCATTTAATTCTAGTTACACACCTAATTCTAGTTAATATCTTTTGATAGAACAGTTAAACTGATTTTTACTAGTTGCTTTCCATCTATTTTAGGAGTGTATTTTGGGAGTATATTTCAGTTCACTGTTAGTGTTTTTTAATCCATTTAATTTTGGATTTGTTGCAGAAAGGTCCAGGGAGCCTCATTATATGGGAATCTGAACTAGGAGACAGGTTTTCTTTCTTTTCTTTTTACAGGCCACACCTGCGGCATTTGGAAGTTCCCAGGCTAGGAGTCGAATCAGAGCTGTAGCTGCTAGTGTATGCAGCAACTCCTGGTCCAGTGGGCAAGATCCTTAACCCACTGAGCAAGGCCACGGATCGAGCCCTCATCCTCGTGGATTCTTAACTCTGCACTGCAACAGAAACTCCAGGAGGCAGGTTTTCTTAATACACCATTAGTCTGTATAGAAGGCTCCAAAGGATTTGTTATAATTTGGGTTTATTGAAAAGCTTTAGAGGCTCTTCAGACAAAACAGAGAAAGTTACTCTTTCCCTTACTGGAGACACCAGACAGTTTTCATTGATACTGAATATATAGTGGGTTTTTTTTGTATTTTGAAGTGTAGTTGATTTATAGTGGTTTATACCATATATAAGTCGAGTTTAATTTTACTGCTTTTAGAGTTCTTTAATAATGATTTTCTTTAAAATATTGTCTGGCCACTATTGACATCTATGATAACTACAGCGAATAGTATAGGCAAAAGTTACGCTGCAAAAGGGAATTAAGGTTTGGAAAGGCATTAGAGAAACTGACTAAAATGAGAGCCCTTAATCTGTAAAGGGGGAAAAAAATTAAATTCTGGAAAGTGCAAGATGTAGAATTAGATCATATTGTGGTGGCCCACGACAACAAGTGATAGTAGCTCTCTGCCAGACTAGCCACTTTGGAGCAGAATATGGAGTGTCTAAATGAGAACAGCTGAATTTCTCCTTCAGTTGAAACGCCACAATACACAAACATCTTTTCAGACATCTTTTTGCTTGTATGAAATCCTTTGTTTGTTGTTTAGCAGCAAGTGCGAATTGGATGAAAGTCTTTGTATGTGAGATTTTTTTGTTGTGGGTGGGAGCTGCACTCGTGGCACGTGGAAGTTCCTGGGCACTGCAGTTTCCGCCTGTGCTACAGCTCCGGCAGTGCCAGATCCTTAATCTGCTGTGAACTTCCTGTGTGTAAGATTTTCATGTGGAGTGAGTTCATATTTTTCTTTCTTAACATTTCCCAACACCCCCCTCCATTCATGAGTGTCCTTGAGCTGGTACTTGGTGCCAGATATCGTTGAATAAAGGTTTTGAAAGTGTTGTGAAAAAGTGATGCTTTGAGCTAGCCTTAGTGCTATCATGGTTTAAATTAAGCTCGTAAATGAAAGTGGCTAGGTTTTACACATGGACAGACATGAATCTAGCTGAGAACAAATTGTTCTGCTGTGATAGAGACATCATTTAAAACTGCATGCATCTGTCAGCTGCCTGTGGTGGCACAGTGAGATAAAGTGACCTGTAATGTTTCTATAGTGTGTCCCTATTGCTGGCCATATTGTGTGTATAATATATCTCTGGGGCAGACAGCTTGTGTGGGCTGGATTCCACCTCAGCCTTGAAAAGATGCCAGAAAGCATCAAGGTGATTTTTTTTTTAAAGCCTACTTAAATGTTTAGACTCATGACTAATTTCAGTGAAATCTCTGCTCTATTTAATAAATTACTTGCTAGATGTGAGATGAAGTTTCAAGTTTATGGCTTTCTCACTTATTAGCTGTATGACCTCGGATTGACAGATTATTAATCTCTTTGTTTCTGTGTCAGGAAAAATATTTGCCTCATAAGATTGTGGCATGGATTTAGGCAGTTAATATGCACAAAGTGCATAGACGAGTGTCTGGCTTTTAAATGTTAGCCATTGCCTCCATCACTATCACCATCACTAACGTAATTTGGAGTGAGATGAATTTCTCCAAAGTGAGCTTCCTTGAGGCTAGATTGCTTTGTTTAAGCAAAGGCTGCATCTCTCAGGGATATAGTCAACCCCAATTCTAATGTAGAAGCTCACTATCTGGACTCATGAAATCCAATTCATCTTCAATTTATCTACAGCTAAAGTGTATTTTATTATATGTTATGTAAAGTATATATTACTTTATATTATATTACTTTAAAAAGTGTATATTTCTTTCAAAAGTATATAAAGTGTAGTGCATTGTAATAAAGTATAACATAGTCACTAGAAGGGATGAGGGAACCAGAACATTGCTGTAGAATGATCTATAAGATGTATCGTAAAGAGGAAAAAATAGTACGTATTCTACCATTTATGTAAAACGTTTCTGATACATGCATAAAATATCTGACAGAAAATACAAGAAATAGTGTAATTTCACTCGTTGCTGTTGGGGAGGAAAACTGGGTGGCTGGAGACAAGGGTGGGAGACTTTTTATTGTATATCCTTTTATACTTTTTGATTATTGAACCATGTGATTATATTTCCTAGTTAGTAAAACAAAAGCAACAGAAACTTTATAAAAATGAAAAAGTAAAATAGCCGTTTTGAAATCCAGATAAATTTATTCATCATTTGTAAACATTTCTTTATGTGTACTCCTCAAATAAACACTAGATGGGCTTTAGATTCCTATTTTAGTTAGTTTTTTTTTCTTTCTTTAACTGTGCTTTCTAACACTAAGTATGATCTTCTGTCCTCCATTCAGGGATTTGAGTCATAATCGGTTGTCTAATTGGAACATCAGCTTGGAATCTCAAACATTACAGGAAGTGTAAGTTATTTTTATTCACTTAAATTTACATTAAATTCCTTGAGTTGATTTGATGAATTGTGAATTTTAGGATGTTCGATCCAGAAATATCAAAAAATTGAAGGAAATAAAACTTGAGGCTTTTTTTTTTTTTTGTCTTTTTAGGGCGACGCACACGGCATATGGAGAGTCCCAGGCTAGGAGTTGAATCTGAGCTATAGCTATAGCTGTTTTCCCATGCCACAGCCACAGCAACGCTGGATCCTAGCCGTGTCTGTGACCTACCGCAGCTCATGGCAACGTTGGCTCCTTAATTCACTTAGTGAGGCCAGGGATCGAACCTGCATCCTCATGGATGCTAGTCAGATTTGTTTCCTCTGAGCCATGATGGGAACTCCTTGTCTTTGGCTTTGTTACTGTCACAAAGTCTCTGGGTATCATGCCATTGGGCTGGTGATTTCACATTGCAAACTGTGTAGAAATACTGTTCTATTTCCTTGGGCTCTAAAGTAAGATTTTCTCACTCTTCAGAGTGAATATATTTTGTGATTATTTTTTATTTTATTTAATTTATTTTATTTATTTTTGTCTTTTTGCTATTTCTTTGGGCTGCTCCCGTGGCATATGGAGGTTCCCAGACTAGGGGTTGAATCGAAGCTGTAGCCACCGGGCTACGCCAGAGCCACAGCAACGCGGGATCCGAGCTGTGTCTGCAACCTACACCACAGCTCACAGCAACGCCGGATCGTTAACCCACTCAGCAAGAGCAGGGACCAAACCCGCAACCTCATGGTTCCTAGTCGGATTCGTTAACCACTGCGCCACGACGGGAACTCCTGTGATTATTTTTTAATTTTATGATTTTTATTTTTTCATTTATTAATTTTTCCATTATATTGATTTATGGTGTGAAGTCAATTTCTGTTGTACAGCAAAGTGACCCAGTCATTCATATACATATGTTTTCTTTTTTTACGTTCTCCTCCATCATATTCTATCACAAGTGACTGGATATAGTTTTCTGTGCTATACAGCAGGATCTCATTGCTCATCCACTCCGAATGCAATAGTTGGCATCTATTAACTCCAGACTCCCAGTCCATCCCACACTCTCTCTTCCCCCAGAGTGAATATATTTTGGAAACTTTGGCCAGAGTTTTAGCCAGGGAAACTATTGGGTTAACCTTTTTTTTGTTTTGTTTTGTTTTGTTTTGTTTGCTTTTTTTTTTAGTGTTACGACTTGTCTAAGGTGGAAGCTTCATGTCTTAAGTTTAAGTAGATTTATATGAACTACACTATTTTTGGTATCATTTGGAATGTGGTAGTTACTATAATTCAATTTTCTACTTCACTGAAGTTTTCCTTTAGTGCTGGGACGTATTATTATGTATTTTCTGGAGATAGCTTTCTAAAATATTATAATTATCAGTTGTTGCATAGTGGTATTCCTAGAGACACAACTATTGAGGCCTGTCTACCTCTGTACCAACACCCCCCCCAATCCTCAGATGAATTTTTCTTTTGAATTTCTTTCTAACAAGGGGTACTTCATACTCTCATTATCTCTGCCTTCTCTCCTTCCCTGCCTTGAATTGACTTCCTCTCATCTGCTGTGGACTAAATGAACAGTGGACAAGCTTTTTAGCTGGAAGAGTAGGCCCTGAGGAAAGGCCCAAAAATGCTCATTGGGAAGTGCATGGACTTTTTTTTTTTTTTTTGTCTTTTTGCCTTTTTGCCTTTTCTAGGGCCGCTCCTGTGGCACATGGCGGTTCCCAGACTAGAGCTCTAATCCCAGCCGCGTCTGCAACCTACACCACAGCTCATGGCAATGCCAGATTCTTAACCCACTGAGCAAGGCCAGGGATCGAACCTGCAACCTCATGGTTCCTAGTAGGATTCGTTAACCACTGCACCACGACGGGAACTCCTGTGGCGGATTTGATCCCTGGCTGGGGAACTTCCACATGCCATGGTTGTGGCTAAGAAAAAAAGTATTCAGGGGACCTTGCTGGGATTAAAAATACTTAATGCGCAAAATACTTCCTAACCTTTCTAATATTGGTATCAAATTGGTTTTTTTGTTTTGTTTTAGGGCCGTGCTTGCAGCAAATGGAGGTTCCCAAACTAGGGGTTGAATCAAAGCTGCAGCTGCCGGCCTACTCGCTACCACCACAGCAACCCGGGATCAGAGCTGCATCTGTGACTTACACTGCAGCTCACAGCCACCCAGATCATTAACCCACTGAGCAAGGCCAGTGATTGAACCAAGTCCTCATGGATCCTAGCTGGGTTTGTAACCTGAGCTACAACGGGAACGCCCTCAAATTGTTCATCTATACCATGAAAATGTTTTTTTGTTAAAATCTCTAATTTCTCAGTAAAATACATTTAGTTTAACTCATTCTGGGTAATAGGCTTTTTTCACATTTGACACCTATCTTTAAGAATATGTATTACCCAGAAACCAAAACTCAAGAGGTAACATTTTCCTCACTAAACTTTCATATCTTTCCCCCCATCTAGGAAAATGAATTATAATGAGTTAACAGAAATCCCATATTTTGGAGAATCAACCTCTAATATTACTCTGCTCTCACTGTAAGTACATAAGATTTCAGGTCTTTTACTTCAATTATGAGTAGTACATAATTTTTTTGTTTTTGTTTTAAGTATCCTTATTGTCGATCCTAATTATTTAACATTTTTGTGGTCTAGGGTGGATCACTTTCAGTAGCTTCAGTATAATCTTTGTTTTGTAGAGTCCATAATATAATCCCAGAAATAAATGCAGAAGTGTTCCAGTTTTACCCTGCTCTTGAGAATTTAGATCTCAGCTCAAATATAATATCAGAAATCAAGACATCTTCATTTCCTCGAATGCAGCTTAAATATCTGTAAGTAAAATAGTTTAAACTAGATTTACTTTAAAGTACGTTTATTATTCACTGATACTTACTTCCCAGATATATCTGTTATTTATTGTGATTTTGCTATGCTTATGTGAAACAAACCGAGGTTAAAATTATTAGATTTTTTTTTCTGCCCTTAAGGAAAGAGTATACTATTTTCAGAAAATATTAAGTATCCAGGGTAATTTTTGAGATTTAACTCTGGATTGTGTTTTACTAACAGGTAAATGGGAGTGGTTTGTTAAACAGTGGCTTACCCTCCATAATGATAATGATAATTAGCATGTGTGGTAGTATTTTACAGTTTACAAAACATATTCACACATACTGTTTTAACCCAAATGAGGTAGGTATCATTCTTACATTGTAGTTGAAGAGACAGCAGTTAAATGATTTGTTAAGTTGTATACAGTTGCTAAATGGTAGAGCTGAGACTCAGTCATAGACTTGGGGCAGCCTTCTAGTGATAGAATGCTTTGTTTCACTAAAATTTTTTTGGTCATTATCTTGTTCATTTTAGAAATTTGAGTAATAATAGGATAACCATCTTGGAGGCTGGTTGCTTCGATAACTTATCAAGTTCCTTACTAGTGGTGAAGTTAAACAGGAACAGAATTAGCATGATTCCACCCAAGATCTTCAAGCTACCTCACCTCCAGTTCTTGTGAGTAACTAAATAGATGGATAAGAAAATCAATTTATTCTTACAATGTCTCTTTCTTTATATTATTGTTAGAGAAAATCAGCAAACCCATTTTCTGACGGTAAAACTATTTTCGTTAAAGGGAACTTAAAAGAAACAGGATTAAAGTTGTGGAAGGGCTAACGTTCCAAGGGCTTGACTCTTTGAGATCTTTGAAAATGCAGCGGAATGGAATTAGCAAACTTAAGGACGGAGCGTTTTTTGGCTTGGATAACATGGAAGAATTGTAAGTATTATGAACTAGAATAGAAGATTGTTAGCAAAGGAGTCTGGGCTTTTCAGTGCCAAACAGCTAGGGCAGTTGCTTTAATTACACCCAAGTACTTTAGCTTTTCCTCCTTTCTCTATCGTGGAATAAATACTGTACACAAAGCTTTTAAAGTTTTGTTCTCTAACTGGAATTTTTATCATCATTCTTTTTTTTTGGTAAGTTTTATTGATGTATGGTTAATATACAAGGTTGTGGTAATTTCTGCTGTACAACAAAGTGACCCAGTCATACATATTCGCATATCCATTCTCTCTCAGATTTTTCCCCACGTAGATTATCACAGGATACCAGGATGAGTTCTCTGTGCTAAAGCAGGTCTCCATTGGCCAGTCACTCCATATACTCAGTGTGCATATGCCAATCCCAAACCCCCAGTCCTCCCTTCCACCCCTCCCCTCACCTGCTTCCTTTGGTAACCATAAGTTTTTCAAAGCCTGTGAGTCTCATTCTGTTCTGCAAATAATTTCATTCGTGCCTTTTTTTTTTTTTTTAAAGATTCCACATACAGGTGATATCATATGATGTTTGTCTTTCATTGTTTGACTAACTTTACTTGGTATGATAGTTTCTAGGTCCATTCATGTTGCTGCAAATGGCATTGTTTCATTCTTTTTTTATGGCTGAGTAATAATGTACCACATCTTCTTAATCCATTCCTCCACTGATGGGCATTTAGGTTGCTCCATGTCTTGACTATTGTAAATAGTGCTAAAATGAACATTGGGGCACATGTATCTTTTTGAATTATGATTTTCTCTAGGTAGATGCCTAGGAGTGGGATTGCTGGATCTTATGGTAGTTCTGTTTTTATTTTTTGAGGAATCTCCATACTGTTTTCCACAGTGGTTGCACCAGTGTAACATTTCCCGCCAACAGTGTAAGAGGGTTCCCTTTTCTCCACACCCTTTCTAGTGTTTATTATTTGTAGACTTTTTGGTGATGACTTTCGTCATCATTGTTTTTTTTTTTTTTTTTTTGCTTTTTGGGGCCATACCCACAGCATATGGAAGTCCTGGGCTAGGGGTTGAATAGGAGCTCCAGCTGCCAACCTACGCCCCAGCCACAGCAACGCTGGATAAAAGCTGCATCTTCAACCTATATGACAGCTCACGGCAGTGCTGGATCCCTGACCCACTGAAAGAGGCCAGGGATCAAACCCACATCCTCATGGATCCTAGTCAGATTTGTTTGCACTGCACCACAACAAGAACTCCTGTCATAATTCTTAAAAACATTTCATCTAAAAAGTTTATATTACAGCCAACTAATCCATGACAAAGGAGGCAAGAATATACAATGGAGAAAGGACAGCTTGTTCAGTAAGTGGTGCTGGGAAAACCAGACAGCCACATGTAAAAGAATGAAATTAGAACACTCACTAACACCATGGATTAAAGACCTAGATATAAGACCAGACACTATAAAACTCTTAGAGGAAAACATAGGCCAAACACTCTCTGACATAAACGACAGCAATGCCTTCTCAGATCCACCTCTTAGAGTAATGACAGTAAAAACAAAAATAAACAAATGGGACCTAATCAAACTTAAAAGTTTCTGCACAGCAAAGGAAACCCTGAACAAAATGAAAAGACAACCCACAGAATGGGAGAACATCTTTGCAATTGATTCAACTGACAAGGGATTAATCTCCCAAATTTATAAACATCTTCTGCAGCTCCACACCAAAAAAACAAACAACCCCATCCAAAAATGGGCAGAAGGTCTAAATAGACAGTTCTCCAAAGAAGACATACAGATGGCCAAAAAACACATGAAAAGATGTTCAACATCACTCATTATTAGTGAAATGCAAATTAAAACCACTCTGAGGTACCACCTTACACCAACCAGAATGGCCATCATCCAAAAGTCTACAAACAATAAGTGCTAGAGAGGGTGTGGAGAAAAAGGAACCCTAGTACACTGTTGGTGGGGTTGTAAATTGGTGCAAGCACTGTGGAAAACAGTATGGAGATTCCTCAGGAAACTAAACATAGAACTACCATTTGACCCTGCAATCCCACTCCTGGGCATCTATCCAGAGAAAACCATGACTCGCAAAGACACATGTACTCCAATGTTCATTGCAGCACTATTTACAATAGCCAAGACGTGGAAACAACCTAAATGTCCATCGACAGAGGAGTGGATCAAGAAGAGGTGGTACATATACACAATGGAATATTACTCAGCCATTAAAAGGAATGAAATACCAGCATTTTTATCAACACGGATGGACCTAGAAATTATCATGCTGAGTGAAGTCAGCCATACAATGAGACACCAACTGACATGTGGAATCTGAAAAAAGGACAGACGGAACTTCTTTGCAGAACAGATGCAGACTCACAGACACTGAAAAACTTATGGTCTCCAGAGGAGACAGTTTGTGGTGTGGGAGGATGTGCTTGGGTTGTGGGATGGAAATCCTGTGAAATTGGATTGTTACGATCATTATATAACTACAGATGTGATAAATTCATTTGAGTAATAATAAAAAAAAAAACCAAAAAAACTAGGAAACAGTAACTTAAAAAAAAAGTTTATATTGCTTTAATCTTTGGCTGATGACAATTATCAGAATTTATCCAGAACAGGTATACTGTACTTCTTTTGTGTTGATTTTATAGATCTGTTGTCTTAGTCTTACTACCTTCTTGTACTAAGTCTTAAGTAACGTGTATTTATGAATAGGCTTTGTCTGCTCACTTGGGTTGAACAAAGGTCAGTGCCTCTCTGAGCAAGACTTAATGAAAATTTTTGGAATCTTCTCATTTCAGTGCCTTATTCTGAAACATATCTCCTCCTTTCTTTCTCTAATTCTTCAGGGAACTGGAGCATAATAACCTTACGGAAGTGAACAAGGGGTGGTTGTATGGCTTGCGAATGTTACAGCAGCTCTATGTAAGCCAGAATGCCGTTGAAAGAATCAGTCCTGATGCATGGGAGTTCTGCCAGAGACTGTCTGAACTGTGAGTGTTGGGGGGCATTTAAGTGGAGGCTGTGTGACTAGAGCAGGTTGAATGTCATTCCCATGGCCATTAATGAGCTCTAATATCCCTCTTTATTAGAAGTTTGAAAGCCTTAAATTTATCACGTAAGTCGAATAAGAATAGGAAGGTGGAACTGAAAGGGTGAATTCTTTACCTTCCATGTTTCCTGTTTTTAGTGATTTGTCCTATAACCAGTTGACTCGCCTGGATGAATCTGCCTTTGTGGGGCTGAGCTTACTGGAGAGATTGAATTTAGGGGACAACAGAGTCACTCACATTGCTGATGGCGTATTTAGGTTTCTTTCCAATCTTCAGACACTGTAAGTACATCTGTCCTTTTTTGTTTTGGTTTGAAGTTTTTTGCTAATTTTTTTTTTTTTTTTAAGTAGTAAAGCAAACAAAACAGCTCTCAGTCTACAGATTTATGTAGTTAATATTTGGCAGTTCTTCGGTCCTGTGTCTTAGGGCAAGACAATCTTGTTTCTCTCTACTCCTGTATGTAAGTTTTATTTATCTCTAGCCATTTCAGTTTGTACTTTAATTCTGAGTTAAACAACAAAGCGTCTTTTATTGTGCCGGTTACTGTGGAATAAAACACAGTTGCTAGTGTCAAGAATGTATGTTTTCTGATTCCTCTGACCTCAAACTAATAGTAGTGTACCAGAACCACCACTTCTTATTCAAAAAGATGCATGACATGTGTTGGGAGCAACTCTGGCAGGAGACCTGTTCACTATTACTGATTTGCTGCATGACTTTGGACAGAAAAAATAACATGTATTAGTGATCTGATGTGCACTAGGTACTTTCAGAATCTGGGATATTGCTTTTTTCCACATCAGGAAACAAGGCTCAGAGAGATGAAAAGGGTTTGTTTACAGTCACATACCTTTTAAGTGTTTGAGGATTAGAACCCAGGCCTGTTTTATACTAAAGCTCATACACTTTTTACTTTGCTACCAGATAAGCAGAATCACTTAGCCTTTCCTCAGTGTTATTATTTTTTTGTCTTTTTGTCCAGTAATGGATGCACATAGGATTAGATGATTACTAAAGGCAATTTTAAAATTCCACGGTTCTGTAAGTTGAATGTTTTACTTTGCTCATGGAATATAATTGAATGAAGAGATATTTTAGTGAAATACCACAATCTCAAATACAGAGCAGAATAAGAGAAAAAGAGTGATTAGTAGAATTTGTAGTTTCTTAAAGTTCCTGAATAGGGGACTTTTTGGTCGTCAGGTTTAGAATTGATAAACCATCTCAGAAAAGGGGCAGGTTTCCAACTTTGGGACCTAACCATGAGTGACAAAGAAAGCATGATAATTTTGTGAAGGTGTTTGTGCACGTACAGGTGTGTGTTTGATGTTTTGTTTTTTTTTTTAGTAACTTTTTTTTTTTAGCTAATTTTTCAAGCTTTGGCCTTGAAAAATTAGAAGTGATTTCATTTTTTTTTTCTCTTTTTTTTCTTTTTCTCTTTTCTACATTATCAGAGGTGAAATTAGATCTGTGCAAACTCAGGAATTTATATTAGATGAAGCTGTAGCCTGTTGGCCATGCATGGTCCTTGCAGTATACCACTGATTATTACTTTTAGCATTAAAGTTTAGGAAAGTAATTGCAGGAGTAAATGATTGTCTAATGTACAAGGAAGACTTAGGAACAGATCTGAGATGTTCTGGCTTTGGACCAGTGCTCTTGCCAGAGTAGGTAGACTTCTCACGCACTTTGGTGAGTGATTTCTTTTTATGCTGTTCTCTGGAGAAGAGGGCAAAGTCCTGCAGCATTGAGCCATCAGTTGTTTTGGTGTTTATTCTTCAGTAAAATAAAATGATCTTTGTTAGCTTTCACCTCAAGTAAAGACATAGCTAAATGGGAAGAGTGATCTATCTCCTTACTGTTATTCATGTAACTTTCCTTATGTCTTATAAAGCAGAAAGCTTTGTGCTTTATTATGAGATGACTTAAGGAAGCGAAAGTGATTAAACATCCTTAACTGGTATTTTTTCCATGAGAATATGGTGTGGTGCAATTACGTTTCCTCTGAGAATGGAACAGTGGATTTTAAAAGATCCATACTTTTCCTCTTAAAGAAAACAGAATGATCGCTTTAGCACATGGGTAGATCATTCCTCCTTCCCAGGGGGGCATGTTTAATTGCTCTTGAGCTGTGAAGCTCTGTATTGACATTACTTTTGTCAGCCATTTTAGGTTTAAGGGCTTGGGGGAAGGCTTGGGTCACCCAGAACTCCCGTTAGTCTAAAATCAGATTTGTAAGCCATATACCCCCTGCGTTTTGAAATCTTCCTGCTTTTTGTAGGACCCTGACTGTAATTTTTAATAATGCTAACACAGTTATGGGCTCTTAGCTAGGAGGATTAATACTCTTAGCAGGTTGCTTAATTTATTTATCAAGCTTGGCTTAATTCTTAGCTTATGAGAATTGGTCCCTATATGCTTATTACCTGTATTCTTTAAAAAGAAGAGTCCAGCATTTATCATAAATAGCTTAACCTTTAAAATGAAGATCAAAATTAGCCTTGCTGTATCATGATGGTACCTAATGGTGTAATGGTCATGTTGACTAGCAGAACCTGTCTATCTCTGATGTTTTTGTAGAAACTTAAGAAACAATGAAATTTCATGGGCCATAGAAGATGCTAGCGAAGCCTTTTCTGGACTCACAAGTCTCACTAAATTGTATGTATTTATAATATTTATGTATGTCTATGAAGGTATATTTTCAAGAACCAGTTTGTAAATGTGATTGGATTGTGTCTGTTTGCTATGGCTAGAAAGTCTGAGCCTTCTGACTCAGCCACTAAAGGAAGAAGCCTTGTTTATTAAAATTTTTGTTTTGGGGTTTTTCTTTTTTTTCTTTTTTCTTTTTTTTGTGGTGGGGCACTTTCTCTGAAAGCATATTCCTATGGTCACTTAGAATTTATTTAGGGAACTAGAGTTTTGATTTATGTGAAAGAAATGCACTGAGAAACCTGAACTGAACTAGTAATCTGCTTAATCATGTGAGATTTATGGGTAATTTAACTAGCAAGAGCAGATTCTCTTAAGTAAGATTTTAGATCTTCTCCCATGAGAATTTGTCCAAGGCTTCGCATTTCTTTGAATTTCTTTGACCTTTTGATCTTTTGCTGAGAAAGGAGAAACTTAGAATTCAAGCCAGTTTTTCATAAGGAAAACTACAAGTGTATCTGTGGTCAGGACAGTTGTTTACAGGTACCTCATGGAGCACCAACATCTTTTTAAATTTTTTTGTCTTTTGTCTTTTTAGGGCCACATCTGTGGCAAATGGAGGTTTCCGGTCTAGGGTTCGAATCAGAGCTACAGCTGCCAGCCTCTGCCACAACCACGGCAACAGGGTATCCGAGCCATGTCTGCAACCTACACCACAGCTCACAGCAATGCTGGATCCTTAACCCATTGAAGGAGGCCAGGGAATGAACCCATATCCTCATGGACACTAGTCGGGTTTGTTAACCACTGAGCCACGACAGGAACTCCAAATGCCAACATCTTAATAGAAGCCTTTATTCTGTGCTTTACATTGGTTAATAATAAAGGTTCACAACTTTGTGTGTGTGTGTGTGTGCGCACCTGCAGTGTATGGAAATTCCCAGGCCAGGAATCGAATCTAAGCCACAGCTGCGACTTAGGGCATAGCTGTGGCAATGCCAGATCCTTAAGCTACTGCTCGAGCTGGGGATCGAACCCAAGCCTCAACAGTGACCAGAGCCACTTCAGAGACAATGCTAGATCCCTAACCGACTGTGCCATAGCAGGAATTCCTGCAGCTTTCTTAAAAATGTATAGTAGGTTTATTTTCACTTTTTATAGGTAAATGCTTGTTTTAATGAATTTAGTTTTGTTTAGCAGAGAACTTTATTAGAAAGGTCTGTTTGTATTTCAGAATCTTACAAGGAAATCAGATTAAGTCAATTACAAAGAAAGCATTCATTGGTCTTGAATCCCTTGAGCATCTGTAAGTATTTTGTATCCGTTTTGCTCAGTATATAAATCTCTTTGCTATTAGCAGTGGTTTTCATGACCATTTAAAGTGTTTATATGACTTAATTACAGAAATGGTGATTGGTAATGTTTCATTTCTCTTCATTTCAGAGATTTAAACAACAATGCTATAACGTCTATCCAAGAAAATGCTTTTTCTCAGACTCGCTTGAAAGAACTGTACGTAACTTAAGTCCTTTTTGTCACCAGTTAGATCATTATCCATGTTTGTTGTGCTTAAAATGTGATGAATGTGACCCAAATGTTTCCCAAAGCACACAATTCAGGCAGGAAAAAAGAAAGTGTTAACATTTGGTTGTTTTAGCGGCTGAATGTAATGTAAAAATAACACAGCATGGAAGAGCCCAGAGTAGATGGCACCAAGACCTTCTGTTTTATTCTGTGTTCCTGATGCTTATAGTTAAAGGGACCTTGGCACCACTTCTTATGCTTTAGGTCTACCCTGCTGTTCCTTTTTTATTCCCCGTCCTCGTTTGGACTATTAGAGACATGTGGTCTCTTGGGGGTTGGTTACAATTAAGGTATTATGTAATTTTTTTGGAGATGATCTAGCATTTTAAGTTTAATGGTCAGAGAGGGTGTCTCTCATCTGTTTGTTCAAACTACCAAAATGTTCCAAAACTGTTGAATAGTTATAATAGAAAATTAGACATTTTAACCTTTTTTCATTCATGATTTTTTAAAAAAATTGTTCTTATTTCCCAGGAGAGATTTCTCAGGGAGAGGGGTGGTTAGTTGAGCATTGCTGTTAATTTTAAACTCTGGCGATTTGAATATTTAGGTGGTGGTTAAAATCAAGGGGCTGTATCAACTTATCTTGCCTCGCCTAAAGGCTCCTCAGAGGAAGGTCTCTGGACCAGAACTGATTCATGACGAGATAAGGGTAGAAACTCAGAATAAGCAGTTAGAAACTTTTAGGACAATTTGACGTTACTGTAATGCTTTTGTTGAATTTTATAGAAGTATTGATATACAGCAGATGGAGAATTAAAAAACCCTTCTCCACATATAATTTGAGATGCATTGGAAGTATGTGAGTTCAGAATGCCCAGGTTTAGAGTATTGCTCCGTTCTTTACAGCTGTGTATTTAGCCTAAGACTCTGTTTCCCTTCTCAAAATGGGAATAGTACTGCCCTTGGGGATATGTGAGGCTAAAATGAGGTAATTTGTTAATTCAAGAAATATTTATTGTCATCTGTTCTGTAAGGTACTGTTCTAGATACTAAAAATGCATCAGTGAACAAGACAAGATCTGTCATATAGCGTATTACAATAAATTCTATAAGGAAGTTAAATCGTAAACTAGTAGGTCTATAGTATCTCATTCGGTAAGAAATGTTCTGAAGAAGAAGCTGGGTCAGAGGTGTACTGAGTGACAGGGACCGCTGTCTTGAAGTAGTGAGGGATGGCTTTTCTGAAGAAAACAGCCTTTGAGCCAGGACCTTCGTGAGATGAAATGATGAACCATTGAATACTGGGGGAAAGGCATTCCAGGCACAGGGGGAGAGCAAGTGAAAAGGCCCTGAGGTAGGAGCTTGCTTTTTGTCCTTAAAGAACAACAAAGACACTGGTGTGGCAGGAAGGCAAGAGCAAGGGGAGGAGTGGTAGCAAATGAGGTCAGAGAGTTAAGCAGGGCTGATCACGTAGGGCTGAACAGGCCTTGGAGAATTAGGATTTTCCCCCCAAATGCGTTAGAAAGCTTTTGAGGGTTTTGCGAAGATGCTCCACACAGATCATGGCATATAATAAAAGGTGAATTACTAAGATAATAAAAAAAGTTAAGATGTTATGGAGATCATCTTTAGTTATTTTTTGTTGGATTTTTAAAGTGGCTTTTTTTTTTTTAAACTCAGTGAATTTTATTATATTTATGGTTGTACAGCCATCATCACAACCTAATTTTCCATCCCAAACCCCAGCCCATCTCTCCCCCCACCCCCTAGACTGTCTCCTTTGGTAACCATAAGTTTTTCAAAGTCTGTGAGTCAGTTTCTATTGTGCAAGTAAGTTCATTGTATCCACTTTTTAGATTCCACATATAAGTGATAGCATATACTGTTTGTGTCTTGGCTATCTTCACGCAGCATGATGGAGTTTTAGGTCCATCCACGTTGCTGCAAATGCCATTATTTCATTCCGTATTATGGCTGAGCAATATTCCGTTGTGTTCATGTGCCACATCTTCTTTTCCACTCCTCTGTTGCTTCCATGTCTTGGCTATTGTATATAGGGCTGCAGTAAATATTGGGATACGGGTAGCTTTTCGAGTCATGGTTTTCTTTGGATAGATGCCCAGGAGTGGGATTGCTGGATCAAAAAGGTAATTCTGTTTTTAGTCTTTTGAAGAATCTCCATACTGTTTTCCAAGGTGGTTGCACCAATTTACATTCCCACCAGCAGTGTAATAGGGTTCCCTTTTCTCCATACCCTCTCCAGAATTTATCATTTGATCATGGCCATTCTGGCTGGTGTAAGGTGGTACCTCGTAGTAGTTTGATTTGCATTTCTCTAATAATTAGTGATGTTGAACATTTTTTCATGTGTTTTTTGGCCATGTGTATGTCTTCTTTGGAGAATTGCCTGTTTTGATCTTGTGCCCTTTTTTTTTTTTTTTTTTTTTGATGGGGTTGTGTGTTTTTTGGTATTGAGCTTTAGGAGATGTTTGTAAATTTTGGAGATTAATCCCTTGTCAGTTGCTTCATTTGCAAATATTTTCTCCCATTCTATGGGTTTTCTTTTCATTTTGTTTAGGGTTTCCCTGGCTGTGCAGAAACTTTTAATTAGGTCCCATTTGTTTATTTTTGTTTTTTTTTGTCATTACTCTAGAAGGTGGATCTGAGAAGATAATTGCTATGGTTGATATCAGGGAGTGTTCGGCCTATGTTTTCCTCTAAGAGTTTTATAGTATCTGGTCTTATATTTAGGTCTTTAATGCACTTTGAGTTTATTTTTGTGTATGGTGTTAGGGAGTGTTCTAACTTCATTCTATTACTTGTAGCTGTCCAGTTTTCCCAAGACCAGTTATTGAAGGGACTGTCTTTTTTCCGTTGTATACTCTTGCCTCCTTTGTCACAGATTAGTTGACTGTAGGTGTGTGGGTTTAATTCTGGGCTTTCTATCCTGTTCCACTGATCTATATTTCTGTTTCTGTGCCAATACCATACTGTTTTGATGATGGTAGCTTTTAGTATGGTCTGAAGTCAGGGAGTGTGATTCCTCCAGCTCCATTTTTCTTTCTCAGGATGGCTTTGGCTATTCTGGGTCTTCTATGCTTCCAAACAAATTGTAAAATATTTTGTTCTAGTTCTGTGAAAAATGCCATTGGTAATCTGATAGGGATTGCACTGAATCTGTAGGTTGCCTTGGGTAGTATAGTCATGTTGACAATATTCATTCTTCTAATCCAAGAGTGTGCTGTATCTTTCCATTTGTTTGTGTCGTCTTTGATTTCTTTTATCAGCGTCATATAGTTTTCAGAGTACAGGTCTTTTGTCTCTTTAGGTAGGTTTTTTTTGTTTGTTTTGTTTTGGTCTTGAGATATTTTAAGTTATTTCTCTGGAGGCTTAGTTTAACTTGAAAAGGCACAACTAACTGCATACCAGTATTACCTTTTTTTTTTGGTTGTGATAATCTGAAGGCCAGCAAGAAAGTTTTAACTCTTGTTAAGAGAACTCATTTTGGAGTTTCCATCGTGGCACAGCAGAAACGAATCCAACTAGGAACCATGAGATTTTGGGTTCAATCCCTGGCCTCACTCAGTGGGTTAAGGATCTGGTGTTGCCATGAGCTGTGGTGCAGGTCGCAGACGTGGCTCAGATCTAGTGTTGCTGTGGCTCTGGCATAGGCTGGCAGCTATAGCTCTGATTAGACCCCTAGCCTGGGAACCTCTGTGTGCTGAGGGTTCGGCCCTAAAAAGACAAAAAAAAAAAACAACAACAGAGAACTCATTTTAAAATATAATTTCAATAGTGGGTGAAAGCAGTATTGTAGTTTCATTCTTCAGAGAGTCATTTGGTAATTGGGAGTTGGTTTGAACAAGCTATTTATGTAAGAACTCTAATATAACTTTTTTTTTTTTCGGGGTATACCCATGGCACATGGAGGGTCCCAGGCTAGGGGTCCAGTTGGAGCCACAGCCACCGGCCTACACCACAGCCACAGCAATGCCAGATCCGAGCCATGTCCAAACCTCACGGCAACGCCAGATCCTTAACCCCACTGAGCAAGGCCAGGGATCGAACTTGCAACCTCATGGTTCCCAGTTGGATTCGTTTCTGCTGCACCGCAATGGGAACTCCATCGAATGCAACTTTTTTTTTTTTGGTCTTTTTGCTATTTCTTGGGCCACTCCCGAGGCATATGGAGTTTCCCAGGCTAGGGGTCCAATCGGAGCTGTAGCCACCGGCCTACGCCAGAGCCACAGCAACTCGGGATCCGAGCCGCGTCGGCAACCTACACCACAGCTCACGGCAACGCCAGATCGTTAACCCACTGAGCAAGGGCAGGGATCGAACCCGCAACCTCATGGTTCCTAGTCGGATTCGTTAACCACTGTGCCACGACAGGAACTCCCGAATGCAACTTTTTTACTGAGAAGTTTTAGTTGCTTTTGGTTACTTTAAATCTAAGTTATATTTATAGTGCTTTTCACATCAACATTTACTAAAATATCTCCTAATATCTCGGTATCCTTCACAGTGCCTTGCATAAATATTTCGGGGAGGTGGGAGAGTCAAATAAAAATTAAAAAATTTTTTGCATTAAAATTGTATGATCATGGTAGAAAATTAGAAGATAAACCAAGGGAGAGATAAAGACCCTCAAACCCCCAGTGCTCCAAAGACAGCCACTGTTGATATTTTGGTATATATCTATCCATACACTTGTGGAGAGAATATAGGCTAAATACTCCATTAGGTGTGGCAGGGTTCATTAGCATATGAAGGGTGGAAAGAGGCAAAAGAAATAAGAGTGAAGGGAACTCATGTGAATTCTGTGGGATCTGTGGCCAGGCACGATGCTAAAAACTATTTAAACATTTTTTCTTTGAGGTAGCATTCTTAATCCCATTTTCCAGAAATGGAAACTAAGATCTTAGAGACATTCAGTATCTTGTCTCAGGTAAGTAGTGGAATTTGAATATCAGTTCAGGTCTCATGCGCCAACGTACATTATACCTGAGAAAGTATCAATCCAGTAGCGTTCACATCATTCCTCTGTTCTCAGCCTTCCAGTGTCTTCCCTATACACAAAGGAAGACAACAATTCAAGTTCTTCGCTTAGTGTATAAAGCACCTGCATGGCCTGGCCTCCCTGCCTAACTCTCCAGCCTCATTCCCGTCACTGTCCCCTCCCTTTCTGTGCTCTAGCCCCAGTGGCCTCCTTGCTTTTCCTGGAGCGTCTGCCTCAAGGTCTTTGTGTACCGTTTCCTCTTTTGGCGACACTCTTACCTCAGCTTTTCATGTGATTTGTCCTCTCACTTCTTTCAGGTCTTTGCCCAGAGAATCTCCCTGAGCACTGTATCTAAACTGGTAGCTTCTGTCTCTGGGTCTTGACCTAGCTTTGTTTTTCTTGATGGGACTTAACTTTCTGACACTATACTTTGTTCTTGTTTGTTTATTGCTTGGTTCTAAATACAGAAGCTTTGTGAGGGCTGTAGTCCCACAGCTACAGCAGCGCCTATGGTAAACTCAGATAATTCTCTATGAATGAATTAATATTAACATAAGAATTCTTAAATGCCAAAGGTAACTTTTGGCCTGCTTAATTAAAATTACCCTTGATAGAGTATGGCTTTTGAGGTGCCCTTAAAGACTGTTTGAAATCAGTCTTTGGAATCAGATCTGAGATATTTTATACCAGACTTTAAAACTGCTTGAGGATCTTGAAGATGCACTCCAAGTAAGTTATAATGTTGTCAAAATCTTGCTTTCCCTGCTTCCCAATTTAATGGTTATTAAAAGAAAACACCGACTTCTCAGATATATTTTATAGGCCTATTAAAACTATTTTTCAGTGGTTCTTAGTTTAAGTTGGAGTACACATTGCCACAGGGCTGAAATGTTTTTAGTCTTGATGAAATAGTTTGAAAATAATTACATCCTCTCTACAACAAAGATGTCTTTACAATCCAACATATGTAGTAAGCTCTTCCCCAAACTTCTCTGGGAAAAATTTTAAACTCAGAAAACTTAAAGGAACGACAAACACCCATATACCATTTACCTCGATTCATCAGTTGTTAATTTTTGCTGAATTTGTTATCTATTTCTCTCCTTCCTTCCCTCCCTTTCTCTCTGTCTTTGTCTCTCTCCCTCTTCCCACACACTCATAGGTATAGACACGAACACTGTTACTTTGCTTAACCAGTTGAAAGTAAGTTACAGACCCCATGACTTCACCCCTAGAATATCTCAGCATGTATTTTCTAAAGAAGGGTGTTTTCCTGTATAACCACAGCACTATTATCACACCCAAGGAAGTTAAAATTGATAAAATGATATTATCTAATATGCAGTCCACACTCAGATTTCACCAGTGTCCCAAAAATGTCCTTTGTAGGTAAATATTTTTCTAATGAAGGATCAGACTCTGTATTCGGTTATCATGGCTCTCTAGTCTCCTTTAATCCAAAACAGATCCCTTACCTGTGTCCCCCCCCCCTTTTATTAGTGTCTTTCATGACACTATCATACTTGAAACAAGGCTGATAGTCTGAATTTGTTTTCTCATGGTTAGATCCATGTTAAACAGGTTTTGTTTTTTGTTTTGACAAGAAAAATGCATGGGTGTGTAGTAAGCTTTTAATGTTGGAGAAACTTGGAATGAAAAGTAAAGGGCCCTTCTTTTCCTCTTTGTTTCTGCAGGATTCTGAACACAAGCAGTTTGCTCTGTGACTGCCATTTGAAGTGGTTGCTTCAATGGCTGGTTGATAATAACTTTCAACATTCTGTGAATGTAAGCTGTGCACACCCTGAATGGCTAGCAGGGCAGAGCATCCTGAATGTGGATCTGAAAGATTTTGTCTGTGGTTTGTATTTTTGTTTTAAAAATTTGTATATTAGATACTATCTTAACAAAATTTAAAAATTTTTAAATAGAATGCCTTCCCACTAGCGTATCTGCTTCCATTTCTTTACATTCTTCTCCAGTATTTTTATATTGTAATCATAGCTTAAGTTTTTTTTTCTTTGACTTATGTCATAAGCAGCTTTTTCCTCTGTGTGTTCTTAAATGATCATTTTAAATAATATCAGTATAATAGCATCATTATGAATGTAGGCCCTTTCCCTTTTAGGGGGATTATTAACTTTAGAATAAATGTCTAGGAGTAAGATTCTTGAATCAAAAAGTATGAAGTTTTTTTTCATGAATTCATTCAGAAATATGATTTTAGAGAGCGGATTAAAGGTCTGGTGGTGTCAGTGCTATGGCATGAGTTCAGTCCCTCGCCCCAGAACTTTCACATGCTGTGGGCATGGCCAAAAAAAGTATGATTTTATATTGAGTAGATTTTGAAGAGTGCTACCAGATGTTTTCAAAGAGTTATTACTAGTTTATGTTGTCACCAGCAATGTATGACTGTACCGATTTTATTTGGTTTCTTCTTTTCTTTCTTTTCCTTCGTTCCTTTTTTCTTTTTTCTTTTTTTCATTTTTTTCTTCTCTTTTCTCTTCTTTCCTTTCCTTTTTTCTTTCTTTGCTTTTTAGGGCCACACTTGTAGCATATGGAAATTCCCAGGCTAGGGATCAAATCACAGCCATTAGCTCCCGGTCTACACCACAGCACAAGGCAATGCTGGATCCTTAACCCACTGAGCAGGGCCAGAGATGAAACCTGCATCCTCATGGATACTTATCGGGCTCATTTCCACTGAGCCACAATGGAAACTCCTTGATTTCTATTTACGATGCATTTTTTTAAGGACAGAAGTGGCAAGGTTTGGGAGTTTTGGAGAGGGGAAAGGGGGTATATTATATATATAGTTGTCATAGACAAATTGTCTTGATTCTATCTAGCACTTAATTATAATTTCATGTATATAATCTATTAATTTTCTCAATTTGGAAAAATTTTTTATCCTTAAATTTTCCTTTGAAGTAGAGTAAATAGTTCTTAGCTTTACACAGTCTCACTTTTAGATCAGTGTATCTGTGTTGCATATCACTAGTAACTGATTATTTAGATAGCTGTATATTGTCAGATCTATCTCCACCATCTACTTAAAGACGCTTAGGACATTTGGAAGTTCAGGTGCACAAAATACTTGCATTTTTACAAATTTTAAAGAAGAAAACAACCTAATAATGACTAAATTCTGCTTCATTGCCACAATTGCCTTTCTGACTTTACCACTGAGCCACAATGGGAGCTCCTTTTATCTTCTTTTTTTAGTTACCACTTTTATGGCACAGTGGAATGTTACCCAGTAAAGATATTGGCTGAGAATTCATATACCTACTGCTTTGAATGGATCCAATAATAGATTATTATTTCTGATTATTATCTATAGTTTATTAGCTAATCCTAAGCCAGTCTTCATTTAGATTTTTTACATGCTTGGAATTTTTCACTATTTTAGGTGAAACTTATGCACAAAGTACTTTCAAATATTGTGTTTTACTAATAGGAATATCTATTTTTATGTATGTTATATATATACACACACACACGCATACATATATAATGGGTAAGAGGATTTGAACTTGTTTTAAAATTCTAATTTAGGTTTCTCCATTTCCTAGTAACTGGTAGTGCTTAAGAAGTACATTCTAAGCGTAAGTAAAAGATGGTGGAAAGAGTGCTAAGCCCTGAAGTCTGAAAACCTTGGTTCTGGTCCAGGCTCAGCTGCTGACATGTACATATCTTAGAGCTCTACAGCCCTTTCAACCTTAACATGCCATTTTGTAAACAGAACATTTGGTTATACATTATTTGTTTTAAAATTGAATCTGGAGTTCCCATTGTGGCTCAGTGGTTAACAAATCCGACTAGGAACCATGAGGTTGCGGGTTCCATTCCTGGCCTTGCTCAGTGGGTTAAGGATCCGGCGTTGCCATGAGCTGTGGGGTAGGTTGCAGACATGGCTCGGATCCCGAGTTGCTGTGGCTCTGGTGTAGGCTGGTGGCTACAGCTCCGATTAGACCCCTAGCCTGGGAACCTCCATATGCTGTGGGAGTGGCTGAAGAAATGGCAAAAAAAGACAAAAAAAATTTGAATCTATAGGAGTTTATACTGTGGCTCAGTGGGTTAAGAACCCCACTAGTATCCATGAGGATGCGGGTTTGATCTCTGGCCTCAGGGGGTTAAGGATCTGGCGTTGCTGTGAGCTGTGGTATAGGTTGCAGATGTGGCCTGGATCCTGAGTTGCTGTGGCTGTGGTGTAGGCCTGCAGCTGCAGTTCTGATTTGACCCCTAGCCTGGGAATGTCTTTATGCCTCAGGTGCAGCCCTGAAAAAGAAAAAAAAAATTGGATTTATAGATCCAAAAATAAATAATTGACTTGGCTCCTGTCCTGTTGTTTTTTTTTTTTTTTTCCTTTAGATGATTTTCTCAAGCCGCAAATAAGAACTCATCCTGAAACCACAGTTGCTCTAAGGGGCATGAACGTGACTCTGACATGCACTGCAGTGAGCAGCAGTGATTCAGCCATGTCTGCTGTGTGGCGCAAAGATAGTGAAATCTTGTATGATGCTGATATTGAGAACTTTGTACGTTATCAACAGCAAGCTGGAGAAGCTCTGGAATATACTAGTGTCTTACATCTTTTCAGTGTGAATTTCACAGATGAAGGAAAATATCAGTGCATCGTTACTAATCACTTTGGTTCTAACTATTCTCAGAAAGCCAAACTGACTGTGAATGGTAAGAAACTATGCTCCCTGATAGTTTTGTGTTTAATTTTTGAAACTTTTTTTCATGTTTCATTTTTGAACCATTTGACCAAGAAAATTAGGCTAGGCCTGATGACATTTCAGAGGGGTGTCCTGGGGTCCTTACTGTTTTTGTCTTTAAGGTTGTGATAATATATAGACTGGATTGCTAGTTTACTCATTTATTGTCCTTAATTAGTCTTTGACTGAGGGGTAAAGGTGAATTTGTGGCCCCAGGAGATAGGCTACTTTCGCTTTTATTTATGCTTTTGAAAGAACTCTTTTGAAATTCTCCATTTTTTTTTTTTCAGAACCACAATTCTGTTCTGAAAACTATGAAATTTATTCCTGACACTGTTCACAGGGCCTTCCAATAACTGGGGGTATTTAGAACATTTCTGGATCCAGTGATTATTACCGTTGTCTGAATGTTGTCACATGAAATCACTTTTTAAAATAGTGCTCTTTTTTCACTGTGGTTGTAAGAAAAACAAAATGGCTTGATTTATCTATGGCCTATTAGATTGAATAACTACAACATTTTAGGCTTTGTATAATTAAAGGGTGTACATGTGTCTTGCTTTGGGTTGTTTTATGAGGTGTTTGAAGGCATAAATTTTTTTAATCATGGTTACCTTGACAACTTTGTAGTTGTTTATTTGGGAAGCACCATTTAGTCTCTTAAGCAAGGGAGTCATAGTAAATATTATGTTCTAAGAATTCCCTAGTGATCTAGTGAGTTAAGGATCCAGTGCTGTTATTGCTGTGGCTTGGGTCACTGTGGTGCAGGTTTGATCCCTGGCCCGAGAACTTCTGCATGCCATGAATGTGGCCACCCTTCCAAAAAAAAAAAACAAAAAAACAAGTAAAATAGGGAGTTCAAAAAGGTCTGTGGCCTCTGCTTTCTCTGTTCTTACCAAGGAGATCAAGGAGGTGTGTCCTGCATTCTAGAAGAGTTAGTTATCAAATACTCTGAGGTTGTAGGAGAAAAGATGGTCTCTGAAGGTGTGTTTACTGTCAGTCCAGAGAGCATGTCTTCTCAAAGAAATAGACATTACAACAGTTGGTGTTTTGCTAACAAAGTCTCCCTTGTACATATGTGTGCGTGTGTATATATACATATATATATGTATATGTATTTGTCCCCTCACCCGCTTTGTCTTGGTGATCTTTCTTGGAACAGAGATGCCATCTTTTCTGAAAACGCCAATGGATCTAACTATTCGCACTGGAGCCATGGCCAGATTAGAATGTGCTGCCGAGGGCCACCCTGCGCCTCAGATCTCCTGGCAGAAAGATGGTGGTACTGACTTTCCTGCTGCTCGGGAAAGACGCATGCATGTCATGCCTGAGGATGATGTCTTCTTCATTGCAAACGTGAAAATAGAAGACATGGGCATCTATAGCTGCATGGCACAGAATATAGCAGGGGGTCTCTCAGCAAATGCCTCGCTAACAGTGTTAGGTATGTTAACTGCTCCGTGGGTCCCTGCCTTTGCAGGAGCCTTTTTATTGTGGATCTACTCTTGGTCTTAATGGCAAGAAAAGTCTTAAGTTTGAGATTTCATTTGTGAACCGTTATCTCTTTGTTACCTTGTTTTGCCAATTTATGCAGGGTTGTGTCAGCCTAGGGTATTAGTGGATTCATTAACTGAAATCTGAGGATATTCTGAGGGCAGCGTTAGAGATCTTTATTCCGTGAATGGAAAATTCACAACCTTTTATATTTTGTTATATTTCCCTGTCTAAGTTTTCTACTTCATGTATATTTGTTTTTTTCTACTATTCACTTAATGAGTTTGCAGTTTTATACTGCCTCACGTCCTGTTTCACAGTGAACTTGAGACAATTTAACTTTTCCTTCCCAGTTCATATTTTTTAAAAAATTTATAAGATGAAAAAAAATGACCTGTCTTTTGGTGGAATTTCCTGTTTTCCTTCCAGTATGCTCCTGTTAATCCTATGCTCTGGTAAAATGTCTTTTCCCTGTGAGATTTCCCCAGACAAGCCAATTTTTTTCTTATGAGAATCCTTTTCTTTATTGGGACTCAAATCCAATTCTAGTTCTCCTTTCCTTTAGATGTTAGGGTTTTCAAAAATTTGTTGCTTTGTGTAATTGTGTAATCAGAAAAATAAGCTTATTGTTTGAAAATTTGATATATAGACAGTTAGAAAAAAGAATGGAAAGTCCTTCAAATGCTGTTAAAGATTTTGGCATATTCTGGACTTTTTAAAGCACTCATCTTTATATGGTTATGTCTGCCTACTTTTTTCCACTTAATATTGTATCACAGGGTAACCATGTCATTAAATGTTCATAAAATATCATGTGGCTTTCTATAATTTACTTATATTTCTGTTAGATTTTTAGATTTTTTCCCCCTGTAAAAATTACAACTAATTTTGTAATGAACATCTATGTATATAAATCTTTGAATTCTTTGCTGAGGATAGCTTGCTTGAGGTAGAATTCCTGAGATAATATTTAGATTTTTTTTGAGGCTTTTGCTTTTCTGAAATATTAACTTGTAATCCGTGATATATGAAAGTGCTTATTTCATGATTACCTCATTAGTCTACTTCAGTAGAGTTTTAGGAATCAGATTGCCTAATGTGATTTTTTAATACCTCTTTCTGCTAGAGACACCTTCATTTATTAGACCTCTGGAGGACAAGACAGTGACCCGAGGTGAGACTGCGGTCTTACAGTGCATAGCTGGAGGGAGTCCTGCCCCTCGCCTCAACTGGACCAAAGATGATGGACCACTGCTGGTGACAGAACGGCACTTCTTTGCTGCAGCCAACCAGCTCCTCATCATTGTCGATGCTGGGCTCGAAGACGCCGGGAAATATACCTGTATTATGTCCAACACCCTTGGGACAGAACGTGGTCACATTTACCTAAATGTCATTTCATCCTCCAATTGTGACTCTTCCCAGGGTAGCATTGGGCATGAAGATGATGGCTGGACCACAGTTGGCATTGTCATCATTGTTGTGGTCTGCTGTGTTGTGGGCACCTCTTTGATCTGGGTCATTGTTATTTACCACATGAGGAGGAAAAATGAAGACTATAGCATCACAAACACAGGTGAGTGGTACCCAGTTGGCACCTGTAGCTTATACTTCAGTCAAGAATGTAGTATAGGATTGATGGTAAAATATGAAAAACCGAGGAGCTTTGGTACTTTGTTAAGAAGGAAGGATTTTTCTGTTAAAATGTCTTCTTTGATGTAATAGAACCTTTCCAATGAATAATTTTAAGAATTTGTAAAGAATTTTGCTCTGATAAACAATTGCAGGTGTACTTGCTTTAATGCCTAAGGCCCATTTCCGTTGTAGTTTCCTGTGGGAAAGAGTGGAGTCCGTATGACGTAGGTCAGTCTTTGACATCGCTCACCCTGAAAGCCTGTGAGAGAAGAGCTTCAGCCAGACAGATTGTGCAAGTGTGTCTGTGGATAAGATTTCAGACTTTAGGTCTTGTTTCTTTTGCTATGACTTTCGAAATGAAGCTTTGATGAGAATTCTAGTGAGAAAGAGTTTTCAGAGAAAATCCTAAGAGCGATTGAGTTTCTAGGTACATAACATCTTTCTGGCCATTTGTACCAATACGTTTGCAAGAGTGTTCTGAGTATTGTCTTAAATTTGCCTAACTTTATTTGGGAGTTACAGATGTTTCTTTTACAGAGGAGCTCAATCTGCCTGCAGACATTCCCAGCTACTTGTCTTCCCAGGGAACACTGTCTGAGCCACAGGAAGGCTACAGCAACTCGGAGGCAGGCAGTCACCAGCAGCTTATGCCTCCTGCCAATGGATATTTACACAAAGGCGCTGATGGTAATGACTCTTCCTTGTCTATGCCTACAGTGTCCGTCAGCCCTCTTCTCCATTGAGTTAAATAGTTATTTATTTATTTATTTTTTGTCTTTTTGCCTTTTTTAGGGCCGCTTCCTGCAGCATATGGAGGTTCCCAGGCTAGGGGTCCAATCGGAGCTGTATCCGCCGACCTATGCCAGAGCCACAGCAACACGGGATCCGAGCCGCGTCTGCAACCTACACTACAGCTCACGGCAACGCCAGATCCTCAACCCACTGAGCAAGGCCAGGGATTGAACCTGCAACCTCATGGTTCCTAGTCGGATTCGTTAACCACTGCGCCACGACCGGAACTCCTAGATAGTTATTTTTTCCAACACACCTGCGGCTTATGGAGTTCCCAGGCCAGGGATCAGATCCCAGCCTCAGTTGCAACCTAAGCCACAGCTGTGGCAACACTAGATCCTTGACCCACTGTGCCAGGCCAGGGATCAAACCTGCAACTCCTGATCCCATTGTGCCACAGCGGGAACTCCTGAAGCAATATTTTAAAGTAAGATACTCAATGAAAACATTTGGCTCCAAGCAAAATAGGATGAAAACTGACTAAGTCTCAACAGAGGAGAAAATCATCTGACAGAAGGAGAAACACATCCTTAAAAAGGGATTAAAGAACACAGCAGAGGCTCTCAGACTAGAGTATTATTATGGGAAGGAGATGCTCTAGAAACTTTTTTCCAGGTGTGTGGTATCCTTTTCAGGCGTGAGCAGCCTTCAGACCATATCCAGGGGAGGTTGTTTCTCCTGCTGACAGGTTTAAAAGGCACTGAAGATTCTCTGCATATATTGGAGAACATTAGAGAGATGTAACATAATTATGTGAACCTGACTTTACCACACTGCTTTTCCCTACTCCCCCCTCCCCAAAGGGAGTGACAGACCATAGGGAGGTGAACTAGAGAGAGATTTGGGTTTGATTGTCAGTTCCTCTTTCTAGTTATGTGATCATGAACAAGTTACTAAAATCTGAGCTTTAATTTCCTCATTTTAAAAATAAATAATATAAGGCATTTTTCTCAATATGCTCCCATATTTGACACATCTGTGTAGTGCTTCAAGTACTATAAAAATGAAAGGTCTGTTCCATTGCTACAGAGATTTTTTAGGCTTAGTGTTAATAGAACTTCTCTATATGGTTGGTAAGTTGGGTTTTGTTTTGGCTTTCCATGGGAAGGACGTATTTCTAGCTTTTGAAAGAATACTTAAAAACCTCTACTCTTTGAAATTTGTAGGAAATAACACTGCTTTCTGGGTTAATCACTTCCAGTTCTTTTCCAGTCCTAACATTCTGTTGCTTGATCACGAGTAAGTAACTCGCTCTCAATTTCTCACTTTCCTCCCTTCATCGTTCAGTTTTCAAAGCACGTAATGGTCCAGGGAGTTCATTATTAAACTTTTACTCCTGCCAAGCACACGCTTATCAGGCAGGACTCTTGACCATCTGAGTCCTTCTCTAGGGGTGCTTTTAGCAGTTAGCATTTCTTACCCTTTTGACTCGTGGAAGTAATGTGGGCTTTTGTGAAGTCATCATAACTTTGTTCTCTGCCTTGGTTTGCTGAAACCGAGCATGGGTTCTGTAGCACAGTGCCGGCCTTATCTTGACTCCCTTGATTTGAGCATGACCTTGTCCAGGCTGGACAGAGATGGTTTAATGTACTATTCAAGAACATGGATGCTGAAGCCGGAGGGTCTGAGCGTCGATCTCAGCTCTCCACTGTATGGCTTTGGGAAGGTTGGTCTCTGGCAGCATGTCTTTGGGCAAGTGACCTAACCTCTCTGTGTTGTAGTTACTCCATCTGTAAAATAGGGATAATGATAGTATTTACCTCCTAGGGAGGTGATGAGAATTAAATTAGTTAATTCACAGAAAGACCCTGAAACTTCCTCTGGTTTATCATGTAAGTTTTGAACAAATACCAGCTAATGATTGTAATGATGACAGGGGTTAGAGAAAACTACTGATTGGCAAAGCTGATTTCTTAACTGAAGGATGTTTGGGTTCTTTTCCATGTTGTCCTCAGGTGGCACTGGTACCCGGGTTATCTGCTCAGATTGTTATGACAATGCTAACATCTACTCCCGGACCCGAGAATACTGTCCGTACACCTACGTTGCTGAAGAGGATGTTCTAGAGCAGACGCTCTCCAGCCTCATGGTCCAGATGCCCAAAGAGACATATTTGGCACATCCTCCCCAAGATGCCACTACCCTGGAGAGCCTGGTATCATCAGCAGATAGAGGGATGTCTGCCTTTCCCACCAACCATGAGAGGATAAATGAGAAGAAACTTCCCTCCACACAGATGAGCAGTGGTAAAGGGCACAGTGTCTTTTGTTTATTTTGACTTGTTCTCACTTTTGCGTACTTGAGTTTTCCTTTTGTCCTGTAGGTAGTCCTCTCATTTGACAGGAAGCAAACACATTGATACAATGGAGTAATTAGCTACCGTTAGCTGGTATAAACTAGAACCAGAGATTTTTAGAGATTAGAGTTAGAAAGAAGTCTGCATCTGTAGGATGAAAACGACTTTTGTGGGAATAATAAGATCATGTTACTAAAAATTCAGAAGCCATGTAGAAAAGTTTCTATAAAAAAGTTTCATATAGGTATTACTTTTTTCTTCCATCTTTATTTAAATTATAGAGATTTGAAATGCTAAAGATATAATTTGGGCATAATTGGGTGAAGGTTTTCACTGAGAAGATTTGCAGATGTTGTATTTGGCTGCTGTTCTGTCAGGTCCACGTTGAGTGTCAGTATCACTGGACAGGTGTTTGTTTTGTCTATGAAATACTACACTTAGGGCCATAAGTGGGAAAGAAATCTGGGGATGGTGGCCCAGGAAAAAGAAACACATGTTACTTTGTGCAGATGAGGCATTTGATCTCCACCCAGTCTGTAAAACAAAGTACAACAAAACAAAACTCTTTCTAGACCATGAAGGGCACTTCTGAGCATGTCTTCCTGTCCATCCAGGCTTTTCATCAGCTGTCACCCTCCTGTCAGCCTGCAGTGGAAGAGCACTGGAAGTAGCGATGAGGGTGGAGGGGGTGGGTGCCAGGCACTGTGCAGCTTCCCAGTGGAAGGCATTGCAAATGGTGCTTCCGGAGTGGTTCTAGCCAAGTAAACAGTTTGATGTGAACTTTTAAGATACACGCCACTGTTTTTATTTTTTTTGTTGTTTTTTTAAATTTATTATTTATTTATTTATTTATTTATTTTTTGTCTTTTGCCATTTCTTTTTTTTTTGTCTTTTTTTGCTATTTCTTGGGCTGCTCCCGCGGCATGTGGAGGTTCCCAGGCTAGGGGTCGAATCGGAGCTGCAGCCACCGGCCGCGGGATCCGAGCCACGTCTGCAACCTACACCACAGCTCACGGCAACGCCGGATCGTTAACCCACTGAGCAAGGGCAGGGACCGAACCCGCAACCTCATGGTTCCTAGTCGGATTCGTTAACCACTGCGCCACAACGGGAACTCCACACTCCACTGTTTTTAGTTAAGAGACAGAGACCAGCTCTAAAGAGGGTACAGGTCAGAGAAGAATATCCTGTTAGTGAAGTTAGCCTCTTGTCTTTAAAATTCTGTGCCCGTGAAAAAAGTGCACCAACACTAAATCCATTTCCCCACGTCCTAGAAGAGATATACACACAAATAACTTTTTAAGTAGAACGAAAAGTGCAGTGTCATTTTTCCCCAGTTTGGGGACTATCTTAATTGTTAGTGAGGAAATCAGTAAATGAGAATGCTTTTGTGCATTGCTTGTTCCTTATCTACGGTGCTGTAGCTCCTCGCTGCTCAGAGTGAGGTCTGTCAGCATCAGCATCGCTTAGGGGCTTGTTAGAAATGCAGAGCATGGGTCCTACTCCAGACCTAGTGAACAGAGTCTATATTTTAACATAATCCCCAGATTATTTGTTTACATATTAAAGCTTGAGAAGCTCTGTTCTAGCTTATGTTACACATGGGTTTTATTTTTATTTTTTACTTACTCAATGAATTTTATTACATTTATAGTTGTACGGAAATCATCCCAAACCCCCAGCCCATCCCCCACGCCCCAACCTGTCTCTTTTGGAAACCATAAGTTTTTCAAAGTCTGTGAGTCAGTATCTGTTCTGCAAAGAAGCTCCTTGTGTCCTTTTTTTAGATTCCTCATGTAAGTGATAGCATATGATGTTGGTGTCTCACTGTCTGACTAACCTCAACTTAGCAAGATAGTTTCTAGGTCCTTCCATGTTGCTGCAAATGCCGTTATTTCTTTCATTTTAATGGCTGAGTAATATTCCATTGTGTATATGTACCACATCTTCTTTATCCACTTCTCTATTGATGGACATTTAGGTTGTTTCCATGTCTTGGCTATTGTATATAGTGCTGCAGTGAACATTGGAGAATATGTATCTTTTTGAGTCATGGTTTTCTCTGGATAGATGCCCAGGATTTGGATGGGTTTTATTTTTATTTCTGAATTTCTGTTTCTAGAATGTTTGGCTGGCTTTTTCCAAGATGTATCCCTGCGAAGTTAGTATAACTTAGAGTAAATGTTCTCTGGGAAAAGAGGTCACTACTGCAATAAGTTAGAAGAATGAGAAATTTTTATTTTTGAAACCAAAGTACACATAACCTGATTTAAAAATATCAGCTTTGGTTATTATTAGAATTATTGACATGCTAGAAGCTGGAGGGGAGCGTTTATTTATTTGATTAGTATGAATATTTTATTGGTCAAATGTGAGGCAGGCCGAAGTTCCTAGGCTTGGGATCAAATCCCAGCCACAGCAGTGACAATGCCAAATCCTTAACCACTAGGCCACTAGGGAACTCCCTGGTTGGCTGTTTATTTTTTTTGTTGTTGTTGTTTTTTTTGTTTTTTTGCTTTTTTTGGGGCCTCATTTGCAGCGTATGGAAGTTCCCAGACTAGGGGTTGAATTGGAGCTTTAGCTGCCAGCTTACACCACAGCCACAGCAATGCTGGATCCTAGCCGCATCTGCGACCTACACCACAGCTCATGGCAATGCCGGATCCTTAACCCACTGAGGAAGGTCAGGGGTCGAACCTGCAACCTCATGGTTCCTAGTCGGATTCGTTTCCTCTGCGCCACAATGGGAACTCCTGTTTGTTTATTTTTAAAATGATTTTTTTGAGAGTTCTCTTGTGCAGTGGGTTAAGGATCTGGCATTGTCACTGCAGCAGCTTGGGTTACTGCTGTGGGATGGATTCAATCCCTGGCCTGGGAACTTCTGCATGTTGCAGGTGCAGCCCCCTTGCCAAAAAAAAGGGTTTTTTTTAAAGGTGTTTAATTTTATTTAAAGACACAATTATTGTACCAAATCAATGATTTTTAACTATGTCATGCAACTTTCACTACTATATGGATACTAATTTTTTGTTTTTAGTTTGTTTCTATGTGTCTAAAAAGTTTTCAGTCTGTGCCTGTAGCATATGGAAGTTCCTGGGCCAGGGATAGAACCTATGCCATGACAGTGACCCAAGCCACTGCAGTGATGACTCTGGGTCCTTTACTGCTAGGCCACTAGGGAACTCCTAAGGGTTTTATTTTAAAATTTTTATAGCAGCAGAAAAGTAATAATAGGGAAAAAGTAGATGACACATAACATGGTTTTAGTAAATAATTGATAAAGGTATTGAGTAGAAGTGTTTGAAAGACCAGGGTTCCAGATTTTGTTTTGTTTTCTTTTTGGGGGGGGGGGTGTTGCTAAGAATATGGCAAGTACGCATTTGATATCAGTGTTCTTACTCAGTAATATTGGGCGTCTTTATTTCTTTGAGGACTTGGGTAGAAGAAAATTAAGGTTTAGAAAATCAATTTTGAACTTCCATGTATCACTGATAATGATTATCTTTCATCCACAGAAACCTTGCAGCGGCCTCTGTGGAACATAAGCAAAGATCTAGGTATGCCTCGTGCTCCATTCTCCCAGCAGCCAGCCCTTGAGTCACCACAACTCCATCAGAACGAGGGTCTGGCAGAGACTGATCCAGACTGTTCCACTTCCCCCATGCCCTCCCGCAGGTTACTCGACCACGCTTTCGATTTTAGTAGGACTCGGAACATTCAAGATGGCAGTGAGGGCACATGAAACTCACTCTAGGATGAAATCTGGGCAAAGACTCAAAGTAGTTAATTTTGTATTTACTACCTCAGCATTCAGAAGAAACCCCAAAGTCGGCGTTTGCTTTACTCTGTCTACAGGTACATCAGACCACGCCAGGGTGGGCCAGGCATTTGTTTGGGCTTCTGCTTGGTGAAGAAAGGGTACTGGCTGTCAGAAATGGCACATCTAATACAAAATGTGCAAGACAGCAGAGGAAGATAGAGGAAAGACGTGCCCTCTGATGGCTCTACTGGGCTGTGCCCAGGTGCCCATTGCCTGTTAGGAAGGGTCTCTCTCCTCGCAGCTTAGCATCCTGGATTGTCCCAATCCCCAGAGTGATCCTGAGCAAACATCGCTGTTGTGTGGCCTTCCAGGGAACAGGAATAACTTTGGAGTCCTCTGGGAAGTGTGCCTGGGATTCTGCAGTGTTTTTAAGCATATAGTTGAGAGTGGGGCTTTGATATTCAAGGTCTTCAAGAGGAATCTCAGACCTGACCAACTATTACCAGGTCAAGGGTTTTATATTCTTGTGACTCTCCCCCCCCCCACCCTTTTTTTTTTTTTTAATGTCCCTGTTGCCCAGGGATCTCTTTGTAAATATATGTGTATTTATAAATAATTTTTGTATTCATCGATCATAATATGTTGGCTGCAATGTAAATATTTTTGATATGCCAAAATTATATATACTATCCAGTTAAAATATTGACAGCAGCTTCTCAGACCACAGATTTTGTACAACTTGGTTTAGTGACTCTAAAGACTTTGTTTAAAGTTTTAAATACATATTTGTTAAGAAGTATATGTATAGAGGCAGGATACCTAGTGATTGAGTACACGCAAACACAGTCTTGGTGTAATTAACCACTTTCTTCATTAGATTCATGTATCTAATCATTTGTCATCTGTTTACAAGTGCCAGGTAGTATAATCTTTCAAGCATAAAAAGGCTCTTTCAACAAATTGCAGTCTTTTCATTGCCATGTGCACACAGATAAAGGGAAAACTTGTTTTGGGAATATGTCTCAGCAAAGTACTTAGTTAAAGAGGAAACCAAAGACTGCCTTTTCCTCTGTGTGTGTGTGTGTGTGTGTGTGTGTCTGTGTCTGTGTCTGTGTGTGTCTGTGTATTTTTTTTTTTTTTTGGTCTTTTGGCCATTTGTTGGGCTGCTCCCACAGCATATGGAGGTTCCCAGGCTAGGGGTCAAATCAGAGCTGTAGCCACCAGCCTACGCCAGAGCCACAGCAATTCGGGATCTGAGCCGTGTCTGCAACCTACACCACAGCTCTCAGCCACACCAGATCCTTAACCCACTGAGCAAGGCCAGGGATCGAACCCGCAACCTCACGGTTCCCAGTCAGATTCGTTACCCACTGAGCCATGACGGGATCTCCTCTTTTTTAAAAAAATAATATCTCCTCTACTAATGCACAGTCTGTCTTAAGAAGGAAGACTGCTTTTGAGAGTATAAGAACATGCAGAAATTCTTATACCATAAAGCTTTAGAGTGGTCCTTGTTTTGTATTAGTGATTATTTAAGCCAAAAAGTTTTCTTGAATTTCTGATAGCAAAAAGCTTTATGTAGACAAAAGACTTAGTACGCTAATAGAATGTAATGGACTACAGCTCTTCTTTTTTTCTGCTTTCAGAAAGGCTGCAGATCCTGTCTTGTAAATTTAGTGAGGACTAGTTATGTATTAGATGACTTCAGTCACTTAAATGAAAATACCTATTTCTGAGTCATTGTGCATTTCAAGGGTTTTAAACTCATGTAATTTCTCAGCTCTTTGCCAGTTTAGCTGAATTTCATACTAGTTTTTAATCCTAAATTTTTCTCCCATAGGCAGCAGCACTTTTCCAGCTGTTTGATACCTCCATGCCTTTCTCTTTTTCCTTTTTAAATTCTCAGCCTCTGTCCATTTTTACTGTGCACTTCTCAAACATCACTATTTCCTTCTCCCTTCAATTTGTGATCCTTCCTATTTGCTAGGTTGTAGTATAACTTGTACCAGGCTGACTTAGAAATCAAGCAGCCTGATTTAGTTGCTGGCTCTGCTGCCTACTAGTTGTGTAATCAAGGGCAAGTCCCTTTACTTCTCAGCCTGACTTTCTCATTTATGAAATGAGGGTGTTTTAGTAGATGTGCTAAAGCTCTTTCCAGCTATAACATTCTCTGAATCTGTGATCCCTCCAGGAATCAAGGAGGATTATCCACTGTAATAAAAAGCTGCTTTCATGAAATATTTGTTCAAGTAGAACAGGAATGATGCTGCTTACTCTGACTTGAGCCAGATTTATTTCCTCTATAGCAGGCGTAATGCTGTAAGAAATACTCACGAGGAGAAATATTCAGCTTCTGATACAGTATCGGTGACTGAGAACCGCCCATTGCTTTCTAGAGTAGGTCTGAATGCTGGTGTTATAGCATCAGGTGAGAGGTGTACCACAACGAATATGAACTAGTGTGTGACTCACTTACTTCTCTAATGTATTCGAGGTTATCCTTGTAGTTCTCTTACTCATGTTCTGGAGGACTTCAGTGAAAAAGAGTTAGAGCTAGCCTGCAGGTGAGCATCAGCTGTCCCCTGGGAGAAGATAGAAGACAAGCTGCAAACCAGTGCTCTAGAAAAGTGCTGGGAGTTCCTGCTGTGGCTCAGTGGTAGCAAACTGGATTGGGATCCCTGAGGACTCGGGTTTGATCCCTGGCCTTGCTGAGTGGGTCAGGGATCCAGTGTCATCACGAGCTGTGGTGTAGGTCTCAGAAGAGGCTCAGATCCTGCTTTGCTATGGCTGTAGCATAGGCTGGCAGCTACAGCTCTGATTTGACCCCTAGCCTGGGAACTTCCATGTATGCCTCGGGTGTGGCCCTAAAAAGACCAAAAAAAAAAAAAGGAGTGCTACTTCTGCTTTTAGCAATGGTCCTTCTGCTGCCAGTGGTGTCTTTCTGGCCTCCCGGTCTCCTGAATGGCCAGGTTCTCTATTACGTCAACTCAGATAGTTAAGGTGTCCTCCCAGATATTGCTAGCTTGCTAAGTAACTAAAAAGTGTCAGGAATTTATTTAAGTGTGGGTAGCCTACCCCAGTTTTAAGACATAATAAATGTAATAAGTTCTCATCCTAGGAGATGGAATTCCTGAAATTTTTCATTATTGCCTGTGTTTTTGACCAAGCAGGTGCTCTGCTATAGACAGAATTAGTGGCTCATCAGTGTTTTTTCGCAGCAGTGTAGTGTCAGCCTGCCGCCAATTTAATCAGAAATGTTGCGAAAGCAAAGGCGAACTAAATGCGGAGAGAAGTAATCTCTGCCCTCCACCCAGTTACCACTTCATATCATTAGGGACACATTAATTCTCTTGATTTGTGTGTGCCCCTTCTTAGACCGATTCTGTAAGTCTGCCTGGAAGAAGTAACATTTTCCTTGTACTCTAAGCCCTGCTGCCACCAAGTCTATGCCTAACCCATTGGCTTTCTGTCCCTCAGCAGCCTCAAGGTGCTTTCCCTAGTGTGCAAGTTACTCTGTAGAACAGGAAATATCAGAAACCCAGCAGACGTGCCACTCCCTCTAAAGTACCATCTTAGAATGCTTTAAATGTGTATTAACAGTTGCCTTCACATTGTCCATTGGGAGGTTGGAAAAGAACATTAAACTATCAAGCAACTTAGACTCTACTATTCATTTTCCCAAGAAAAGGGGGAGATGATTAGAGTCTTGAGTTACCTAAAGGGTTGTCATGTGAAACAAGGCTTAGCTTTGCTCTTTTTATGCCAGAGGACAAGGGTCATGTCAGTGGTGCGGAAGTTACAGGAAGGTGCAGTGTACACTTGCCAATAATTTCATGTAAGCCAACACTCTGACAATTATATTTGTCTTACAATTGGGGTCTCCAGCCTTTCACGTGAAAAGTGTACACAGGAGGTACCTTATCATCTGTTAATAGTGTTGAAGAAGTTTCTGCATTGAGGTGGCCTGTGGTCAAGATGACTTTCAGGTCTCATTCCGTTTTATCATTGGGAAACTCCAGGAGCAACCTGACAGTCTTAAAACTTGGTCCTTCAGAGTCATTGATATACAGTAAGTGTAGAGCACTTAAAAAGTGATTTTAAGCTAAAAGATTGTTCTTTGGTTGACAGAAGGAGCCTGTTCTATGTTAATGGCTGAAAACATGCAACTCTGGGCTTATACTTCTGAGAAAGTCTCTAACTAGTCACTAACCCAAATGGCGTTACCATAATAAAAAATATTTAAAGCCTGTGATGTATTTTAAGCCTACCTTGTACTCTTTAATTTTTATTCCTGTTTCTTTTTATCTGCGGGACTCCATTTGGAATGGGGTCAGAATTGTGATATTCAGTTTTATACCCAGTATTTTACTCAAGTGTGTTAATGGCCTTTTCTAATCATTTTAATGCCCACAGAAATGCCAAAAGGGTAATGGAGCAACAGAGGTAACTTTGCTGTCATTTTGTGCTACGTCCTCCATTTCTGATTTTGCTTCTAGAGGCAGATTAGAGAGGTGATTGTCAAACAGTCGGTCCTTAGAAAATTGATCTAAGATTTTTTGGCCATCTCTAGGTGATGTTTCATTTTTGTATCACGTGGTCTCTTTCCTGGTTCAGTTTGGCAGATGTTTTCCTCTTTCTTCTTCTAACTTAAAACTTCGTTTTGAGTTCAGTCTAAGCCAGTATCAGTTAGCCTTAATTTTACTTCTTTCTTTGCTTCTTTCTCCTTCCTTCCTTCCCTTCCTTCCTTTCTATAGCTGCCTAGTTTGTTGACAAAAAGAACATGTTCTGAATTAAGAGAGCTGTTGTAAGCTTCTCCTAAGAGAACACCTTCAAACCTGGAAGTTTGGTCGATAGTGAGAGGTGTGTGTGTGTGTGTGTGTGTGTGTGTGTGTGTGTGTGTGTGTGTGTGTGTGTGTGTGTGTGTGTGTGTGTGTGGTGTGTGTGTGTGTGTGTGTGTGTGTGTGTGTGTGTGTGTGTGTGTGTGGTGTGTGCGTCCGCGTGCACCTGCACTTGGGAAGAGTAATATTTGGACCTGCTCCCTCAGGTTGTGTGTTGAATGTTTCTTAGCAGTCCTGATCATCTCTACCAACAGGGGGTGAAGGTGAAAAAACAGCTTGCTTTGAGCCTGTTTTCAAAAGTAAGGAGTAAGTGGTCTTTTGTCAGCTGTAACTGTCTTCAGAGAGAAACTGATCATCAGGTGGTCAAGTGCTCTTGGAATATCTCTTGGCCACTTAAAGCGGCCTCTTGATCCGCAGAGAGACTCCTCCACCTTCCACTTTCCCCTGGTTCTCCTTTTTTACCCGTATCAGAGGATATCAGTATGAGCAGCCCTGGTACTAGGTGTACCTGAAGAGAGTTCGAAGCCAAGTTGTTGTTCAGTGTGGCCCTTTCCCAGTGTCTATTTATATTTTCTCACACATGAGAATGTATGTTTTATAAAGCATGTTTGTCTACTTGTTTATTGTTAATATGTCTTCAATAAAGCTAAAAATACATATGATTTTTTGGTCTTCTTTTGCCTAAAGGACAGGAGTGAAATGGTGTATTTTTAACTTTGTGGTCTTTTTGAGAGGGTCTCCAAATAGTTTTGCAGGTTAAAATGGGGAAGGGGTGTCCTTCTCTAGTTCCCGCTGTGTGTCAGAGTCACACACTGCCTGGAGCCTGCCACCGGCGCGCCCTGTACTATGAGCGGCTCCCAGGGGTGCCCTTCCTCCCTCGTGTGTCCGTCGTGGTGCTAGACGTGGAGGGATGGAAGCAAACACACCTAACAGTGCCTGAGAAAATAAGAGGGCATTCTGCACTAAGAATTTGAAGGCAGTGTTTTCTAATCTGCCAAATTTTTTTTTTCTTTTTTTCTTTTAGGGCCACACCTGCAGCATATGGAAGTTCCCAGGCTAGGGGTTGAATTGGAGCTGCAGCTGGCAGCCGCAGCCACAGCCACAGCCACAGCCACACCAGATCTGAGCCAGGTCTGCGACCTACCCCACAGCTCAGGGCGTTGCCAGATCCTTAACCCACCAAACAAGGCCAGGGATTGAACCCTTATGGATACTAGTTGGATTCTTAACCTGCTGAGCCACACTGGGAACTGCCAATCTGGTAAACCTTTAACAGGATATTTGAAGGTTGGTGTTCTGGTCAGCTTACTCACTGTGCCCTATTAGGAGCAGTTTCCTTTGAGTCTGTCACCTCTTTGAAGGCTGAGCTCACAGTGCTGATCCCATTGTCCCTTCTGCTGCACTTTATGAGCTACATTCCACGGATGTCATATTTATTTTTTCTTCTTTTTCCTTCCTTTTCTTTTTGGCTGTGCTCACAGCATATGGAATTACCTGGTACAGGGATCGAACCCATGCCACAGCAGCAACCTGAGAATCAAGAGTGACAATGCCTGGTCCTTAACCCCTAGAGGCTGAGCTGCAGAGGAACTTCCTGCAGGCATCATCTCATTTGACTCTTCACAACACTCTTAAGATATAAGTTGGGTAGAGGGCTTTAACCTCTACTTTTTCTAGTTAAAAATAGGCACTCAATGTCAAAAAGCTTTTAGGCAGTCAAGCCAGGATTTGAATCCAGAATTTGTAACTCATATTCGGGATTTTTCCTCCTGTGAAACATCCAGTTCTGAACAGAGTGTATTGCGTCTATAGTTGTCATAGATGTTTGACTAAAAGCCCCCTGGACATTGATCACTTCCTGTGCGGTGAGGATCTGGACTGGAATGTACACTGGAAGCTGATTTGTACTTTATTCCTGATAGGAAAACACACATTTTCTTAGGTGGAATGTAGAAAAAATGCCAGGGTTTTAACATGTCTGTCTCAAAGTGAGGTGTACTTGGGCACAAGCAGGAGTGTCTTGCTGAGGTGTGAAAGATATTTGTTTGCACTCAGATATCTGACTAGAAGCTTGTAACCCAGTGCTAAAGCTGTCTGTGCTGCAGGGCCAGTTGCCGTGGACTGCTACTTTTATAAAATGCAGTAAGAATGAATTTCTAGAAAAATGAAATGAAAGGGCACAAAGGCATAAGGTTTTTTATTACATATGTAACATATAAAAAGTCTCCTGTCAAACGGCTGTTAAAGTTACTAAATGCTTGTTCTGTGCTTTGTCATGGACCAGTAGCATAGAGTTGGCAGATGGGCAAGACCTGCAGACCACTTTTGGAGCAGCACTGCTGTAGCCACGTGAGAACATGGCTATGCGTCATGGGGGCGGCTGGTCTTACTTTGGAGGCGCCCTTTAATCTTGCTGGTTTGCAGAGGTTGACACTGAGAAGTGGGCTTCTGTCTAGAGGATTCCCTGACTAGAAGCAACAGTTACAAGACTTCAGCTCAGCCCCCTCCCCCTGCACTAAATTCCTTGCTTGTGTGGTGCAGTTCCCTGTAGCATGCTACTTGCATTTCAGTCCTGCCTCTCTCTCTGGCCAGTGCTCTCAGGATGGGTTGCCTGTGACTTTCGTTGCAGGGGAAATTCTGTCACAAGGTAGGCTAAGGAAAGTGGAGGCACAGGGATGGTGGCGCTGAGAAGGAGATGGTTTGATGCTTGGGGGTCTGACGTGGTCTTGTGTAATCGCTATAGTAAGGCTCTGCTGGGGGTGTTCCATGTGCCACCTCTGCTGCTGTCTCTGTTCAACCAATCAGAAAATCTTGAAATCTCCAGGACTGAGTTTGTTGCCTTATTTAGTCCACAGGCCATCATCAAGGCCAGTTGCCAAAGCTCTTTGCCAAAAAGAGACAAATTAAGAAACATTCATGACAATTATTGCTAGGAACCAATAATGCAGTATTAGCAAATACACCTTCCTGATACTGTTAAGCACTTAACATACTCAGCACTTTATCTTCACAACCATCGTTTGAAGGAGGTAGCCTCTTTCCCACTTTACAGATGTTGAAACAGGTTAAGCAACTTGGCCAAATTTACATAATTTACAGGCACCAGAACCAAGAATTGAAATTGTTTCATGAGTCCAAAGCACGGATTCTTTCCCCATGTCAAAGAAAGGAAAAAAGTGAGCATTTATCAAGGCCCTACTTTGTCATGTAGTCTGTTGTGAGCTCAATTCTGTGCCCACCAAATTCATAGGCTGAAGCCCTAATCACCAGTACCTTAGAATGTGACTATATAAAGTCTTTAATGAGGTCTTTGGGGCAGACTCTAATCCAATATGACCGAGGTCCTTTAAGAAGAGGAAATTTGGGTACCAGGCCTGCACGTGCACAGAAGAGACCATGTGCAAGAAGCACGCCCTGTGCTGGCCAATGGGAGGAGGCCTCAGAGGAAACCACACCTGCGGACACCTTGACCTTGGCCTTCCAGACTTCAGAACTGTCCTTTAAGCCACTCAGTCTGTGGTATTTAGTTACAGCAGCCCCAACAAAGTGAGTCTTCCATAAGCCAGCCAGGTGGGTGGAATTTTCTTATGACTCACGCTTAATGAGTTGCCTGCAGTCACATGATCCAGAGCCCACAGTCTTCCACTGAGTTGCTGCTCCTCTGACCCTAGTCTGTGCTTTATACACTGCAAAGCACTGTAGGGAAACCAGAAATGAAACTGTCGAACACGGGCTTGCACGCTTGCAGTTCTGAAGCACCGCACATCGATCGCCAGCCTCACAGTGGTTCAAACAAAAGGGACTAAAGCACTGAAGGTGCTTTGCCAGAACACAAAAAACGGCCATGTGTTTACAGCACAAATGATTGTAAGTCGAGTGCATCTGGGAACAAAGAAGCAAGGATTTGGAGCGTTCGAGAGTAAGTGCTTTTAAGCTTCTATTTTCTTCTCTCCCAAGGAGAAGCCAAGTTTTTAAATCAACAAGTAGAACCCCATATGTGCAATGACTGGCTGCTCTTGAGTCAAATGCCGGATCGAGTCATTTAATTTTGTGTCCTTTTAAAATGCTTCATCAAAGCCTATGTGAATTCCTCTCTCAAAAACAATAGGCTTGTGGTTAAGGTCAGCCACGATAGAAGCTACCCTGAATTATTTATTCTTCTGGGCAAGCTCCACAGACAAGTGTACGGGTATATGTTGCATGCCAGAAACAGTGCAGAGAAGAAATAGCATTGTCATCAAACAGTGCATTACTGCTGCTTCTAGGGCTCTGTTCTTTATACAGGTAACCTGGGCATGGCTCGGGGACCAGGCAGATGAGCTCTTGTTGAAAAGGAACTTAAGAGTCAAGTGTGTAGTGTTGAGAACTTTTGACTTGGAGGGAGCACCAAATCACAACAAATTGCAGATTTGGGGGAAAAGCAATGCATCATGTTGGCAGGAGTTTTGCCTCCTGGTCGCTACTCCTCCACAAGTACCAGCTTTCTCTGATTCCTTTTCTAGACCTTACGTTGTCTGTCTTACCTGTGAATGTGTACCATTTCCTGAGGGTCCTTTGAACTTGAAAGACTTTAAAACCCAGGGAGGCATGAAGTTCAAAAACGATCCCCTTGTCCTGCCCTCGTTTTCACCGTTGAAAATCTTGGTGTTTCTTCCTTTGGGCAGCCTTCATTTAGAGATGGACCTAAGAGCTGGCTGGGTACATTACTTTCCGCTCTCCAGGAAAGGGGTTTTATAAAGAGAAATTTCAATTTACAGAGACGACTGGTTCATTTTTCCCAGAAGTCCTTCCTCGTGTCTCTTTCAGGTTCTTGCAGATAAGGTTACTGAGGGTGGCAGAAGAAGTTAAGAAAGGCATAGAATTTCTTCTAATAGCTCTTGATGGCAGGGTGATCTTTTAGGACACCTTTGATTTAGAACGCAAACCTGTTTCCTTTCTGTTGCCACTGAGCCGCCAAGTCCTGAATCCTTTCCTTCTTATTGCTCTGCCCACTCTTCCCCCATCCCCCAGGAAGAGAGCTTGGGCAGAAGCGAGAAACTAAACTAAGTCTCCAATTTGCTGTCTGTGTTGGAAATGCCCTCTTTTCAAGCTAGGCAGGGGCTGCAGTTTTCTGCAGGGACAGCCGACTGGTATATAAGGATTCTTTATGATCAGCCTGAATTTGAGTTTCCCTGGGCCCTGCATTTACCATATGGCTTTTAAGTTAGTGATTAGGGGCACTGCCTTTGATATAAAACAGCTGTTCCAATCCTACCTTCACCTCTTTTAAGTTGTGAAAGCGGAAGCCAGTTCCTTGTGCCTCATTCTCCCTGTCTGTAAAGTAGAAAGACGCAGGCCTACCTTATGTGGTTACTGGGAGGGGCTTATGCATATAAAGTACTAAGCATCGTATCCAGACAGGGCTCAATAAACTCACTATTAGCTCTTGTTAAGGGCACTCAGGGTGGAGCCCATAGGAGTTTTCCCAAGGGTCCTCAGGGGTTAGCCCTTGTTTGAACTGTCATTGGTCTGAAGAGGGACCAACAACTGCTTGCAGGCGAAGACACGCTGTCACCTCTGTGGTCTTGCCCTGGATACCACACATGGTGCTGCCTCCAAGCAGCGTGAACTAGGATGCTCTGATGGACAAGGAGAGCTTGAATATTTTATGTATCTTGTTTTCCAATTATACTTAAGAGTTCAATAAGCCCAGCAGTAGGACACTAAATTGCAGGTCTGGCAAAGGATGGAACAGAAAAACCTAAAGTAAGAGGGTTTAAAAAAGAACTTCTTGCTCAGTTTGGGAGCTTTGGCTTACTTTTCTTAATACTCTGCTACCATCTGGCTTGGATTTTCTTCAGGCAAAAATAACTGCTGATTTTAAAGTATTGGTTTATCTTCAGTGCCTTTGTAGACTCATCCAACTACTGAATAAATGGCCCACGATAAATGTGTCTCCATGCTCAGTGCAGGGTAGCTGATTCCAGAAATGTAAGCAGAATCAGCAGACTCTCCCCAAGAGGAGGCCTTATCCACTGAAAACCCATTTTCCAAAGCCAGCCAGAGAGACTGAATTTGCAGGAGAGGAGGAGGACTGCAGGGCAAACTGGAGGGTATTCTTGGCATGTTTACTCTTCGGATCTAGAGTTTAGAGTATGTGAAAAACAGTGACATTCTCATACTGGTCGCTAGCCACGGGCTCCTCTTATAAGTCCTCTGCCGTTTTCTTGCCTTTTAGACTCTCGAACCTCTTTTTTCCTCCTTCCCCCTACCGAGGCAAATTGTAAGTTATCTTCACAAGCGTTTGAACAAGCGCTGGCCTCTAGGTGGCGCTGCAGCACAGAGAATGGCAGCGGCTGGCATCACTTCGGGCCACCAGGTCTCAGGGATATTCATTATATAGGGGGATTCGTGGGACTCCTGCTTCTCGGATCTGGCTTTTGTCACGTTCAGGCTACGACCTAGAAGACACCGGTGGGGGGGGGGGGGGAGTTTGGGGCTGCTAGTCTCAAGCACCATAACACAGCTTTAGGTTCCTGCCAAGGCAGAGCCCAGAGTAGCTTGGCCAGGGCAGCAAGATTTGGGCTTGGCCTGTTGGGAGAGTGAGCCCAGAGCTTCAGGTTTTGTCTCCTCCTGCCCAGGTTCCCAGCCCCAGGTTCCCAGACGTGGCAGATAGTGCTACAGTCCTGTGGCTTCCTCCCCACACACCTCATTCTCACCCTCTGCTGTTTACAAAACACCTTCCCCTGTGTGATCTCATTTACTGCTCACAAACTCCCAGGGAGAAGGGACAGGGTGGAGCCCTCCCTTGGTCTCTGGAGCCTTGAGAGAACACAGTGCTTGGTAAAGATCTCCCTCCCGGCAAAGAGGGAGTTCCTTGAAGGCAACTACTGAATTCAGCTGAGTGGTTTCAGGGTTTAGTTTGTGGAGCTTGGCACAAAGAGACACTTAAATTGTTTACTGAATGAATAAATACTTATAGATGAAAAAACCAAATCAAGGGACAGTAGGAGGTAGAGTCTAGAGGTTAGGGCTTCAGGCTTCCAGGACCAGGGACATTGCCTCACTAGCTACTTACTGCAGGACACGTTTTTTCCAGTTAAAAATTTATCTTGCTGTTACAGGGACTCCCGCAGACCCACGTCTGGCACTCGAGAACATGACCGCCGTTGTAATGTGGGTCAGGCACCAGGGCTCCAGTCTGTTGTCTCTCAAGGGGACACCAAGGGGTGTGCGCAGACAGATCTGGGGGAGCGGCTGGTGTTTCTGAGGGCTTCCTTAAAAGTAGGAGGGGATGTGAGGCGCTCTGAGCTTCCCATCTATCCAAACCCTCTATCCTTTGCTAATAGGGTATCTTGGGATCAAAAGCTTCATTCAGGTATTATCCACCCCACCCCACTACGATCCATGAATCAGCACTTTCTTTGTTGTTTAAATGTGCATACTTCAGGTAATTTAGGACTCTGCAAGGAGACCACATAAAGTCAAGTCTTAGTTCCACCGTTTCCTAGCTGCTGGCCTTGGGCGAGTCATTTAAGCTCTTTGTGCCTCTATTTCTCATCTTTGGGATGATGATAATAAGATATGTAATTCATAGCATTATTGTGGAGATTTAGAGAGTTAATAAATATAAAAGAGTTTAAACAGTCCCTGATAATAATTAAAGGCTAGAAAGTATTCTGCCGATCTTTCTTACCTGGATTCTGGATTTGAGCAGTTTGTGGTTTGTGTTTACCCTACAGAGGCTCTTCATGATTTTGGAGGATACCCTGGAATTCCTGTGTTCTAGCTGTCAGGCTCTCAGTTTTCTCCCACTCAATTATAGCTCTTTTGAGATCTAAAGGAGAAAGTAACTTGAGGAGTTCCCATCATGGTGCAGTGGAAACGAACCAGGAGGTTGTGGATTTATTTGATCCCTGGCCTCACTTAGTGGGTTAAGGATCCAGCATTGCTGTGAGCTGTGGTGTAGGTCGCAGACGCGGCTCAGATCTGGTGTTGCTGTGGCTGTGGTGTAGGCTGGCAGCTGTAGCTCTGATTGGACTCCTAGCCTGGGAACCTCCATATGCTGCAGGTGCTGCCCTAAAAAGCAAAACAAAACAAAACAAAACAACCCACTGAAATGCATTTTCTGCTGATTGGAGAAGGGACATTACCTTCATTTCCACAGAGCCTCCCCTGGTGGCTCCCGTTGGAGTTCAAGGGCTTTCTTCTCTAACGTGGTGCTCACCACATAGCACACAGTAGGTGTTTAGTCAGCGATTATGGCAGGAGGAAAGGAGGGAAGATACAGAGGATAACATTAGTACAGAGTAGATTATATGGACAAGGTCCCTATGGAATTCACACTTGTCTCCTAAGACCTACTGACTAAGCATGAAAATCACCAAGGAAATGTGATCAGCTTGGAGGAGAAGGAGGGGGTGGAGGAGAGAGAAGAAACTGGAACAGCTGCTATCTGACCGAAGGTATCAGTGTCTCCAACGATGAGGGTTCCATAGGTTCAGGCCAAGTTGAAAACCTTGCTGCTGCTCAGGGACATTGAAGGCATCTCCAATTGCTCTCTGCCCCAGAGATGCATCTTTCTAGGGATGGTTTGTCACTTGTTTTGTAGCCTCCCGGGTGCTCTTCTTTATGGCTCGAGACCAGCCAGATCGCCGGACCCTTCTGTGGGTTTTGGCGGGAGAAAGAGTTGGGAGGTGGACAGTGGTCCAGGATAGTTGTTAGTTGAAAAGCCTTTCTGACCTTGGCCGTCTTCTTCCAACTCTTAGGCCAAATTAGACTTCTAATAGAGCCTCACCCACAGCCCAGATCCTCCACCCTGAAAGACTTGGAGTAGATAGAATGTAACTAGAGACTAGTCTAGTTTAAGGTTCCATCAGACAGTTGAAATTGAAACTCAACAGAGCTTTTCTAGTAAACACATTAGCTATTTAATCAACTGGGTCATTGATGATAAGTAGGACTGTCTCGGCTGGCACACCAACTTTGATGGATAATACCTGCCTAGGGAATAGCGTTGAGAAGGATTCTGAATCTACAGCATCACATCTGGGGCTTAGGAGCAAGTACTGTGATCAGTCAACAATGTCTGGCTTAGATGCAGGAAAGGGGAGTAGCCCCAAGAGAGGTAGATATTTACCTACTGAAGTTGCTAATGAGAAGAGGAGACTGTTTATTTGAAAGCTGGGAAAACAAAAATAGTGAATGGTCAGCTATGCTCATGCCAGTCAATCAAGATGAAACTTGAGAAATTCAACTTTGGGGGAAAATGTGGTACCAGCTCAATAGGGAAGGTGGGGACAGAGTCGTGTTCTGGTTCCATGTCTCTGTAGAATGTTGATGGTATTAAAAAACAGCCAGGAGTTCCCTGATGGCCCAGGGGGTTAAGGATCTGGCATTGTCACTGGTGTGGCTTGGGTCATTGCTGTGGCACAGGTTTAATCCGTGGCCTGGGAACTTCTGCATACTGTAGGCATGGCCTACCTCTCCCATCCCCCAAACAAAACACATACACACACCAAAATAACAATAGCAACAACAAAAAACACAGCCGGGTGGAGAAATAGTAGGTATGACGACCTTGGGTGGTTGCTCTGAGTTGGAGTTCAAGACCTGGGCAGATCCCAGAATAGAGAGTCAAGCCATTGATAAGCAGATGGAAGAACACAGAGAGTGTTTCCCAAACTGAGTCACACGAATCACTTAGTATCCATGAGATGTGACCAGTTTTTTGCCATGAAAAATAGGCCATGGTGGGGAGAGGGGGGGAGCTCCAGTATTCAAGTTTGGGAAACCCTCTGACGATAATATTCAAGAAAGATAACTGTGGCTCTGGGTCAGTGGGGGTTATGGAAGAGAAATACAATAAATTATAAAAGCAGAAATGTGGGTTGGTTTAGGCTCCGAGAGGCCTTGAGTGACAGGCTGAGAGGTTAGGCTTTGACTGGAGGATCAAACAGAGGATCATGGGCTAGAGTTGGGATTAGGAAAGTGACGCTTGATGCCGTGAAAGGAAGTTGGGTGAGAGGGGAGATGGAAGGGCAGCAGATTCGCTGGGCAGCTGTCATATGGTCCAAACAAGAGGTGTGAACAGCGGTAACTAGGACAGCAGCAGTGGGAATGGAAAGAGAGGGCCAAAATCAGGAGCCATCTTCCAGGCGTATTGTTGGGACCTGGCAGACTTCAGGCAGCACTCAAGGTCATGAAGGCTGTGCTGAAGGGCACCAAGTGGCCCTGCTCTGCAACTGAGGACAGAGCCTGCAGGCTGGGACGGAGATGGCTAAGAGAGTGTTTGATCAGACAGAAAGTATAACTTCTCCCCTGGGGGGGTGATTAAACCCCGAGAGCACCCGGGGCTCCGGCGTTACTCCTCTGGAGCTCTCTCACGGGCTCGCAGCCTGTGCCCTGGGCCCCTGAGGCACACCATGGCTCCAAGCCCCCTCTGCCCCAGGAGTCCCTCTCTCTCTCTCTCTCTCTCTCTCTCTCTCTCTCTCTATATATATATATATATATATTTTTTTTTTTTCCGCCATGCCTATGGCAGAAGGAAGTTCACAGGCCAGGGACTGAATCTGAGCTGCATCTGCAACCTATACCACAGCTGTGGCAATGCCAGATCCTTAACCCACTGCACCAGGCTGGGGATGGGACTGGCAGCTCCCCATCGACAAGCTGGATCATGAACCCACTGTGCCACAGTGGGAACACCTGAGTCTGTAATTTTAATGTTGTGTGTGAAGATTGGAGGGGGCCTTAGAGCTTATCTAGTCAGGGGCTTTCCAACCTGACCGAACATCAAGATTCTCCAAGGAGCTCATTAAAATGCAGATTCTCAGTCTCTCTTTCCAGAGTTGGAGTCAATTGCCGGAGCCTAGGAATATGCATTTTATGATGTCCTGAAGTGGTCCAGTTGCACAGTCAAAGTTAGGAATTATTTAGTGTCATCTTCTTCATTTGGTAGGTGAGTAAACTGAGGCCCAGTTTAGAGCAAGGATTTGCCCAAGGCCCTTGCACCAGGGCACCAGTTAGTGGCACAGCTGACTAGTACTCCATGCTTAAGGATCCTCTAGTGTAGCATGAACTAGTACTGGGTCCCATAGGTTGTCTCTAGGCTGAGAGTTACACAGTGATTAAAAGGTTCCGAAAACTTTTCCCATTGCCACCCTGCACTGGAGGTATGCTCCTTCAGTCTAGGATAGACACACAAGAGCACAGAGGGCAAAAATAATAGCAATAAGAGTAGCTAACATTTACGGCTTGCCAGGCATTGCTCTAAGCGCTTTGGATGTAGACCTCTATTAATCCTAATAACCCTATGGGTCCGTATTGTCCCCATTTTACAGAAGAGGACACTGAGGCACAGTGAGGTTAAGAGGGCAAGCTGCTTTCACCACATCCTATGCGGGTGCCCGTTTTCCTTTGCCTTGGGACCCTCTGAGCCTCTACTTCTTTTATTCCACACACTCAGAGCTGGCCCCTTCCCCACCCTACCTGCCCCCAGGGAGCCATTCAGAACAGTGCTGGGGGAGTTTGGCTACAAGGTCGTTGTTGCCCCCAGTGCCAGGCTCTGCTATGTGCCTCCCTTTACTGAGGGGCCGCAACCAGAGAGCCAAGCCATCAGGACTGTGTAAGCAGCTGGCAGCAGGCCCTGGTGACCGGCACTGCCAGTCACCCTGGAGGGGGCCTGTGGCACAGCTGGGCAGGCAGTGGAGAGAGGCTGCTTTCCCTGCCAGCCCCAACTTGGCTGGAAGGGCAGGCAGATCCAGGGAATTCATTCCTTGGTGAAGGAGGAGGGGCGCATTCTTGGCCAGTGCAGAGGTTTAGAGTTGTGTGCGGTGCCTGAAAGAGCTTTTATTACAGGTGAGGCACAGGTTACAGGTCTCAGGACTGCTGTTGAAACACGGTCTAATTCTGTTACCCAAGGCCCTTGTGTTAGGACTCACGTGATAAAAGTTCTTCTTGGGCTTAGTGAAAAAAGTTTATCTTATTTGGATGTTGGGAAAACAAAGATGGTTGAACAGTCAACTATGCTCATTTGATCTAGATGGACCCTGGAGGGTCTGGTGCTGAGTTCTCTTGGCTGTGTTTTTATTTTTGCAGTGGTTGCTCGGAAGCTCGGGTTTCTCTTTGTGGCTTAAGTGGACACTCCATCTGACTTTGAGTTCTTGATAAAATTAACTTCTTCCTCTCTAGTGTTTCCTCCAATTTTAATGGTTATTAATCCCTGAATTGATTTTAATTTGCCATGTTTCTGGCTACAATATATGAAAGTATCAGGTTCATTGCCTATTATCTGTTAATCTGACATTTTCAATAGGTTGGTTTTTGTTGCTGTTTACCTTTTTACATCTTTGTTGAGCAATTTTTCATGTTATTTTCTCCTATAAACGTGCTCTATGTTCTGCCCCATTAATTGAAGTGATATTAGTGCGTATTTATTGATCTGTATGATTTCTTTAAATATTAAAAGGATTTACCTTTGCATTGTAAACAGTTTTTTCAGACATTGCCCCATAGTGTGTGCTTTTATTTTAAGTTACCAGGAAAAAGCTGGGCAGAGAACGAATTAATTTAATTTCTTATTTTTGTACTACAATGGGTATTTATGGAGCAGTCTTTTTGATGTTCCACTTTGCATTCGGTTTCTGGTGCTAAGAGCAGTAGCATTTATTAAGTGGTTATGATGTGCTAGACACTGTTCTTTATACGTAATAATTTTTTTCATAACAATATTACGAGGTAGATATTATTATCTCCATTTTACAGCTAAAACTGAGGCCCGATTAAAAACTGCAGGGCTTACCCAGCTAGCAAATGATGGAGCCAGGGTTCAAACTTGAATCCTATGGGACAGTGGTTCTTCATCGGGGGATGATTTTAGCCACCGGGGACAGAGGGAAGGTCTGGAAACACTTTTGGTTGTCACAACTGGGCAGTTGCTCACTACTGCATAGTAAGCAGAGGCCAGGGAAGCCACTCAGCCTCCTACACTGCAAGGGGCAAAGAATGATCTGGCTCAGGTGTCAGTAGTGCCAGGCTTGAGAAATCCCATGTAGACCAACCATCATGTCATCTCCTTAGGATTCCTGAGAGCTCTTTAACTTGGTTCTCCATCCTCCGTCTGCCTGTACAACTGAAATGTCTCAGAATGGGGTGGACAACTGTATCCACAGTGGCTGGTCTTAGGGAAGGGAGTGCAAGCATCCAGAGGGGGTCCCTGGCTCGGGGAAGCCTGAAGGGTAGATACCTCCTGGGAAGAGGGGTGCTGATCCCTGAGGCAGAAAGCAGGAAGCCTTCAGGTCCATTGTCATGGCCAGGCCCATTGTCATGGCTGGTCCCAAGAGGGGCAGGGGCTGCAGCAGGAGCTTGTGGCCTTGTTACCTCAGGGAGGAGTGCTCCCTCCCCTGTCAGGAACCAGCCCTCAACACAGCCCTTTGCAGGCTGGCTCACTTGCTCCTCCCTCTGCCCTTGGCTCCCCAGCGCTAATCCAGCATCTGACCTGGTCTAGCTCTCTGAGCGCGGGTGCCTCCTGCCCACCGACCTCACCTGGCCACTGACCCCAGCCGTCCCTGGAAGTCCGTGCCCCAGCCATACCACTGGCCCCTCATGCGGAAGTCTCAGATGCAGTCTTCCAGAGGATATGGCAGAAGAATGTTCCTAATCCTGGCAGCTGGGACATTGCTTTTGGAAGGCAGTGCTGTGGCGAGAAGAACACTGCACGAGGAGCTGGCAGACCTAGGCTGGTGGCTTCGTGCCCTTGGAAGCCCCGCGTGCCACTCCGTGCGGGTTACATCTGTCTCCTCCACGGGGCCTGGCACCGGGCTTTGCGTGGGGCTGGCTGTCAACAGTTATTTGTTTGGTGGAATAAATGCATCACTGCTCTGCTCTCTGATCTGGACAAATCGAAATCACCTCTGCAGAGGGACCTGGGTGGCGGCAGCAGACTGCTGCACGGCAGAGGATTCAGGGTCCCTGGCGATCTGTGCAGGGCGCAGGACTCAAGGGCTGACCAGCCTCCTCCTGCCTGCAGGGCAGGCGCCTGGACCCGGTGCTGAGCCTGCTCTTGCCTGCGGGCTTGTCTCAGCCCACCTCATTCTACCTCCCCACCGCACACACCTGGGCCTGAAGATCTTGGAGGCGAGAGGCTGTTAGTAAATTAAACGGAAACTCAGTGGGGGCCGACTCTGTGCCAAATACTGGGCCAAGCACAGCAGACACAGGAATGAATAAGAAAGATGTGCCCCTGACTAGTGGGGAGTAGAAATTTTCAACTAGTAAATATTAGTGGAATGTGTATAATGAAGTACAGGTTTTTTTTTTTTTTTTTTTTTTACTGTTTATTATTGACATATAGAAATGCTAGAAATTCAGCGGATACAATTTCCATCACAGGGCGTTCCTGTTGGTTGTGGCTCAGCGGAAATGAATCTGACTAGCATTCATGAGGTTGCGGGTTTGATCCCTGACCTCACTCAGTGAGTTAAGGATCTGCCATTGCTGTGAGCTGTTGTGTAGGTTGCAGATGCCGCTTGGATCTTTCGTGGCTGTGGCTGTGGTGTAGGCCGGTGGCTATGGCTTCTATCGACCCTAGCCTGGGAACTTCCATGTGCCGCGGATGCGGCCCTAAAAAGATGAGAAAAAAAAAATTCATCACAGAAGCCACATTAGTGTCCCTTTCTCTGTACTGTTTCTGCCCAGAGGCAAATGTGGCAGTTACATGTACGGCCTGTTTCAGCAGGTTACATTCACCCCAAAAAGTCTGGCCCCGTGGTCTGCTTTGATATAGTTAAAAGAGTACCGAGTTCTAAAAAGATCTCTTTTTTGGTTTATTTGGCTGGGCCTGTGGCATGTAGAAGTTCCTGGGCCAGGGATTGAACCTGAGCCACAGCAGTGATGAAGACAAATCCTTAACCTGCTAAGCCACCAGGGAACTCCTATGCATTCTCTCTCTCTCTCTCTCTTTTTTTTTGCCTTTTAGGGCCGCACCTGCAGCTTATGAAAGTTCCAGGCTAGGGGTCGAATCAGAGCTACAGCTGCCGGCCTACACCATAGCAACATCAGATCCGAGACATGTCTGCAAATTACACCACAGCTCACAGCAACACAGGATCCTTAACCCACGGAGCGAGGCCAAGGATTGAACCTGCAACCTCATGGTTCCTAGTCGGATTCATTTCCATTGTGCCACAATACGACCTCCAGTATACATTCTCTTTTAAAAAAATGTTTATTCCTTTCCATTATGGTTTATCCCGGGAGATTGGATAGAGCTCCCTGTGCTATACAGCAGGGCCTTATTGTTTATCCATTCCAAATGTCATAGTTTGTTTTGCATCTACGAACCTCAAACGCCGGTTGCATCCCTCTCCCTCCCCCATGCCTTGGCAACCACGAGTCTGTTCTCCTTGTTTGTGTGTCTGTTTCTGTTTTGTAGATGGGTTTGTTGAGCAAAATTTTAGAATATTTATCACCACCAATATCAGCCCCATTAGTAATCCCCCTCCCCCCAAGCCCTGGCAATAGCTAATCTACTTTCTATCTCTGTAGATTTATCCATTCTGGATATTTTTCATAAATAGAATCATATGTGGTCTTTTGTGTTGGCTTCTTTCACTTAGCATAATATTTTCAAAGTTCATTCCTGCTGTAGTATATATCCATATTTCATGCTTTTGTATGGCTTAATGATAATCCAATGTATGGATATACTACGTTTTAGTGACTCATCTATCAGTTTATGGACATTTGAGTTGTCTTAGCTGTTTGGCTATCATGAGGAGTGCTGCTATGAACACTGATGTGCAAATTTTTGCATAGACTTAGCATTTTTCTTGGATATATACCTAGACGTGGAATTGCTAGGTCATAGGGTATGATTGGGGTTATTTCTTTTTAGGGCTGCACCCGTGGCATATGGAGCTTCCCAGGCTAGGGGTCAAACTGGAGCTGCAGCTGCTGGCCTACACCACAGCCACAGAAATGCCACATCCGAGCTGCCTCTGTGACATATACCGCAGCTCAGAGCAAAGCTGGATCCTTAACCCACTGAGAGGGGCCAGGGATCAAACCCCTGTCCTCATCCTCAGGACACTAGTTGGGTTCGTTACCACTGAGCCACAACGAGAACTGCTGAATGGGGTTCTTGATTGCAAACAGCAGAATCTTCCCTGACACTCTTAAAGAAGAAATTACCAGCAAGAATATCAGAATCCTCCAAAGGAGAGGCTGAAGGGCTGGGCCTGGAAAATGGGACAAGAGCCATCGGTCGGTTGGTCAGTGGCCAGGCAATGAAGCCGTAGGCAGGGCCACCCCATGGAAGTGCTTGGGCTGGCACAACTTGGCAGCCTGACCGCTGGCTCTTGCCCAAGGTCCCAGTCTAGGAGAGAGTCTGCAGTTGGTCAGGTCTGTGTATCCACTCCCCCTCTCCCCACAGCTCTGGGCCAGGGAAAGGCATGATCTGGTCACTTCAGCCCCCACTGTGTCAGGGCAGCCATCTACAACGGGCAGTTTTCCCCAAAGGGAAAGGAAGGCAACGACGTGAAGTTGGAGAGAATGAACACCCCCCAAACGACAAACGTCTGCTACACCTGGGCCAGGTTTTGAGGGGCCAAAGCCCAGCCTCCTGGAGGAGCAGACCTAGCACACCTGGGGCAGGAGGGGCAGATGGAACGCAGTGCGGAGTGGGGAGGAGGTAAGGAGAGCAGGTGGGGAGGCTTAGCTATAGGATGGCCTCTGGTTGGGCCCCAGACTGATCTAGAAGTGGGGAAGGGCTTTCTGCCTCTCTATTGCCCCCTCATCTCTACTTTTCCTCCATTCTTTTTTTTTTTTTTTTTTTTGTCTTCTTGCCTTTTCTAGGGCTGCTCCCGCGGCATATGGAGGTTCCCATGCTAGGGGTCTAATTGGAGCTGCAGCCACCGGCCTACGCCAGAGCCACAGCAATGCCAGATCTGAGCCACGTCTGCGACCTACACCACAGCTCACGGCAACACCGGATCCTTAACCCACTGAGCAAGGCCAGGGATGGAACCCGCAACCTCATGGTTCCTAGTCAGATTCGTTAACCACTGCGCCACCATGGGAACTCCTTTTCCTCCATTCTTCTGTCCTCCCTTTCTGGCTTCTTTTGGCCAGATTTTGAAGACCCTGAGAGGGATATATATACACACACTGGGCAAATTCACTAGGCTGTAATCTCCATGAGAACAAGGGACTAAATCTGCCTTTTTCCTCATAGTAGCTACACTGCGTAGAACAGTGCCTGACACAGAGTAGATGCTCAATAAACACCTACTGAAATCTTGAAAGATTATGGGCAAAAAGTAGTTGAGAAAAAAGAATGCCACATCATATAGACTGAATTATTATTCCCCATTCTTTGCCCTTTCCCTGTTCTAGTTACTCTACATGCATAACCTTTGCCATTTGACTTGGCAATACCTGTTAGCAGAACAGGTAAGGGATATTTCCTTGTCCCCTTGATGCTGGGCATGGCCATGTGATTTGATTTGGCCAACGAATTGTTAGTGGACATGAGGCCAGCAAAGCTGGGTTATTCACTTGGCCTCATGCCTTTCTCCATCTGCCTTGAGAGCCTGGGTAGCCTCTGGGTAGCTGCTGGTCTAAGAAAAATGAGGAGGTTTATGAGCCAATCTGAACACCACCTGCAGCTGGAGCCAAACCCCGGGGTCTTGGGAGAGCCACAGCAGATCCACAGACCTGAGAGGGAGAAAAATGAATGTATAAATGACTTTGGGAATTCTCTGGCAGCCCAGCAGGTTAAGGATCCAAAATGCTCACTGTTGTGGCACAGGGTTCAATCCCTGACCTGGGAACATCTCCATGTTGCAGGCATGGCCAAAAGCAAAAACAAAAACAAAAAACACTAAATAAATAAACAAATGATCTGGAGTCCAAAGACCTAATTTGAATTTGAGCTGATTAATTTTATTATCCTGTACTTAATATCTCCGTGTCTGTTTCCACGTCCATTAAGTGAGGAAAGCACCTACCCTGTGGAGGGTCGGCAGAGAACATGTTTAGCTGCAGAGCCTCACAGCAGGGCTTGGTAGATTGTCAGCTGCCCAAGAAGCATCCATGCTTCCCCTCTCACACAGTCCCAATTTTCATGACGGTTTCATACCCCCCGCCCCCCGCCCCATGCTTCCTGGGACTCTGAGTTCCCCCTGAACTTCGGAGCTGATTGGTGGAGGAGTCTTGATTGATGTAGGGCAATCCCAACCCTCTGGCCCATATTACTGGCTCACGAACCAGGTGTGTGCCAGTAGAAAAGGGCACGGGTCCAGCCCTGGCCATGTGCTTAGGCACAGGCGGGTGGATCAGTCAGGTTCTTAGCTGCAGTAACAGAAGCTGACTCTGGGTGATTCAGCACTTTAAAAGTTTACTGAAAGGACAATGGGTGGCTCAGAAGATCCTAGGGAGAGCTGGAGAGCCAGGCTCCAGGCCAAGCTGGCCCACACCACTCCCCCGTTCAAAGCTGCGAGAGAAAGGCTGACAGCACCAAGCTCTGGAAGCGGGCGCTGCAGGCTCTACCCCAGCTGCTTCTGTGCCAGGAACAGAAATTTACTGTGACCACTGATGCCTGTGCTGTAGGAGCGGGATGGAGGAGGGGAGAGAGGAGGAAGGAGAGGGAAATGGGCGGGGAGAGGGTGGCGGCGGATGCTCTGCGCTTCTTGCATCACTCCTGGAGTAAAAGTCCCGTGTCTGCATCAGGAGAGCAGACTCTGGCTTCTACCTTGGGGAGGTGGGACTTAGAATTTTCAACGTGTCCTAACAAAGGATGAGTGTTCAAAAGAGCCAGCGTGACAACAAGTATGAGAGATGTTTGCTCCAGTTTGAGAACATGAGGCGCAACAGCACAGTTTGCTGGGACTTCTTAGGAAGAATTTTCCTCGTTTAGAAAACGGACACAAGAAGAGGCTCTTATTTCCTGTGGACACTGCGATGTGCTGGTGTGGAGCTTGGAGCACAATAAATCATTTGGGCACGTGGGAAACCAGCCTGAACATGAAGCCAATACACGGAGGAGGGAAGGAACAGGAGAGGAGCAGAGAGAGCCCAGGGCCACTGTCCTTGGCTGATTCAGAGGAAGGCATCCAGCCTCTGCATGTCCAGTTACATGAGCAAGTGTGGCCTGGGTTTTCTGTTGCTTACAGCCAAATGCATCCTAAACTGATGCAGTAGTGATGACACATAAAAACTACTAGAGGGAGTTCCTGTTGTCAGTCAGTGGTAATGAACCTGGCTAGTATCCAGGAGGATGTGGGTTTGATCCTTGGCCTCGCTCAGTGGGTTAAGAATCTGGTGTTGCCGTGAGCTGCAGTGTAGGCTGCAGACATGGCTCGGATCTGGTGTTGCTGTAGCTGCGGCATAGGCGGGCAGCTGCAGCTCCGATTTGACCCCTAGCCTGGGAACCTCCATATGCCGCAGGTGTGGCCCTAAAAAGACAAAACAAACAAACAAACAAATAAAAACTACTAGAGGCAACAAAAGGCAAGGAAATCGGTGAAGACCTGGGTTCTAGCCCCATTCCTGCCTTGTGCCTCTTAGCCAAACCATTTCAGCTCTGCCCCGCAGTTGTGCCTCGTTCCAGAGCTGTTGCAGAGGGCAGTCAAGGATGGGAGATCCCTGGGTAGCCTAGTCCAAGTGGAAAGGATTCTTATTCTTCCTGGCAGGCTCCGGTAATCAAATGAGACAGGGGCAAAACCACGGTAATAAATGAACAAACAAACAGCTGTTTTCTCAAAGGCTTTAACATTCCAGGTTCCCATTTGGCTCAAGTTTTCGTGTATCCTCTATACTTGGCAGCTGGGTGGGAGGTAGTGGGCGGGAGGAAAGAGAAGGAAACGCTTTGAAGTAGAATTAGGTCAAAGCTGATCACTGAACAGCATGTAGATGCGGGGAGTTTGCTTTTCCTTTTCTCTGCATTCCTAGACGCACACTGGGAAAACTTTAGGTTCTTGTTGCGGGAGGGGGCGTGAGGAAGGATGGCAGATGTGCCAGATGTTTTACCTTTATTAAGAGAATCATCGGAGACATCGTCCTCAGGGCAGTCCTTGGACGTGGGGACACTGGCCTCCGTTTTCAGGGGCGGCAACAGTTCAGAGAGGTCAGGTCACCTGTCCCCAGCATGAACTTGAACGTAGTCCTGCCAGATTCTAGACTGAGCACGCTTTTTAGGACCCCTCACCAGCTCCCAGGAAAAATGAAAACATACTCCCCTGGGTATCTGAGCTCCAAAGGTTTAACCCGAAGCCTAGAGAGGGCTGAGGGTTCACTCCCAGCATTCTTTTTCCTTGAGGGAGGCACCTGTGGTCATATACATACATATAACCCTAACATATATAATATATATATATATAAAATCCTTTTTAGTATTAAAGTATGGTTGAGTTACAATGTCGTTTCAATTTCTGCTGTACAGCAAGGTGACCCAGTCGCATGTAGACATTCCTTCTCTTACGTTATCTGCCTGTATGAGGATATCTTTGAAGGACACGCAAGAGCTGGTCAGAGTGGGTGAAGTGAGGGTGACGGAGAAGGAACCAAGTCTCTGGGGATCTCCGGGAGCAAGGCTTTAACTTCACGGTTGGCCTTTTCCTTGCTAAACATTGTCCTATGTGCACGCATTACCTATTTAGAAGGTAAATTCAATGATTTTTCAGGCTTTAGGTCTTGGGTCGGCTGCTTTCCAACAGTGACCCGGGCTCGTCATGTTTTAAGATTTTCTCATTTGTAAAATAGGGACGCAAATGTCTACCTCTCAGGCCTGCTCAGAAGATTGGATCATAAAATGCATAGGAAAGGGTTTGGCACTGGGCCAATGCTCAATAAACGGAGGCCTGCTCTTGACACTGCCCAGCTCGAGCCATAGGAAAACTGCAATGAATAGGTCGTGGCTGCTTGTGGGCCAGGGCGTGTCCACAAGTAATTTTGGAATATTTAAATTTTCAACCTGTACTGCCTCTTGGGGCTGAAAGAGCACGGCAAGTCCCCCATGAGTATAAACCGTAGGTTACAAGAGAGAACACAGGTGTGCGGCCCCGCAGATCTGGCTTCAGCACCTGAAGCTGTGTGACTCTGAGGAAGGCCCCCAAGCTGAGCTTCAGCACCCTGGCAGCTCTGGGGTCACTGGATCCTCATGGGTGTTCTTTGTTCCTTATCAGAGGCCCACCTCCCAAACCAGATCCAGCTGCAGAACACATCAGCCGGAAGTCTTTGGGGGGACATATAGAGAGGAAGACGCAGATCACACACAGCAGGACAGATAATATTTCAAATCCACACACCTTTCCTCTCCACTTACCCTCCCACTCAATTCCTCTTCCCTGCCAACCATTTTCTTGCTTCCTCCTTTTCACCTTGATAACTTCTGAAAACTCCCTCTGTGGGCGGGAGCAGTTTTCTGCACGCAGTGGGTGGGCCTCACTCAGCAAAGACCTCGCTGGAGAGGGGGAGGGGAGCCTCACGCCATCCTGCCACATGTCATTGGGCGATAATTACAATTACCTTGCAAGCGTCTTGTGAGAATGAACAGACCTGGAATTCAAGTCCAAGTTTTCTGGCCTCAGGTTCACTCTCTCTTCCCACAGCTATCTCAAAGCAACAAAATATTATCGAATCTTGATTGCTAGAAACTCCCCTTGCTTGAACACTCAGTTGACCATGTTTTGTGGTCATTATACATTCCACTTTTAGGAGAGACAAAGAGCTAGCCAGGAATGTGAAAATAAAAATTCAACTTCCAGAATAACTTCTGGGGTCAGTCCAATTTTACGCCAACATCTTATTCTCTCTGCATCTGTGATGCCAACCAGGGAGCTTTGAATTTCAAGTGATGACCCCTGAGGCAGAGTGACAGCCTCTGTTGTCAAAGAGCCATCTTACTGTGTTCACTGACCTCTGCTTCAGCGAGAAGGCAGATTGAGATGTTTCAGAAATCATCTGCAAGACTTGAGATGTGATAAGGTTTTCTTCTTAGTCTGACTTCCCACTTGGTAAACTTCCCACTTTTGTGAGCAAGCAGGGATTTCTCTGAATAAGACCTCTCAGGGAAGGAAAGGAACCAGGGTGATCCAGCCTATCAAGAGGCTCAGCAGATGGTCCCCAGACATGGAGAACAGACTTGTGGGTGCTGAGGGGGAGCGGGTGGAGTGGGGTGGACTGGGAGTTTGGGGTTAGTAGATACAAACTATTGCATTTAGAATGGATAAGCAGTGAGGTCCTACTGTATAGCGCAGGGAACTATATCCAGTCTCCTGGGAGAGACCATGATGGAAAATAATATACATATATGTATGACTGGGTGCCTTTGCTGTACAGCAGGAATTTGCATAACATGGGAAATCAACTATGCATGTTTTTAATTTTTTTGTCTTTCTGCCATTTCTTGGGCCAAACCCGCGGCATATGGAGGTTCCCAGGCTAGGGGTTGAATTGGAGCTGTAGCCGCTGGCAACGTGGGATCCGAGCCGCGTCTGCAATGTACACCACAGCTCACGGCAACGCTGGATCCTTAACCCACTGAGCAAGGCCAGGGATCGAACCCGCAACCGCATGGTTCCTAGTCGGATTCATTAACCACTGAGCCACGACGGGAACTCCAACTATACGTATTTTTTAAAGAATCTAAATTTAAAAAAAAAAAGAGGGTCCGCAGAGAGGCACGCTGGCCGAGGCAGTCAGCAGTGGGGCTGGGAGTAGTGTGTGTCAGTTGCCTAGGGCTGCTATAACAAAGTACCGCAAGCTTGGTGACCTAAAACAACAGACATTATCCTCTCCGTTCTGGAGGCTGCAAGTCCAAAATCAAGGCGCCAGCTGAAGGTTCTAGGGGAGGATCCTCCCTTGCCTCTTTTAGCTTCCAGTGCGGCCAGCGGTCCTTGGTGCACCTTGGCTGGTTGGTGCGTCCCTGCCGTCTGTGCCTCTGACATCAGTTTCTGTGAGGTCTTCTTTTTTGAAATGGAGGTATATTTGATTTACAAGGTTGTGTTAATTTCAGGTATACAGCAAAGTGATTCAGTTTATCTGTCTACCTACCCATCTATATTCTTTTGCAGATTCTTTTCCATTATAGGTTATTACAAAGTACTGAGTACAGTTCCCTGTGCTCTACAGTAGGACCTTGCTGTGACCTCTTCTTACAAGGACACCAGTCACTGGATCAGGCTCACCTGATCCTGTATGACCTCATCTTAATTAATCACATCTGCAAAGACCCTATTTTCAAATAAGATCACATTCACAGATCCTGGGAGCTAGGACTTCCATTTATCTTTGGTGGGGGCGGGGGCACAATTCCACCCACAACAGTGGCTCTTCCTATCTTCCAAGTTTGTCTTCAAAGGTACCTGCTGAAATGATGCAAAAGCTAGGCTAAAACTAACAGTGACTGAAGGGAGCTACGTGGCAGTAGCACCCACATTTCCAAAAATGAGGCAGTAGAGGCCTTGTGTGCCCACTCAATTCTTCATTCCTCTTCTCTCCCTGGTGGAGACAGAGTTTCATAACTTTTAAAGTACAGGATATGTTGCTAGTCTTCACCTGACCCATAACTGCAAAATTAATGCTGGCGAATTGGCTCCTTCATCATTTATAAGGGACAGTTTCACATGAGGGTTCACGTCCCCTTCCAGGGCAGAGGTGCGTGTAATTCATTCCAGTTTTTAAGAGACATCTCCCAGAACTCTGCCTACATTTACTGTCAAATAACCATCCCGAAAAATTGCATCTGATGCTGACTCAGGCCTGGCAGAGAGAATGGCCACAGGCCCTGGGGTCTGATATCGATTCGTGACTTCCCAGCGGGAGAAGCCCAGGGATGGAAGCCCACAGGCCTGATTGCCCGCTTAGATTAATATTTAATAGGCTGGCCACCCCCATCCAGCCTGCCAGCCCGGATCAGTGCCGCGAGCCAATGCTTGGTCTTGCTGTGCACAACGGCGGTGAGGAAGACTTGGCAAAATTTTAATTAACGGAAGATAAATAAACATACCGAGGGAGCACGAGTCCATTAGCTGGCACCACCACCCAGAGAGAAAAGGCCTCACTAATCACACGCCACAGCAGGTGAAATGACCTGCAGACCGGCAGTGTCCATTTGCTTCCGAATTAAAAACCACATTTTCAAAAATAAATATGCGTGGGGTCTCCATTCGTCGTGTTGTTTCTCCTGAAAAGCAGGAAAGCCGGGATATTAATGAGCAACTGCGCTCAATGTTTCAGCCCAGGAAAGCTGAAAACACAGCTTTCCCTTGGAGGAAAGAGAGGAAAGCTGTTCAGGAAGCCAAGCCCAGGCCATCACAAACTGTGGACTTGTCTCCAAGGGGAAACACACGTTAACCCAGCCCGGGCTGGATCACCTGACTGGAGCAGGGGCGGAATATCAGGCGAGGCCGAGGTACACTATTCAGAGTCAAGGCGTGAGCAAGGTTAGAGCTTAGCGGTGTGTGGACTGCAGGATGGCCAAGTGACAGGGCCAGAACTTAGGTTTACAATTTTGTTTTTTGCCATTTCTTGGGCCACTTCTGTGGCATATGGAGGTTCCAAGGCTAGGGGTCGAATTGGAGCTGTAGCCACTGGCCTAAGCCAGAGTCACAGCAACTCGGGATCCAAGCCGCCTCTGTAACCTACACCATAGCTCATGGCAACGCCAGATCCTTAACCCACTGAGCAAGGCCAGGGATGGAACCCACAACCTCATGGTTTCTAGTCAGATTCATTAACCACTGAGCCACCAAGGGAACTCCTTACAATATTTTAGAAGGAAGATTTTATACAATTTCCCAACCTGGTCAGGTTCATTGACCTCCTGTGGTGTATATTCATCGCTTGCTATGTAACAAGTGCTCTCCAGGTCTGGAGGCACAGCAGGGAGGAAGATTTAATGGCGAGGCGCTCCTCGTGAAGCTTACATTCTAGTTGGAGAAAGTGCATGACAAAACCAAGAGAAGATCGGGGAGCAGCTAAGTGCCCAGACCTGAATGGTGAGAAAGAGCTGGCTGTGCAAAGACCTGGAGCGCGTTCCGGGGAAGGGCAAGTGCAAGGTCATGAAGGAGGTGGGAGCTTGGACTGCTGGAGGGATGGAGGAGAGGCTGGTGTGACTCAAGTTCAACCAGAAAGGAGATGAGTAATGGAGGAGAAGCATAGGCAGGGGCAAGGTCAAGAGACTGGATTTAATTCCATGTAGGATTATTTATACTTATATGGAAACTGTGATTCCCCCTAGAGTGCAAACTTCAAGAGGACAGAGACTACGTTTATCTTGCTCACTCCATACCTGATTTGCATTTTAAGGCATGTGCTGGCTGATTTTTCCCTTTCTTTATCGTCATCATTATTATTACTATTCTTCTTACTCTGAGAGGTATGTAAGAGTTTTCCCCACCAACTAAAATGCAAACGACTCAATGGCTTGAGTCTGGCCCTCTTCTTCTGATCCTCTGCCTCCCCCATAGCTGTACTCATGGCTTGTAGAAAGTTCCTGGGCCAGGAATCTAACCCAGGCTGCAGTTGTGATCTGCACACATCTGTGGCAACATCAGATCCTTAACCTGCTGTGCCACAGGGGAACTTCCTCTTCTGACGCCTCTAGGTGTGGCGGGCCAGCCTCAAGACCACCTCCAGTGATCCTTGTCTCCTTGGGTAGTCCTCTTTCACACTGAATCAGGGCTGTCACTGCAAGCCTAGTAACAGGGTAGGAGGGATGGGGTGTGACATGCAAGCCTGGGCCATTACAGGCACTGCAGCATCCTGCTTGGTCTCTTGGTTTCTTTCTCTGGGGGAGGCCAGCTGCCATGCCACGCGGGCACTCAAGCGGCGACACGGAGAGGCCCACATAGAGAGGAACTGAGCCCCCAACAAGAGCCCACCGCAGTTTGGCAGTCACAGGAGTGATCCATCTCAGAAGTGGATCCACCCCAGCCAAGCCTCCAACGCTTGTAGCCCCAGCCAACGTTTGCAAGTCCTGCAACCACATAACTTGCCGTGCTGGGCCAGAGCTGCCCTGCTGGGTCCTCCCCACATTCCTGACCAACAGAAAGTGTGAGAGAGAAGAGATGATTGTTTTTTTTAAGCCATCAAGCTTTGGGTGATTTGTTAGGCAGTATTCAATGAGCAGAGTGTGGAGTACAAGGTCATGCACAGCGTAGTGGGTGAGAACACAGCTGCGAAAAAGGCCCTTTACCCCTGGGACAGCAGGTCAGAAAGCAGGGGAAACAAGGAGGGGGCAGCTAACACTCTGCCTGAGGGCATCTAGGAGTTGGGTCTGAAAGAAAAGACCGCTGATGAGACCACTGAAGAATAAACGTAGCCAGAGTTCCCTTTGTGGCTCAGTGGTAACAAACCTGACTAGTATCCCTGAGGACCTGTGTTCAATCCCTGGTCTCACTCAGTGGGTTAAGGATCCTTATTGCCACAAGCTGTGGTGTAGGTCACAGACAGGGCTCGGATCCCACGCTGGGAACTTCCATAGGCTGAGGGCACAGTTCTAAAAAGCCAAAAAAAAAAAAAAAAAAGAATAAATGTAGGGGCAGCATTTGTCACTTACTATCTCCCATGAAGACGACAAAAGAAAAGCCAGGATATCCAACCAAAACGTTTGTGCAGGAATCTAGAACTTGCATAACCTCCTTTTACAGAGTGAAAGGGCCTTGAAAGCTTGTTTAGCCTAACGCACCACAGAGTCGGGGACAGACGCTGCCCTACTCCAAAGCTGCTTGGAGGCAGCTTCGGGGGGGCAGGTCGGGGGTGGTGGTGGTGGGGCAAGTAAGTGAGGCCCTGGGGCCCCCAGAGGGAATCAAGTCAGGACAGAAAGCCCAACTGGGCTCGAGTCAGGGCCCCGGGGCTTTGTGCATGAAAAGTCCCCTGCACACACGTGTTGCGCGGAATGAGACCGTTTGGGTGACTTCCTGGGGCTTGGGCACAGCGGCTCCCAAATCCGCCCTCTTCTCGAGATGCCTCGCCTTTGCCAGAGCTGGCACCTCACAGGTGGCAATGTGGAGTCATCTCAATGAGCTGCGTGAGGCATATGCCCAGCAAATTATTTATCCTCAAACAACCCCCTCCTGGCACATTTGTCTGGCTGCTTATTTGTGTAATTAATTGATGTCCTACAATTGAAATCTGCTGAATTCTTCTTTCAAAATAAATGTGATCTGGAGCTCCCATGCATGGAAGCAATCAAAGCAGTGCTGTTGCAGTGAAGGCAGGAACAGGAAAGGGTGCTGGGACCCTGCCTCTCCTCAGCTTCCCACCGCTTCCCAGGAACCCTGATGTTCTCAAGATCTCATTTGGGTTCTGGAGAACCCTGATGTTCTCATAGCTTGAAAGCTTCGGATCAAGGGTATTCTAGAGACTGCCGCCTAGTTTAAATATAATCTACTCTTTGTCTGTATCTGTGCTGCTCTGTTCTTCTGTGGCTGCTAACAGAGTCATCTTCCTCGTACACCGTGTTGTCACACATTTTTCCATGCTGAATGCCACTGGGAGGATCCTACTTCTCGGAAGTTAAAGTCCAAATTGTTTACTCTGTGTTGTCTCTGCTCCTGGACACTAGCCCCCCGTCTAGGTATATTCCCTCTTCACCGTCCCCGTGTGTCCCCTCTCCAGACCCCAAGTCTGCATCACCTCTATTAGGACACCTCCCTGTCTCCTCTCCCATCCACACAGGCGTTGCTTAGACTCCACTTCCTGGGGACTCCTCCCCCCACCCCCAACCTAAGATGTTTTCCTCACCCCTATTCCATTAGCCACCCTATCTGGACCAGCTGTTGACCCTTAAAATTACTATGTTCATTGTAGCACTATTCACAATAGACAAGACATGGAAACAATCTAAATGTCCATCCACAGATGACTGAATTAAGAAGATGTGGTATATATACACAATGGAATATTACCCAGCCATAAAAAAGAACAAAATAATGCCATTTGCAGCAACATGTATAGAACTAGAGACTCTCATACAAAGTGAAATAAGTCAGAAAGAGAAAGACAAATACCCTATGATATCACTTATATCTGGAATCTAATATGTGGCACAAATGAACAACAAGCTCATGGACTTGGAGAACAGATTTGGGATTGCTGGGTGGGGGGGAGGAAGTGGGTTGGTAGATGCAAACTATTGCATTTGGAGTGGATAAGCAATGAGATCCTGCTGTATAGCACAGGCAGCTCTATCTAGTCACTTGTGATGGAACAGGATGGAGGAGAATGTAAGAAAATGAATGTATATACATATGTATGACTGGGTCACTTTGCTGTACAGCAGAAATTGACAAAACATTGTAAATCAACAACTACAAAAAAAAAAAAACAAGAAGTCACAGAAACACAAGCGGTGCCAGGAACTTGAGGAATGGTCTAGTTCAAGCCCTTATTTCATAGATGAAGAGAGTAAAGGCCAAGAGTTGAAGTCACTTGCTCAAGTTCACACAGCTAGTTAGTGCCAGGATCACACAGAGTCTAGTTCTCCAGACTTGGTTGAATGCTCTGGGAGCCTCTTGAAGGCAGAGACTGTGTTTTATATGTCTTTGAATTCCCTACATGTAGTAGTGGTCAGTTCGTGTTTGTGACCCTGTGGGTTGATTGGTGGTCGAGGACTCCTTTTCATTTTCGAGGTTAATAGGAAGCCAGTGCTGAGGATGAAGGCTCAGAGGCAGCAGCTGCAGGAGAGCGTGTCTGTTCCCCAAGCTACAAGGACCAGATCCTGCATCTGGAGGGCACGTCCCTGACCCTGAAGCTGTGCTTCTCTGAATGTTAACCTTCTGGTCTGTAAAATCAGGATAGTGTGAGTATGAATGTAAAGTGCTTGGCACCTAAGGACCCAGTAAGTGTTTGCTACTTTCAAAAAAATCACACGACTCTTATTTCTTCCACTTTATTGCAAAATTTAAAAAATTTAAAAAATTTATTTTTGCTATAAAATTATTCTTTTATAGCAAAGTGGAAAGAATTTTACGCAAACAGCTGTCTACTAGCCACCTGAATTCTGCCATTAACATCTTACTAAAATTGCTTTTTCACATATTTATCCATCTCTCTATTCATCCATGAATCTATTGTCTTTTAGTGATGCATTTCAACGTATTCGCAGACATCAGAACACTTCCTCCCCAATACTTCAGCATGCATGTCATTAACTACAGTTCAGGCTTTGTTTCGATTTTTTCATTTGATGTAAAATTTAGATACAATGAAATGCATGAATTGTAAGTAGCCTTTTGCTGAGTTTTGACAAACCCAAGTTCCTGTGCATCCAAACTCCCATCAAGACGTAGATTTCCATCACCACAGAAACGTCTTCCTATCATTTCCCATTTCATCTCTGCTCGCTCTCATAGAGGCAACCATTGTTTGGATTTTTTCTCCACCCTAAATTATCTATTAGAGAGCATCATGTAAATGGAATCATAAACTATGTACTCCTTCATGCAAGGCTCCTTTTTTTTTTTTTTTTTTTTTAGGGCTGCACCCATGGCATATGGAGGTTCCCAGGCTAGGGGTCTAATCAGAGCTACCGGCCTACGCCACAGCCACAGCAACGCCAGATCCGAGCCGCATCTGCGACCTACACCACAGCTCACAGTGATGTCGGATCCTTAACCCACTAAGCAAGGCCAGGGATCGAACCCGCAACCTCATGGTTTCTAGTCGGATTTGTTTCCACTGTGCCACGAAGGGAACTCCTCATGTAAGGCTCCTTTCACTTGGCATAATGTTTCTGAAACCCATCCATGATGGTGTGTAATTAGTGGTCCATCTTTTTTTGTTGCTGAGTAGTATTCCATTGTATGAATATACTACCATGCATTATCCTGCTAATGAATTTTAAATAAATGCTAGTTATCTTCCTTCTTTCCCTCGTGGCTCATCATCAATGAAATCAACCACCACAAAACTCAGCTTGAAGGGCTTGAATGTACCCCTCCCTGGGCCAGTAGGAGAAGATGCTTCCTAACAATGAATCTTCAGTTAGTTCTTTCCTGGCTTAAGTCAGCACATAGATAGAACATCATTTGGGTAGAAGATTCTATTTTAATTTCCTCCCAGGAGATCTCTCACCCTGTCTTATTCTTATTCAGAGCATTTTTTTCCTAGCTTCCTCCACCATGAAATGAGTTGGAGCCAATTAAGAGCCTTCTGCTTCCTCATCAGTGATATTTATGACGATGGAAATATTTATGATGCATGGAGAGGAGAGGGCTTGGGTCAGGGAGGAGACTGAGCTTTTGCTGTCCTTGTAAATGGGATTTGTCTCCTGCTTGTTTTTGTCAGGGTTGTAAAAAGGAAGAGTGCGCATCGTATAGTTTAGGGTCGCTTTTCTTCGCCCCTTTAACCTTTGCATTCAGGCTGGGGATTAATCGGTGATAAATGCCTTCTTATTACTGACCTCCGTGCTTGGAATGAAGGAGGCATTTTGGTTTTTCTGGACTCATGCATAGTGTTACCTCCTTTTTCTGAGCCTGCCTGCAAATGCCCTGTCCAGGCTACAGCTATAATGTCCTAGGTAGTCATTTTAAATCCGGTGACAGAAATCCTGCATTCTGTAAGAGGCTCAAGGGCTTCTGAAATGCATCTAAATGCCTCTGCATAAATAAGAAAGGGTCAGAGTTATGTCATGTTCTTGGCAAATTTGCTAGGGCAGCAATCCCTTCACCTCAAAATATCCATTTTTTAAAAAAATGTACCCCTCCTGCGTGCTGTCATTCCTGCCTTCCAGGAACGGCCGTTTCCTGACCAGTCTAAACGCTCCCGCTGGATCCCATGCCCTCCCCCCCAGACCAGGCTCGTGTTCATCCTCAAACACTCCATTGCGAATGGTTCTTCCACGTCTGCCCACAAACTGTTTCTCTGTCTCCTAGATATTCAGGTATACTTAAAAAAGAAATATATAGGAGTTCCTGCCGTGGCACAGTGGGTAACGAATCCGACTAGGAACCATGAGGTTGCGGGTTCGATCCCCAGCCTTGCTCAGTGGTTGAGGGATCCAGCATTGCCATGAGCTGTGCTGTAGGTCGCAGATGCGGCTTGGATCCCGAGTTGCTGTGGCTCTGGTGTAGGCCAGCAGCTGCAGCTCCAATTGTTGGACCCCTAGCCTGGGAACTCCATAGGCCGTGAGAGCAGCCCAAGAAAATGGCAAAAAGCCAAAAAAAAAAAAAATATATACAGGAGTTCCCGTCATGGCTCAGCAGAAACGAATCCAACTGGGAACCATGAGACTGTAGGCTCGATCCCTGGCCTCACTCAGCGGGTTAAGGATCGGGTGTTGCCGTGAGCTGTGGTGTAGGTAGCAGATGCAGCTTGGATCTGGCGGATCTGGCGTTGCTGTGGCCCTGGTGTAGGCCGGCAGCTGTAGCTCCGATTAGACCCCTAGCCAAGGTCCAGGTGCGGCCCTAGAAAAAGACAAAAGACAAAAAAAAAAGAAGGAAAAGAAATATACATACTGAATACACATTTTTAAAATAGATACAGTTATGGCTTCTTTGTGCCAAGCTGCCCTTTCACATGCCTGCCCCCTCTTCTCTTCACCTCTGAATTTTTTTTTCATTTTTTCAAGTTTTAGTGACGTATAGTTGATTTACAATGTTGATTTACAGATGACTTCTGCTGCATAAGGGAGTGATTCAGTTATATCAGTTATACATGGACACACACCCCTTCTCTTTCAGATTCTTTTCCCACCTAGATTATCACAGGATATTGCGTAGCGTTCTCTGTGCTGTATATACAGCAGCATTTCTGGAAATTCTTGAAAACTGTACTCACTGCCTTAGTTTCGTTCTTGTTGGCTCCTTACTGCGTGGCCCACCCTCCCCACTGTGCTGTGAGGACCCACAAGGCACCTCTGACTTCTCAGCCGACCACGTGTGGCGCAGCCCCTCTTCATTCCCGCCTCCTTCCCGTCCCGGGGACCAGTCCCCTCCCCGTCGACGTCTGTGACTCAGCAACATCCCCATTGACTTCCCGGATGCCTATCATCCTGTCTTTTCCTTTGTTGGGCTTTATTCTTCCTTCCACATCCTCCATGTGGTCATTCCTCAAGACGACATCATACCTTCCCCCATCACAGTGTCACTTCTCCCTGGGGACAGCTGCATCCCACATCTGTATCTAGCTCCAACCTCCCTTCTCATCCTCAGACCCTCATGCCACGCTGAACCCTCGATGCCTCTTCCTGAGTCATCTTTCACCGAAACCCACCTTCTCTCCTCTCCCAAGGAAAGGGGTATGAAACATGGGTTCTGCCCTCCGGGAGCCTATCATTTAGCCAGAGACATAAGGGCAGGGTTGAGAGTGTTCTGTAACAAACGCTGAGTTAATTAATATTAAAGGTGATGATATAACAACAGTCACACCACATGACAAAACACTAAAGAAGCCATGGCTGCTTGCTCAGAGTGGGAAGTGGGGGCACAGAGACCTCCTGACCTTGGCTCAGCAAGTTCAGGAGTGAGGGCAGAAAGGATGGAAGAACAGGAGAAGGGGAGACCACTCAAAAGACATTCTTTCAACCTGCACTCCACCACGCAGGTCACAATGCTACTTGGTAGTACTGCTCCCCAGGAAGACTTTGGAGGCTTTTTGAGAAATTGTCACAATGACTGAGGGGTGCTATTAGCCTTTAGTACCTGGAAATCAGAAATGATAAATGTCCTTCGAGGAGTAGGTTACTCTCATGCAAAAATTTGTCCTGACAGCAGCGCCAAGGTTGAACAGCACATGTAGTGACAATGGGGAATGGGACTCCCTCTTACTCCTCCTTGCCACTGCCGTCCTCCCAAGATGCGGGAAAAAAAAAAAGGAGGAGGTTTATCCTCCCCCACCCCCACCTTGGCTTGACTTTGTCAAGTCAAACTAGTAAAATCCACATACAGCGAATGGAATTACCCTGTATCATGGAAACCCGTGCCCAGTTGAGGCAAGACAAGCCTGGGGCACCGGCAAACTCAGAAAGGATACGTTCTGCTCTGATGAGCATCTTTGTGATTTTGCAGGCAGACACACTCTAGAAAGTTGCTTTTAAACATTTTAGCACCCATTCATGTTTATTGTTAGATCAAAAAATAAAATTTTATTCTGAATTTCACCTCAAGTCAGTCCCTGTGTCATTGTCAGCACTTGGGGTCAATGAAGACATTAACTGTAGGACACATAAATGTGTGACCCAGGAGATGTGGGAAATAGTCATGATGCTGAGGCGACTCCTCTCCAGGAGACAAGACTGGAAAGGGTTGTAACTGGGAAACCTGTAGCCTAATCAGTGATGCTCTATCTTGTCTGGGGAAGACTGGTAGCAGATGACAGGCCTCTTGGTCAACGAAGGCTATCCAGTAACTACTATGTCCCAGGCTCTGGGCTGGACGCTGGAATAACTTGCAAACAGGGCAATGTCCCTGCCCCCGGGGTGGAGGAGAGGGGAACAGACACAAATACTAGAGACATGACACATCCGCCCAGACAGACAGACATAAAAAAGATTACAGGTCAGTAGGGAGCCCAAAGATGAGGGTGAGTCTGAGAACAATGGGGCAGGTGTAGCCAGCCTTCTCAGAGAAGGCAGGTGGAGAATCTTGATCTCTGGTATTTGATGACTGGCTCTCCAGAATTGGAGGAAAGCCCCAAGGGCTAAAGGGGGCAGGGTCAGCCCTGAACCAAAGGCCAGGCTGTGAGCAGAGGCCTGACTTGACAAGGCAGCAGGAAGACGCTGGTTGGTCACCAGGAAAAGGGCTGAGGGTGTGGTCTTGGCCTTATTGGCTGTTGGACTTGCACGGGGCGTGGTCTGATTTAAAAGAATTTACCAAGGTGTGGATGAGGTGTGGGGGAACCACAGGGATGTCGGGCGATTCCACAGCTGATGGGTGGAGCTGTTACCTCCCTAAGTAAGTCCTAAATGAAGGGGAGCGAAGTGGGCCCCGAGACCAGGAAGGACAAGTGTAGAGATGACAAGGTTGTCTCCAGAGAAACCGAAGGGCATGACGAGCCTGGGTCCTCCTCGCAGCGAGGCCACCTGGAGTAAATACGGTGACTTTCCTTCCCCTCCTTCCAGTCTCCTGGCCACTGGCATTGGCCAAACCCCGCGATAAGTCAGAGAATAGAGGGCAGGGTCTGAGAGTTGAACAGAAGATGTACAGCACAGGGTGACCAGTAGCCAAGGACACAGGCAGTCCTGTTACTGGAAGGAAACCCTCCATTGTAAACAAGAAGCCTGGGCCGCATGGAATTGGCTGGCTTCCTGAAGGAAGAGGATCTAGGAACCAGCCTGGATCAGCCTCTGATGTGATTCTTTGACCTTGCCCACCTAACTGCATCAGGTACCACCATGCTCCTCTTGGGGTCTGTCTGCCTCTTCCCATCCCCACTGCCACTACTTCTGGCCACCACCTTCTGTGCCGTTTCTCTGATAGCTTCCTGCCTGGTCTTCCAGCCTTGGCCCCCCCACCAGTCCTCTCTCCACCCTGCAATCAAATCTTTTTAATGTGCTGAACTGACCGTGTCATTTCCTTTCCTAAAACTGCCTCGCCTTAGCATCCAACATAAAAGTCCAAACATCTTACCATGGCTTATGAGGCCTTTCATGGTCTGGCTCTGGTTTACATGTCCTTCCCCGTTTCTTGCCAGTTCTACGCCAATTCTCCTCCTTCCTTCAGCCAAACTTTCCTTCCCAAATCCAGCTCCTTAAGGTCCAGCCATCAGAGCAGCTTTCTGACCTCTCTCTAATCCCAGGGCCTTTGCACATGCCGTTTCTCCACCTGAAAGTCAGGAAGTCAACTCTAACTTGACTAATTTATTCTTGTTCCTCATTCCTTCATTCCTGCTGCCCTTAGCAGGAGTTCCATGCCTCTCTTGCCTGCTCCTATAGCACCCTGACCCTGCTCAAATTGTAATATTTATTTGAAAATTTAATCAATAGCTATTTACTAAATACCTGTCATGTGCCAAGCCCTTAACCACCCCAGGGCCTTTATTCATGCTGTTCTTTCTGCTTGGCACACTCTTTTTTTTTTGTTCTTCATCTAACACTTATCCTTTGGGTCTCAGCTGAAATATAATTTCCTGTAGTAAGTTCTGCCCCCATATTCTCTCCCATGGCATGCTGTAGGATTTGGTTTATTTGATAATGGTGTCTCCCTCTCCACACCTGGGAAGGTGCCAGATCTGCTTCATCCACCACTGTATGCGCCTTCCTAGCTCAGAACCTGGTGTTCAGTGGGCCCTGATCACATGCATGATGAGCAGGGGGAGGCAGTCTCGTTCTCCCATGAGACCACGACGAGGAGTGAAATAAAGCATGACTGTGTGCTCCAGGGGGCGCGTGGGGCCTGCAATCAGGCAACTTGAAGGGCCCTGCTTGAGAAAAATACAATAAACAAACCTAGGCGTGAAAGTGGATTTTTATTTAGGTTGAGAAAAGAAAAGACAGAAAGATGAAAAAAAGAAATGACAACAAATTGTAAGACTTTTAAAGCTGAAAAATTCCACAGATACCACAAGATACAGAAAGTAATACAACGTTCTTATTAATTAACCGCCTAGCACAAGGCTGTAACACTTTCTTCTGAATTTTTTTTTTTTTTGTCTGAATACTCCTTTATCACTTTTTTTTTTTTTTGCCATGCCTGCCACATGAAGAAATTCCTGGGCCAGGGATCAAACCCTCACCACAGCAGCAGCCCAAGACACTGTAGTGACAATGCTGGATCCCCAGCCCACTGCCACTACAGGAGAACTCCTATCACCTCTTTATATAACAACAATTTTGTCATATTTTCTATATAGAGAAAGGAAAGAGGATGAAGTCTCTCCTCTAACATGATAAAATTAGATTTATTACTGATGGTTGGGATGCATAAAACAGGTCACTTCACAACCAAACATACTTGCTGTTTGTAGGACCGCTACAGTTTACAGCCTACAAACATATTCTGATAAGTCGTATTTGGCATAATTGTCCTCATAAAGGAAAAAAAAGAATGGCATAGAATTGCAATTCAATACTGGATGTTCCTAGTGTATATGACTAGGTATCTGTGAGAATGGAATCTTGCATTTAGAATTTTACATATCTGATGATTGGAAGAATTTCTGTAGGCTAGCTTTTGGCTCTCTACATTTCAGATCTTGTTTCTCTCCACTACCCACATAATTCCAGGGCCAGTTTCCATAGGACACATTCAAATCCGTTATAATCTTTGGCCCTGCTCCTTAGTGCCACATGCCAGTTGAGAAGGCACCATGGATAATAGGAAGATTCCTGGAAGCCATTTCCACATTGAGATGGCTAGCAGAAACTTACTTAAAAAGTGACTGCACATAACCAAAAAAAAAAAAAAAAAAGTGGATACTCCAGAGTTCCCTGGTGGCTCAGCAGGTTGAGGACCTGGTGCTATCACTGCTGTGGCTCAGGTCACTATGGTGGCTTGGTTTTGATCCCTGGCCTTGGAAATTCCACATACTGTGGGCACAGGGAAAAAAAAAGTGACTGTAAACCACCTAATATACCCCACAAAGTGCAAACCCAATTGTTTAACTGCCCCTTAGCCAGATCTCATAAATGCCACTTCAGTGCCTCCTTATAGTGGGACAGTGTGAGAGCCTGAGTGCAAAGCGACAGCATTCTTAACCAAGTTGTGGTCAAAAGAGCTCACTTTTGCGAAGTTTACAAAAACCTGACCACGTGAACAACACGGCTAGGGCCCCTTTCAGAACTGGAGCTAGTGGGAGGCCCCACAGCTTATGCTTTATTAACTTCAAGGTAAATTTGCCTCTGTGTGTCTTCCTTGTTATTATGTGTTGCCCCTGGCACCTCTCCTGGCACATAGCATAGCTGTCCCCCCTTATCCTTTCGCTTTCTGAAGTTTCGATTACCCACAGTTAGCTGCATCTGAAAGCATTAAATGGAAAATTCCAGAAATAAACAATTCATAAGTTTTAAATTCCCTGCCGTGATGAAATCTCGCGTGTCCTGCGCCATCCCGCCTCCTCCCACCGGAGACATGACTATCCCACCTGTTAGTCACTTGTAGCCACCTGGCTCATCAGAATGATGTCATGGCGTTGCAGCGCTTGGGTGCTAGTCACCCTTATTTGACTTCATAATGGCCCCAAAGCATGAGAGTAGCGATGCCGGCCACTGGGATGTGCCAAAGAGAAGTCATCAAGCACCTCCTTCAGGTGAAAAGCTGAACGCTCTCCGCTTCATAAGGAAAGAAAAAAATTGTATGCTGAGGTTGCTAAGATCTGTGGTAAGAATCAATCTTCTATCCGTGAAATTGTGAGGAAGGAAAAGAAATTTGTGGTCGTTTTGCTGTCGAACCTCAAACTGCAAATGTTAATGCCACAGTGCGTGACAAGGGCTTAGTTAAGATGGAGAAGTCATTTAATCTGTACTCGATATCTTGAGAAGGAGAGAGGGAGGGAGAGATCGTGTTCATATAACTTTCATTCTAGTATACTGTTATAATTGTTCTATTTTATTATTATTATTAATCTTTCCTATAAATCTGTGCCTAAATTTATAAATTAACTTTATCATAGGAATGAACGTATGGGGAAAAAAACATGGTAATATAAGGTTTGGTACTGTCTTCAGTTTTTTTTTTTTTTTTCTTTTTAGGGCTGCACCTGTGGCTATGGAAGTTCCCAGGCTACAGGCTGAATTGGAGCTACAGCTGCTGGCCACAGCACAGCTACAGCAATGCTGGATCCAAGCAGCATCTGCGACCTACACCACAGCTCACAGCAATGCTGGATCCTTAACCCACTGAGCAAGGCCAGGGATCGAACCTGCCTCTTCGTGGATCCCAGTCAGGTTCGCTAACGGCTGACCCACGATGGGAACTTGGTACTATCCCCAGTTTCAGGCCTCCACTGGGGGGTCTTGGAATGTATCCCTACCGATAAGGGGAAACTACCGTAGTAATAAATATAGGCTGTATGGGAGTTCCCCTTGTGGCTGAGTGGTAACGAATCCGACTAGCATCCACGAGGATGCAGGTTTGATCCCTGGCCTCGCTCAGTGGGTTAAGGATCTGGTATTGCTGTGGCTGTGGTGTAAGTCACAGACACTGCTTGGATCCCGTGTTGCTATGGCTGTGGTATAGACCAGTAGCTGTAGCTCTGATTCGACCCCTAGCCTGGGAACTTCCAGATGCTGTGCATGCAGCTCTAAAAAGACTATATATATATATACACATATACATATATGCGTGTGTGTGTGTGCGTATGTATATACATGCTGAGTGAGGAAAAGTGTCACTTGGCCTCATTATCTAGGCGATGTTATTTCCCCCAGTAGATCTCATTGCGTTGATTTAAAGCTGGTGCTCAAGAAATAGTTGCGCAGAGTTATTGGAGGCACCGGGAGGGGGGAAGAGGGGACTGCGTGGCTGGACGAGCTTTCCTATCCGCTCGTCACTGGGCCAATAAGCCAACACCAGCACATTGGCTGCCCTCATTAGCGGTGAGGCTGCCCTGGCTGCCCTCTCCGGGTAGTTCTAATTGGCTCCAATCAGGGAGAGCCGGGGCTGGGCTTTGTGAGCACCGACAGCAGCTGCACCGTCAGAACGGCAGGTAGAAAGGTCACACGGGCAGCACCATTTCCGAGCGCAGAGTAATTACGGACAGAACTCATCTGGCTTTCACAGCGAGACGGAACAATCTTTATTTTTCCAGCCCTGCTGCCGGGGGCCTTCCATTTCTTGCTGCCATTTTCCTCCTTGTCTTGTGTGTGTGTGCGTGTGTGTGTGTGTGTGTGTGTGTGTGTGTGTGTGTGCGCGCGCGCGCGCGCAGGGTCTCGTTGGCCTGAGGATTTCCACAAATATATTTCTTCATGGCTGTGGGTCCAGCAACCAAAAACAGTCTGAATGCCCAAGGGCCTCCAGGGGTCTCCAGTGCTGGAGAATTCGAGATCAAAATTCCAGAGAAAGGAGAATGGGCTGCATTTCTAGACCAAAGTGGAGGGTCACTGGCGGCCAGTGGTTCCAGTGTACTGGTGTGTATGGGAACCCAGTGGTCTTCACACTTTCTTGCAGCCACTGAGCAGGTGCAGCGCATCTGCTGCACTTTAGGGAAATCGTCCCTGACCCCCAGGCCGTGAGTCACTTCTCTTTGTGGAGTGCATGAGCATTTGGCTCATGTCTCTATTACAAGATTCACCGCACTGTATTTTATCTGTTTGCTTAGCCATCTGCCTTCCAAGATGGACTGTCAGCTCCTCGAGGGCACTGACCAAAATCATCCATATTTATATTTCTTGGTTTATTCCTAGCTCAGAGCCTGGCACTAGGCAAATATTTATCCAGCGAGTCTCCAGACAAAGGGCATGGAGGATGTTGGTAATAATAACATGCCCCGATGTGGGCATAGAGTGGTACAGCGCTAGCCTGTCAAAGTGGCCACGTGTTGCCTTTGGAGTCAAACTGGTTTAAATTCCAGCTTCACCACTATGTTCATTAGGCTTCGGTCTGGCTGTAAATGGCAGAAAACCGCAAATGAGGCTGGCTTGACCATGTTGGGGGTTTACTTTTTTTTCATGCAAAGGTTGAGGGGTGGCGACCTCGAGATGGCTGAGTTGACTCAGTTCTGTGGAGTCAGAGGGGACCCAGGCTCCTTCTGCCCTGTGGCTCTGCTGGTGGCGGCCTTGGTCGTGGCATGGCTCAAGCTGTACCCCTCCAGCTCCAGCTCGCAGGTCAGCGTTCCACCAGCAGGAAGGAGGGAAGGAGGGAAGGAGAGAAGGCTGACATTTCCAGGAAGTTGCATATTCTGTTTTTGCTTACATATTGTTACGCGTGATTTAGTCACACGGACTCACCTAGCTCAACAAAACCTGGCAAACACGGTCTTGGTTCTGGAAGGCCACAGATTCAGCTAAGAATGGGAATCTGTTATATTATAAGGAGGAGAAATTGGATTTTAGAGGAAAATATTCCCTGTCATAGTCCCTTACTAACCATGTGACTTTGGGGAAGTGAATTAACCTCTCTGAGTCTCTATTTCCTCATTCAGGGGCTACAGGAATGCAAGCAAATGCCTTAGCAAAGTGCCTGGCGCTTCCTAAGGGCTCAGTTATTATTATTATTATTACCGTGGTGCAGCTAGGCTGGCAGGAGGAGGTGTCCCTAGCAGAGAGCGTGTGTACTCAGGGTGGGTACTGAGTCCACTGGTACCTCTTACCTGCTCTGTGACTTGGGCCTTAGTTTTCTCATCTATAGAATGGGGGTAATAACACTACTTTCTTCATAGAGTTGTTAGGATTATTTGAGGTATTTATGTAAAACATTTTGCACAGTACTTAGCAATAAATACTCTGTCACAGTTGGCTTCTTCTACTATTACCAGTCCAGGCAGGCCCTGAGTGACCTTGAGATGGGCCACGAAGGGGATGATGGAGAAGATTCCATAGGATTCTCTCTGGCCCTCAGATGCCAAAACTCAACTCTTTCTAAGGGGGCGGAGGGAGCCAGGAGGCAGCGAATTAGCCTGGCCTCCAGTGACCGCAGGAGTGCGCCTGCTTTTTGAATTGCCTCCAAATGGAGCCGACTTTAAATGCAAGGGAAGCGTTCTCTGCCTTCCCGCCTGTTTCCATTTCCCAAAGCTGTTCAGCCGTTCTCCGCGACGGGGGGCTTTTCCCGAAGGGCTCAGGTAAGAAACTCTGGGAGGAGGAGTTCCAAGAGCAGGAGGAATTTCTGGCCCAGGCAGAACCGAAGGGGTTGTGCCCAGGCTGCGTTTGGGTTGGCACTTCTGTCCCCTCAGGCAGAAGTTGCAGGGAAGCAGAAAAATATGCCAGGATCAGGTCAGATGGCCTGCAGCTTGATGGAATGAGCAAGACACACCATTTCTCTTCTGCTCAGGCTCATGGGGTTAGCGGCTAGATCCCCCGAGTAGCCTGAGTGTTTAGTCTCAGGAGACCTAACGCTCAGTGGCTTGAGAAGCGCTGGAAGCATGGACCCCCCCCCCCCCCGCTCCCCTCAGGTGGCTTGTTGTTGGTTTTGCTTCTTGCAGTAGCTGGAATGGGACCCTCTGTCATTTACCTGCTGTGTTCACAGGCTGCTTGCTCCCCAGTGCTAGCTGAGTAGCTGCCAGGGGCCCCTGAAAGGCAGGAAAGTCTGGGTGGGAAATCGGATAATCACGCCCGGCTCTGGTTTGCTGGCTCCTGTGCATCCTCCCCGCTCAGCCTTCCCTCCACACTGGCCGCTCCATCAGTCTCTACGGCCTCAGGGTGGCCCCTGGGTACCCACCTGTAAACGGAGCCCCTGTTTGATACCAAACTCCCAGCCAAATCCAGAACCTGCTGCTTTTCTGCAGTCTGCATAGGAATGTGTCCCTTGAAGTAAAAACTTGGAAACAACCTAATGACTAAGGAAAGAATGATGGTGCAAAGGGGGGGATCCTTCCCTTCAAGTGATATTATGCGCCATTAAAAAAAATAGGATCTCGAAGATTATATGGTATGACCTGGGAAGATGCTTATGTTATGATGTTAAATGAAAATATACAATCTCATCTTTGCCATGAGTGTAACTGTAAAAATTATATGCACATTTGCACAAAACCCAAAAAAGGCACGCCAGAAAGAAAAATTGGGGTGATAGGATTGTGGGTACCATTTTCTCTTTCACGTATTCTGACATTGACTCCTGCTGTGTGTGCCTGTCCTGCACGTCCACCCCATCCCCCTAAAGGGAAAAGAAACTCAAACCACTGGAATTTGCTCGTCTGGCTCCTTTGCCTATTTTGATATCAACTTTTCAATCGATATTCTCAGGAAAAGCCATGACTACTTTAAGTTGAAAGCAAACCCCAGATGAACCCTGTTCAAGTCTCTTCCTGGCAGGTGGTGACTGATGAAAGCAGATCCTTAAGGGTCAAATCAATCCTGCCCTTGCACCGACGCCTATAAACAAGGGGTGGGGGGAGAGCCTCAGGTGCTCAGCATCTGAATTCCAGGATTGCCTCCTGCAGGCTCCCCTGAAGTAGGCCTTAGAGGCGGGGCTGGTTACTGTTTAGAGCCAGGAACAAGCTCTCGACTCTCTGGAGCTGGCTGAGTGAACTGGAGAAATAAGGAATTATCACTTAGCAATGACCCAGAATTTCAGGGGCTGCTTTAATACCATTCATGCCACCAACTTATTGTATAAGCCGGAGCGAATCACTCAGCCACTCTCCAGATTAAGGGGACCGAGTGTAATCTGCCTCTAAATGGCTGCTGGGCAGGAAAACAAATGACAGCCATGGCACCGAGCACTTTGCCAACAGAGAAGCAGGTCTATTGAAAAGAGCGTGGGATCTGGAGTCAGAAAGTCTGGATTCAGGCCAAGGCTCCGCCACTCATGAGCAGTATGACTTGAAGCTAATAGCTTCTTAGGTTTAGTATTTCATCAATAAAATGAGGATAATACTCTCTATTCAACTGGATCGTGGTGAAAACTAAGTGAGCTCAGGTCTGAGAAAAAAGCTTTGTATATTGTAAAGCATATATGTTAGTTGGCTGGTTCTGCCATAAAAAATGCTTAGACTAGGTGGCTTAAATGACAAAAATTTATTGTCTCATAGTTCTGGAGGCTGGAAATCTGAGATTAGGTGTCAGATGAAGCATTGAGGCCTCTCTCCTTGGTTTAGAGATGGCCGCTTTCTCTTGCCTTGTCTCCCTCTGTCTGCCTGTGTTGTCTGTGTCCTAATCTCTTCCTCCTCTTATAAGGTCACCAGTCATATTGGATTTGGGGTCACTCTAATAACCTCATTTTAACTTAATTACCTCTATAAAGACCCTGTTTCCAAGTACAGTCACATTCTTTTTGTTTTTTGCATTTTATGGCTGCACCTGCAGCATATGGGAGTTCCCAGGCTAGGGATTGAATCGGAGCTGCTGGCCTACGCCCCAGTCACAGTAACACCAGATTGGAGCCTTGTCTGTGACCTATGCCAAAGCTCACAGCAACACCCAACTCTTAACCCGCGGAGCGAGGGCAGGGATCGAACCCGCATCCTCATGGATCCTAGTCAGATTCTTAACCTGCTGAGCCACAACGGGAACTCCTACAGTCACATTCTGAAGTGTTGGGTTTAGGATGTCAACGTACTAATTTGGGGCAGATTCAGCTCATAACAGTGCCATATAAATCCTTTTCTGGACCCACCCAGGACTTTCCATCATGGGCATTTGGAAGCCTTTGCCAACAGAGAAGCAAGTCTATTGAAAAGAGCATGGGATCTGGAGTCAGAAAGTCTGGATTCAGGCCAAGGCTCCGCCACTCATGAGCAGTATGACTTGAAGCTAATAGCAGCCTATATCGTCTTATATTTCTGGAGGAGAGAAGTCTGAAATGGTCCTGTTAGTCCAAAGTCAAGGTGTTCACAGGGCTGCATTCCCGTGCCCCCACATGGAAATCTCCTATTGATCAGAAGTAGAGGCCTTTTGCTGCTGTTGCCTGCCCAACTTAGGCACCACACCCCTGTCCAGGAAAGAAAACCACTCCTTGCTTTGGGGAAACCATTCCCTGTGGTTCAGGTGGGGCTGCCCTCACCTCCTCCAACACAGGGAGAACAACTGTCCTCAGTCTGGCCAATGAGAATAGACCGCTCATCCTTGACACCAGTGATTGGCCCAGGGTTGGGCACATGACTCAAGCACAACCAATCAGAATGTGCTGCAGGCATGGATATGGAAGCCCAAGGAAAGCCGCTCTACCTTCCTCTTGGATAGCAAGGCTTACCAGTAATGCTGGAGCTCCATTCAGCCAGCCTCACAGGGGCAAGGAGAAAGGTCACCACCTGGGGAAAACAAAGCCAATGTATCATATGAAACACAGCTGATGGATGTGAAGGTGAAGGGAAACTTAAAGACAGAGTTTGAGCCCCTGAATCCATCTCTTTACCGAAGCCAATAAATCTGCTTACGCTCCTTTGTGGTGGGTTTTTGCCCCTTGTGGTGGGAAGAAAATCCTGCCTGTTGTAGCAGGATTTATACAGAGCCTCCTCGAAGAGAGTCAGCCTTTCTCGTGCTCAGCCTATCCTGTTAGCCCTGGCTGGAGCCCTGATTCTTACAGGACTGAATATGGGCAGAGTAGGGGGACCCAAATCCCTCAAGGATTGTCTCGCCAGTGACAATAACAGTTTGCATTTGGGTTTGGTGTGACACTGGGGCTCAAGATCCACTGAGGGGGATGGTTTCTCCAATTTTCGCTTTTGTTTAGGCGTGCAAAATGAGAGCCTGTTCTGATTTCAGGACCTTAATGAAGGTTTTCTAACTCAATTTTCAGAGATAATAAACGGAGTCATCCCCCACCCCCGAACATTTGATCTGCGGTATCCTCCGTTTCCTTTTGCACAAGGTACTTGAATTTTTTCTCCTCTGCTATGTAAGCCTGACAGCTTGGGTTTCTCTCCCTGCTTGTGTGATATAGCACGAGGGTTTGGACAGGAGCCTGATGGTTATTCTTTTTTTTAATGTTTTTGTTTGTGTTGCTGTCACATTGCACCTTCTTAAAGGTTGCTTCTTGTCCTTTGAGGCAGGTTTTTTTTTTTTTTTTTAAAGTGGCTATGTGTCTTAGGTCCTATCTGTATAAAGAGCCTTTTATTATTGATGAAGGTACACTACTACAGGAGATGCACTGGCTTATCCAGGTCAAGAGCTGGGCACCATTGTCCAGGCTGTGTTCAGCCTCTAGCCCCACAGTGATATGAATACAAAGCAGTCTTCATTGCAACTGTTCAGCACACAGACCTTAAGCCAAGTGCAGTGTATGGCACGCAAGATGAGATCCCCTTTCTGCTTTATCTTCTAGGAAGCTAGTTAACCCAGAGAAGGAACCCCAAGGAGAGAACTTGGACTAGTAACCCCTATCTTCTACCTTTTTGTTTCTCCTAAGATTGATAATGACTATAATATGTGGAGATCTGTTAATGTGCCAGGTACTTTAGGCGCTTGACATACATTATCCACCCCCCCCCCCCCCCAAAAAAAAACCACAAAGAAACAAAAAATCTCAAAAGAACTGTTTGAGGTAGGGAGTATTCTCATTTTATAAGTATAAACTCAGAGATGTTGAGAGTATACCAGAAAGAAATTAACAGTGGCCCTTGACTTTTGAGAGGTGGCAGGTGCCCAGCACGCAGTGGGAGCTGCTGGGTGGCCTGCAGATCCCCAAAAGTTACCACAGAGGGATCCTGGGACAGGCTCCAGGAAGGTGGCCTCTGACCCTTCCAAGTTCCCAGCTGCCACCCACAAAGCCAGACACATTCCCCAGTGGGGTGGCAGGTGAATGGCTCCGTCACCTTCCTGAAACACCTGCCGAGTTCATGTTAGATTTCATCATTTTTGTCGATTACATTTGTTAATATAATCTTGGGCCCGTGGGTCTTACAAGATGTGGGTCTGAGGTCAAACTATCATTTGGTTTATTATAATAGTTATTCCCAGGCATTACACATAATAAACAAAATGAAATACTTATAAAATTCTTAATTCAAGCCCCTGGGGCCAGTAAGCAGAAGTTACAGTTCTTTCCTGGTGCCATAAGTGAGTTAAATTCTTAGATTGTTCTGAGTTCAGCATGTTGGTGGGTCAGCCAGGATGAGAGATATGTGTTGCGGTGTGGCTCTTAGATCCAAAAGCTAAAGCCCTTTTTAACTGTTTTTCCAAGTACAAGGAAGCCAGTAAGTAGGGATCAGACATGGAAGGGCTAGGAATTGCCACTGATCTTTATTTTTCGGCTTTGAGACTCTTGCAGCCTTACAAAGTCCATTTCTCATTCCCTCCATGAAGAGAATTCATAGCAGAGTCAGAAACAGGAATGTGCAAAGGGAAACTTCCAAGAAGATACCATGGTTGCAGGCTTACCTGGGTTGTTTGCTGGTATGACGGGGCCAGTGCTCAGGCACAAGCATTTGCTCTTGTAAATGTGTTTGCGTGAACTAGTAATGCCGACCCTTCCACATGGGGGAAGGAGAGGGTGATGCCTTGTCCTTCATAAATGTTTGCTTTACCTGATTAGTCTCTCCAGTTACACACATCTAGAAATGAGGCCAATGACGGCCAGAGCACAAGGCAAGTGTGACCTGTGTTCCTCAAAATCCTTCGTATTGTTCCTGTGGAGTGACAGCTGTTACCCGTCTTGGATATATTCTGGCTCTCTTTTTCCTGGGGGACACACTTGGGCCTGGATTTGAACACGTGTCTGCGCCTGTGGGTTTTCACGTCTTAATACCTGGCTGCCCTTTGTCCTCAGCTTTGTTTCTCTCTTCTTCTTTCATTCTACTTTTAAATCTCACTCTGGCACACAGAAGACTTTGCACATGAAAAAAAAGCCTTCTCTGGGCAGGTGTAGCCTGTGTTGGGCTGCATGGCTTAGTGAGTAGATAATGGACTGAATTTTAGCTCCTGATTTCCCTCTCACTATGTGCTTTTGTGCAGTGAACATCCTGCACAACTGGATGTGGTGGCCCTGTTGATGCTTGCCACTTCCCTACATCTTTGTTAGCTGCAGAGCAAGGCAAAACATAACATGAACGGATGAATGAATGAAGGAGACATAGCGCAGTAGGCTGGTCCCCCACTGCTAGGTTGGGAGGAGCAGGTGCTCACATGAGAGTGTCCTTTACATCTGGTGGAGGGAGGGGTGCGTCCTCACGGAGGAGGCTGTGTGAAAAATGCAGATCTGTGGGAGTTCCTGTCACAGCTCAGTGGAAAGAAATCTGACTAGCATCCATGAGGATGCAGGTTCCATCCCTGGCCTTGCTCAGTGGGTTGAGGATCCAGTGTGGCCCTGAGCTATGGTGTAGGTCTCAGATATGGTTCGAATCTGGCATTTCTGTGGCTGTCACGTAGGCCGGCAGCTACAGCTCTGATTGGACCCCTAGCCAGGGGACCTCCATATGCCACGGATACGGCCCTAAAATTAAAATAAATAAGTAAATTTTAAAAAAGCAAAAAAAAAAAAAAAAAAAGCAGATCTGTTTGCAGATGGACCAAATGAAAACTGCAGGCCAGGCTCCCGGAGTGAGAGTAAACCTGGCCTAGGCAGGAATTCAGACTGGATTTTGAGAGGCCTGGATGTGACAATTTTGGAGCAAGGTCAGTGATGGGATTTGATGCTGCCAAATGGTAGCTGGGATAGACAGCAAAAGCTGTCATTACCTGACCAGAGCCAATGCCTTAGGAAAGCTGGAGGGAGAGGAGAGGAGGACGGTAATAATGGTGTATTTTCCGAGGTCTGGACGAATCAATTTAATCTATGGTGACTTTATTACAAGTGCTTCCCTCCTCCGTTGGGTAAATATTTGCCGAGCTCCGCCTGTGTACCAGGTGCTGTGGTATAGAGCTCATCACGGGGCACACAAACACGTAAAGCAGCAGTTACCTGCTGGTCTGATGGGTGGTGGTACAGCAGTGCAGAGTGGGCTTGGTCAAAAATGAGTTAATAACGGGGAAAAACCAGGGATGATACCCGCTTTCTGTTTCAAGTCGCTACATGCATAAGAATACTCTTCGCTAAGACGTGAATCACAGGCACCACAAACTGAGGGGCAAAGAAGCGAGTTTGCTGGATGTAAGAGTCTGAGTTCAGCATCACCAGGCTGCACTTGAGGTGGGACAGCAAGAGGTGGGCAGTAGACAGATGTGCCCCAAGAAGCCGAGCTCCGGGAGGGCGGGTACTCTGCCACCCCAGTAACCACAAGAGCACCGGCCTGTGTGAGGTGCTCTCTATTTGTGGAACGACTGTGTAACTCACACGGGGAGTCCCACCCCACAAAGGCCTCGACCATCGCCCCACACCTGTCTTGATGCTGAAATCAGACCTTATCGCACACGCTGCCACCCTCACCCCCAAACAGAGCTGACTTCACAGCGCATTAACGAGCTGTCACATAGATGTTCAATAGATTTTTTTAAAAAATTTGATTTTGTTTCTATTTTTTACTTTTTAGAGCCACACCTGAGGCCTATGGAAGTTCCCAGGCTAGGGGTCGAATCGGAGATATAGCTGCTGGCCTACGCCAGAGCCTCAGCAACATCAGATCTGAGTGGCATCTGCGACCTACACCACAGCTCACGGCAATGCTGGATCCTTAACCCCCTGTGCAAGGCCAGGGATCGAACTGCATCCTCATGGATGCTAGTCGGGTTTGTTACCACTGAGCCATGAGGGGAACTCTGTTATTAAATATTTATTAAGGGTAAATAGATATGCTAATGTATTATGAATATAGCCATTAGTTGAATAGATACTATCTTCATGAAAACTAGACATTTGTTACATAGATTAGTAGATGACATTGCAAAGATTTCCAGGGGCATTAGGCTGTTGTATTGTCCCCCAGAGAGTAGAAACATAAATATTTCTTCACTCCTGCCCCTCTTGCTCTCTCGCCAAGAACTGCCTGGACATTCTGGTTAATGGAGGTGTTCATCTTTGGCTCGCAGCCCACCTGCCCCAGTGAGCACAACGCAGGCCCAGCAGTCCACCCACAGTGGTCAGCAAGCCTTGTCTCTGTGGGACCAGTTTATCCTGCCATCAGTGGAGCTGGGGCCCAGGCGGGTCTGGGTTGGACATTCAGACTCTGAGACTGGGCAGGGGTGGTGGGAGAGGGAGAGAAGGAGCCGAGACCCTACAAAGCCCTGAGGATTAAGGAGGGAAAGAGGTTCCCAGGCTAAGAGTCTAATTAGAGCTACAGCTGCCAGCCTACGCCACAGCCACAGCCACACCAGATCTGAGCTACATCTGTAACCTATACCACAGCTCAGGGAAATACCAGATCCTTAACCCACTGAGCGAGGCCAGGGATCAAACCCTCAACCTCATGGTTCCTAGTTGGATTCGTTTCCACTGGGCCACAATGGACTCCAACAAACAGTTCTTGAATGAAGAAAATCCCTGCACCTCCCATCAAAATGGACCCCCTGCTCTAGTAACTCCAAAGTAATTCAGTTTCCAGAATATGCCATGTGCTTTTTTTAATTTTTCATTAAAAATTTTTTTTTGGTCTTTTTTTTTTGCCATTTCTTGTGCAGCTCCTGTGGCACATGGAGGTTCCCAGGCTAGGGGTTGAATCGGAGCTGTAGCCACTGGCCTACACCACAGCTCATGGCAACGCCGGATCCTTAACCCACTGAGCAAGGCCGGGGATCGAACCCACAACCCCATGGTTCCTAGTTGGATTTGTTAACCACTGAACCATGACAGGAACTCCTGCCATGGGTTGTTTTTTTTAATTTGTTTTCATCCATCCATGTATCTACCTTTGTTCACTCAACAGGCCCAGTGCCAGAGCCATTCCCGTATATTGGGTTTTTATTATGGCAACACTCCCCTTCCAGGTACCACAAATATGCGGACATACTTTAGAGTCACCACACATCCCGCCAGACTGAAATCTCCTTGACTGGGTCTGGCCTCTGTCTTGCCCTGAAAGCCCAACCCTGACTGGAAGCTGAGCCTGGCTGAGACACAACTGTTACAGGCCTGCAGCTGCTCATGGGGCATCCCCTTTTGTCCTGGCATCATGATACAGTGGCAGATGGCTTGACAGCCAAGGGGGCAGCTGAAGAAGAGGAGCCTCTACAAAGAGGCAACATCATAAACAAAGGGGAAAGCAATGGCTTCTTGCAAACCCTGCTGGGAATTTAGAAAGCTACAGGAAACTGGCCCAGTGGTTACAGAACCAGGCCTAGAGTTCTCATCTGGACAGAGACTTTTTAAAAAATTAATTGATGTTTAATTGAAGTAGAGTTGCTATACAATATTATATAAGTTGTACACTATAGCAACACAATTTTTGAAGATTATTCTCCTATTATCATTATTGTAAAATATTGGCTGTATTTCCCACATTGTACCGTTCTTTCCTTGTCACTTATTTTATACCTCATAGTTAGTACCTCGTAAACCCTCACCCCTATATTGCCCCCCGCCCCCCTCAGCTGGTAATTACTAGTTTGTTCTCTGTATCTATGAGTCTGCTTCTTTTTTTAAAAAATTATATTCACTATTTTTTTTTGTATTTTTCAGTATTTGTCTTTGTCTGACTTATTGCACTTAGCCTAATGCCTCAAGTCTATCCATGTTGTTTCAAAGGGCAAAATTTCATTCTTTTTTGTGGCTCCGTAGTATTCCATTATATAGATGCACCACATCTTCTTTATCCATTCATCTGTTGATGGACCCTTAGGTTGCTTCCATATCTTGACAATTATAAATAATGCTATTATGAAGATGGGGGAATCTTTTTGAGTTAGTGTTTTCACTTCTTTCAGATATATAGCCGGGAGTGGAATTGCTGGGTCATATGGTAGTTCTATTTTTAGGTTTTTGAGGAACCTCCATACTGGCTCCCACACTGGCTGCACCAATTGATATTCCCACCCACAGTGCCCGAAGCTTCCCTTTTCTGCATGGAGACTTTGAAAGGACTAATTTCACTTTTGGCAACTGCCCAGCAAATGTAATATCAGGGGCTCCACAGGAAAGACATTCCCCCCCTCCCTTTGTTCTCGAGCTTTCTCTCAGAGTACCTAACCCATCTTCTTCAAAGACTTCACAGATATAAATTTATTCCTTACTTGTAAGAGTTTTTGACTCTTGGAAAATAATAAATATCTCTGGGAGGGGTACACACTAGGTCTAATCAGAGTCAGGGGAGATTCATCTACCTCTGCTGTGGTAGGTACACTAAGAAACGAAGAGGAAGCCACCGTGGGATGTTTAGGGGAGAGCGTGGGAAGGACGCTGGCTGGAAGAGACAGCAGGATAAAGGGGCAAAGACAGCCAGGCATTTGGGAATTTCAGAAAAGTCAATATTCTGCCCTTCATAAATCTGGCAGAAACTGAGTGCTGCCACCTGCTCTGGGACTTCCTGCCATTTACTTTGCCTGTTGCTCAGTTCATGGTCAGTAAAGTAGTGGCTGTTTCACGCATTCAGCAAGGACTGTGGCTAGGTCAGGTGGCACCAGGGGCCATGGGCACTCAGACAGACCCGGATGAAAGGACCAAACATCTGTCACTCCAGAGATCCAGGTCAGACTTGAAGCACTCCTCTCTTTAGACCATTTGATGGATTTGGAAAGTGCACAGGCTTTGCAGTGGGACAAAGCTGAGTCAAACCCAGACCTGCTCCTTACTAGCTGTGTGGCTTTGCGCAAGTCAGTCACCCTCTCTGAATCCTGGCTTTCCCAAGATCATCATAGTTAACACAGAAGGTTGCTGTGGGAATAAATGAGAAAGGTTTGTGACATGCCTAAAACAGGATCTGGGATGCAGTAGATGCTCCAAGACCACTGAAACCCCCCCTGCCCCAGCCCGGCTCTTTCCTCTTGCGTTTCATTAGCAGATCCTTTGTTTTCCTAAAACATCCCTGAGTATGAACCTTGCACCACTGAGAATCTTCAGTAAGTGGGGTAAGACGTATAATGAGGAATTTCTAGGGACATAAAAGTTATATCATTTTTGCACGCTTATGAAACTATCAATCAGCTTTAGTGACAAGCTTGCATAGCTGAGCGGACACCACCAGCTTTCTGCTGCTTCTCCAGATTGAATTTTATTTTTATTAAGAGCAGAACAATGAGTCTAATTTTCCTCGTCAGATACTAAAGAAGACAAATTAGCTAAAAGGAATTCTGCTGAAACTGTATTTAGTACTTGAGATCCTGAGCCCTCAGATAGAGCCTCCTGTGTGACCTTGAGAAGCCATGGACATGCTCACAGCTGGATCCCAGCCTGATGTGATCACAGCTGGCTCAGCAGCATGGGAGCCCCAAGGCCATGCTGGGCCCTGGTCAGCAGAGCAGCCAAGCGGCACATGTAAAATCAGAGTCACCCTGGGCATTGATAGCAGACATACCACCTTCCAGAGCAGTGTGTGCTGTTTGGGGACACATGGCTGCAAAGGTCGTGAGGCCTGCCACCTACATGGGCCCAGTTCAAATCCACAAACAGGCACTGAGAGCCTACTGTGTGCTGGGCAGCGTTATATGTGGAGAGCAGGAAAAGGACCACGGCATGGTTTCTACCCTCCCGAGTCACTGAATACAATCTCGGTCAAGGATTCTTCACTTTTTGGTGCCTTTGGAAATCAGGGGAGTATGGACCTCTTCTTGGAATAATGTTTTAAAATGCGTAAAATGAAATAAGATAAAGAAAATCAGTTTGATCAAAACATATGCGGTCTCATGCACACACAGAAGAAGGTACCATTGCTAATACGGAGGGGTGAGCAGATCGTGATGGCGGTGGAGGTCTGGAAGCTTGTGGGGGCGCTGTTACCAATGTCCAGGGACAGAGATGGGGGAAAGGCAGTCCATGCAGTGGCAACAGCAGGAGCAAACGCTCGGCAACAAAGATGTGCAGGTGTGTTAGGGAAACGAAAGAGTCGAGGGAGGCTGGGGCTTGATGGGATACATGGAGCGCCCCCCCCCCCACTTTTTTTTGGCTGTGCCCGTGGCATGCAGAAGTTCCTGGGCCAGGGAACAAACCTGAGCCACAGCAGTGACCACATCAGATCCTTAACCCGCTAGGTCACCAGGGAGCTCCACCACTGAGCCCCTGTACCTGGGTCCTCTCTCTTGGAGTTGAAACAGTAACAGATACAGACTAAGTTTGCAGCGACTTACTCAGCCTTCTCTTGGACTACTAGTAATGAGAAAGTGAGCCCTTAGCATCTATCATGTAGCCCTGATGGCTAGGAGGTTCAGAGAAGCAGATGGAGGTGAGGGAGGCAAGGAAGCTCTGGGAAGAGGGTGCCTTGCAGCAGCTCCATTTCATCCCAGGAGGACAGCCGTGCCGGGAGTCCCCATGTGCAGATAGGAGTAGCCCGCCATCGGCAACTGATACCCCCTAGGTGATGCTCCCAGCTAGCCAGTGTCCCTCTGTTGGAACAAGTTTCTGGCAGAAATGTCAGAAGGAAAATGTGCAATGCAACCCTGATTCTAGGCGCATATCAGCCCTATGTTGTTTTAAGTTCTGGGGGAAAACTGGAGTCTGTCTGCAGATTAGGCTTGTGCCCGAATTGCACCCAACCTAGAATCCAGGTGAGCCTGGAGGGACCACACGCCCAGTGAGAAGTTGGGCCAGCCAGAGCTTATGCACCCGCGTGGGGAAAATATATCCCAAAGGCCATGGACATAAGTAGTGGCAAGTAAAACATAAGGAACCAAAATATATAACATGAGTGGCGCCGAGACCAGCAGCTGTAGTGGTCAGATTCTGCTGTGACTGAAGCCAGGACTCCAGCGGCCTTGGCTGGGGCGGAGGACACCCACCCTGGGCTCTGAGCATGGGGGACAGTGAGCGTGAGCATGGGGCAGCATGTGCTGCTGAGGGGAAGCGTCTCTGGTCTGCAGATTGTTCCAGACACCAGCTAAGGACTTGAGGACCATGCAGGGAACCTAAGCTGTCCACGTTCTCTTATGTCATAGAAGACGGATGCGTTGGAGACAGTTCCTGGGTGCAGGGGAAGGGTCCTGCCTGGGTGCTTGCGTCAGGTGAGTGTGATTGCCCGTGAATCATTTAATTTCTCAAGCCTGTTCTCTCCTCTATAAAATGAAGATGCCGCTGCTGATTTCACCTCTGGCTCTAAGGTTTAAATGAGATGACCTTCCCAAAGCAGCCCGAGAAAGCGGCTGACAAACGACGTGCTCAATGAATGTACACTTCTCTCCCTTTTCTCCTTCAGAAGACACTTTAGAGTGTGTAGATTTTTGCAGCTTTATGTAAATTTATGTGAGGTGACATTCAATGAAATCGTTCGTCTGTATGATCCCTTTAATTCTACCCACAGCTTCAGTAAAATTGAATTTTAAATCATACACTTAACTTAATGGTACAACTTAGATGTCAGGGAAGAAAGGAGAGAGAGAGAGAGAAAAAAAAATCCACTCCGTATTAAGAAGAAAAGACCTTAGCACTAAAAATAACTATTTGAGTGATGAAAGAGCTTTTGTTCAATGGACTCTTATCCTCAAAAAAAAAGTTTTAATCCGAAGATTTACATTCAAATAAGGTTTTGAAAGAACAAATGGCCTTGATGTGGGGGCCTGCCAGTTCATATTCTTTTTTCTTAATGACTTTTCCCCAACTATGTCTCATGTATCTTACCTTTTTTTTAAGTTGGTCTTATTTTACTCTATGAGTATGTTAAAGGCCAAGTGAAATGATTACTCTTACAAAGTAGAACCTTTGGACAATTCTGGGAGATTATTTGGGGCTTTAGATTTTAAGTATTAAGAAAAAAGATGTCCATCTATATTTTTCGAGTGATTTTCCAAGCTGATAATAGATTTAACGTATTATAAATACTGTAAAAAATATCAAAAATATAGAAAACTATAAAGACGAAAGTAAAAACTGTCCCTCATCCTACTACCCTGAGGGTAGGATTGATAAGCAAATTTGATTGATTTACAAGAGCATTTTGTACATCGAGGATGTTAACTTTATGTGGGTCAAATGCGTTTTCATAATCTGTCCTCTTTCACTCAACCTTTTAAGTTTTTGGCGAGAAGAGATAAATTTTATATTGCAAAATCTACCAATACGTTCTATTCTGATTTTTTAATATTATACTTACAAAGGTCTCACCATCCCCAAATGAGGAATAATTTTACTTATTTTTCTATTTTTACGGCTTCATTTTTTTATGAGAACTTTTGATGATATTTCTGGATTTTAAATTGATATTAAAAAATGAGGTTTGGATCCAAGCATACTTTTTCCAATGGCTAGCCAGTGTTTTTTCACCACCATTTATTGAATAATCTATCTTCTCTTTATTGATTTGAAAAGTGTTACTTTTATAAGGTACTTAACTGCCATATATACCTGGAACTATATAGCAGTTTTATGGTCTTTGCATTCATGGTCAAGTCCATCCAATCTCTTAGCTTTAATGACTGGGACTTTAAAAATATCTGGTTAAGTTAGTTTTCCATACTATTATTAAAATATATGCATATGTATACACATATGTATAGAATCAATGTCTTCTAAGAACAAAGTACTTTACAAAACAATATTTTTTAGAAATGCTGTGTAGGAAGGAAGAAAGGAAGAGTAGGAGGGAGGGAAGGAAGAAAGAAGAAAGGAGAAGAGAAGAACAAAGGAGCAAGAAAGGGGAAGTATTTCGTTTTTTAATGATTAAAGCCATGAGTGTGGAAAGGACTGCCTTTAGCTATTCTAGATTAGAATCACTCGCTCCAACTGGCTTAAAGCAAAATGGAAACAAGGGAAGGAAGACAAATGTCCTTTACGTTGCATTGTAATGTCGAAAAATTGGCACAATTCTTCCCTGAAGAAAATTGTCCCTTCTGAAAATAAAGGAGCTAAGATCTATGTAAGAGTGGCAGAAAAAAAAAAAAAAAAAAGGATTATATAACAAAAGAGAGTCATTTGGGAGGTCATTCTCTTCCCCGGAGCCACATGCTTGACAATCTTGGACCAATTGCAATTCCATCATTCCTCTGCCAGCCCGGAGCGTCTGGAAGGAAATGCCAGTCTGCAGGCTAGTGCCCTTGTAGAGCTTCTCTGCACCTCGGGCCGCGCCTCTCCATCCTCACCTCCAGGGGACGCCGTGGAGGCCCAAGCTTGCCTGAGCTCCTGGAGGCTGATGTGGGCAGCCGTGGGCCCAGGGCTGTGGGAGGGATCCAAGCGTTGAGAGAGGCCCACAGTTCTGCTAGCACATGGCCAAGCTCCATGTTTGAATCATTTGCTCAGCAAGCAACCTCGCACATCACTCCCTGAACTGTTTTATCTTCTGAAATAATGAAGGGTCATCTTTCCTCTCTAGCTTATTTACTCCTAACTCAAAAAAGTCAAAACTGAATGCATTGGAGTTCCCGTTGTGGTGCAGCAGAAACGAATCCGACTAGGAAGCATGAGGTTGCGGTTCGATCCCTGGCCTCGCTCAGTGGGTCAAGGATCCAGCGTTGCTGTGAGCGGTGGTGTCGGTTGAAGATGCAGCTTGGATCTGGCATTGCTGTGGCTGTGGCGTAGGCCGGGAGCTGTAGCTCTGATTGGACCTCTAGCCTGGGAACCTCCATATGCTGTGGGTTTGGCCCTAAAGACAAAACAAAACAAAACAAACAAAATGAATGCCTTTCCCCCCTGTGTGAAATGAAGACTATGGGGTAAGTTGAACACAGTTAAGCCTCTGGTTGGGGGCCTGGTCGTGATTCCTCGGCATTTATTAAGGGGAAGATGTACTTGGATGGAAAGACCTTTTGATGTGGAATCAAAAGACCTGTGTTGAGATTCAGCTCCACCATTTAATAGCTGTGACCCTGGATAAGTCATGAATTGTTTCTGAATGTGTTTCCTTATCAGCAAAAAGGCATCATAGGGCCTGTTCTGCCTGTTTTCCCATGGCCAGAGTGAGACCATTTATTCAGCAGATTCGTATCAGGCATGGAGGTAGATCCTGGGGCTGTAACAGCTACATGAGACAGACAGGGTCTAGGTGCTCCTGGAGATTCCGGTCTGGAGCAGAGGCATGGGACATGAGTGGCCAGAGGTGAAACGGCAGAACAAGTACAATGGGGAGTATAAAGTGTGCTGAAGCAGAGTTTTACATAACTGAAAAAAAAAAAGTGTGAATCATGAAAAAGTCTGGAAGGATGTGTATCAAACTGTCAACAATTTTCTATAAGGTGGGGTAAGAAAGACCTTTACCTGTCTAAGTTATGTATTTATATATTATTTGCTTCACAGCCTGTATTACTTTTGTACTTACAAACAGACAATAAAATTAAATTTAAAAAATACTATTCGAATGTTCTCAAGAACGTGAAAATATTGTGTTTTGAAATTGGGCTTTCATGCACAGTTGATTTCTTTTGCTGTAGAAGGTTAAGACTTGAGGAAGGTAAAGAATGAAGTTTTTCTTTCTTTCTTTCTTTTTTGCAAGTAAAATCTCTATTACAGGAAAACAAATAGCTCCCAGGACAGGCTGAGAGGGGGAAGAAGAGTCCCCCTTTCTACTGTCCTATACGTGTTTTTATCCTTTAAAGACGGGGGGTTACCAATGCGGGGTCCAGAGAGAAGTGGTTTTCTCCCATTGGCCTTGCCCAGTTACCTATTTCAGTCCTTGTCCAATAGGGGTCTTAGGGAGGAAATGTCCCATAAGTCTCATGGTTAAGAATGAAGTATTTCATACTTCAAACAGAAGCCAGGAGTGGGCAGCCCCTTAGCTTAAGATCTGCCAGCAACGGCAAGTGTGAGGGTGCCTTGGGCCGCAAGGACAGCCCAAGGATTGAAGGAAGCATTTTCTGAAGCCCTCACAGCATCCTTCCATGATAGTCCTGCACCAGGACTGGCAGGTCTGGCATACCAGGCTTAGCAGTAAATGAAACAGAACCAGCAGAGGGATGGCAGTGATGATGTGGGCAGTGGCCATTTTCCATCGAGAACTGGCCCAGGCTCAGAGGGCCAGACTTGGCACCTCTTCTTTATGAGGAACAAAGTTCTGCAAGGTCACCATGCACGATGCAGGACTCGCACCCTGTGCTCTCAGGCAGCTCACATGGTCAGCCTTTGTCAAACACGAAGAGCACACAAGCCACAGCGCTTTGTTTTAAAATGAGTAAAAGCCAGGGCTTCCCCCTCCCCTCTCTCTTCATTTTCTTTTTCTGGCTCTGAAGAGTCTGTGCGTACACAGCAGATGGCTTTCTGACGAGGTTCAAACTCATCCCGTCTTTGGGGAAAAAAAACTACAGCAAGAGGGACTGTTATTCCAATCTGATAAGGTTTTCTATTTTCAGCTAGAAAAATGAGTGTCTGTAAGTAGAAAAGGAAAAAAAAAACAGGGAAGTGGAAGGAACAAAAGCAGTTAATACTTTACCCGAGAGATGGATTGGGGAGTTTTCAGTGGTGTAGATTCTGTTTACCTCTATGCACTGTTCTCGCACACTGTCTCCCAGAAGCCCCCCGGAAGACAGTTCTAAACAGAAAATACACACCCAAGGGTGGGTGTGCACCGGCTTTAGGTCAGTGGTTACATGTAGGAGGGCGAGAAGGGATCGGAACAGGAAAGAGTTTAAAAAGGAACTTCAATTTTCTATAATTTTTTCCCTTATGTTATTTAAAAAAAAAGTGTGCTTCCCCTACTCCCCTCCATTGGGAGCCACTAGTTTACTATATCTGTGAGTCTGCTTCTTTTGCTATATTCACTAGTTTATTGTATTTTTCAGATTGCACATATAAGTGGTATCATGCAGTATTTGTCTTTCTCTGACTTATTTCACTTAGCATAATGCCCTCCAAGTCCATCCATATTGCCACAAATGGCAAAGTGCTGTTCTTTTTAATAGTTAAGTATTATTCCACTGTGCGTGTATGTGTGTGTATATACACCCCCCCATGTGTATGTCATATGTGTATGTATATATATGTATGGGGTATGTATATATACATACTATATCTTCTTTATCCATTCATCTGGACCCTTAGATTGTTTCTGTGTCTTGGCAATTGTAAATAAGGCTGCTATGAACATTGGGGTGCAGGTATCTTTATTAGTATTTTATTAGCATTTATTAGCATTTTCTTTCTCTTTTTTTTTGGATATATACCCAGTAGTGGAATTGCTGGGTCACATGGTAGTTCTATTTTTAAGTTTTTGAGGAACTTCTGCACTATTTTCCACAGTGGCTACGCCAATTGACATTCCCACCAACAGTGTAGGAAGGTTTCTTTTTCACCACATCCTTGCCAACATTTGTTATTTGTGTTCCTTTTTTTTTGGCCACACCCACGGCATGTAGATATTCCCCAGGCCAGGGATTGAACCCAAGGCGCAGCAGCAACCAGAGCCCGTGACAACATCGGATCTTTAACCCACTGCACCACAAGAGAGCTCCCCATGTTCTTTTTGATGATAGCCGTTCTGACAGGTGTGAGGTGATATCTTATTGTGCGTTTAATTTGCATATTTCTCATGATTAACAGTGTTGAGCATCTTTTCACATGTGTCTTGGCGATCTGTGTGTCTTCTTTGGAGAAATGTCTATTCAGGTCTTCTACCCTGCCCTGCAATATAGGGGTAGGGAATTCAGAGGTACAAACTATGACGTAGAAAATAAATGAGCTACAAGGATGTGTTGTGCAACACAGGGGATATAGCCAATATTTTTTAATCACTGTAAATGGAGTATAACCTTTAAAACCTGAGAATCACAGTGCTGCACCCTGTAACTTAGATAATATCTAACATCAATGAGACCTCAAGAAAACAAAACAGAACAAAAATATGCAAAAAAGTAACATGCACTCTAACAAAAATAATAAAAAATAAATGTGTGTAGCTGGTCCCTGAGCTTTGTTAGTTGTTAAGAACAGGGACTGTGGAGTTGGACTGCTAGGCTTAGGTTACCAGCTTTCCCACTTACAAGTTATATAACCTTAGCAAGTTACCTAACTGCTCTGTGCCTCAGCATTCTCATCTTTAAAATGGGGATAATAGGAGTTCCCACTGTAGAGCAGCGAGACAAATCCAACCAGTATCCATGAGGATGTGGGTTCGATCCCTGGCCTCACTCAATGGATTAAGGATCTGGCGTTGTCATGAGCTGTGGTGTAGGTCACAGATGTGGCTCCGATCTGGCATTGCTGTGGCTGTGGTGTAGGCTAGCAGCTGTAGCTCTGATTCAGCCCCTAGCCTGGGAACCTCCATATGCCACGGGTGCGCCCCTAAAAAAGCAAAAAATAAAATCGGGATATAATAGAAGACATGGGGTTGTGGTGAAGAGTAAATGAGTTCATTTTCTCATTCAACTGGTATTTATTGAGGGTCTGCTCTCTGCCAGGTACTGTTCCGGGTGCCAGGATATAGAGCAATGCTCAAAGCCCATAAAAACCTTTGTCCTTGGGAAGCACATATTCTAGAGAGAGAGAAGAAAGAAGCTAAATAATGGGGCAGTGGGGGGGGGGGGGAATAGTCTGTTATACAGGGATGAACCCAAAGGAGAAAAAAATGAAGCAAGAGAGCCTTGGTCAAGGTGGTTGGCATCCCAGATAGGGTGGCCAGAGAAGGCCTCACTGATGGGGACATTTGAACAAAGCTCAAACGAGGTGATTACTGCAAAGCCCCTAGCAGAGTGCCTGGTAATGTTGATAAATATTAGCTTTTTATTTTCTTTTTACAGCTGCACCTGCGGCCTATGGAAATTCCCAGGCTAGGGGTCTGATCGGAGCTGCAGCTGCCGGCCTGCACCATAGCCATGGCAACACCAGATCCTAGCTGTATAGCTGTATCTGTGATCTATGCTGCAGCTCACTGGCAACACCAGATCCTTAACCCACTGAATGAGGCAAGGGATTCAACCCACATCCTCATGGTCACTATGTTGGGTTCTTAACCCACTGAGCTGCAACAGGAATGCCAATGTTAGCTTTTTTTTTTTTTAAATCTGTATTTGAATTATATCTTATTTTTATGTTAATATATGGACATAGAGAAATGACTGGAATAAATAGCAGAATGCTCATAACACTTCAGAAATGTTGGTTGAAGAATGCTTAGGTGCATAAAGAAATCTTGCCACCAGGCGATACTGACCCAGAGAGGGGAAAAAAAAAAAAATTCAGCCCGAAATCAATGAATCAAAAGTAATTTATATTTTAAAGAGAAAGACATGAAAAGACATCAGTCATCTTCCTTGAAAATTGGGAACAGAAAACTTTTGAATATACAGAACTGGAAATGGACAACAATTCAGTATTGCAGAGCAAAAATGTACATGGCAGAAGAATTCTATTATAACCTGTTAAAGAAGAGGGAAAGAACGGAAGAAAAACTAATGGGAGAGAAAAAGTGAAAAGGAGAATGAAATTGGTGTGTAGAATGAACAATAGAAATGGACAAGCTGACACATATCTGGAAATATAGAAGGAAAATACGAAGTGACAGAGACACACACACAAAAAAATAGAGCAAGAAAAAGGCATAGAGAGAATTTCATGGAGTCTAATCCCCATCTTTCGGCTTTGGTGATATTGTCATTAAAAACTAAAATTAGTGTTGTGTTTCTGTGACTTCAGGATATAAATGGTGCAATATGTTGGCACTCTCTTTACTAGAAGAATATATAGAATTAAGGACACAGGGGCTTGCACCCCTGAGGAAGACTCTCAGACTTGTTTAGTCAGGCTTTTTTTTTTTTTTTTGGTGCTTTTTAGGGCCGCACCCATGGCATATGGAAGTTCCCAGGCTAGGGGTCGAATCCACTACAGCTACCAGCCTACACCACAGCCACAAGCAACACAGGATCCAAGCTGCGTCTGTGACCTACCCTCCAGCTGATGGCTACGCCAGATCCTTAACCCACTGAGAGAGGCCAGGGATTGAACCTGCATCCTCATGGATAGTAGTAGGATTCATTTCCGCTAAGCCACAGTGGGAACTCCCTTGTTTAGTTAGGCTTTAAATGTGCTAGAACATCCTCAGAGATTCCGCATGTGTCTGGCACCAGGAGAGGGTGAGCCCAGCATGGACTGTGCACCATCCAAGGCCCTCTTCCACCCCCAAATTACTCAAATCAATCAACTCACTCAGAGCATGCAAAATGTGGCAGCTTGAGCATTTTCCTCTGCAAATTTTTGGCAGAGAGATTATATTTATACACAGAACTCATCTAGTTTTTAAGCAAGCTCTTTTTTACTGAGAGTAGACCAACAAAATCACAGGCGGATTTAGTCAGGCAATCGCCTCAGAGATTCTGAGATGCAGACTAATAAGACGAAGGCACAAATATTCATCCCACCAACAAGCAGATGAGCAGAGAGAATATCACAGCATAAGCTGCAGAGGTAACAAGGCTGAGAAGCAAAGGACCAGCATCCTGATGAAGCTTCCTATACAGAAGAGCCAAAATGGAAATTCAGGCTAAATGCAAAATGCAAAACATGATTGGAAGGGAGCCCTGTAGAATGTTTCAGGAGTACATTTTGATCCCGGTTAGGTGAGCTCAGAGCAAGAAGCTGATTCCCTGAGGCCCAGGGGAGCTATGTGTAGGGAACAGCAGCCAAAGAGAAGGAAAATCAAACAGAATTAAGGATCACTCTTCAGGGAGAAGGGATGTAAGAGAAAGTGGAGCATCCAGGGAGGGGGCAGGCTTGTGGGGACAGAGAAGAGAGCGCTTCCATAAAACTTCTGCTGGAATATACAGAGGATGACTTTTCTGTGTGAGGAAGTCCCTGCAAGGAGTTTCCACATTGCTCATATCCCTAGGTCCAGTAGGTCCCCATGTAGTGTTTTAAGGAAATAAATAATAGAGGCAAAAATGTACCTATAAGATAAAGTTAAATAAATTGTGGCATAGGGAGTTCCTGTTGTGGCTCAGCAGTAATGAACCCAACTAGTATCCTTGAGAATGTGGGTTCGATCCCAGGCGCCACTCAGTGGGTTAAGGATCTGGCATTGCCATGAGCTGTGGTGTAGGTTGCAGATGGAGCTCAGATCTGGTGTTGCTATGGCTGTGGTGTAGGCTGGAGACTGCAGCTCCAGTTTGACCTGGCCCAGGAGCTTCCATATGCCACAGATGCAGCCCTTAAAAAAAAAAAGACAAAAAAAATTATGGCACATCTACATGCAAGAGTTATCACATAGTTATTAAAAATACCACAAAATATTTTAAATAGAATATGGACACTTCTAGTTAAAGATGGCAAGTTGAACGTCTATGCCTTTGGGAAACCCTACAAAATTACAAAAAAAGATCAAAAAGGCAAAACCCCATAAGGGTAAAGTACAGGAGAACAGTTTGGAGATACCTTAGAAATCTATACATAGAACTTCCATATGCCCCCACAATCCCACTCTTGGGCATACATCTGGACAAGAGTTTCTTTGAAAAAGACACATGCACCCGCATGTTCATTGCAGCACTGTTCACAATAGCCAAGACATGGAAACAACCTAAATGTCCATGGACAGATGATTGGATTCGGAAGAGGTGGTATATATACACAATGGAATATTACTCAGCCATAAAAAAAACCGACATAATGCCATTTATAGCAACATGGATGGAACTAGAGACTCTCATACTGAGTGAAATGTCAGAAAGACAAATACCATATGATATCACTTATAACTGGAATCTAATATACAGCACAAATGAACATTTCCACAAAAGAGAAAATCATGGACTTGGAGAATAGACTTGTGGCTGCCTGGGTGGAAAGGGAGGGATTGGGAGAGTTCGGGAGCTTGGGGTTATCGGATGCAACTTGGAATGGATTTACAATGAGATCCTGCTGAGTAGCATTGAGAACTACGTCTAGACACTTACATTGCAACAGAAAAAAGGATGGGAAAAAAAATGTATACATGTAAGTGTATCTTGGCCCCCATGCTATACAGCGGAAAAATAAATAAGTAAATTAAAAAAATAAAAAAATTTTTTTAATTAAAAAAAAAAAGAACAGGAGGACACCATAGCACATTAGAGATGTCAGCAAAATTTGAGAAGCTTAAAAGCAGACAGAAGAACATTGACTAACTTGTTATACCAAAAAATGACCGCTAAGTGCCCAGGGGTCAGGGGACCCCAAGGGCACTAGAAGAAAGCCAGCCTGCTCCTCAGAACCCCAGAAAGTGAGGGAGGTGGTGGTGGGTATCAGTGAAGCCGAAAATGTGGGCTGGTTGAGAGATTATAAAAATTACCTATGGAAGTTCCTGTTGTGGCTCAGTGGTTAATGGACCTGGCTAGTATCCGTGAGGAGGCAGGTTCAATCTCTGGCCTCCCTCAGTGGGTTGAGGATCTGGCGTTGGTGTGAACTGTGGTGTAGGTCACAGACATGGCTTGGATCTGGCTGTGGCTATGGTATAGGCTGGCAGCTGCAGCTCCAATTTGACCCCCCACCTGGGAACTTCCATATGCCAGGTGTATGGCCCTAAAAAGCAAAAATAAAGCAAAACAAAACAAGAAAGCAACCTAGACCCCAAGTTACCTTTCCCCGGCCTTGGGTCCATCCCCTCTCTTCCCTTCCACCCTGAGGAAGCCCAGAGGGTCCTGCCTGGCACCCACTGTAGGTAGGCACCCACTCACCAGCTACAGCCAGGGACAAGAATGGGTTAGAGTTTTTGCTTTCCGTTTTTCTCTACTTTACAAATTGTCTACAATAAATGTTTGCCACTTGTCATCAGAAAAAATATTTTAAAACTATAAAAGTAACATAGTCTTACAGTAAAACAAAATTTTAAAAAATGTTATTGGACTATAGTTGACCTAGCCAGTCGTGTTAGTTGCAGGTGTACAGCAAAGCAAATCAGCCACATGTATACTGAGATCCATTTTAAGAGTGCCGAAGGAGCACAGCTCGACGTCCCCTCCTACCCATCCCAACTTTCACAGACATAACCTCCAATTTATAGTTGCGTCGTATATTTTTACAGGAAAAAAAATATGTTTTAAAAAATAAATGAAAGCAAGACAGATTGGGATGAAGACCAGGAGATTTTCAGCTTTGTTCAAACTCAGTAAAGGAGCAGAGATGAAGACTTCCTTAGAGACTCCAAAAGGCTCCAGAGCAGGGAAGGGGGTGGGGGGAGGAGACCAGAAATGAATTCTGTCTTGTCTTTAAAGATGTTGGTCGAGGTAAAGGGGCCTGTGGTCTCTTAGCAACATGGTTCCGTCATTAAAGAAACAAGCTTTGACACAAAAATAAAATTAAAGAAATAATGAATAATCTTCCCTGTGATTCATACATTTGCCAGTAAAGTTCTGACTTCCTTGGACTTTTAATAAAAAACTGTATGTTTCAGCAGAACCATTTTTGTTACTGTTAATATTTGTCTGTACGAGTGGCTTAATGCCATAGCAAGAGAGAAGGAGCGGGGAGGGGAAGAGGGGGAAATTAGAATTTCTATCTTATAGTGAAAGATTGCTCTCTGTCTCTTCTTCTTTTTTTTTTTTTTTTGCTTTTTAGGGCAGCACCCGAGGCATATGGAGGTTCCCAGGCTAGGGGTCTAATCAGAGCTACAGTTGCCGGCCTACGCCAGAGCTACAGTAACGGGGGATCCAAGCTGCACCGCAGCTCACAGCAATGAGGGATCCTTAACCCACTGAGCGAGGCCAGGGATCAAACCTGCGTCCTTATGGATGCTAGTCAGATTCGTTTCTGCTGAGCCACGATGGGAACTCCTCTGTCTCTACTTCTAATAATTAAATTTTGAGATTGCATGCAGCCCTTGTTCTGCCTCCACAGTAAAATCACAGCTCTTCTTGCCTTATGCAAATACACAGATTTGGTTTCATCCATCACTGCTGGCTCTCTTGCCAAGGTGAACAATCTTGATTAAATTAAGAATTTCTAATGTCTTTTGTGCACTTAAGGAAATATATCACATATGAAATAGAGGTTGGCTATGTCTTCTACATAGGTTATCTGGGCTATTTCTTAGATCAAATTAACAAATTCAAAATGCTTTAATGTGCCAAGGGCTTCCTAGGGACTTCTATACTTGAATCATGACATTTTGTTAAAAGGAACTATGGAATGGATGTAGAAAAAAAATTCCTATTACACGGTGAACTGTACTTCAGAACATCGTTTTTCTTATAATGTTCTTTGGAAGTGTTTTTTAATATACTCAAGAACCTTGAGAAATTATAGAAGATAGAGAATGTGAGACTTACCTGAAATGTCATTAATGACTTTGCTCTTGAATGTAAAAAAAATCCAGCTAGAGGAATCTGGGGGGAGGCTGTTAAATATATTTTTGTTTTTACCAGAAGGCAGCAAATCCATTTTGTAGAAAATTACTAGATTGCTCCATGGTTTGGAGGGTTTTGCCTCAGAATTTCTGAGGCGGTAGGCTTATTTCCACCTGACACATTGCATTTTAAAGCTCTTTTCTTTAGAATTTGTTGCACAACACATCCTTCTGAGATTCCAGATACTCCAACACAAGCTTGTAGGGAGTGAGCGAGAATCTTTGATGGGGAGCTTTTAGGGTGAGGTGGGCACAGCCCTTCACCAGCTCCTCTGGGCCCAAAGGCCGCTTGAAGAGTCACACTTTATTTTGAGAATAAAGGGTGCACCGCACAGCTGGCCCCTTCTGCATGTGTGAGAGGTCTCCTCCCTTCCACCCCAAACTTTTCTTCTTCACTTTCGTTTACCCAAGTCTGGTGAATTTCCTCTCCATCTCTTTTTGTGGTACCTAAGAGAAGGTCACTTTTACTTTTGTAAAATAATCCAAGTCTGGAGTGAGATAAGAGACTCTTTGGTCTAATAAGATGTGAGAGAATCAGAATGAGGTTAAATTTAGCAGTGGTCTTTCAAACACCCCATTCTGAGCTCAGACCTCTGCAAGGGCTTCTACTCTGCTGTCTTCCAGCTTCAACATCTGAAGCTGCTTACGTTCTTCCTGCTCCTTCCAACTGCAGGACTGAAATTTGCTGAAATGACCAAAAACTGGGGCTAGAGCCTGGGGAGGATTGGAGACGGAAGAACTAAAAATGTCTAAGGGCCTCAGAGGAGGGAACTGAGGGGGTAGAGATGGCAGGGTCTTGTCTGGGAGTGGGGTGGTTGCTGTGACTGAGGGATGATGATCTTGTGGTACCCCCCAGGAATCTAGGACCAGAGCCCTGCCCTTGGGCACAAAGGGAGGGTCAGGATTTTGAAAAAATTTTTACCAAAGTATAGTTGATTTACCATGTTGTGTTATTTCTGCTGGACGGCTAAGTGACTCAGTTACATATATGCGCGCGCGTGTGCGTGCGTGCGTGCGTGTGTGTGTGTTCTTTTTCATATTCTTTTCCATTATAGTTGTATCACAGGATGTTGAATACAGTTCCCTGTGCTCTACAGTAGGACTTTGTTGTTTATCCATTCTGTATATAATAGCTCGTATCTGCTAACTCCCAATCCTTCCTTTCCCCACCCCTCTCCCCTTTGGCAACCACAAGTCTGTTCTCTGTGTCTGTGAGTCTATTTCTGTCTCATAGATAAGTTCATTTATGTTGTATTTTAGATTCTACCTATAGGTGATATCATATATTTGTCTTCTCTGTCTGATTTATTTCACTCAGTATGATAATCTCTAGGTCCATGCATGCTGCTGCAAATGACATTATTTCATTCTTTTCTATGGCTGAGGAAAGTTCCATTGAATATATGTACTGTATCTTCTTTATCCATTCCTCTATCAATGGACATTTAGGTTGCCTCCATGTATTGGCTATTGTAAATAGTGCTGCTATGAACATAGGGGTGCCAGTATCTTTTCAAATTATGGTTTTGTCTGGATATATGCTCAAGAGTGGGATTGCTGGGTTATATGGTAACTCTATAGTTTTTTGAGGAAATTCCATACTGTTTTCCATAGTGTCTGCACCAATTGACATTCCCACCAACAGTGTAGGAGGGCTCCCTTTTCTCCATATCCCCTCTAGCATTTGTTATTTGTTTTTGTTATTATATCTTGAAATAATTTCTATACTCTTAAATTTGCTGAAGAAAAAAATTTGTTTTGTGCCAGAGTATGTGGTCAGTCCTAGAAAATGTTCCATGTGCTCTTGAAAAGAATGTGTATTCTACTTTTTTCTGGATGTAAGGGTCTGAAAATATCAATTAAGTCTCACTATTCTATTGTATCATTTAGGGTCTGTTGTCTTACTGATTTTCTGCTCAAAGATCTGTCCATTTAACAGGCCATCTGAGTGGCCTGTTAAAATCTCCTACTATTATTGTTTTCCTGTAAGTTTTTCCCTTTATGTCTGTTAGTATTTGTTTTATATATTTGGGTGCTCCTATATTGGTTGTATATATGTTGACGAATATAATATCCTCTTCTTCTTCTTCTTTTTTTTTTTTTTGTCTTTTGTCTTTTTAGGGCTGCACACACAGCATATGGAGATTCCCAGGCTAGGGGTCTAATAGGAGCTGTAGCCGCTGGCCTATACCACAGCCACAGCAATGCCAGATCCAAGTTGCATCTGCAATCTACACCACAGCTCATGGCAATGCCAGATCCTTAACCCACAGAGCTAGGCAAGGGATCAGACCCGCAACCTCATAATTCCTGGTTGGATTCATTTCCACTGCACCCTGACGGGAACTCTCATATCCTCTTCTTATATTGATCATTTTATCGTTATATAGTGTCCTTCTTTATCTTTCTTTGTAGCCTTTGTTTTAAAATCTATTTTGTGTGATATAGGTATTTCAATCTCTGATTTCTTGTTATTTCCATTTGCATGAAATATCATTTTCCATTCCCTCACTTTCAATCTATGTGTGTCCTTTGTCCTAAAGTAGATCTCTTGTTGGAAGGATATTATAGGCTCTTGGTTTTGTTTTTTTGTTTTTTAAGTCCAATCCGCCACTCTATGCCTTTTGATTGGAGCATTTAGTCCATTGACATTTAAGGTAACTATAGATAAACATGTATTTATTGCAATTTTAAACCTTATTTTCCCATGATGTTTTATTTCTTCTTTGTCCCTTTCTTTTTCCTTTTGTGGTTTGATGATTTTCTTTTGTATTATGCTTTTGTTCTCTTCTCTTTGGTTTTTGTTAATCTATTGTATGTTTTTGATTTGTGGTTGCCTTGTTTTTCAAGTACATTAACCCCTTCTTATAGCTACTTGCTTTAGACTGATAGTCAAGTAGACTTAAACACATTCTGGGGGGGAAAAACCCTACATTTTCTTACTCTCCTAAGAGAGGGTCAAGATTAGATACAGATGAGCCCCTATTAGTGTTCCGACTACCACTTTAAAGACTGTGTCTTTTGATGCAAAAAGACCAAAAAAAAAAAAAAAAGGGAAGGCTGTGTCTTTTGGAGAGGAGTATAGGCTTGACTGAATCGTCCCCAGGATTCCATGTGTGTGCTCACACAGCTATAAGTTAGGCCATTTATTTATTTATTTTTCTGGACTGTATGCCCCCCTTCCTCCTTCTGTGATAAGTGATATAAAGATGGCATAACATGAGTAATAAAAGTTATTAGCAGTAAAATCAGAAAATACATGTAAGTGAAAAAGATTATTGCATATTATGAAATTTCTGCATCCTGTAAGTCCACAGTTTAAGACTTTGGCATATAGACAATGAGATATTTTTCCAAGAAAATGAGTACAAAATCAGCCTGGAGCACAGCACATTCATATTGGAGCTAGCAGAGAGTTCTAAGAGGGATATCACCAAGACAAAAAAAAATGGAGCTGAGGTTTCTTAAAGTCTTTGACCACTTAAAGTGTAAGTATTTGAGGGTTTTGACTGAGTCTGGGAAGATATGGTACTAGGTAAATAGCAAATCAAAGGAAATAAAATATGAGGCAGTGTGTAATCTAGGGGGGAAAAAGTCATACAAGAAAGGAAATGTAATTACAGTACACCATGTGGCCCAGTTATGAGCTATACTTAGACTTTATAATGTAAACACGAAGTATTTTTTAATGTCTCTTAAAAGAATTATAGATGCACAAGAAGTTACAAAGGTAGTACAGAGAGGTACCACTACCCTTCACCCAGTTTTCCCAAATGGTTACATTTGCATAACTATAACACAGTATCCACCAGGAAATTGACACTGATGCAATGTGTGTGTATAGTTCTGTGCCATTTTATCACACATGTGGATTCATGTGACCACCAGTGCAATCAAGATACAGAACTGGAGTTCCTGTTGTGGCTCAGTGGTAACAAATCCAACTAGTATTTCTGAGGTTGCAGGTTCGATCCCCGGCCTTGCTCAGTGGGCTGGGGATCTGGCATTGCCATGAGCTGGGATATAGGCTGGCAGCCGCAGCTCGGATTCAACCCCTAGCCTGGAAATTTCCATATGCTGCAGGTGTGGCCCTGAAAAGAAAAAAAAAAAAAATTACAGAACTATTGCATCATCCCCAGCTGTCCCTCGTGTTGCTGCTTTTCAGTCAGCTGCACACCCCAACCCCCGCCCCCAACATTACCCTGGCAACCATGAATCTGTTCTCTATCTCTGTAATTTTGTCATTTTGAGAATGTTATGTGAGCAGAATCACACAGAATGTGGTCCTGTGAGACTGACTTTTTTCACTCAGCATGCTGCATTGTTGTATCAGGAGTTTGTTCCTTTCAATTGTTGAGTAATAGTCCAACTAAATATTGGTTTTTTTTGTTTTTGTTTTTTGTCTTTTTGCTATTTCTTGGGCCGCTCCTGTGGCATATGGAGGTTCCAGGCTAGGGGTCTAATCGGAGCTGTAGCTGCCGGCCTACGCCAGAGCCACAGCAACGCAGGATCCGAGCCGCATCTGCGACCTACACCATAGCTCACGGCAACGCCGGATCGTTAACCCACTGAGCAAGGGCAGGGACCGAACCCGCAACCTCATGGTTCCTAGTCGGATTTGTTAACCACTGCGCCACGACGGGAACTCCCTAAATATTGTTTTAAACAAAGATCGTGATATAATACCTGACCAGCCAGGACCAGGGTCTGGTCATACCTATAATAATAATGGTTTCTAACAATTATCGAGTTCTTAAAATTTGCCAGACACTGTGCTCAGTGCTTCAACCGCATTATCTCATTTAATCCTCACAACAACAGCTGTTGTTATTTTACAGACATGGAAACTGAGACCCAGAGACTTTGGTAGCTTTCTCAGGGCTAAGCAGATAATAAATTGAGTCTGACCCAGAGTCCAAGCTCTCAACATGAACCTATCCTGAGATAACAGTGCAGCATTTTATTCCAAGGCCTCAGAAGGAGAAAAGCCATAGGCTGTGCCTGCTGTGAATTATTAGTTCCCTACGGAAGCATGCCTGCGGGCCCAGCCCTCTTCGAAGCAAAGACTGGAAAGGGCAGATCTTTTCTCAAAACTCAGAAACTCAACTTCTGGTATTAAGCCCCTAAGATTAGATGTACTTTTACAACAAACGTAGATTGACTTACAAATGGCTTCTTAGTTTTATAACAGCTACCAAAGACTCCAGGATCCTTCACTAAGTGGAGACCATTAAGAGGATGTAAGTGGCAATATAAAGATTTAATATGCACAGAAACACAGAAATCAAGTTCAGAGCCCATTTTGAGACACATGCCTTCGGTAGACCCTAAATTAGCCTGAGTGGTTTTTACAAAGCGTTATAAAATGCTTCTCATTATGAATGAGCAACCAACTGTTCTGACAATAGGGTTAAATTAATTAACTGACTTGCCCAAACCAGAGAACCCGTAAACATGTTTCTAATAGAAGTTTCCCAAGAAAAGGCATCTTAGCCTCGAGGTGAACCAAAAGGGCACCAGTTAGCCCGTTCCACTTCCTAGGGCTCTTCCTGGAAGAGGCACAACTGCTCAGGCCCCCAGAAGACTGGGCTCTTGTCTTGCTGGTTTGATCACCAGCGCCGGGGTCTCCCACCGACCCTCCCTGCAGAGCCGATTGATGATGACTTTCATAAGCATCGGCAGAAAGATGCTCTCCTTGGGAGCAACGCTATTGATGGCTGCAGTCAGCCTGCGGTAATGACAGAGACTGCTCAGCATCCCGTGCTGCATTCTCCGGGTGCTGGTGATGAAATCCTTGCTCTAACGATGAAAATAAGGACAGGAGCTCACATCCATGAAATGCTGGCATGTCAGGAACTGTACGCGTGTCATTTCCTTTAGCCTTTACAACCCTTCTGAATTAAGTAATACGGTTATTCTCATGCTGTGAGTGAGAAAATGAGTTTGGAGATGTGAGACGACCCTGGTCACCCCGCTGGCCCCAGTGCTGCTGGGGTGAACCAGGCAGGCTGACTTTCTTGTTGGAGCTCTACTTCAGGGTCCCCAAATAGCTGATGAAGGAAGTTTTCTTTATCGAAGTATTAGAGCTAGTAAATGAGAGAGGATTGATAACCACCATTTTGCAACTCCCTACTGGAATAATGGAGTTAATCATCAGACAATGATTATCAATGGTTTCTGACATTATAAAAGACGCAACCATGATGTCGCCTACTTCCAATGCCACCTATGAAAGTTTGCTGAAAAGGGGTACTTGAATCTGAATAAACCCCTAGATCTAATGACCAATTTATAGGAAATAAAAAAACCCAGAGTAACATGTTAAAGAAACAATGGGATATAATCAGCAAAATCCAGCGTATGGGAAATTCTATAGGATTAAAAAAAAAAATCTAGTTTTTTCAGCAGAAAAATTGTAAGAAAAAGAAAATGACTTGAAAAGAGAGTCTATAAAAGCACCTAGGAGACACACTGAGCAAAAGCAATATATGAACCTCATTTGGCTCTCCAAACAAATAAACCATTTTAAAAAAAGACTATTTATTGGTCAGTTGGGGAAATGGGAAAACTGACTAGATATATGATGATATTAAGGAGTTGTTGATTTTGGGGGGAGTGTGATTGATGAAATGGAGGTTATGATTTTAAGAAGAAGTCTTTAGAGACACACATTATAATTGATGTGATCACTGGGATTTTCTTTAAAATAATCTCTGAGATTTATTTTATAATGGCAAATTTATACCTCTTTATCCTCTTCACCCTTTTCACCCATCCTCCCACTGCCATCTCCTCTAGCAACCACCAGTTTGTTCTCTGTATCTATAAGTCTGTTTCTGTTTTGTTATGTTTGTCCTCTTGCTTTTCAGATTCCACATGTAAGTAAAATCATAAGGTTTTTGTCTTTCTCTTTTTGACTTATTTCACTTAGTCCTCTGTGTCTATCCATGTTGTCACAAATGGCAAGATTTCTTTTTTATGGCTGAGTAATATTCTTTAAAAAAAAAATTGACTGGAGTATAGATTTCCCTATGCTATAAAGTAGGTCCTTGTTATCTATCTTATATATCATAGTGTGTATATGTTAATCTCATCCTCCTAATTTATCCTTCCCCCCAACCAGAGTTTCCCCTTTGGTAACCATATGTTTGATTTTGAAATCTGTGTTTGTTTCTGTTTCATAAGTAAGTTCCTTTGTATCATTTTTGTTAGATTCCTCATCTAAGTGATATGTTTGTCTTTCTCTGACTTCCTTTAGTATGATAATCTCTAGGTCCATCCATGTGGCTGCAAATGGCATTATTTCATTCTTTTTTATGGCCAAGTAATATTCCATTGTATATATGTACCACATCTTTATGCCTTTATCTGTTGATGGATACTTAGGTTGCTTCCATGTCTTGGCTATTGTACATAGTGCTGCCTTGAACACTGGGATGCATGAATGTTTCTGCATTACGGTTTTCTCTGTATATATGCCCAGGAGTGGGATTGCTGGATCATATGATAATTCTAAGTAATACTCTTTTTTGTGGATGAGTAATATCACATCTTCTTTATCCATTCATTGATGAACACTTAGATTGCTTCCATAGCCTGGCTATTATAAATCATGTTGCAATGAACAGTGGGGCACCTGATATTTTTTAAATTAGTGTTTTCATTTTCTTCAGATAAATATCCAGAAGTCGAATTGCTGGATCATATGGGACTTTGTTCTCTTCTTTTATGATTAGAATTTTTCATAAAAAGGTAGCATTGGAAAGATGTGACATATGGCTGCGTCTTTTATAATGTCAGAAACCACTGATAATCATTGTCTAATGATTAACTCCATTAATTCAGTAGGGAGTTGCAAAATGGTGGTTATCAGTCCTCTCTCATTTACTAGGGGTACTTGAATCTGATTAAACCCCTCTCCCTCACGCTCTCAGAAAGAGGAGCCACGAATAAAGGAAGAAGCGAAAAAACAGGGGAAGTATAATATCCCAGGATCCAAGAAAAGAAATGCTTCAGGAAGGAGGGAATGTTTGGTGGGCCAGATGCTCCTGCTGAGTCAGGTGGCTGAGCACTGAGGGTGATGCCAGGTGGCTCTGGGAGGGAGCCCACACACCCCTGTCCTCTCTTCCTTCAGGGTGAGCTCCATGGACCCAAGACAGTGCCCCAGGGCAGGGGTTTCCTTAGTCTCATCCTTGTTTACCCAGAGCACTTAGCAATCCTCCTGCAAGCAGGGATCTCGAGGTCCCTGAGGCAGGTGTGTAGGTGACACTGCCCGCCTCTCCAATGTATGATGTGCTGGGGTCAGTTTTAAAAGATCCGTTGACACTGGGAGTTCCCGTCCTGGCGCAGTGGAAACAAATCTGACTAGGAACCATGAGGTTGTGGGTTTGATTCCTGGCCTCGCTCAGTGGGGTCAAGGATCCGATGTTGCCATGAGCTGTGGTGAAGGTCACAGACGTGGCTCAGATCTGGTGATGCTGCGGTTGTGTGAAGGCCATTGGCAAGAGCTCCGATTGGACCCCTAGCCTGGGAACCTCCATATGCCACGGGTGCGGTCCTAAAAAAAAAAAAAAGACACACACACACAAAAAGATCTGTTGACACAGGAATCAAGGGGGAATTTGTGAAGCTGCTGTGAGCATGCAAATTTAGTTTCTAGAATCTAGACCGAGATTTACTGACTTGTCCATTCTGATCTCCGGAAACGCTCTTATTCCTTTCATGAAGGTTGCCTCGGTCATGTTTTTGGTTTTGGTAGTGGGTTTGTTTTGTTGTCAAGAGTAAGGGAATGGGGGGAGGGGAGGGGAAGATATTAACTACTTGGGCCACATTTTGTCACCTCTGTTACACTCTCTTCAATGGCCTCCCTCCCTCTCCTTCCCTCTCTCTCCCTCCACCTCCCCACTCCTTCTCCTTCTCCCTTACCTACCTGCTGTAGGCAGTGGATGTGGTGTCTGGAAGTGCCTGGTTTTCAGCCCACTCCCAGACAGGCGTAGCCTGTTTTTCAGACACAGACCTAAATATTCAGCCCTGGAAACCTAGCACCTGGCGCGTTGTTCTCACCTCTCCCGGTTATCCATCTTGCCGCTCAGTTTAGCTTATCATCTTCCCCAGCCCTTCCGATTTGGTCCAGTCCCTCGAATTCTCGGTGATAACGCTGGCTCCCCTTCTGCCTGGCCCCTGCCTCTGTTCCCGCAGGCCACTCCGGGAACACTGGCCATCGCCTGGATGGGTGGAGGCCCCGCCCACCTCTCCCCAGCCTTGTGTGTGAGTTCAGGGAATATGCTGCAAAATCCCTGGGCGCCAGTGGTTTTGAGTCACGTGTGTGGCACAGGGAAGGTGTGTGTCCACTGATCTCCGAGCTTAGGTCAACTTCCATATGGGTAAGAACAGAGTTCAGAGGACCTCCAACCTCTGTGAGCTCACAGAGCATCAACTGAGCCACATTCTCCAGGGCCACCAAGCATGGGTGAGACCAGTCTTGGCCTCTTGTTTGGCTCATTCCTGCCTCTGGCCGCTTTCTTCCTTGTGCAGCGGCTCCTGTGGGAGCCCCTGTCCAGCTGTGTCTCTTTACACGGGCTGCTGGAGGACCTCCTGGGAATGGTCACACCCTCTCCTCCTCTCTCCAGTGGCCCCCTTACACACACACAGACACACACCCAAATAACCGGGAGTTGTATGCAGGTTGTCATTGCTTCATTTAAAAAGAAACCTAGCAGGACCCAAGGGCTTTCTTCTGATTGTTTTACATTTTCATTTTGTAATCTTCACTTCTGTGTTGATGGCTTGACTATTGGAGCTATAATAGGATTGTAGTCCTGTGTTTTGCATAATTATTAGCTATCATCTTTTCTTCATGCACACTTGTCTTTTCTGTTAATTCTGATGTTAAGTGTCTCCACTTCCAATTCTGTTATTTCTCTTGTCTGGTTACATTGTTTGTATTCTTCTGCTTGCACAGGGCCCAGAAAATATAGAAAGTTCCCCTAACAACTCAGCTCTCAAGAAATTGATTTTTGCAGTTAGCTTCTTTTGGGTGGGAGACACAGACACTCAAGCTGCCCCAAGAAAACTGGTATTGGGAGTAAAGATACACTTAGGATAAGCCCATCCTCTCCTCTTCCCTCTCGCTGTCCCCCCACCCCCCTGCAGAGCATCTCTGCCTCTCTCCCTGCATTTGCTTCCCTCTCCTCTTTCTTTTAGCCAGCTTTCCTAGAGAGTCTACTGCTTCATCATTTCCAGTGGCTCCTGATACATCGGGGCCTCATGCACCATGGCTTGACCTCACCTGCTTTCCTTCTCAGGTGCTACCTCTTATCTGCTTGCCTCAATGTATTTCCCAATGTCAGTGCCCCAGAGTTGCATGGGCTAAGCTCTGGTTATCTTCTTCTCCCGGTCACTGGCCAGTCAAGGTCTGGTTCTCTTGGGTTAGATGCTCCACTCATCAATCTCATGCAGTATGTGCGACTGTGGGGACATCATGATTAAAACACGGCCCCCCAAGAAGTCATAGGCTGTGATCTGTAGACAGTTTCCCTTAAAGGAGGTTGTGGGAGGGGAGGTACCCATGGATATGGCTAGTACATTGGTTAACTAACAGTCTCATCAATTACTGACCCAGAAAATCAGGAAGTTAAAATAGGTGTTACAAATTCTAGTCACAAAAATTCACATTCCCTAGTCACTAGAAACCCCCTCAGCCATTCAATGACTACTTACTCTTTTTTCTCCTATGCCTAAATATTCTAATATGCCTAAATATCTTGGTGTCACATCCATCCACTGCAAATGATAAGTAGCAAATCTAAGAGGGCAAAGAAGGACTAATGCAGACAGATACTAATAGCACAGAGAGTCAATAACCGAGAGGCTGACAGCATGGCAGAAAATCTATGAAAAGCAGACAGGAGAACTCAAATAGCACGGTAGTCTGGGACCACTTAAAATGTAGGTTAAAAACAGCCCTGTGTACTTCAAAAGTCCCGAGGGCATTGCTGTCTTAGAGCCTCGTTAACTGTAGCTAATGCTGACGTTGGTGAACCCGGAGTATATAAGGAAAGGCTAAAGGCTAAATTATGTTTAGAATACCCAGCCTAAGAAGGCAAGAAATTACATAACACACTTAAAAATTTCCACGCACCTTTAAAAATTGGTGTTTAAATTTGTAAGCCCTCAGCTATCCAAAGCAAGTTATTTGCTAAGGGTTCCAGCAGAGCCACAGTCACAAACATGAGCTGTTTTTAATATCGGCTCTCAGGAATCAGGATGATAAAATGCGCTTGCTCCTTCAAGCTGCCCAGGAAAGACCATCCTATGAAATCTCTCAAAGCCAAGATATATACCAGGAGGCAGTAAGGCATGGCGGTTAAGAGTATGTGCCTTGGGGGGTTCCGGTCGTCGTGGCGCAGTGGTTAGCAAATCCGACTAGGAACCATGAGGTTGCGGGTTCAATCCCTGGCCTTGCTTAGTGGGTTAAGGATCCGGTGTTGCTGTGAGCTGTGGTGCAGGCCAGTGGCTACAGCTCCAATTCAACCCCTAGCCTGGGAACCTCCATATGCCGAGGGAGCAGGTCTAGAAATGGCAAAAAAAAAAAAAAAAAAAGTATGTGCTTTGCAGTTCAGTCAATCTGGGATTGAATCCTGGGACCTTGAAGCAATCTATTCACAGGCCTAAGCCTCCATTTCCTCATCAGGAAAATGGACACAATTATGTATCTCTCAAAGGACCATGAAAGTTGAGCATTTAATATCCATAGACATTTTTATATTGTTTGGAAATTTTAATTTTTATGCAGTCTTCTGAATAGATAATACAATGACATGCACCTGCTTTTACTTTATCTGGCACACAATCATTTTTTTCCTTTGAGGTCAGTGGTTCTTTTTTTTTTTTTTGATGGATAAAATCTGATTTATTTGTGCAACAGTGTTTTTTTTCCAGTTACTGATCTACTACATAAAAAATAAAAGTCAAATAATCTAGACAAATAATATTTCTGAAAGAACTTAACTAGATTTATATACTGACATGGAAATCTGTCCAAGGTATTTGGTTAAGGGGAAAAAAAAAAGAACAATTGAAGAATTCCGTTTTGGTTAAAAAGTTATTATAAGTAAAAAAACAAAAACCAAAAAACCCAAAAAGGAGTTCCTGTTGTGGTGCGGTGGAAATGAATCCAACTAGGAACAATGAAGTTGTGGGTTTGATCCCTGGCCTCGCTCATGGGTTAAGGATCTGGCATTGCCGTGAGCTGTGGTGTAGGTCGAAGACTTGGCTTGGATCTGGTGTTGCTGTGGCTCTGGCGTAGGCCGGCAGCTGTAGCTCCTGTTGGACCCGTAGCCTGGGAACCTCCATATGTCGTAGGTGTGGCCCTAAAAAGCAAAAAACAAAGAAGCAAACAAAAAAGTTATTATAATTTGTGTCTGTTAGTTAATTAGCTTTTTTAAATCTGAGGGACAAACAAAACAATAATGGTTATATCTGCGGAGGAAGAGGTATGAGAAAAATCTGATTTTTTAATATTCCTATTTTATTGTTTTAATTATTTATTTATTTTTTATGGCCACACCTCAGCATATGGAAGTTCCTGAGCCAGGGACTGAATCCCACTGGCAGCTTTGGCAAAGCTGGATCCTTTAACCCACTGTGCCAGGCTGGGATTGAACCTGAGCCTCTGCAGGGACTGGAGCTGCTGCAGTCAGATTCTTAACCCACCTCGCCAGGCGGGAACTCCTAACTTAGTTTTTCATAATGAGCCTGTTCTTTTAATAATCAGAAAGCTCAATAAAGAAAAAAAATTGTTTTAATCTCCCACTCCTAAGTAACATATGACTCTTTCACTCTGATGAATGGGTGAAACTGCAGGGAGAGTGGTTCTTAATAGAAAAAGACTAAAATAATGCCTCATCTTGAATCTGTTGATCAGATTAGCCAAGAAGTCACATAGTTTTTCCAGGGGTGGTGGTGGGGGAGGCATGGGAAGCTCTAAAAGATACGGAGGAGGAAAAGGACGGCTCCAGGGTCCACGTGGACACATGAAGACACAGCATTTGTTTGGAAAAGGGATGGAGGGAGAAGCAGGAGGTGGTCTGCAGGTGAGAAGGGAAACAGGAAAGCCGGCAGAGAGATGCAGAAGACAGTTTGTAAAGATCTCGAACATATTCCTAGGGTTTTTGCCTTGGTTAAATGAGGGCTCTTGAATGTCCTCAAAAGAACAATTAGAGAATTTCAGCCAATATGACTTTTCCTTTCTGTCCCCACTCCTGCCTCCTTTTTATAGGTGACTTGATTTAATGTTCAAAAAGCCACCGTGAAAGAATACATTGACTGTGAAAAAGCACCAGAATCCTTGAAATCTTGGGTTAGAAAGTACCTCTGAAATGTGGTTTGCCTGCCTGCCCAGGAATTCTATCACCTTGGTCATTTTCTTCAAATAACTGTTATTACATTCCTTTTAAAAATAAACAACTTTAGGCTTCTCAGAATCCCTGATAGATGAGAGAGAGAAATTTGACTGTCAGTTGCAAGGTGAAGACATCAAATTCACAAACAGAAAATTGAAAAAGAGAGGGCATGTTCACTTCCTGCTCTTTCCTAGACCTGGTATAATCATGTGCACTGAACAAACTTCGAAATAATACACAGACCAAACCCCCTTTCCCCGGGTGCTGGACGCGTCAAACTGAAATTAGAGACTCCACCTCTGAACCAGTCCATAAAGGTGACAAGCTTCAATCACAGACTAAACTTATGGGTTCATCTCAGCATATTACTCTTTTTTTTTTTTTTAGGGATTTTTCCAATTTTTTTAAAAGCAGTTATACATTTTCTGATGTACTAGGGATTTGCATTTGTTTGCTTTTAATAAAAGTGGCTCTTGGCATCAGTAGATTGCTATTGTTGTTTTATGGCCACATTCTCAAAAATCGTGATAAAAAGATCCAGCCTCCCGTATTCATCTATGGAGCTAATTCAACAGACTTTTTGCAAACAGGTGCTCCAAAGCCATACATCCTTTTCTGTGCACCTGATTAAACAATAGATAAATCCTTCTGTCTGAGAATAAGCCAGGGGAAACTGCCTCAACTCTTATAGAAAAGACTGAGAATGAAAGCGGTTTCAAATTGTGTGCCAGTCCCAATAATGTGATTGCTGATGTGCTTTGCTGAGAAGGGTTTTAAGGCTGGATCTTTGTCTATTAAGAATAAGTTCTGGGAAGTTCCCATCGTGGCACAGTGGTTAACGAATCCGACTAGGAACCTTGAGGTTGCAGGTTCGGTCCCTGCCCTTGCTCAGTGGGTTAAGGATCCGGCGTTGCCGTGAGCTGTGGTGTAGGTTGCAGACGCGGCTCGGATCCTGCGTTGCTGTGGCTCTGGCGTAGGCCGGCAGCTACAGCTCCGATTGGACCCCTAGCCTGGGAACCTCCATATGCCACGGGAGTGGCCCAAAAGAAATAGCAAAAAGACCAAAAAAAAAAAAAAAGAATAAGTTCTATGATTAATTAGTGATGTCTGCCTTAGGTACAGGTTAGGAGAATGATAGCATGTTTGTCACCTATTTACCATTTTGGTAGAAGACCATTGACATTTGAACATTTAGAATTTGTAGTTTGAGCCACTTACCAACTTTCCTGAAAAAGCTATGATGTATAGTAATTTGCAAGTTTTGTTGCAGGATAAATTTTATGTATATTTGAGGAAGAATTACTGTTCTACTTATATCTTACTGCCGAGACCAGCTCAGCAGGTTGGGGCTGAAGAACGGGTGCTATGGAACTTAAGGAAAAAAAAGTTAACATAAAACAAGACACAGAGACATTTATCTAAAGTAAAGGTGGGAACCGGGGGACTCAAGGTCTCAGGGACCAAGAGCCCTGCCTCAAGAAACCACACTGCTTTTATTGTGCTCTTGAGGATTACGTCAAGCGAAAAGGGGGTTGTAGGTGCAGGATATAGGTTTTTTTTTTTTTTTAATTTTAAAAGTCACTTAGCTGGTAAATGGTTAAACTTTTTACTCTAAACTATAGGCATTTAAGAATCATTAGTATTTAAGTTAGCTATTTATGATAGCATTTCAGAGAATCCTCACTGTGTTTCTGCATGCCCATTTGCGGCAACCCTGTGTGCCTAGGTTTGCACCTTGGTTTTCTTTGCTAATGCATATTCTGCTAACGACCACTCATAAACCACTTGGCCATGAGGTTCCTCTTTCTCTTATTCTTTAGAGGACATATCATGCTTGTGCAAATGGCGTGCCAATCTGCACAGGTCCAGCGCGCCTAGACCATTGTATTACGTCCTCATTCAGCTGACCCTGCGAATAACCCATGCCCTTAGGTCTTTGTTCTTAAGCTCAAGTCATTTACCATCACCGTGACTGTTTCTCACGCAGGAAGACGGGACAGAGTAAGGAAGGACAAGATGGAGTTTTCAGCAAAGAGGCTAAGAAAATATTATAAAAACATGTCTCGCAACATCTTATTACACAGCAATTATCCCAAAATTTCGTGGCTTAAAATAATTTTATTATACTTAAGGATTCCGTGGACCAAGAACTTGAAAACAGCGCAAGAAGGACAGCTTTTATCTGTTTTACAAAGTCTGGGCCCTTATTTGAAAAGACTGGAAGACAGAGCAATTCAATGGTTGAGGACAGAAACCTCCTAAAGGGTCGCTCACTCACATGTCTAGTGATTACTGCTGGCTTTCAGCTAGAATCTCAAGTCCTCACCTGGGGCTGGTGGCCAGAACTCTTCCATGTGTGGCTGCTTGTGCTTCCTTCCAGCATGGCGGATAGGCTTCAAGGGAACCAAGAGGAAGCTCTATTCCTTTGAGGACCTAGCCTCAGAAGTCACATCATTTAATAGGCGCCGTACTCATAAACTCTCCAGATTCAGCAGGAGGGAACATAGATCCCACTCTTGATGGGAGGAAGGCCAAAGTCACAGTATAAGAAGAGGCTCTAGGATGGGGGATATTGATGCAGTCATTTCCAGAAAATACAATCTGTTGGAGTCCCCTAGTTGGTGAATAAGCTAGCCACTTTATCTTAATACATTTTGTATTTTTCCTCTTTTCTCTCAATAAGTACTTTCTTTGAGTAATAAAAGCTTGATTTATTTGTGAAAAATGGTTAACAGTGAGAGATGAAACATTAAGGAAAACTTAAACATTCTTAAATCACCGTATAAAAACCTATACAGTAAACCAATGATCAGGAAATTAAATTCAGAAGAAAGTCATTTACCTTTACGTACATTGTAGTCTTTGCAAATATTAGGCTTTTTCATGGTCTCTGGAAGTTTCCCTGGGTAATATCACAACATTGACAGACCACAGATATCCACTGAATTTAGGGTTTCTCACCACTCACACTTTGGGCTGGGCCATTCTATGTGGTGGGGGCTGTCCTGTGCACTGTAGGATATTTAGTAATATCTCTGGCCTCTACTCCCCCCTCCCAGTCGTCAAAACCAAAAATGTCTCCCCGGATCGCCAGATGTCTCCGGGGGAGGAGGGTGTGTGTGTGTGCACAATTGTCCCCAGCTAAGAACCATTAACCTAACTCGAATATATGGAGCTGCAAAAATATTCTTCAGAATCCGTTTCCCAGGTTACTCTTGAAGGGTCTCCATGGGTTTATTACAAAACTTTGTGGCTTAAAATAATTTTATCTGCGAACTGTGTGGAAGCACTTACAGTTCACAGTCACTGAGCCTGTTTCATCCATTCGAATTGTTTAATCTCTAGTAAAATGAGTCTTTCCCGGTTAACAGCATAAACCCTTCTTCTACAGTTTAAGACTAGAGGGTTGAGTCGGGGGACCATTTCAGTGAAGGGGAGGAACTGGCTCCCCCTACTGGAGAATGAGTGGGAGTGCCGTGCGTCGGGGGCTGTGAGCGCAGCTGTGCACTCTCCCCCATCACCCACCCTGCACAACCTGCCTCTCTCGATTTCCAGGGAGAAGCGTGAGTGGAAAACAAGTCTCCCCTAAAGAGTGGTGTGGGGAGTTCCCGCTGTGGCTCAGTGGTAAGGAACCTGACTAGTATCCATGAGAATGTAGGTTTGATCCCTGGCTTTGCTCAGGGGGGTTAAGGATCCAGCATTGCTGTGGCTGTGGTGTGGGCTGGCAGGTGTAGTCTGATTCAACCCCTAACCTGGGAACTTCCATATGCCATAGGTGCGGCCCTAAAAAGCAAAAAAAAAAAAAAAAAAATCAGTGTGGTGACTACTCTGTTTCTAACATTTACAATTTCCTAGGGGCTGATGGTGTACAATGAGAGGAAGGTGTGAAAATAAGCAAGGGTTTCTGCCCTGGGGTGTTGCAGCACCTAGGCTGCAGGGTGCAGAATGGAGTGCAACATCTTGCCCACAGCTTGGGTGGAGGGAGGTTCCTGGAATTGATGACCCTGAACTTGAAATCTTGTCCATATACTCACCGGCATATGGATGTGCTTGAATTTATGGGTTGGCTGACAATAGAGGTGATGGGGACAGACAGTTCTCAATTGATAAGTAAGTTAATTCCGAAAGTAAATTAGTTCAAATTTGTCATGAATCTCCCATAGGAAAACGTATATATATGCTCGTTATGTCCCCAGATCTGTGGACACGAGCCTGCTTTACTCTTCAGGGCCGTGCGGTGGCACTTAGCACATAATCACCATTTATAACAGTGCTGCTAGGGAAAGCTGCTTTCAGATTCCAACATGGGGTGTCAGGAACAGATAGAGCGTGTGTGTACTGCTTCTCCTCACTGCAGGCCAGCCAAAAGCTCTCCCTCCAATTCCTCTTCAATTTAGCAAACTTTCACTGAGCACCTGTCATACATCAGATGAGATGTAGATGCTGGAGATTCAAAGAAAAAGCAGCCCCGCTTTTAAGGAGCTTAATTCTCAGCCCATGTCACTCACTGTTTCTGTACACACCTTGTAAGTAGGGAGGGCAAAGACCCCCTTTCCAACCTGGAGGTGACCCCCACAGGGGGTAGGGAGAGGCTGGGGCTGGAGCTCCTGTAGGAGAAGGTGAGGAGGGGGATAGATCTTGGAACTTACGTTTGCATTTTCTCTTTTGTTTGTTTGTTTGGTTTTGGCTTTGGACTTTTAGGGCCACACCCATGGCATATGGAAGTTCCCAGGCTAGGGGTCAAATCAGAGCTGTAGCTGCCAGCCTACAACCACAGCTCACAGCAATGCTGGATCCTGAACCCACTGAGCAACGCCAGGAATTGAACCTGCATCCTCATGGGTATGAGTTGGATTTGTTTCTGCTGTGCCACAAGAGGAACTCCCATTCTCTGGTTTTGATCGGAGTCCCTGACTAGTGTTCCTATCCTTCCTAGTAACCAACCACTGTAGCTCAGAAGGTAATTTCAGTTTCTCCTCTGTCTTCCAGTCCCTGAAAAACAGAGTCAAATATTTTGGGAAAGTTTTCTAAGTAGCAGAATAAAACCCATTAGCCCATTGCCTCCAGAGAATAAGAATAGATGTGGCAGAAAAATGTCATTGCAAAGCGCATGCCAAGGATTTGGGCATTGCAGTGTGAGAAATTCCTTGGGCAATGGTACCCTCCAAGTCCACTACCAGGTAAACTATCCCAGAGGTCATGGAAGAAAAGGCTTACAGATCCTGTTGAGATGCACTAATAACCCAGCCTATTAAATCCATTTAAAACTTAAGCGAACGGGAAAAGGGACAAGTTAGCACACTTAGGGTAGGGTACAAGGCAGGTGGAAGGACCACTCTCTCTGACCCCTGGTTGTGCGTGCAATCCCTTTCTCAGCTCCATCAGCCTTGCCCAATGATGGAGAGGTTTTGAGAACCAAAGAAGAGGTTTGCAGTAGTTAATTGCATGTGTCAACGTGGCTGGGCTACCATACCCAGATGTTTAGTCAAACTACTGTAGACGTTTCTGTGATGGAATATTTTGGAGGAGATGACCATTTAAATCAGTAGACTTTGTGTAGAGCAGATTGCACTCCATAATTTGGATGGGCCTTGTCCAATCAGGTGAAGGCCTGAACAAAAAGGCGGGCCTCCCCAGGGAGGGAATTCTGCTAGAAGACTGCCTTCAGATTCAAACCACAACTGGGTCTCCAGCCTGCTGGCCTCCTCTGCCGATTTTGGACTTGCCAGCCTCCATATATGATTACATGAGGCAATTCTTTAAACTAAGTCTCTCTCCATACATCTATACATCTATATATCTATATATCTCTCTATATACAAATACACACACATATATGTATGTATGTACACACACACACACACATACACACACGCACATTGTATTTGTTCTGTTTCTCTGGAGAACACTGATTAATACAAGGTTGAGCGCAGAGCCTCAACCTGGAGGCAGTACACACACGCTCTTCCAGTCACAGGGCCCAGGACACCTGGCCGGTAGATACAGCTCACTGATCAGACTGCTCCGTGGCCAAGGGTTTTATCTTCATTTTTAGGGCAGAGCACACATGAGGCTGAAGTGGGACCAGTACACAGTTGGGCAATCTGGGAATGATTTAGCCCTGTCGGCCTGACACGCTTTGTACCTTGTGATTTGGTCTCTCCATCCCTGTCTATCTACAGGGAATGCTCTTCTTCATTCCATGCTTCCAGGTTCATTCTGTGCTTACAGATTCCTGACTTAATGTCTGTTTTTAATATGTCTTATGTGCTTTGCTCATAGTTCATAAGCTATTTGCTTCCTATCTCTGCTGAAGACTTCTTATTTGTTGTGCCCGTCCTGTTTGTTTCTCTTATCTTCTGTAACAGAATTGAATATCAGCACACAGGACAGCAAGGTGTGTTCTGACTGCCTAGAAGCCAGGTTGGGGGTGGGGGAACGGCACTCGGGATGTACACTGCTCTGCATGGTAATGGCTGGACGCAGGGCGGACAGGGATCTTTGGGGATTACATTGCATTTAGAGCAGTGATTGCCTCCCTGGATGTGGCTCGGAAATGTTAGCAGTGTTTCTTTAGAGAGTGCATTTGTATCTAACGATGGTTACCCTACTGATGAACAAGAAGAACCTGAGCTCTGTGCCAGCCATTCGACAGGAGCTCTCAGACCCAGGTGCTGGGTCACCCATTACCCCTTCCCCACAGCCCCGCCCCCATCCCAGTTCCACCAAGCACAGCCAACTTTGGCAAAAGGGCTGCCAGGAATTACCATGTCCATCTAGGGAGAGGAGGAGGATGCCTTCAAGGGGGAAACCGGCTCTGTGGGTCGGAAAAGGGACTCCCTAAAGAGGAGAACAGATATTTGCACTGTGGCCTGGAAGAGGAGGAGCTGAGGGCAAGGGAGCAAGGGGAGAAATTCAAGAGCCCCGGTGGGGACTTCCGATGCAGGTTGGACTCCTCTGAGGCTGTACTCTTGGATCAGGAGGAGAATCACCAAGTGAACAGATTTCTCCTCTGATATCATAATTCCTCTTGTCTCCAACCATGCAGATAAATCTGACACGACAAGGACCTTTGGTATAGTGGTGAGGGTGGGGTGGGGCATCAAGAGACGGGACAGAAAAGGGGAGGGGAGCCTGCCTCACCGTCACCCCCCTGCGACTGCCCTGGGGAGGGAGGGGGGCCCTCCCAGGGGACCTCTGCCCAGGAGATCCAGGCACAGATGTCAGCAGAGATGGGAATGGAAGAAGCTGCACGTTTCTGGGATGAAGGGAGACAGATGTCCTCATTTTTTTTTTTTTTAATCTTTTTGCCATTTCCTGGGCCGTTCTCGCTGCATATGGAGGTTCCCAGGCTAGGGGTCCAATCGGAGCTGTAGCCGCCGACCTACGCCAGAGCCACAGCAACATGGGATCCAAGCCTTGTCTGCCACGACACCACAACTCACGGCAACACTGGATCCTTAACCCACCGAGCAAGGCCAGGGATCAAACCTGCAACCTCATGGTTCCTAGTCTGATTCGTTAACCACTGCGCCACAACGGGAACTCCCAGATGTCCTCATTCTTAAACGCAATGAACTTGCATACATTAGCAACACCTTTTGAGCTTCTCTTTAGGCCAATTCCTTTCTCTCTCCTCCTCCTAGAACCCATAAGGAGAAAGGAAAACAAAGCAAAACACACATACACACACAGAAACCAATAGTGGTTGGTCTTAGACTACACAGAGGGCTGAAGTGGGACTCATTTGTGCATTTGAGCAAAGTCAAGCTCAGTGGGACCACTAGGCATTTTAGCACAGAAAGAAGATGAGGCCTCACCTGGCGGCCTTCCCTCTGCCCAGCTGACATTCGTCCTGCCGCAGATGGCCCATCCCTCCCCGGGGAAGCCGCATGTGTCCCCTTCCTCCCCTGCTGCATTTACCCTTCCCCACCGTCTCCCCTACTGCCTTGTGGTTGGCCAGTGATCAAGGAGCAAGTCTTACTACTGAGTGCCGTGCTTAGCACACACACAGTCAGCACTCAAAAATAGATTTGTCCAACGAACAAGTAAATGCTCCAGCATCAGGCCAGCTGGAGTGGGATAAGCAGCCGGGCCTGCGGCTGGGAGGCCCAGGCAGCGTCAAAGGCAGCCGTGTGTGGGGTAAGGAGCAAAGGAAAGAATCTCTGCCAACGTCCCAGGGAACATGTAGATCACGTTGGGAGCTACATCTATTAAAGAATAAGAATTCCAGCTCTGATGTGGAGAGACAGGCAATCTTATTAAGCACCAAATGTCAGTTCTCAAATATTTACGCACATCTTGCCATGAAACATGTTTTACCACCAGGGAACCTAGGGAAACTCCATGCTTGCCGTGCACACCGTTGCCAGAGCAATGGTCCTGAAACCTGCTCAAAAGCATCAAACACAGGGTTTGTTTACTGTTTGTGGTCACAACATTTCTGAGGAGCTGATGAAAGCTATGGTCTTTTTCCTTGAAAAACATGCCCAAATTTGAATGCAATTTTGCAAAAAGTTGTGATTATAGAGCGTGGTGATTGCAGCCCTTATAGAGGGTTATAGAGGTTGGTGTGTTTTTTTTTAAAAAACTGCTAATCCCTAAAAGGAGCCGGAAAAAGATCGAACAATAGCCTGTGGGGTAGATGGGGGCTGTGGTGGAGTGACAGATTCCAGCACCTTCTGCTCCCTGTGTGGTGATCTCCCGTGGCCTCGGCTAAGACCTTCCATGCCCCCCGCCTCACCACCCACTCTGCTTCTTTCTTTCGTCTTTTTTTTTTTTTTTTTTTTTTTGCTATTTCTTGGGCCCCTCCCGCGGCATATGGAGGTTCCCAGGCTAGGGGTCGAATCAGAGCTGTAGCCACCAGCCTACGCCAGAGCCACAGCAACGCAGGATCCGAGCCGCATCTGCAACCTACACCACAGCTCACGGCAACGCCGGATCGTTAACTCACTGAGCAAGCGCAGGGACCGAACCCGCAATCCCATGGTTCCTAGTCGGATTCGTTAACCACTGCGCCATGACGGGAACTCCCTCTGCTTCTTTCTTCTCCGTTTTCTCACTGCTCCGGCCACTCTGTTCTCTTTCCAATACCCCAAACACACTTTGTACTTTCCCACCTTTGAACCTAGAGTCAGAGGTCCTAAAGTTCCTTCTAGGTGTCCCCAGGGGCAGGAGCTGAGCCCCCACAGCCAGGGCCATCAAAGGTGTAGAAGCAGCCACAGCCTGCTCTGCAGCATCGTCCCACCCTCCTCACCTGGCCGCACAGCGCCACCCTCTGACCTGGTGTGGTCTCTTGGCCTCTCTGACTCACCCCTGCCCTTGGACTAGCATTTCCTGCTCTCCCCCACCCCTCATGGCTCAGATTTCTGGAAATTTCTGCTCCAGAGCCTACCAGAGCCAACAGGGTTTGACCCCAGGCTAGAGCTCAGCTTTTGTTTCTTGACTTATTCATTTAATCAAAAACAAGTCAGGCCTGGCTGGGTGTCCCTGAGCTTGGACCTGGGTGCTGCTGCCTCAGAGCCCCCTCTTGGAGGGGTGGCGGGCAGCTGTACCCTGGGAGCCACACCAGAGAGTCACTTGCCTGGTGTTGGCCGATAGGAGGTGACTTCGAAGATGAGGCCTGAGGGGCAAGGCCCAGACAATGTTCCAAAGAGAAGAAAGAGTGTGGGCCGCTTGGGAGGCCAGACGACAGGGCAGCGTGATGGCCTGGGAGGAAACCCAGGATGTCTAGACTCCAGCGTGTGTATAGGGAGAGAAACTGAGGGCCGGGATGAAGGGTTCCGTCTCTACTCTCCCCTGAAGGCAGGAGAAGCCACAGAAGGGGAGGCGCAGGCTGGTCAGACGCCTCCTCTCAGGCCAAGCTCTCCAGCAGCAATTGCCCTGTTAAGGCTGCCGTTCCTCACTCTGTCCCTTAGGCTTTGGGCCCCCACAGCACCAGCTACCAGACCCAGTCTCCCAGCTCCACCCGCCCCTGCACACAGACTCCTTGTTGAAGAACTTGGTGTGTTTTTTAAACCCTGCTAATCCCTAAAAGGAGCCGGAAAAGGATCAAACAATAACCTGTGGCTGGGTGGGGCCTGTGGTGGAGTGACAGATTCCAGCACCTTCCACTCCCAGGCCCCACCCCTAGTCTTGACTCTCTAGGTCCTAAACAGTCTCCCTTCTCTCTTATTCCTTGGGGTGGGCTTAATATCCCCCCCCCACCAAAAACAACCCCTCATTCTCTCACACACTGCGGAGAAGTGGCTCACAAAGTTTTTAATTTCTGACACTAGAGAGACACGTTCACAGTATGGCCCAGCAGGTGCACACACAGACACACACACACACACACACTCACACACATGCACATGCATGCCCACATATGTGAAATAAATTTCCTGAAACAATATTAGACTTGCTACAAATGATGCCCTCTGATATTTTCTATTCTAGTCTAGCCCATTTCTTTCTTTTTCCTTTTTTTTGAGGGGTGGAAGGGGGGACCAGTCTTGACCCACTCAATTGACTTCAGTATCCAGTACAGTCTGAAAAGCATTGCTTAGCAGGACAGGCTGAGACCTTCCCGGCGTGTTCCCCACTCCAGCCGGGGCAAAATCCACATGAAGCCCCAGCTGCCCCTGGTCTTCAAGGGATATTTTGAGTTTTAAGCTGCTTCCTGGGCCTCAGCTGAGAAATGTTTCCCTTTGGTCACTGCCTCAAATGGTACAGATCCTAGAAACGGGTTAGATCTGGGTGTGGTTCCACCTGTGGTCTGCAGGTGGGTGAGACCAGCACAGGGCAAAGGAGCAGGCTGTGTTGTCCCTGCCCACCAGCACCGACAGCAGTAATGACAGGAACATCGGCTGAGGTTGGCCAGCCCCTGCCGGGCTTGGTCCCACTCCGTCTTCCCCGTGGCCTCTGAGTTGGGTACTGAGTGCGAAAGGGAGCCCAGAGGACCCAGAGAGGTGGCAGCACTAATGAGAGCACTGGCCTCGTCTGCTGGACCCTGGAGCCCGGGCTTTGACAAACCTGAGTATTCTGGGTGCGCCCGCTCATCTAAAGGTCACCTCTCATTTCACTTAGAATGTTGTCTTAATCTCTTCTGGCTGTTGTAACTCAGCACCATAGACGAGGCGGCTTATAAGCAACAGAAACTTATTTCTCACAGTTCTGGAGGCTGGATCAGGATGCCAGGTTCTGCAGAGGGCCCTGGGCTTTTCTTCCAGGTAGCAGACTGCCCCCCGCAGAGAGATGGCCGGCGGGCATGCTCTCTGAGATCTCCTGCACAAGGGCGCTAATCCTATTCATGAGGGCTCCACCCTCGCGACCTGATTGTGTCCCAAAGGCCCCGCCTCCAAATGCCATCACAGGGCAGGGTCAGGACTTGTGCCTGTGAGTTTGAGGCAATAAAGCATCGAATCCATAGTAGGTGCATCTATTTCTCATGTCGCCTTGTCTCTGGGATTCCTCACGTTTCACTCTCAGAGGATTAGTGGGTCCTTGAAATGGCCGAACAAGACCTTCAATGTGTGTTCTTCTGGCCAACTTCTCAAAGTGGTTCTTGACCCACTGACCCATCTTGCTGAGCTGAAACCTCTGAATGTAAATACGTTTGCTCAGCAGTGATGGAGTCAAGTGTGTACGGGGTGGGGGGAGGCAGAACAATAGGAGAGACTGTCTGTCTGCAGGTCCCTGTGGGACAGGAAATTCATGTGGGAGGGAGATGTTTGCAACTGCAGTGAGTGGGTGATGGGGGTGGGGGCTGGGCAGAGCCACTTCCTGGTCTATAAATGAGGAATTGTTCTAGACTGGGCTTCTCAGAGCCCTGCAGGGTTCGACAGAGACACCCTGAGGCTCTCCCACCATCCCCTCAGACTTTAACCTGCAGCTCTTCGCTCCTTTTTTGGGGGGAGGGGAAAGGAGACAGCCTCTGCTACTTAAAAAAGTGGGGTGAGAAGGACAACACTAGGCCCATGCGAACTGAGGAACATTCTACAAAATTCCTGACCAGCATTTCAAAATCTTCAAGGTCATTCAAAGTAGGGAAAACCTGAGAAATTGTCACAGTCAAGAGGACACTCAGGGGACATGATGACTCAGTGTAATGGGGTATCCTGAATAGGATCCTGGAACAGGGAAAGGACGGCAGTCAAAAACTAAGGAAATGGGAATAAAGTGTGGACATGAGTTGATAATGGTATATTAGTATTGGTTCATTAATTGTGATCAAGATACTAAAGTAAGACGCTAATAATAGGAGAATCTGGGTGTGGGGATCAGGAAGGGAACTCCGGCCTATCTTTGCAACTATTCTGTCCATTAAAATCTATTCTAAAATTTGGCACTTATTTAAAAGTTGCTGTCAGCTGCTAAGATCCTTCCCTATGGCCGGGCAGGGGGCCTGGGAGAGAGGCAGGTTTCCAGAGCTTCCGAGCATGGAATCCAGGCGTGTGTGCACCGTGCCTGAGCCCTGAGGAACTGCGGTGGGATATGATCTCAACTTGACCTTGGGGCCCTGCCCTTGGTGTCTAACCAGAAAGGAGGCTACCCTTAAGAGTGGAGTGAGCATCCCGGAACTATACGTGCGACACACTTTCATTTCTTTCCTCTTTTTTTTTTTTTTTTTTTTGCCATCGAACATCAACTAGGACCTCAAAAGTAACTTGAGCTCAGGGTCCCACCAAGACTAAGCTGAGGGTCCCATTGCCAGCTCCTTACCCTCATAGCTGTTCCTTGTCCTGTGTCCTGGTAATGGTCCCATCTTTCTCCTGTCACCTGTGCAGTGGCCCACAAGTCATTTCCCTTTCTCACCTCCCATGTCCAATCAATCATAGCATCCTGACCACACCGCCCGGTACTGCTGTTCTCTGCCCACCCTCATCACCCTCACTGCCACCCTCCTTAGCCTCTCCCACTGCACTCTTGTAAAAATAACCAATCAGTGTCCAGTTACCAACGCTTCTAATCCAATCTTAAAAAAAAATTATGATGTAGAGTCACAGACATAGAAAACAAACCTATGGTTACTAAAGGTGAAAAAGTTGGGGAGGGAAAAATTGGGACTTGGGGATAAACAGATACATGCTATTAGATATACAATAAACAGCAAGGTCCTACTGTACAGCATAGGGAATTATACCCACTATCATCTGATAACCCATAACGGAAAAGAATCTGCAAAGACTATATCTATATATGTAAAACTAAGTCACTGTGCTGCATACTTGAAACCCTGTAAATCAACTACTTCAATAAAATTTTTGAAAAAAGAAATTCATGCTAGGAAAGATAGAAGGTTAGATATAAAAACATACTAAAACATGCAACTACTGGAGTTTCTGTTGTGGCTCACAGCAAAAAACCCAACTAGTGTTCATGAGGATGCAGGTTGGATCCCTGGCCTCTCTCAGTGGCTTAAGAATTCAGTGTTGCTGTGCGCTGTGGTGTAGGTGGAAGACATGGCTTGGATCCCACGTGGCTGTGGCTCTGGCCTAGGCCGGCAGCTGCAGTTCTGATTTGACCCCTAGCCTGGGAACCTCCATATGCCACAGGTGTGGCCCTAAAAAGGCCAAATATATATATTTCATTATGATGAAATATATTGGGCAAACCAAAAGGTACAGATAATAATGTAAGAAACTCACTTCCTAGCCCCAGACACAAAACCTTCCTGATAAGATAAAGCTCTCTGTGGACCCAAGTCTGACTCATTCCCCACCCTCCGCCTTCTTCCTTTCCTGTTCTCACACATCTTATCTTTTTCCTTCTCACCCTGGCCTGCTCTGACCACCCAAGGTGCTATGGCAAGCAAGCCATACCCTCCTTCTCAGTACCCTTGTCTTCTTTTACCGCTGCTCTTTTTTCATAGTATTTTAGCGTAGAGTGTCAACACAGTGTATATTGATTGATTTATTGTATCCATATTAGTTTGCAGGGATGGCCGCCACGAAATACCACGCAAGTCTGTTTTCTCGTAGTTCTGGAGGCCAGAAGTCCAAGGTGTTGGCAGGTTTGGTTTCTCCGGAGGCCTCTGTCCTTGACTTGCACGTAGTGTCTCTCTCTCTGCCCTCGCATAGTCTTTCCTCTGTGCCCCTCACCTCTTGCCTCTTGTGGGTCCAGTTTCTTCTTCCGGTGAGGACACCAGTCAGATTGGATGAGGCCCACTCTATCCCTCAGTTTTAACACGATCACCTTTTTAAAGACCTTGCCAAATATAGTCACATTCTAGAGTACAGGGAATTAGGGCTTCAACCTGTGGATCTGGGGTGGGGGGACATAGTTCAGCCCATAACAATATCTATTGTTTATTTTCTGCCTTCCTTCTCTGCATTGTCTGCCCAGTATTATTTTGTCCGTTTTATTCATGGGCGAATCTTAAGAGCCTAGCCCTGCTCTGGGCACAGAGTAGGGCCTTGGTAAGTATTTGTTGAAATTGAATTTTCTTTTTTTTTTAATTTAAAAAAAAAATTTTTTTTTTTTGTCGTTGTTGTTGTTGCTATTTCTTGGGCCGCACCCGCAGCATATGGAGGTTCCCAGGCCAGGGGTCAAATCAGAGCTGTAGCCACCGGCCTACGCCAGAGCCACAGCAACGCGGCCCGCCGGATCGTTAACCCACTGAGCAAGGGCAGGGATCGAACCCACAACCTCATGGTTCCTAGTCAGATTCGTTAACCACTGCGCCACAACGGGAACTCCTGAAATTGAATTTTCACCTTGACTCTGACATTTAAGATAATGTTAACTGGAATCATTGCTAGAAGTTACCTTTATTTTCTTTCTCTTTTTTTTGTTTTGCAGTTTTATTTTTTATTACTCAATGAATTTATTGCATTTACAGTTGTACAATGATCATCACAATCCAATTTTATAGGATTTCCAACCCACAACCCCAGCGCTTTATTTTCTTTCTGACTCCAGTGGAAGCGGTTTTAGAGTTTGGCCATTAAATATGATTATGTTTGCTTCAGTATTTTAGTAGATGTAGTTTTGATCAGATTAAGGAAGTTCTCTTTCTCATTTGCCAAGAGTTTTCATGTGAATTTTATTGAATGCTTTCTCTGCATCAGCTGAGATGATCGTGTAGGGTTTTTTTTCCCTTTAATCTGTTAATATGGTGTTTTACGGAACTAGATATCCTTGTATTCCTGGGATAACATGGCAGGGTTTTAATCAGGCGATTAACATGATCTGATTTACATTTTGCAAAGTTCACCCTGGCTGCTGTGTGGAGCAGGCCTTGTAGGGAGCGAGAGTGAAAGCAGGAAGCTCAGCCAGGAGGCTATTAGAGTCATCTGGGCCAGAGAGGGCAGTGCAAGTGGACATGCGATCGGGGGAGGATTAGGAATATATTTTAGAGATAAGCCCGGCGCACTCGCTGACGGATCTGAAGGCAGCAAAGGGGAGAATTGAGGATGACTGTGAGGTTTTGGTGTGAGCCCCTAGGGAGTCCCACTTTACTTAGTGGAGAACTTAGGGAGGGCAGGGATCAGGGATTCAGATGCCTATTGGACCCCGAGTGGAGACGTGGAGCAGACAGTGCGTGGCAGCTCAGAGGCAAGTCTGAGCTGAAGATGCAGATGAGGGAGGATCAGCAGAGCGGTGGTCCTTAAAGCCATGGCCTCCGATGCCGTCCCCAAGGGGGAGAGTGACACAGAGAAGAGGAGGGCCCAGGACCAGTCTCAGAGCCAAGGGCCAGCAACGGAGCCTGAAAAAGAGGAAGGCTGAGGTGGGAGGAGAGGGTGATGGCTAACGCAGGACCTGTGGGCTCTGCAAGTGCTGCTGAGACATGGAGGAAGGTGGGGCTCACGAGTGGCCAGCGGTCACCAATGGATTTTATTAAATCAGTATTTCCAAATGTCATTTTATGGAGTTCCTGTCGTGGTGCAGCAGAAATGAATCCGACTAGGAACCATGGGGTTGCGGGTTCGATCCTGGCCTCACTAAGTGGGTTGAGGATCCGGCATTGCTGTGGCTGTGGTGTAGGTTGGCAACAATGGCTCTGATTGGATCCCTAGCCTGGGAACCTCCATATGCCGCAGGTGCAGCCTTAAAAAAAAAAAAAAAAAAAAAAGCCAAATGTCATTTTATGTGCTCAGCTATGGGAGGGAAAAGCCAAGGACCATTTGCACGTGGCACTGAATAAGCCACCCATGTCCTCAGCCTCAGTACGATTTTCTGGGGACAGGAAGGGCAGTTTTTCTAAGCACCTCCTCCTGGAGAGAGCATCTCTGGGTTCGCCTCCAGGTCAGCAGATCGCAGCGCTTCTGGGGGTGTGACAGCGCATTGAATTTGATGTTGCCTGACTCACAGAGCTATGAGTGGAAGTTTCTACACACACTGAACTCATCCTCAAGGTCAAGCACCCTCGAGGGCTGTGGAATGAGTTCACAGAGGGGAGTGCCACCTCACCTCTGCCCCGAAGGTTCATTTTAAAAATTAAACTGAATTTAAATTGCCTTGATGGAGGCAGTTTCACGACACACCCTTTGAGATAACATTTACAAATCACATTAGGAATCCTCACTGTCAGATGCCAGAACAGTCGCTGGCATAGGTTCCCTCAGGCATGCAGGTTGCAGAGTCCAGAAAGACAGGACGTTAATGTCCTGGGCGGCACTGGAGCTTCATGTTGCTGCCTCTGGGATTCAGGTTTGGTCGAGAAGTGGTAAGGGTCTCCTCTCAACCATGCTCATTCCGTTGCTGCGATTTCAACAAGCCCTGCCTTTCTTAAACAACCAAGATGGTTCTCAACAAAGGTAATTTTCTGCTCCTCCGGTTCAATTCAATTTATCTTTTAAAAAGCAATTAGTATCCCTTTAGAGTTCTTCTATGCTTGACTAATTGTGCCTTAGTTCAAGAGTTAAGGCTTCTCTCTATTCATTTAGGCAACTACAGTAATATCTAATTAAAGTCCAGACCAGACAAAAATGCGTATTTTGGATAAGGCTCTCCTCAGCTTTAAGTATTTAAATTTCCACCAGTGGGGGAGGAGGGTCCGTTTTTATTTGAAGACATTCTTGAGAAGGGTGTATTCGAATTAACTGAATATCAGAGGAATTGCAAAGTAGCACAGCTAGAGGACTTAAAAGTGCAGTAAGAAAAATTCCACTACTCACTTGAAGCTGGCCCATAGGCCCCAAAGTATCAGAAACACCATGTAGCTTGTATTTTTCCTTTGTAAACCACACTACTTGTTTACTTAAGCCTGGTAAGGCAATCTGGACTCACCAACACACTGACCCAATTAGACAGGTCCTTTTACATTGTAGACAGCTTTAGAAATATTCCAGGTGTTGTGGAAAAACAGCTGGCCCTGGTATGCTCCTTGTTTCCAGGAGAGAGAGCGGTGGAAAGAGAATCATAGAATTTTAGAGCTCAGATGATCTTAGAACAGAGTCACCTATAATTTTATAGGCCAACAAACTCATTAATGGCAAAGGCAGGATTTGATAGTTGATCATTTTATTCCCAGCCCATTTTTCCACTGGAGTGGTGGTTCTTGACCATAACCAGTTGGAATCACCTGAGGAGTTAAAGCAAAAACAAAACAAAAACAAAACCTTCCCCAGAGACAGAGATTTAATTGGTCTGGGGAGCTGACTGGGCATTGGGTTATTTATTTATCTATTTATTTTCCACACTGTGGCTTATGGAGGTTTACCAGGCAAGGGGTTGAATCAGAGCAGCAGCTGCCAGCCTCCGCCACAGCCACAGCCACACTGGATCCTTAACCCCCTGAGTGAGGCCAGGGATCAAACCCACATCCTCTTGGATACAAGTCAGGTTCTTAACCCACTAAGCCACAATGGGAAGTTTGTCATTGGGGTTTTTAAATACTCCTTTTTCCCACTCTGGGTAGTAGAAGGAGGAAAAAAGGCAACTGAGTTGCAAGGCACATACTACAGATTTACAAGGTATTATTTGCTCTAATCCCCTTGACCTCACACCTATCCCTGGGATGAACGCTGAGTTAAAAAAAGCTCTTATTGCAATTCAACCCCCAGACTTTCTTTTCCATTTACAGCCTATAGTGGTCTTTCCTTCTTTACGTAGAGAGGGCCTGGAACAAATTTCTCCTTGGCTCCTGAGCTGGTGTGTTCATTTGGTAAACAGAGAATGGCTTGCAGAAATCTAGAGGCTGTGAAAGCCAAAAGAATCATCTCATCTCCTAGGAACCAATTAGAATTCCTGAATGGCAAAACTCCCATAAAAAAAACCCCAAAACCACCAAGCACTCCAAAAAGGCACACTCAGAATTACTGTGGAACTTTCCACCGAAGAGATAAGGCAGGGAGGTCCTGGGCCAGTTTGGCAGAAAGTTGGGCAGCTGCTTGGCACTAAGCAGAGAGGAGATAGGGTGACCACCAAAATCCAACACCGTGATATAACCTGCGGCAGGCAGAGACATAAACACACACCGTGGATTGATTTTGGCAAAGGTTTCCCATTATTTTTTTCTGTCAGAAGCCAGCTGAAAAACCAGTGGCAGCCCAAGTCTAAAGTTGAACTGATAAAACCTCTCACTCAGTTCTGCTGCCTTGTCTCAGTTGTGGGGGGTCCAGCCCCTAGCCTAAAGGATGAAGGGCCCTGGACACTAAGCCCCACCTGCTAACCTTTCCCAATGATTCCGGGTAAACTATTCACCTGATGAAAGTTTCCTCTGTTCAACTGAGTGGTGAGAAATAAAAAGCAACTCAACCTGCCCAACTGGTTCTGAGACCTGAAACTGGTCCAGCTCCTTTATATAATAAATAACCCGGGATGCCAGTCCCAGCTCCGCTCCACTCCCTGTTCACAGCAACACCCCCTCCCCCCACCCCAAGAGATCTGCCTCTCTCGAACAAATCTGAAAGACTTCAGGGTGGCTCAATTTTCTTCCGGATCCATAGGAAAGCAAGCAATTTTAAAAGAAGCGTTTTGTAGTAACAAAGACAAGGGTAGAGGGTCTAAGTGAATGACAATCATGGAAACAGCCAATTAACTGGTAAATCCCTGTTATCCGCAGGCCGAACCAGGAATGAGTGCGGGAGGAGGAAAAGCAGCTGCAGCCCAATTACTCAGTAGCTCAGGTGCCTCAGGAGGATTCTGGCTTCTGGTTTACCGAAACAGATCTACTTTCTGAGAGATCTTGGGGGACCGCTCCACAGAAGCGCAGGCTCTGGCGACTTCCTCCTTTATTGCTGTTGGTGAGTGAGCTAAAATATGCATCTAAGCAAACCGAGAGGCTGGAAGGGTCACAAGCCTCAGAAAGCATGCTTTTTTGGAGTTCCCGGTGTGGCCCAGTGGAAACGAATCTGACTAGGAAACTTGAGGTTGCAGGTTCAATCCCTGACCTCGCTCAGTGGGTTAAGGATCTGGCGTTGCCATGACCTGTGGTGTAGGTTGCAAACACGTCTCGGATATGATGTTGCCGTGGCTGTGGCATAAGCCAGCAGCTATAGATCCAATTGGACCCCTAGCCTGGGAACCTCCATATGCCGCTGATATGCTCCTAAAATGCAAAAAAAGAAAACATGTTTTTCTTGGCATCTGGGGAGGAGAGAAAGGGCGACAACCAGACTCTGCTACTAACCAGATGGAAGAAGCTGCACCCATGCACAGCCCAGCAGCTGGAGGAAGGAGAAGTGCAGAATTGGCGCCCACTTAGGAAGTCTTTGGAATCCAACTGATCCTGCAATTAATGAGTTTGGAGAATCCAGAATACTCTGATATAAAATGGGATCCAACAGAAATGATGACCGTTGTGAAACCCTAGGAAGTGGGCATCTGGTCAGGCCCAGGAGATAACTTCTGTTTGCAAGTTCTTATCACATTTGCTCTTTCCCATATTTGTTCCATATGGAGAGCATTTTCCAGCTTCAATTCCTGATCAAAATGAAAAATCAGTAAATACCTAGTGAGAGTTTGTGGGCTCCCTAGAGCAGATTCGATCAATCTGGTCCTGGACTCTCTGGGTCAGAATCACCTGAGCTTCTTGTTTAAAAGATCCCCACCCCCACCCCCATCTAGAATCAAAATCTCCTTGATGCCTCCAAACCTGCACTTTTTTTTTTTTTTTTTTAAATTTAAAAAGACTTTTCAGGAGTTCCCGTCATGGCTCAGCAGCAACGAATCTTACTAGCATCCATGAGGACACAGGTTCGATACTTGGCCTCCCTCAGTGGTTAAGGGTCCGGCGTTGCCGTGAGCTGTGGTGTAGGTCACAAACGTGGCTCGGATCCCACATTGCTGTGGCTGTGGAGTAGGCAGGCAGCTGCAGCTCTGATTCGACGCCTAGCCTGGGAACTTCCATATGCTGCAAGTGTGGCCCTAAAAAGACTAAATAAATAAATAAATAAAAATAAAAGGACTTTTCAAACTGTTTATCCTGAACATGTTAAACATACACAGCATTAGAGAGAACAGTAGAGTGGACTCCATGGACCCACCTACCACTCAGCTTCCATAACTATCAACATTCTGTTTTTCTTAGTTCAGTTCTATCCACTTTTTTGGAGGAGGTGGGGCTGAAATATTTTGAAGTGAATCTAGACATCTTATCTGTTCACCAGTATGTTCCTTTAACAGATAAAGACTTTCAGTTTTTAAAAACATAACCACAGTTCTATCATCACACTCAATAACATTAACTATAATTTAATATTATCAAATTCCCAGGGTAAGTTCAGTTAGTTTTCCATAGTGGTCTCAAAAATATCTTTTTTTTTTTTTTTGCATTTGGTTAATTGAAATCACGATCCAAAAAGGGCCGCAATGTGTTTGGTTGGTATGTCTCTTTTATTTTATTTTCAACTATGCCCGTGGCACATGGAAGTTCCCAGGCTGGGGCTCAAATTCCGGCTGCAGATGTGACCTTTGCCACAGCTATAGCAATGCCAGATCCTTAACCCACTGCACCACAGTGGGAACTCCAGTATGTCTCTTTTAATTTGTAACCATCCTTCCCCATTATTTTATTTTATTTATTTGTCTTTTTTGGGCCACACTCAGGGCATATGGAAGTTCCAGGCTAGAGGTTGAATCAGAGCTGTAGCTGCCGGCCTACTCCTCAGCCACAGCAATGTGGGATCTGAGCCTCGTCTGCCACCTACACCACAGCTCATGGCAACTCCAGATCCTTAACCCATGAAGTGAGGCCAGGGATCAATCCACGTCCTCATGGATACTAGTCAGGTTTGTTAACTGCTGAGCCATGATGGGAACTCCATATTTTAATGCTATTTATTTATTGAAGAATCTGTATCATTTGTTCTGTAGAATCTCCCCCAGGTATGGCTGAGTGTATCCTCACGGTACAGTTTTTGACATGTTCCCCCATCTCTCTTATTTTTTATAAGCTGACAGAGAGAAGACTGATTATATTCAGTATTTGGGAGAGGACTATTCCGGTGGTGAAAAACATTATAGCTAGCTATTACACTTTTAGTTAAGATTGATCAGTGGGTTTACATACTCTCAGTCTGATCCATCTGTTTTAAAGTTCTGCATCCACACTTCGTTTAATAGTTTTAGCAACCAACTTGATCATTGCCTGGTTCTACTATTTCATTAGCAGTTATAAAATGGTGATTTTGTTTTTTGTAATCCTATCTTTCCTCCTGTCTTTATTTGCCGTGATTCTTCTGTATAGAAGGAATTCACTTCACAAACTATTTGGTTATCAAGAAATACAATCTATACAGAAGAGGCAAGATTAAAGTTTTACTCTTTCCCTTTATGTATTGTTTTTATATTTATCAGAATAATTGATACCTTACTATTCCCCAAAGGTGACCAATAAAGTTTTCTTTCTTGGCTGGAGGTTAGGGGGAAGGGAAATTATGGGCTTATAGATTTTTACATATCTGATGTGTTTTAATCCATTGTAGTTGTTACTCTTTTTCATGTCCAAACTGTCTCATCGTTGGCCAGTGGGAGCCACTTCAAGTTGCGTCCTGTATTGCTAGGTGTTTTATTTTGTTTTGTTTGACATGACCCACTGGTCTCCACAATTGCCTTGCTTTCAGGTAGAACAGGATGCCCCGGGCTCATCTACCCCAAACTGTAATTAATCATTTCTCTAAAAAGTCCTGATTCCTTTTCTTGGGAAGGGGTATTTAGAGTTTACAATCTGGGATCCAAGAGTGCTAGTTGCTCATCGGTCCTGGGCAAAGAGTTTCCACATATCCTCCGTCCGCATTCCCCTGTTATTACCATCTTGTATTAATACGGTATATTTATCACACTTAATGAACCCATATTGATACCTTATTCACATTCACACTCTGTTCAAACTTCTTTAGTTTTTACCTTTTTCTGTTTCCCTTTTCTGCTCTAGGATCCCTTCCAGGATTTTCCATTACATTTAGTCACCATGTTTTCCTTAAACTTTCCTTTTCTTGACTTTCCTTTTTTTTTTTTGGATGACCCTCATTGAGAGTTTTGAGGAGTAGTGGTCAGGTATTATGTAGAACATCCCTCAATTGTCATTTGTCTGATGTTTTTCTTGTAATGAGACTACACTGTGTGTTTTGGGGAGGAAGGCCACGTAGGTAAAGGGCCATTTCCGTTGTATTATGTCAAGGATCATTTCCATTGCATCACTGTCAACCTCACATATCACTATTGATGTTAATCTTGATTTCCTGGCTGAGGCAGGGTTTCTCAGGTTTCTCTACTGTAAAGTGACTCTATTTCCCCCTTTCTGTACTATACCCTGTGGAAGTACTTGAAGCCCATGCTTAAGGAGCAGGGAGTTATGCTCCATCTCCTTAAGGTTGGCTATCTGCATGAATAATTTGGAATTCTTTTTGCACAGGAGATTTGTCTCCCTGTTTGTTTTTTATAATTAATTAATTTCATATGGATGTAAAGATATTATTTTATACTTTATGTTATAATCCAATTCTACCTTACTTTATTGCTCAAACTGATCTCCTTTTGGCCATTGGGAGCTTTTCAGTTGGCTTTTGTGTCCTTTTGACATGCCCCCATAATTTTTTTTTTTTTTGAGCACCTTTTTTCTTTCTGGCACTGCAAAATGCTCCAGGCTTATCTTGTATATTTCCTACCCAAGTCCTAGAAATTGGCCACTTTCCCAAGGAGCCCTGGTTCCTTCTGTTAGAGAATGGTATTAGAAACCAATGGTGTTAGGTGTGCTTGTTGCTATTGGGGTGTTATTGCTTCTAAGCAGTTGATCAACCAAGGAAATTCATGTATACAAATTAATCTATATAGAGACACATACCTATAAATATTTCTATTTGTAACCATTTGTATCTCTATCAAGCTAAGCATGAGTTTACACTAATATCTCCAACTTTAATTTATTACCACATGAATCATTCTGGCTTCCTCCTCTTGCTTATCTGCAATCTCCCGTCCAAACAGTGAGAAACCAATTCACATATACATATTCACATATCACATACACATACATTCATGTTTCGGTTTGTTTCTAATATTTTCTTTTGGTTTACTTTTGTTTTGGAATTATACAAAATGCTTGGTTCCAAGGTTAAAACTATAAAGCAAGTTGTATTTAGGGAGATCTACCTTCATTCCAGTTTCCTCCCTATTTATTTCTCCCCATCATAAATAACATTTTTTTTATTTTTACATTGTCTCCTTTTCAAAAATAAGCCAGTATGTAAACAGGCATGCTCCTGCCTTTCTTAGACAAACCATGGTGTACTCTACACATTTTTCTTCGCTTGGCTTTATTCATTTAACAATAGATCCTGGAGATCATCCAAAGCACTGCGGAGCAGTTCTTCCTCATTCCTGCACAGGACGCTTTTATATGAATGTACCATGGTTATTCAACCAGGCCTCTGTTGATTGACATTGGTTTTTCTCCAGTCTTTTACAGATAGTACTACTTCAAGGAATAGTTTGGACCATACAGCATTTAAGACTTTTGGCAGCGTAGCTTTAGGATAAATTCACAAAAGTGGGATTACTGGGTCAAAAGGAACGTACATGTAATATTGCTAAACTGCCAAGTTTCCTTCTCTGAGAATTGTATGATTTTGCACTCCCATTAGCAATGTATGAGAGGTCCCTTTCCCCTATAGCTTTGTCATCAGAATATGCTGTCACACTTTTGGATTTCTGTCTATCTGACAGGTGATAAATAGTACTTCAGTGAGACTTTGTGAGTTTTTTATCATAATGAGGTCCAGCATATTTTTGTACATTTAAATGTCCTTTATATTTGATACTCTGTGAACTGCTGTTTGTTATCTTTCTGTACTAAAGTTGGAGAACCACTGCTCTGGTGAATATAAGAGTAGCATGTGGAGCTCCCACTGTGGCGCAATGGGATCTGTGGTGTCTCTGCAGCTCCAGTGTGTAGGTTCAATCCCCGGCCTGGCACAGTGGGTTAAAGGATCAGGCATTGCCGCACCTGCAGCGTAGTTGCAACTGTGGCTTGGATCTGATCCCTGGCTCTGGAACTCCATAAGCCATGGTGCAGCCAAAAATGGAAGGAAAAAAAAAAGCATAGCATCCTTCAGGCCTTGTCCTTGAAGGAATTTATAGAGACTTACCCAAATGATATGCCCAGAATGTCCTACTGTATAGCACAGAGAATTATATCCAATGTCTTGTGATAGAACATGATGGAAGATAATATGAGAAAAAGAAGGTATATATATTCACGACTGGGTCACTTTGTTATACAGCAGAAATTGATACAATGTTGTGAATCAACTCTAATAAAAAATTTTTTAATTCTTAAAAAAAATGATATATCCAAAATGATAACAAGGAAACAGCATGAGTTCAAGTTTTAAAGTTCTTGAGGTGAATTAAATGTTTTAGGAGTTCAGGGAATAGAGACACGTATGAAATAATCAGGGAAATCTTCACAGAGGAGGAGGAGCTTGAGCTGGAATGTGAGAGATATCTGGGATGGCCTAAACAGAGGAGAGGAGGGAGGGAGGAGAGGAGGGAGGGAGGAGATGCCTAAAGCAGGTTATGAGCAAAGAATATACGAATGTAGAGAGGAAGCCGTGCGCTTAGCTGTAAGGACTGTGGGCTCTGGAGTCAGACTGCCTGGGTTCCAATTACAGTCTCATCATTTATTACTCAGTTCAGATGCTGCATCTGCAAAATGGGGGAAATAATAATAATAATAATAATACCTATTTCAAAGGGTTGTTATAAGGATTAAATGATATACTGCTTCACGTAATAAATGTCCCATAGAACTTAGCTGTTGTGACAAAGCACAGAAGAACCTGGAACTGCAGTTAAATGTTTTATTTGGAATTGTGGGCAGTTTAGTTGAAAAATAGGTGTGAGCTCAGGTTATAGAGGCCATCAAACTCTATGCTTAGGAGTTTGGTTTTCATCTAACAGGCAAAAGCATTGAAGGACATTCTTTTTTTTTTTTTTTTTTGGTCTTTTGTTGTTGTTGTTGCTATTTCTTGGGCCGCTCCCGCGGCATATGGAGGTTCCCAGGCTAGGATTTGAATCGGAGCTGTAGTCACCGGCCTAAGCCAGAGCCACAGCAACGCGGGATCCGAGCCGCGTCTGCAGCCTACACCACAGCTCATGGCAACGCCGGATCCTTAACCCACTGAGCAAGGGCAGGGACCGAACCCAAAACCTCATGGTTCCTAGTCGGGTTCGTTAATCACTGCGCCACGACGGGAACTCCTGAAGGACATTCTTAAAGCAAGAGAACGACAAAGTGAACGCTCCTTGCATCTGTGTAACCAGAATGCTGACCAGGGAGGGCTCTTGAAATATAATCAGGAAGAGACTTTGTTTCGAACTTCCGCTGTGTCTTAAAAAGTGGGGCAGGTTCTTCCCTCGCTTACCCTTCGAGTCTGTGTAAATCATAACCACCGTCTTAGCTCAGTAATTAACAGTGTGCAGGTCCGTGTCATAATGAGAATTTCAAAGTTGAACCTCATCCTATTTCCCAGCGAGGTCCTTCTGCAGGAAGGAGGAGGGGGGTGCAGTTTCTCTTTTGCTCACCGACTGCTTTCTCCTGCCCTCAGCCTTGTAGCTAAGGATAATTTCTGGCCTCTCTGGTTGAAGGGGGGCAGGGGGTAAGAGCTAAAGGAAGCAGGGAAGTTCTTCCTTGACTAGTATGACCCCAATCTGGCTTCCCTATTTGGGGACCTATTTTAAAGCTGACTCTCTTCTGGGCCTTTTTGTGGGTTCTTGGGAGGCTCCCCTGGGAAGGTTCAACAGCATCTCCTGTGACACAGGTGATGCATTTTCCTCTGGATGACACCCCCTCAGCCCCAGTTTCCCACAGCCCTCTCTGCAGAGATCTCCAGATGGTTCTCTCAGGCAGAACTCTAAATGGCTCCACGCCAGCCCTCATCTCTCATGTGACCCACGTGAGTTGATGAGAAATAGCCTCACATTCTTTGCCTGCTCACACCCTGCTCACACCCTGCTTGGACGGGCTGCCAGTGCAGCCAGCGATCTTCTACCTTGGCCAGCAGCTAGCCAGCCCTTCTGTACCTTTTAGATTTTCCAGGCAGGAGTCAGTCACCAGTCTACGATGCTCCCCTAACTCTGCTGTCACACATCACACTTGCCAAAGCATCCCCCGAGGCCCTTTCCTCTTGACCTGAGGTGAAAGGGGGAGCAGCCCTTCCCTCACTGTTGGGGGGAATGGGATTCACAGCTAGGGCACACATTACCTTTTGCACAAATCTCTCAATCTCCATTCTCACCTCTTGAAAGATTAAAAATATGGGCACAGGGATTAAGGATTTTCTCCGTTGCTAACTATGAAATTTGGCCCATCAGTGTTTTTAAGATATAGCACCTCTTGTCTTCTTTTGTTACACCTTTTTTTTTTATTATTTAATATACATCTTCTTGCCTTAGCAAAACTGAGATGGAAAAATCCAATTTTAGCACCTATTACATACATATTCCCAGGACAATGCCTAGCCCTGGGGGGTTAAGAGCTGGTGCAGAAGGAAAATGGATCTAGCTGAATTTTGCATGATACACTGGTGTGAGGTGGAAGGAAGACTAGTTTGAATCTGCAGTGATCCGGGAATTTTTTTTTTTAATTGAGTAAATTAGGGATATTTAGCTAGAGAAGAGAAAACTTAGAAGGCTATAATAATTCTCCACACCCTAGGTATAGAAAAGGACAATCACATAGGAAAGAGGAAAGACTTTGTTCATTTTGTCGAAGGAAAATAATTAGAGTGAATAAATTTGCAGAGAAACATGTGGGCTCAATATAAGATTTTTCTAGTATCAGTGGCACAAGAGCCTGTTCCTGTAGCTATTGTCCTGTTACGCCGAGGAACGTGCAAGCAGATACTGGATTCTCTCCACCCACCGACCTCCCACTGTAGACTTCCCCACCCAATGAAATGGCACCATTGTCCACCCATCGCTTGAGCCAAAACCTAGAGGTCATCCTTAGTTCTTCCTTTTCTGTATCCCCACATCTAATCCATCAACTTATTCTAACACTTCTAACTCTAAAATATTTTGAACATGTCCACTTGCCTGTGACTATACTGCTCTCACCCAGTCCAGGCCATCAGCTGGACTCCTGCAACTGCCTCCTAATTGCACTCCCTCTCATGAACTTTACAATCCATTCTCCATACAGTAAGTAGCCAGGGGATCTTACAAAATAGCAAAACAAAAAAACAAAAAACAAAAAAAATCACATCACTGCCTTGACCCTCCAGTGGCTTCGTCTTGCACTTAAAGCTCCAACTCCTCAGCCTAACCTTAAAAAGCTGGCCTGGGAGTTCCCGTAGTGGTGCAGCGGAAACGAATCCCACTAGAAACCATGAGGTTGCAGGTTCGATCCCTGGCCTTGCTCAGTGGGTTAAGGATCCGGTGTTGCCATGAGCTGTGGTGTAGGTTGCTGACATGGCTCAGATCCCGCATTGCTGTGGGTGTAGCGTAGACTGGCAGCTGTAGCTCCAATTAGTACCCTAGCCTGGGAACCTCCATATGCCCCAAGTGTGGCTCTAAAAAAAAAATAAATAAAAGCTGGCCTGGCCTCAGCTGCCTTTCCAAACCTTTCCAAACTAATCTTTCATGATTCTCTTCTTAGCTCACTGCACCCAAGCCACAATAGCCTTTTTGTTTTGTTTTGTTTTCCCAAACAAGCCAGGTTCATGGCTAAGGGTCTTCAGGCCTGATGTCCCCTGCCTGGTCACCCTGGAGCTTAGCAGGACCATCTCCTTCTCGTCATCCGGGTCTGAACTGGGTTGTCACTTTCTCAGAAAGGACTTCCTGACCACTCAGTTCAAAGAAGAATTCTGCCCTACCTCCTCCAGTGTCACCTTCTTCTACATTATAGGGTGTTTTGTTTTTTGTCTACCAGTTATCGGTATCTGAAATGATTTCGTTTATTTACTTACTTGTAGTCTACCTGCCTGACTACAATACACACGTCACATGTGTCCAGCACAATATTCCCTGAATACATAATACATGCTCAATAAATATTTGTTGAATGAATGAGTGATTAAATCATCTTGGCCAGGGGCATTACAGAGGATTCCAGTCATAGGAGGTAGGGGAAGCTACACCTATGATGTCACTTCAAATCTGTGCCTTGGGTAGACGAGTCTCTAGGAATGAAGGAGAAGGACTTTATCGGTGACGTGCTTGAAAGACAAAACTGATGAGACACAAGATAAGTGGAGGCTCAGGGTGGGGCACAAGAGAACATTGGCTCTACAGTTGGGAGCATGGTGGACTCAGGAACAGTAAACTAGAAGTTTGGAAACTTAAAGGGGATTTTTTAAAAATTATGGGATGGGAGTTCCCGTCATGGCTCAGTGGTTAACGAATCCGACTAGGAACTATGAGGTTGCGGGTTTGATCTGTGGCCTTGCTCAGTGGGTTAAGGATCCGGCATTGCCATGAGCTGTGGTATAGACTGCAGACGCAGCTCGGATCCCGCGTTGCTGTGGCTATGGCATAGGCCGGTGGCTACAACTCCGATTAGACATCTAGCCTGGGAACCTCCATATGCAGCCTGGGAACCTCCCTATGCCGAGGGTGCAGCCCCAGAAAAGACAAAAAATAAAACAACAACAACAAAAAATTATAGGATGAGTTCCTGCCGTGACTCAGTGAGTTAAGGATATGGTGTTGCCACTGCAGTAGGTAGCAGCTGAGGCTTGGATTTAATCACTGGCCAGGGAACTTTCATATGCCATAGGTGTGGCAAAAAAATAAATAAAATAAGATAAAATAAATATTATGGAAAAATACACATGGCATTCAATTTTCACCATTTTAACCATTATGAAATGTTGAGTTGGGTGGATTAAGTACATTCACAGTGTCGTGCCGCCATCCTTACACAACCCTTTCACCTGGCAAAGCTGAGACTATATCCATGAAACACTAACTCTCCATTCTCTCCTCCCCCAGCCCCTGGCAACCTCCATTCTACTTTCTGTCTCTATGAATCTGACTACTCTAAGTACCTAATACAAGTGAAATCATACAATTTTTTTTGTCTTTTTATGACTGGCTTACTTCACTTAGCATGACATCCTTAAGTTTCATCCATGTTGCAGCACGTGCCATAATTTCTTGCATTTTTAAGGCTGCATAATATTCCATTCTATGTATATACCACATTTTATTTATCCATTCATCCTTCAATGGGAAGCAACTTGGGCTGCTTCTACCTCTGGCTATTGTGAATAATGCTGCTGTGAACAGGGATGTACAAACATTTCTTTGAGTCCCTGCTTTTAATTCTCTTGGAAATCTATCCAGAGGTGGGATTGCTGGATCATCTGTTAAGTCCATTTTTAATTTTTTGAGACCTGACGAGATGTTTTTACAGGAAAAATTTTGAGCAAATGTTTGGGTATGATGATTTTTAGGCTGGAAATATGATGACAGAATCTGGGAGAGAGAGGTTTAGACTAAAGCTGTGTTTGGACATCAGACACCAAGAGTTGACCATTAAGCATGGAGGCCATGTTCACCAAGAGAGTTGATGGCAGAAAAGTAAATCAGCTCCCAAAGGAGTGAGGAGGCCAAGCAATGAGTTGGAGCTGAGTGTTAGTCGGTGCCCATGATGAGACACCAAGAGCCATAGGGAAGGTTAAGTTTGCTGTGATCAGAGATGTAAGAAGACAGTCATGGCAGATCAGTATCTGGCAAATTAAGAACAAGAGTTTGAAATGAGAGGCGGAGGCACAGCAAAAAAGCCTTTACAAATTAAGTGCACACACCATGTGTGCGCGCACACACACACACACACACACACACACACACACACCCTAAGACAAGAATAGGGTAAAAATCCTAGGTGATCTTTAAGGGAAATTTCAATAACATGATGGAATAAAAATCAGATGACAAGAGACTAAGGAACAAGTGTGGGGCGCGGATCTGGAAGAGAGATGAAGAAAGTGCCAGGCATTCAAAGATACACATGGAAGAAGAGACATAGGAAAATGAATGGAACAGGGGATCACAAGGCACTGTGTGCTTTAAAAATTGGAAATCCGGAGTTCCTGTTGTGGCACAGCAGAAACGAATCCGACTAGGAACCGTGAGGTTGTGGGTTTGATCCCTGGCCTCCACTCAGCAGATTAAGGATTGGGCATTGCTGTGGCTGTGCCCTCGGCCAGCAGCTGTAGCTCCGATTCGACCCCTGGCCTGGGAACCTCCATATGCCGCGGGTGCGGCCCTAAAAAAACAAAAACAAAACAAAACAAAAAAAACAAAAAATAAAATAAAATTGGAAATCTGAGGTATATGAAATGGGTGGCCAACAGGGACCTGCTGTATAGCACAGAGAACTCTTCTCACTATTTTGTGATAATCTATGTGGGAAAAGATTCTGAGAGAGAATGGATATGTGTATATGACTGGGTCATATGACTAGGTCACTTCGTTGTACAGCAGAAATTATCACAACCTTGTAAATTAACTTTACTTCAATAAAACTCTTAAACATTTTAAAAATGAATAAACACAATAAATCTTGGCATTCCCATTGTGGCTCAGCAGGTTAAGAACCTGACTAGTCTCTATGAGGATGCAGGTTCGGTCCCTGGCCTCACTCAGTGGGTTAAGGATCTGGCATTGCTGTGAGCTGTGGTGTAGGTCGCAGATGTGACTCAGATCCCACATTGCTGTGGCTGTGGTGTGGGGCAGCTGCAGCTCTGATTCGACTCCAGGCCCAGGAACTTCCACATGCTGCAGGTGTGGCTGTAAAAAAAAAAAAGAAAGAATTGGAAATCTGTGCCTTTCCAAGGAGAGTGGGATTCCGTATGGAAGACCCATCAGCGGTAGAGTTGGGTCCAGAAGTTAGGTGAGGAGGTTGCTCTCTGATGGGAGAAGGGTTTTTCACCAGAGCTGGGCCAGCTGTGCTGCTTTGTCCCAAGGCCGCTTTCTCCGGTTCCTCTCAAAAGACCTTCCAGATCTTCTGTCCTCAGATGCCCTTCCCCAGCCACCTGGCACGTGACTCTGCCTGGCACCTCCCAGAGAATGAAGGCGTTGGACTCTTCCCCTCCACTCACTCCTTCCAGCTTCCACACACACCCAGGGCCTCAGGGACGGGGGCTCACGTGACCCCGTCTCTTCCCTGTCATGGCACTGGCATTCAAGCCTCTGTCATTGTCCTCATCCAAGGTCACCCAACCCCTTTGATGACAACATAGAATAAGAATGTGTTACTATATTAATAAATCAAAAATGAGATCCATCTCACCATCACTATAAAAGCAGCCTTTAAAAATATAAATCAGACTGTATTGTTTTCCTGCCTACAACACACCCCCGGATTCTATCTAGACTGGAAGCCACCTCCTTATCATGACCTATAAAGCCCCACACCCTTGGCCCCTGGCTACGTCTCAGCTCCTTCCCCCACCCCACCTCTTTGCTGGCGACACTCCAGCCACAGCAGTCTCTCTGCTGCTCCTCCACCTCTCAAGCTTGTTCCAGCCTGAGGACCTCAGCACTTAGAGCTTCCTGCTTGGTGTGCCTGACACCTGCATCTTTCTAGTCTCTGCTCAAAGGTCCCTCCTTAGAAAAGCAGGGCCAGCTCCATAATTTGCAGGGCCCAGTGCACCATAAAAATGTGGGGCAGGGCCCCTTGTTCAAAAAATGGGATGAAAGATTTTTCCTTTGTCTTATGATCTTTCTTGACCTGTTATGGTGTGGTGTTGTTTCTGTTTTTTGATTTTTTTTTTTTTTTCAGTTTTGAACCTCCTGTATATTTTTAAAATTGAAATATAGTTGATTTACAATGTTGTGTTAGTTTCAGGTGTACAGCAAAGTGATTTCATTTTTTATATACATATTATTTATATATTATTGTCTATATATAATATATATTATTTTTCAGATTCTTTTCCATTATAGGTTATTACAAAATATTGAGTAGAGTTCCTGTTATATAGTAGGTCCTTGTCTGTTTTACACATAGAAGTGTGTATACGTTCGTTGTCATGGTGTGTTTTATGTGCCATCTAATGCCATGCTCCTTTGGGTACAGGGATACTCCTGGTTTGATTACGGACCTTTATAGGTGCTCCCACTTGCTGCCCCTCTCAACTCTTGCTGTGTCTACACTCGGGCTCCCACTGGGGCAGAGAGTCTCTGTAGTTGCTTGGAGCCTGGGGGAGCAGGCAGCCAAGAACCAAGGGGGGTGGCAGGAGGAGGGACCCCCCCCAGGAGCTGAAGCTGCAAGTCCTGGGCCCAAACTGCATTGCCCCATCAGCCTTCACTGACAAGCCTCAGACTCAGAAATAACATAAAAGTCTTAAAATGGCAGCTACAGCGGATTAAACCCCAAGCACAGAAGCTGCATGTGGTGACTGGTGCAACTGCTGGTCACACACTCATGAAGCTGGCCCGGTAGAGGGACTTTCACGACCTGTGTATCCTAGTAGGTTCTCTTTAGTCTCGTACCCATCTTTCTCTGTTACCTAAATCCACTTCATTTTCTCATAGCACTTATAACTACCTAAACCCCTGTTTATCATCTCTCTCTCCTACTAGAATGCAAGCTCCATGAGGACAGGACTTTGTCTGCCAGCTATGTAGTAGATGCTCATTAAAGAGCTGCTGAATGAACGAATGAACGAAAAGTTTGCAGAATCAGTTCACATACTTGGCCTCCTAAATGTTACATCCCCTCCTAAATTCACCATGGCATATTTTGCTGCACTGAAGCTAATGCAGGAGAATTTTTAATTTTTCAGATCTAGCGTAGGTTGCCTGTTTGCCAAGTTCTCATTTTATCTTTCAAAAGAGAGAATTAAGAACCAAAGTACTTATCTGAGTGAGGAAATAATAACAAGGACTGTCACATTTTCTGACAGTAGATCAGCCGACAAGCCAAGAAGAATAATTCTCTCTCTTGTTCTTCTGGTGTGGTGTCACCGTGTTCATTTTTGCTCTTTCTTATACTGCAGCCAGTTCAAGATCAGACCTGGGAAGGCTCACCCCACAGGATTCCATCTGCCATCCCCAAACATATTCCATCCCCATAGAGCCCCGAACAGCCAGTACAGAGTCAGAACCACTCATCTGTGTTCCTGGCTTCCAGCTCTACTGGAGCTTTTGGAGAAAGAGACCAAACTACCTCCCACTTCCCAGTGTGCCCCCTTCCTCACTTTGCTGATTCCTTTGGTTCTCAGCTTAAACATCACTGGCTCAGGGAAGCCTTCCTCAAGCGCTCAGACCAGCCAGACCCGCATCATATTTTCTCATAGCACCTGTATGTACATCTCCATCCACTTGCACAATCTCAATGGGTTACTTGTGCCATTGATTGTTCAATGGCCGTCTTCCCTGCCAGGCACAAAGCTCTGTGAGGGAAGGTGCTGTAGATGAGTATTTGTGGAAATCCTGACCCAGGCTCCATCTATTGAAATCCCAACCCTCCCCTGTGGATGGTGAAGGGGGCGGGGCCTTTGGGTCAAGAGGGCGGGGCCCTCATGAGTGGGATTAGCGCTCTTATAAAAGGGACGGGAGTGCCCCCTCACACCCTCTACTGTGTGAGGGTAACGAGAAAACAGAGGTCTGCAAACTAGGAAGCTGGCTCTTAGCAAGGACCAAATCGTGTGGCACCTTGATCTTGGACATCTAGCTTCCAGAGCTTGGCAAAACACATTTCTGTGGTTTAGAAGCCTCCCAGTCTATGATATTTTTGTTATGGCAGCCTGAATGGACTGAGACAGAAGGGATTGACTCACTCATCACTGTGTCCTGAGTTCCTAGCTTACTGTCTGACGAAGAGCAGGCCCTCGGTAAATATTTGATGAATGAACGGGGATCCACTAGTGCCCAGGGATGGTGTTTGAAAGAAGCTCTACAGGCCTTTGTTGAATGACATTGGGAAAATATTTTTTATCTCACCTATAGTGCCTTGCTTAGAGTGGGCTGGTTTCCCCTCCCCCTCATTTTCAGAATAAAAGGCAGCTGGGATAATGAAGTCATTTCCCAAAGAATGGTCTTTCCTAACCGGAAGGTCGGGCTGTTAAACCATGTGGCGGTAATACATGAACCACTCCTTGGAAAGATGCAAAGATCTAGGGTCGGCCCAGGCGAGAGCATTTCCCTTCTTTCATTCCTGCCATCACAGACTCGCTTTTCTCTGCTTCCAGGCATAGCCGGTTGTGTACAGTGTTCAAACCTATTATCTAAGGCCAAGATTTGCATCCCTCAAAATCATTCTATTCCAGCTTTTGGAACTATCTGATACTAAAAGTAATTACAGGCCGACTTCTGAGACAAAACCCTAATTCCTTTATGGCTTCTTCTATCAGAAGACAGGCTCTCAAGGTAAGGATTCAAATGAGACTGAAGACTGCGAATTGTATTGCGAGGGAGGATAAATCATGCATTGTCACTGCAGTGGGGGTGCAGTGGGGGCCCGTCCTCTCCCACAGGCAGGATCAATAGTGACAAATGGCAAAGCCAGAAACAAATGCTTTGCTCCAGTGGCCGGGCCTCGTAGTAAGTCCCAGTAGATTTACCTTTATTTGGTGATTGTGATTTCTGTAGGTCTTTTATGTTTTAATCTATTGACTCTCTGTAATGGAACACGGCACTGATAAATAATGCATGTCAACAACAACATCCAGGACCGAGGTTAATGCTTTTCTGAAGTGTAGTTTGTTTTCATAAGCCCAGCAGGTGTTGTTTGCTGGTCATGGAAATCCGAGGGTATCGCCCTTCAAGCCACGTGCAGAAGAGGCTGCCGCCCCCATTGTCCCTGTGTCTCATTTGCTGCCACCTCTCCTCTTCTGTTCTCACCTTCCCTAGTGTGGCATTCATCACAGTGTCACTTGCCAAGTGGCTTTGTGGAGAGACCACTCTGTGAAACATAATTTATGGCTTCAATACTGTTAACCGTGTGGCATCATTTACATTATTACCAGTGACTAGGCAGCAGCCAGAATGCAGTGGGAGGGAGGGGGGAGGAGGGGAGACGGAGAGAGGAAGGGAGCGAGAGAGAGAATGAATGAATGAAACAACTTGCTCGCGTTTGTGTTTCCATTTTATCAAGGTGCAATGCATCACTCCCCTCATCAAGAGCAGTGCATCCTGTTTTTTTCCCTAAGACATATTTAAACCAGTTTCCTTCCCTTGAAAACATTCATTTAACAGTTTTCCTCTGATTCAATATCCAGATAATGGAGCCACAGCTGAAAGGGTCAAGGACCTTGGAGGTGGTGGTGGTGATTGAATCTGAGCTCCAATCATCCTGTTATGAGAACTGAGAGACTTCGGTAAACATCATTAGGCTTGTTTAGGCTACTCCCTGAACGTGACAGCAGAGTCAGTTGACAATAGGGTGGCATGTAATTTGGGTCAGAAGGCTCCCTGAAATGAAAAGCATTGATGTGAAAACAGGTGATACTTAGGAATTGAGTCCAGGTTTAAAGAGCTCTTGGCCCCATGGTCACAGACTCAGGCTTTGGCCCGTCCTTTAAGACTCCGCCTAGAGACCGTTTCCCTGTTGCCAAGAGCAGGCAGCTCCTCCGCCACTGCACAGTCCTTATGAGCACATACTAGCTGGAAAGGTGCTTCTTTGTTTTTACCATCTCTCTGCTCCTTCTAGCCTTTGAGCCCGGGAAGGAGCCGCCTCTTTACGGCCGTATCTTGAAAGCCTAGCACACTGCCTGGCACACAAGGTGCTCAGAAGCCACACGCTTTACCGATAAGCAGATAAGGACCTTGGAAGGGTTTCCTTGGAGGTCTGGCCTTCTTTTTCTTTTTCCTTCATTCAAAAAAAAAATTTTATCGTGGAGGATTTTGAAAATACACAAAATATTCCATCAGAGTGGACATCAATTTCACACCTACCTGTAGCCAGCTTGTCCTCTTTTCCCCTCATATTGTTCTGAAGCACGTATAGATATCACAGGACTTCATCTCTAAATATTTTGGGTTAAATCTTTAAAAGATAATGACTCATTTTAAAAAACATAACCACAATACCATTACTACAGCCCAAAAAACAAGCCCTATAATTCCTTCAAGGCATAACCATGCAGCCAATGTTCACATTTGTAGTATCTCACAAAAGGCACATGTTTTTGTAGTCGGAATCAGAATCCAAATAAGAAGCACACTTTGCAATGGGTTGATGTGTTTCTTAAATCGTGTTTAATTTAGTTTCCTGTCCTTTTATTTTTTTCACGATTACAATTGAGGTAATTGTAGACTCACATTGCAGTTATAAAAGCAATGCAGAGAGATTCCTACACACTTCGCCCAGTTTCCCTTCGTGTTAATATCTTGCACAACGATTGTGATTGCAATATCACACCCAGGAAATTGATCTTACTCAGATTTCCCCACTTTTATGTGCACTTGGGTGTGTGTGTTTGGTTCTGTGCCTTTTTAATCACACGTGTAGATTTATGTCACCACTTTCAGTCAAGATATGGAACAGTTCCATCACAGAGCTCCCTCGGGCACCTTTCACAGGCCTAACCCCCCATCTCCGTTACCTCCGGCCATCCTTCAGCTGCTCCCCACCTTTATAATTTCGTCATTTCAAGAAGGACATCCACATAAATGGAATCATACGGGAGGTAAACGTTTGAGACTGGCTCTTTCCCACTCAGTGTAAATCCCTTGAATGCATCGGAGTTGTCGTGTACCTCCACAGCTTAGGTCTTCCTTTTTATGGCTGAGCCGTGCTCCACGGAAGGAAAGTACCAGAATTGAACTCTTCCCTTACTGAAGGACGTCTGGGTTAATTTCCAGTTTTTGTCAGTTACAAACAAAATTCTGTGAGCACCTGCGTATAGGTTTTCATGTGAAGTTATTATTTCTCAGGGTAAATGCCCCAAAGTGCAGTTGCTGGTTCGCTTGGGAAGCATGTTTGGTGAGAAACTGTCGTATTCTTCCGAGTGGATGTACCTACCGCTTTACATTCCCCCCATGTGATGTGTGAGTGATCAAGTTTCTCTGCTTCCTCCTCAGCATTTGGTGTTAACGCAAATTTTTTTAAGCCTTTTTGATAGTTGTGTGGCAATATCTCCTAGTTCTTTAAAAAATTTTTTGCTATTAGCATAAAAGCTTATTTTTGTCCTGGTACCAAAGCTTATTATGAAAAATGTAGAAAACAAGACAACTATAAAATTATAAAAAGGAAAATAAAAATCACTCATAATGTCCCCACCCAGATATACAGAGATTACACTGTATGTATCCTTCTGGGATTTTTTTTTTCTTCATAAATAGCTATATGTCCAGCTATTTATATTTTATAAAATGAAAACATATGACAGAATTTGGCATCCCTTTTCATAATGTTACATAAGAAATATTTTCCTGTGTATCCTATGAAATAGCTTTTGAAAACATGTTTTTGATGGCTGTATGCATTCCGTCATATGGAGTTAATTTTTAAAGTTATGCTTTCATTTTTGAACACTTATTTTCAAATACTTGATGTTACAAATACTTTGAATATCATCCTTATATATGGGTTTGTACTACATTTCTAGTTGTTTCTTTATAATAGATGCCTAGAACTGGGATTACTAGGACAAAGCCTATAAAACACTTTTAAGACATTTGATACCTATATACATAATAGACAAAGTGCTTACCAGGAGTTCCCTGGTGGCACAGCAGGTTAAGGATCTGGCATTGTTACTGCTGCGGCTTAGGTTGCTGCTGTGGCACGAGCTTGATCCCTGGCCTGGGAACTTCCACATGTTTTTGGCAGGCACAGCCAAAAACCAAAACAGAACAAAGTGCTTTCCATAAATTTTATATTTCATACCCACCAGGGTGCCAGTCTTACCAGGCCCTTAACAACTCTGAACATTATGTTTTTATCTTTGCCAAGTTGATAGAGGAAAAATATGTTCTGATTGCTTTATTTTGCATCTCTTTGATAATAAATGAAGTTGAAATGTGTTCACAAGTTTTATTTGCTATCTGTATTTCTTCTTTAATTAATTGTCAATGTTTGTCCTTTGCCTCTTTTTCCATTGTTATTGCATATATTTATTATTATTTGAAAAATATCTTTATGTATTACAGGGAGTAATCATTTCTAGCCTGTGTTGAAAATATTTTCCTCTGTTAGTTCGTTATCTTTTATTTCTGGCTGTGGGATTTTTTTTTTCCATTCATTTCTTCATTCTGTAAACATTTGTTAGAAATATTTCCTATGGCAAAGAGTGTGCTAGTAATGGAATGAGTTCTTTTTAATTGAACATAAGCTTCTATGTCCTGGGAGTTCCTGTCATGGCTCAGTGGTAACAAACCCGACTAGTATCCATGAGGACGTGGGTTTGATCCCTGGCCTTGCTCAGTGGGTTAAAGATCTGTGTTGCTGTGAGCTGTGGTGTAGGTCACAGATGCGGCTTGGATCCTGCATTGCTGTGGCTGTGGCGTAGGCCGGCGGCTACAGCTCTGATTTGACCCCTAGCTCAGGAACTTCCATATGCCAAGGGTGTGGCTTTAAAAAAAAAAGAGAGATTCTATGTCCTCAAGGAATTTAGAGTTTGTGAGAAACATACATATGTAAATAAATGTTTGCACTATTGCTAATTTGATAAGGTTGTAGCTGAGAAAAATACATGGAACTCTGGCTTCTTAGAGGAGGCGATATTTGAGTTGGACCTAAAAGGATGAGTGGGAGGGCGTTCCTCTCATGGCTCAGCGGAAACAAATCTGACTAGTATCCATGAGGACACAGGTTCAATCCCTGGCCTCGCTCAGCAGGTTAAGGATCCAGCGTTGCCTGGGCTGTGGTGTAGGTCAGCGGCTATGGCTCTGATTTGACCCCTAGCCTGGAGACCTCCATTTGCTGCGGGTACAATCCTTAAAAAAAAAAAAAGAAAAAGAAAAAAAGGACTCAAATAAAATAAAAGGATGAGTGGGGACATAGTGTAGAGGCAGAGAGTGGATTCCAGGCAGAAGGAGCGTGTGGCTAAAGGAGCACAGCCATGAAGGTGCCTGGTGTTCGCAAATGACATGTTGGGACAGTATCACTGGAGCATGGGAAGGGAACAGAGGTCAATATTCATCTTGTTTCCTAAACTAAAGAAATGAAGGCCACACAGTAAGTGTTTCTCCCTCATGGGTACAGTCAGAGCCTGGTTTTCCTCTGCGGTATAACACCTTCCTCTGTGGCGTAAGACTCTTACCTGAGAACAACCCCACTCCTGCCCTCACCCCACACTTGACTTTGACCAAGGAGGACCAAGAGATCATGCTGAAATCACAGCGACAGGTTCTGCTGCGTGGCCTTCTGTTTCTCTTACATGGTTAGGGGTTGGGGACAGACTGGGAGATGGATAGTAAGAAGGTGAAATAGAGTCTGATCCTGGCCTGCCTGCCTGCCTGCCTGCCTGCCTGCCTGCCTGCCTGCCTGCCTGCCTGCCTGCCTTCCTTCCTTCCTTCCTTCCTTCCTTCCTTCCTTCCTTCCTTCCTTCCTTCCTTCCTTCCTTTCTTTCTTTCTTTCTTTCTTTCTTTCTTTCTTTCTTTCTTTCTTTCTTTCTTTCTTTCTTTCTTTTGTCTTTTTGCCTTTTCTACGGCTGCGCCCGTGGCATATGGAGGTTCCCAGGCTAGGGGTCTGATCGGAGCTGTAGCCGCTGGCCTACGCCACAGCCACAGCAACGAGGGACCGAGCCGCCTCTGCGACCTACACCACAACTCACGGCAATGCCAGATCCTTAACCCACTGAGCAAGGCTAGGGATGGAACCCGCAACCTCATGGTTCCTAGTCGTATTCGTCAACCATTGAGCCACGACGGGAACTCCCTGGCTTTCCTTTCTACTCTTGTCCCTACTCTTGACCGTGCACCTGCTTTAACTCAGGCTGAAGACCCAAGAGGTGCCATCTCAATCCTCGTTCCATGGTGAAGCATTTGAGAGACAGATAGGACATCTGAGTTGCGTGGCACTGTACAACCTTCCTTGCTTGCTTGTTCTCTGCTTCCTGTATATACCTTGTAACTCCCTCTTTCTGGACAATTAATTCCTTTATACATTCAAGCTGTAGTAGGCTCACAATTGGCAAATTCGTATATAGCCATGCACCAAGGGTATATTCAAAGATAAAACGTATTCAGTATCTTTCTCTGCTTGTCATTTCTTATCTTTGTCCTCTGTACTCAAAGATGTCAGTGCTGACAGCATTCACGATAGTAATGAAGGGAGCCAGGCAGGAGAGGGAAGAACAGCAATTTCATGCTAATTTCATTGGAGTACCTCTCCACCGTCATGTGTTAGAACCCACTATCGTCCCTGACACGCCTGTCCCGTCCATCTTTTCACAACCTCCAGGACTCAATCAATTCACTGTCCCTGATTTGAGGTTAAAATGTTTTTTGGGAAATTCCATCTTTTAAGGTGTTCTTTTTATGTTTTTATCCAGATAACTGAAATCCTGGTGACTTTTTCCTACAGCAGTGGTCACACAAGGCTAGATCGGCTCGTGAATGGGTAGAGCTGAGTGATGTTTACCTGCCTGGTGAATGATTCTTTTTCGTATGTACATCTTTTGGGAACCTGGAACTCAGTATGTCCATCAGTGAACTAGGGTGTGGAGGGTCAGTTTGCCATTTCTATACTTCCCCTCATCCCAGCTCTAACCATTCTAGGGACCTGCGAATCTCAGAGAGGACTTTTGGGTTGAATTTATTGGGAGCACAGGGCCACCCACAAGAGCCCCACAGGAATGCCTACTGGGGCTCCCGTCTCCTCAAACCAGAGGGTCTCCGTCATTTTGACAGTAGACGGTCTCAAAAGCACATACCTGGCCGTCCCAGGCTTTTCCTCTTTCTAGTGGGCTATGTTTTCAGAGAGCTTTCATTTTCAGGAATTTAATATCAGGATATCAGTTGTAAGATAGTGGAATAAAAAGAGCTGAATTTAGATCTGGGATTTAAAAAATAATCTAGAGTCTTTACAAATTTTGGGGGGGCTTGCATTTCCTCCTGAAACAACCTTGGCTGCAAACAGAGCCTCCTCTCCTGGAATGTTGTTTCGTACTGGGAATGAGCACTTAGGAGTCTCCTGTGAAAATATGGAACATAAACAGCACTACCCCAGCAGCTCTGAATTGAGAATGAGGCCCCACCATATTGGTATTTCAGAAGCTTCTAAGGAAGTCAGTCGGGCTGAAGGAAGAAGAGAAATAGGATGAAAATCATGATAAAAGGTCAGAGAAGAACTGCATGCCAGATGCTTCATGAAATGATCTCAGTTTCTCCTCACCGCATCCTCGCAGGAAGAAATGATCCCAGAGGAAGAAACCAAGGTTCCAAGAAGCAAAGGAACTTAGCCTCACGCAGTTAGGAAGAGCTGAGATCCACCTGAGACCAGGTGCCACTAACGAACCCCACAGCCTCTTTCCACTACCTTCCACTATGTATTTAACATCAGGCACACACCTCTGAGCTGAGGAGAGCGCTTACCTGTGTCTGGCTGGGAAGGCTCAGCTCCCCGCTCTAGGCTGACTTTAAGGTCATGGCCAGATTATCCTGCAGGGCGTGTGTGTTTGGTGGGGGGAGGGGGTGGAGAGGGGGTGCGTGGAGACTCACTGCAAATATTTGTATCCATTTTTATATCTCTTTCAATGTCCCGATTTTTCTTTCACGGATAGAGACAAACTATTTCCTCTTGTTCTTCGCAACAAAATTCTGAAAAGCCCAAGAAGAGAGTCCCGTCATTTCTGGCCTCCTGCAATAGGGAGCAATGTCTGGGAAAGTCACCTGTCAAGGCTAAACCAACTTCATTTGCCCCAAGCTATTTGGGGACAGTATGACTTGTTAAATCTTCACTCCAACCCCACACTTCTTAAGAGGACTTAACCGTGGAGAGTTACAATCTTCGTTTCATCTTCAAAGCACTTTACAGTATTAACTAATTAAACCTTAGCAACACCGTTGATTAACTCTTTTTATAGATGTGGGAAAAGAGGCAAGGAAATAATTTTAAAAATGCCCTTGGTCATGATGGAACCAGCATTCTAAGGTAGGCTTAGAATTTGAATTTCCTGTCTCCACCCTTCGTAAAACCAACAGACCAGTCTCCTGCCTTGATGCTTCAGAGGAAGAATATGATTGGGTCATCTCATTCCTCGCATTCTTTTAATAATAGAGCTTTCTCCAAAGCACCTATTATTTCTCCAGGGCTCTTCACTATTCATTCCATATGGCATTATGCCATGACTTTATTCACTTCTTAAATCAGAGGAGTTATTGGAAAAAGGGAACAAAATGCCCAATTCTTATGGCTCCACTCAGCTCTCCTGCATCTCCCCTTGGAGTCTATTCTTAGACATACCGTCCGTTCAGGAATCCAAGGTAAGCCAGCTGTATCTGGCAATGTCCCCAAAGAGTTCTTCTTTCCATATGTCCAGACAGGAAACAAAGCAGTAATTTCAAAGACAGAAAAGGGTCAACCCTAACCGTTTTCACAGCTACCAGGCAGAAACTCATTGTCAATCTCATTGTCAGCACAATTTCCCAATCTTTTTAATGTTGGAGGAATCACTTGAAATGTGAGATTTATGGGCAGCTCTCCCAGCCGGGTGAGATTCTTGGTGACAGGTATCAGACTGTTACTAGCATTCTGTGTTCTATTTAAAAATTTTTTTTTTTAATTTTTGTCTTTTTTTTTGCCTTTTCTAGGGCCGCTCCCGTGGCATATGGAGGTTCCCAGGCTAGGGGTCGAATTGTAGCTGTAGCCACCAACCTACGCCAGAGCCACAGCATTGCGGGATCCGAGCCGTGTCTGCAACCTACACCACAGCTCATGGCGACCCCCGATCCTTAACCCACTGAGCAAGGGCAGGGACCGAACCCACAACCTCATGGTTCCTAGTCGGATTCATTAACCACTGAGCCACAACGGGAACTCCAGCATTCTTTGTTCTAAGTTAAAGGAGGAGACCTGGCTCTGAATGTATACCAGTTCGGAAGGATGGTGGGGGTGAGGTGGGCTGGAGTATCTAAGCTGAACAGACACTTGGCAGAAATGAAATAACCTTTAAGGACCCCCTTCTCTAGGAATTATTATTTGCTGGACTTGATGGCATTGGTATATTTCAGGTAGGATTGTCATGTGGCAATAAGACCCTGAAATCCAGCCCTGAAATTTGGTGGTGCTTGCAAATTATGTGACTGGTTCCCTTCCCTCCCCCATCCCCCATATAAATCAGAGTCAGCAGCTTCAGTAGAATAGCATAGGATTTTGTATACAAAACCTGGGTTTGAGTGTGGGCTCTGTTATCTACTAGTTAGGTTAACCTTGCTGAGCTATGGTTTCCTTACTCTAAAATGGGATAATAATAAGAATTCTTGGAGTTCCAGTTGTGGCTCAGTGGAAACGAACCTGACTAGTATCCATGAGGACACAGGACCAATCCCTGGCCTTGCTCACTGGGTTAAAGGATCCGGTGTTGCCATGGAGCTGTGGTGTAGGTCAGACTGGCTACTGCAGCTCTGATTGGACCCCTAGCCTGGGAACTTCCACATGCCTCAAGTGTGGCCCTAAAAAGCCAAAAAAAAAAACAAAAAAACAAAAAAAAATTATTCTTATGTAATTGTTGGGAAAATCGAATAAAAGTATTTTCCACCTTCTAAAAAATTCTTACCAAATTTAATTATCAGTGATAATGGCCCATATTTATGGCAGCCCTTGCCATGCGCCAGACACCGTGTGTAAGGTGTGCTTTGGGTATATTATCTCATTTATCCTCTCAACAGCCCTGTGAGATAAGTACTACAGTTATGTTCCCATTCAGCTGAAGAAACTGAGACTAAAAGTACTCACTTTGTAACTGATGCATCCGGGCTTCAAATCCAGTCCACTAGTCCTCTGCTCTTGGCCGTTTCTTTTCAGATGCCCTGCAGTTCTCTCAAATGCAACTAGGCTGAATTTTTGTACTTCTCTCAAAAGCAAACCATAGGCTTTCCATTAACTTTTCTATTTGTCGCCGTTACCATTTTTCCTCCCTGACTTCAAATCCCTGGGTCATCTATAGCTCTTCCTTTCTGAGGAGTCGCCCTGGCCATTCCATTCCATCCTCAAGGTAGTTTCTCTATCCTTTCTCTCTAATTCCTTTTGTCACCCCTCTGGATGAGGCCTCATCCCCTCAAACCTGGATGATGTAATAGCTTCCTCAGTTGTTTTTTGAATCTTAGCCCGTTCTGCTAATTCATCCTAAAACGTCATTTTCAACAGTTCCTCCCTTAGTCAAAAACCTGTCAGTGCCTATGGGAGAAAGTCCATGTTCTTGGGCCTGAACTTGGCCTTTCATGTCCACCACTGGTCCCATCAACCACTACCCCTTCCAGCACCGAGCATGCTCTGTGTTTTTGGCCTTTGGGCTTTAGCTCACGATCTTTCTCCTTTACGTCCTTCCTCTTCCTCCTCTCTATCCACTGAAGAACAACCCTCCACAATCTGCACCAACTTGTTCCTTGGCTCCCCATCCCCCACTAGTAACTCCCTTCTCCCAAATCTGTGAAGCTGTCCCACTCATGGTCTCTGATTATTACCAGACATTGCTAGTTAATTGTTCACAAATAATATGTGTATTTTATCCAAGCTTTTTGATAGGTGGGGGGTGGATAGGAAACCGCTTTGTCTTTCTCCACCTCCCACTCAGCACCAAGTGGGTACCTGCTGCTGCCAAGGGCTGTTCAGAGGAAAAGACATGAGGAGCTCCCAGGCTAACAGGGAAGCTCAACATGCAAACACACCGTCAGGGCTGGTAAGAAACGACCTGGACGTAGGGACGTGGGGAGATCAGAGAAGGGCGCTAATAACTCCCGCGGGGAAGCCTCCCAAGTGACCTGGAGCTGACCCTTGGAGGATGGTAGAAAATAGACGCTCTCCAAGCCGAGAAGGGAGACAAGCAACCGAGGACACCATGCTCTTCTCAGCACCCAGGGCAGGAAGTGATGGGGTCCGGCGTCACCATGAGAGAGCAGAGCGCAAGGCACGTGGGGAGGAGCGGGGAGGAGGCAGCACCCGGGTTAGAAGGAGTAGGTGGGGAGCCCAGGTGGGCGTTGAGCCACCAGGCAGAGAGGGGAGAGGGGGCCCAGGGACGTTGGTGAGCAGTGAAGTGACATGATCCGGTTTGAATCGGAGAGAATTAGCTTGGGGAGCAGCACGTGAGAAAACTGCGGTTGGAGACCCGGAGCGAGAGTCACCGAGGAAAACTCAGAGGGCCTGGGCCGGGATGTGCGGAGGACCATGCGGCGCCTTGAGGTATGAGAAGGAGGAGGAGACGTGGTTTCGGACTCTGGCAGGTCAGTGGATATGGCGAGTGAGAAAGCCGGGAACACAGCCCTGCGACTGAGGTTTTTCCCTGGACAGACTAGGCTCAGGCGGAGAAGTGGGGTGACGGGTGGGCTGTTGCTGCGGTGGGGTCGGTCAGGAGATGAGCAGTGGGGTTGAGCCGCGGGTACGTATTTCTCGTGCCTCTCAGGGGCTGGCACCGAGCGCGTGCTTAACCTTGTCTGTGGCGAAATGATAAGAGTACCCAACAACCTAGGCAAGAAGCCGAAGATGGATGGACTAAATCTCCATGTAAGACCCGCCCTCTGCTCAGCCACAAAAAATCCCGTATGTACCGATGCTTCTAGGGATGTGAGATGACACAAAAGACACGCCGAGGGTCCTCCAGTAGGTCAATGTGTGGCCTGCTTGGCACCGACCTGTCCTCCCCGACCCATGTCGTCTGAGGGACAGCACGAATGGGGAGGTCTCAGACCGCACCTCTCGGATGTGACATTGATGTATGACCACAGGAATGTCGCACGTGGCCCTGGTGAGGTCGGCCTCAGAGACACTGACGACTGGATTTCAAGGGCAATACATGTAGATTTCACAGGACCGTTTTAACTGAGACCCGGAAATTTAGTACATTTGTTTGTTTGTTTGTTTTGCTCCCTAAGAAATATGAAATCTATCTTGACAAATTATAACCTGTTCCATCGCTGTAAGCCTTTTTTTGCTCTCTTAGGAGGAACATTTTCAGTTGATCCCAGGAAACTGGGAGGGAGGCAGGGGAAAAGGAGGGAGGCAGGGAGAAAAGGGAAAGAGAGAGAAACACGCATACTCCACAGGGAGAGACTTGAGAAGTGGCCTGATCCATCTCGCTGACCCAGGCCTTTCAGCTTAAGTCAGCAGATATGAGCGATGTCCTGGGACCGGGTGTTAAATATCAGTGGACGTGTTTCAGTAGCACAGCACAGAGCCATTAATTTCCTTGGCATTTTCAGTACTTCATGGCTGCTAAGCTTTCCCAGTATGTTCAAGTTAATAGGAAATTTGCAAGACCAGACCATTTGCAGCCTGCATAGCTCTCCTTGAAAAGACAGTATTGGGCAATAGTTATGAAGGTCTAGGCTTCATTCACACAGGTCCAGCAGATGCTACTATTTAAAAGGTGAGAATGCCTGTTTCTCTCTTTAATTGCCTTTTCTGCCATTCGATTCTAATCATTAAACCCATATCATGCTCAAGGGCACCTTTCGACCCGTGTTGTACACATGGTATTCAATGTGATCATGCACTTTTACCTTCCACGGCGAAGCAGAAAGGAAGACATAATATGTACTTAAAGGATAGTGGGCACTCAACAAATTTTATTGACTTGATTACAAGCAGTTTATCTGGAAATACCTGTTTTGCTTCAGAATATTGTAAGGCTTCTATTCCCCCATTATTCTCTTAAAATCAGAATTATAGGCTGTAGGCAGATGTTATCTTCTAGCAGAATTCCCCCCTTTTGAGATTAAAAATCTGATAAGGGATGCACAATTGGTATTCTCTTGCAAGACACAGAAAATTTAACCTAAGTAAATTTAAGCAAAAGTGGGATTTATTGGTTTCTAGAAATGAAACGTCCAGGGGCAAGGCATAGCTTTGGATGTGGCTGGATTCAGATCTCAAGCAATGGTCCACCTTATGTGGCTGTCTCCCACTGTCGCACTTGCTGGAAAACCACAGCCGCCCTCAGCTTCCCGCAAAGCAGAGTGTATGCCTCAATCCCAGAAGTCTAATGGCATTTCATGGGCTCTGGCAGGATCATGTGCCTATCTTTGGTGGCTAGAATGTGCCTATGGCTTCACCTAGATCACATGCCTAACCTGGGAGCCAAACCTGGGAGCCAGGGTGGGAGCCAGCATTTCATCCAAGCACATGGCGGTGTAGAGAGCAGGGTAGCTGCCTCAGTGCAGAACTGAGGTACCATGCCGTGGGGAGGGACAGTGAGTCCTGGCCAGAAAAAGTGGGGAGGTGACGATAAATGGCCTTGTTATTTTTGTGGTACTTATATTAAAAACAACTCTTGGGGGAGTTCCTGCTGTAGCTCAGTGGTAACAAACCCAACTAGAACCCGTGAGGATGCAGGTTTGATCCCTGGCCTTGCTCGCTCAGTGGGTTAAGGATCCAGCGTTGCTGTGGCTGTGGCGTAGGCCGGCAGCAGCTCCAGTTTGACCCCTGGCCTGGGAACTTCCATACGCCTCAGGTTCAGCCTTAAAAAGAAAAACACACAAACAAACTGTGGGGGATTCCCTGGTGGCTCAGCGGGTTAAGGATCCAGCCCCTGCTGCGGCTCCAGTCACTGCCACAGGTTGGATCCTTGGCCTGGAACTTTCACATGCCATGAGCACAGCCCAAAAACCCCCCCAAAAGAAAAATAACCATTGACTCACCCCAGGCAACAATCTTTCCTCACTTCAAGGAGGTATCCTGATAAAAAAAAAAAACTAATTATAGATTGTGATTGTTTGAAGAAAACTAAACGAAGCTGAAGTGTTGCCCCATTTGTGTCTCTTCTCTACCCTTCCCCTCGTCTGTCACCACCAGCATCAGCTCAGATCCCCGCAGTGTCTTCTTCAGAGCAAGATACTGAACAAGTCCTTCTTTCCAGTCCCTGTGAGGTTGTTATGGAGTCTTGGCTTGTCCACCGAATCCTAAGAATTTCTATTTGTATCCCACCTCCTCCGCCCATAATCCTGACACTTCACGGAGTCGCCTTAATCTAAGGCTATGCCTCTCTTCCAGTTCTGCTGGCATGTTTTGTTTGGGCAAGCTGGAGAATATTGACAGATGTTTATTTTTGACCTCTTGGGCCAGAATTACATGGGAGGCAGAGGCTTTCATAGGATCTCTCTGCTCTAAATATGTTTCTTTCTTTTGTTTCTTCTCATCATTATTTTGAGTGCTTCAGACTCTTTTCGAGTAAATTCCCCCTTCATCCTCATCGTTAAGTGGAGACTCTGCAGCTGTGGTCCTCATCCCCGCCCCCCCCCCCCCCCGATTTTACTCAACTGCTTGGTTACATCCATCTGCCAGATGAAAATCTATGTTCTCCAGAAGCTTCTGAAAATGCGTGTGTGATCATGCGTATTAACCATCAGGAGAAACTGGTGCTGCACACACATGGGATGATGCCAGGGAGTTATTCCCAGGAGCCTGGCATGTCCTTGCTGCCAGCAAACCTCTCTCCTGCCACTCAGAAAGTCTCACTTTGCTCAGGTAGAGCTCTCATGGCCACACTTTTTGAAAATCACAGGGACTCCACTTCTTCTTTATCCAACATCAACGAAAATGAAGAAATGGGCTTTCTGGATTTGCCACAATGGATCGTGTTCTTTTATCGAGCAGTCAGGATGCTGTATTTATTCCATATTGCTTTGCTAGAAACCCAGAAAAGAAGCCGAAAATGCCTTCTATCAGTTATCTATGGTTTTGATAAGCACCATTTTATCTCCTCATTATTCAACAGGTCAACAAATAGGGCTGGATCCAGCTGGTTTCTTGGGGCTTTGTTTCACCCGAGGCCAGGCATGTGGCTGCGGTCAGCTGACAGCCGAGGCAGGATCTGAAGATAACCTAAGCAGGCCTCGCTTGTAGGCATGGGGGTTAGGGCTGGCCTCTAGTTAAATCTTTGTCTCTGGGTCTCTTCACATGGTGCCGGAAGAGTTTCCAGCAACAAGAGAGAGTCAGGCCTCATGTGCAAACCTGCTTCAATCATCAGCTTGGGTCAGATGTGCTAACATCCCATTAGCCAAAGGAGGTCATGGAACCAGGCCCACAGTCAATGTTGGGAGAACATCCATCCAAAGGCGTGAGAAAGGGGAGGCGAGAGCCACTGAGGACCACGGCAGTAAAGATCTATTAGATAAGTTAAATATCTACATGGTTTCTTTAACTGAAAAATGAGATTTACCTGGGAAGGTGTCAGGGCAAACTCATTACCAAGAAGAATATCTGTCAGAGATTTATAGATAGAGAGCAGAGATATAAAACTCTTACAGATCTATTAGCTCTGGCGGAACCTGGCCAATGCATTGAAGCATTACCCGATTGCAAAGCCAGCCATACTTCAAAGACAAGCCCAGGTCCTTACATGGGGCTTACCTCGATGTTTAATATTCAGCTGCATCTAGGGCCCTCCTGAAGGACCTCTCCTGGTGTAGGAGAAGGTGAGGCATTTATTGGGTTAAATAAGTCAGGTTGATGGGTTCCCTTGTGGTGCAGGGGGTTAAGGGTCCAGTGTTGTCCCTTCAGCGGCTCAGGTCGCTGCTATGATACAGGTTTGATCCCTGGCCGGGGAACGTCCTCATGCTGCAGGTGCGGCCAGAAAAACAAACAAACAGAAAACAACAAACAGGTTGATCATCCCCATCCTGGCAAGGGGGGGGGGGGAAATAAGGCAGCGCTGACGGTCGAGAGTACCAAGCATTTCCTGAGCGCTTATTCTCAGCTACTTTGCAGGGTTTCTTTTCTCTAAGCCTTGAATAACTCTGCGCAGTTGGCTGGTAATCCTATCTCTACTTGATAAAAGAGGAAACTGAGGTGTAGAAAGCTTATCATACCCAAGCTCTCCCGGCTAAAGTAGAAGGAACTTGAACCTTGTCTGTCTGTAGACACTCAGTTGTTATTCACGAAGTCATGTCACTGATCCATCACACAGGACAGATGGATGGGGCCCAGGAAATGATGTCTCTCCCAGGCCCATCCGTCCGAAGGTAAAGTCCTGTGGCTGCCTGCTGCTCCCTTGGGCTTCAAAGCCATACCCAGCGAATCTGGGAGGGCCCGTGGGAGGGAGGTGGCCTCCATAGTTCTCACAGGCTGAGAATCGCTGATGATGGGGTTGATTGCTTCCTAATTGAGCTCTGGGACCCTTTCCCAGTTAAATTACTTCTGCAGAGAGCACACGTTCAGATTGCTTCTACTGAATTTTGCTTGGGAGACATCTAACCTATTTCTCGCTTTACCCAGCTCCAAGGTGTTTTCCCTTATGTTTCTCAGGGAAGTAGCTGCTGAGCCCAGCATATCTGGGTTTAAGCGTATAAATAGTCTTTTGTTTATGCCAGGGCTTTCCCATCAAACAGCGTAATTGAAGCTCAGGGATTTAGAGTGACTGCCTTCCAACACATCTTAAGAATGGAGTTATTCCGACCAAAAAAAAAGGAGTTCCCGTCGTGGCGCAGTGGTTAACGAATCCAACTAGGAACCATGAGGTTGCGGGTTCGGTCCCTGCCCTTGCTCAGTGGGTTAAGGATCCGGCGTTGCCGTGAGCTGTGGTGTAGGTTGCAGACGTGGCTCGGATCCCGCGTTGCTGTGGCTCTGGCGTAGGCTGGTGGCTACAGCTCCAATTCGACCCCTAGCCTGGGAACCTCCATATGCCGCGGGAAGCGGCCCAAAGAAATAGCAAAAAGACCAAAAAAAAAAAAAAAAAGAATGGAGTTATTCCAATAATACCAGGACATACATACAGATGATGATGAGAGTGGGATGAGGGATGAGAAATGCTCCTCTGGAATTAAGTCAATGTCTCCTATACATATTAAAAAAAAGTCGTAACAATAGAAGTACATTTAGTCCCTGTACTTCTGTGCTCTCTTCCGAAATCCCCACCTCCACCTCCAGGAAGCTTGGCCCTATTCCTGTCTCTTCTCTCCAATATACCTTAAGGCATCATTCAGATGTTAAATTAGGTTTTTGCAAATGAGGCCCTGCAAATTTTTACCATTGTCCAGTCACATGTTTTTCAGCAATGAAGAGCGAAGAAGCAACAGCATGTGTCAGACAAGTGTTTTTACATCTGCCTTTGCAGGGAGATTGATGTAATGGAAGAGAAGGCAGTGTTTAGCTAATTTTGAAGAAGAATAAATGTATTAGATGGTGTTCAATGGAGCACAATTTGCATAGCATGTAAATTGCATAGAATTATAATGCAAAAAACTCCGAACTTTCCGATGATGGCTGGGTCTAATTTATAGCTATTTCTAAAGACTAAAATGTTCTGTAACAATAACTCGAAGGTTTTCTTTCCATTTGACAATTTGTAGAAAACACAAAATAGATTAGGATCTTCTTTTTTCAAAAGTAAACTCTTGACTCATAAATTGCAATTTAAAAACAGAATTTTTTTAATTTTATTTTTTTTCTAACTCCACACTATTTTTTTTCTAATGTACACATATCATCTGCCTCAATTTCCAAGATCTCAGTTTATATTTCCGTATTTATAAAATCTGCTCTTCTCCAAAGTGGAAGAGATCCTTGAAAATTTAATTATTTAATGAGTTTCAATATTCATATTTGTGGTAGTTTGCTTAGAAACAGAAAATGAATTTGGAGGTCATTTAAATTTTAACTATAGCTTGATGCAAATTCATATCCACATGGGCGATGAGCAGTCAGATGAAAAGGATGTCTTCAAAGAAGATAGGACAGAGAATCTTTTTCACCATGAAGCTTGTTGTTTTGACTCAATGACGTAATGAAGCTACATGACAGGAAGAAGGTCTAGATACTGATGCCAAATCCAGTCTTTAAACTGCTCTTCTAAAGAAGAAATAGGGATGGAGTTCCCGTCGTGGCGCAGGGGTTAACGAATCCGACTAGGAACTATGAGGTTGCAGGTTTGATCCCTGGCCTCACTCAGTGGGTTAAGGATCCGGCGTTGCTGTGAGCTGTGGTGTAGGTTGCAGACGTGGCTTGGATCCCGTGTTGCTGTGGCTCTGGCGTAGGCCAGTGGCTACAGCTCTGATTGGACCCCTAGCCTGGGAACCTCCATATGCTGTGGGAGCGGTCCAAGAAATGGCAAAAAAAAAAAAAAATATATATATATATATATATATATATAGGGAAGCAGGTATCTGGAATTCCATTCAACTAGGATTTGCAGGGCATGGAATATAAGATCTTCTCTGAATATGTAGATGAAACAGACCCAGTCCTGGGGCTCGAGAAATGAGTTGTCCAATTTGGTTGATCAACATCTACCAAATATTAGGAAAAATGTGCTCTAAATTTGGAACTTGATGGAGATGGTGGCTGTGCAACACTGAAGGTACTAAACACGACCAAATGGTACACGTTACAATGGTTAATTTTAGAAGTTCCCACTGTGGCGCGATGGGATCGGCGGCATCTCTGCAACGTCAGGACACAGGTTTGATTCCGGCCGTGGCCCAGTGGGTGGAAGGGTCCAGTGTTGCCACAGCTTCAGTTTGGATCTGATCCCTGGCCCGGAAACTCCATGTGTCATGGGGCAGCCAAAAAAGAAAAAAAAAAAGTCAATTTTATGTTATGTGAATATTGTCTCAATTAAAAAATAAGTGCTATAAAAAGACACAAAATGAGGAAGAAGGAACTCCATATCCTTGGGAATCATTGCCCATCATCTCTGAAGGAAAGAAGGCTAATGCTTTGGAAAGGAGGGGTTGGGGGCCTGAAATAGCTGTGTATCTCAGCCCTTGATTTATTTGCAGACATCTGGTATTTTGAAGATCCCGCAATGCTCTGGCCATCCTGGGCGAGGAGTCCTATGAAGAGTGGTTTCACTGGAAAGGTACTTGTTTACCCGGTGGGGGCAGGGGACCACAAAGGCTCATCTGGTCAAAATACCGGTGTACAGGGGGCAAGGGCATGAGATTCAAAAACCAAGTCTGTCCCCACTCCTTGTGTGGCCTTGGGGATTAGGGTACTCAACCCCTAAAATTCTGTTTCCTCACTTGCAAGTTGGGGATGATAAAAACTACTTCAGGAGTTCCCGTCGTGGGCAGTGGTTAACGAATCCGACTAGAAACCATGAGGTTGCAGGTTCGGTCCCTGCTCTTGCTCAGTGGGTTAATGATCCGGCGTTGCCATGAGCTGTGGTGTAGGTTGCAGACGCGGCTCGGATCCCGCGTTGCTGTGGCTCTGGCGTAGGCTGGTGGCTACAGCTCCGATTCAACCCCTAGCCTGGGAACCTCCATATGCCGAGGGAGTGGCCCAAGAAATGGCAAAAAGACAAAAAAAACAAAAACAAAAACAAACAAAAAAACCCAAAAAGCTACTTCACATGGTTTTGGGAAAAAATGAATGCCACATGCCAAGTGTTTGTCCCAGAGACCTGAGGAAAGGTTCGTGGCCCCGTTCCTTTCCCTTTTCCCAACCCCTCACCTCCCCCTCTGACTCGACTTGAGCTTCTCATCACAGAAGCTAAGAAATGACCCTCAGCAGGTGGTGGTTTCACTGGTACATCACCTTGGAGTGAGGGCCTTAGAAGGAATTGGAGGTCTGAGGGTCTGGGGTCTGAAATCAAGGAAGAAAGACCCTTCTCTTCTGGACCTTTCTCCTTAGCATGGTGGGGAATGTCAGGAACATTGACATAGACAAAAATATTGTTAAGATTTTTTTCTGAAAGGCCATTTGACCTTACCCTCTCATTTTATGGGTGAGAAGTTCAGACCCCTGAGAGAAGGGATAGTCTTACTAACCTCCCCCCTTTCCATCCCTCTAGGTGGTTCCTCTGAGGGTTTGTGCTGGGAGTTGTCCAGCTGCCCCAGATCCAGGGTCCACCCTCACCCCCTGCCCCAGGGCCTGCGAGGCTCACCTGTCTGGATCACATCAATGGGCCCCTTAGCGCTCTGCTTTCTCGTTGTGTTTGGCTAAGCAGAAGCACCAGGAGTGGATCAAAGGGCAGAAGTCAGACTATTTATACATATCCTGGGTTCCCTCCCTGCCAGGTCACCACAGGCTCTAGGTGACCCTCTACCAAAAGGCCATGCTTCTGTTGAGTGGCCCTCTCCAGTTCAGCTCTTCTCTCTGGGTCTAACACAGACCTGTGCTGTTCCCCTAAGAATTCATGCCTCAGGTTGGAGAAGAGAAGCACTTCCCAATGTTGCCACCCCCAGGTTATTCCACTGTCCCAGGTTAGCTTCGCTGAACTCTGCCCACACCATGGTAATAATCCTATTTTAAAGTTTTCCTCTGGTGCATGGTTTCCAGTATGTCTCCTGCAAAGACTGTGACTAACATAAAAAGGAACTCCCTTCTCCTGACCTTATGTTTTTCTTGTGGAAGGACTTCCACTTGGAAAGGGTCTGCCAACCAAATTCAGCCGACTGCCTGTTTTGATGTAGCCCATGAGCTAAGAATGGTTCTTAACATTTTTTTCAAGGGTAGAAAATAAGTCAAAAGAAGAATATACTGTGACACTTGAAAATGCAAATTTCAGTGTCCATAAATATATGGAACACAGCCATATTCATTCACTGATGCAATGCCTCTGGCTGCTGCTTTCATGTGACCATGGCAGACTTGTATAGTAGCAACAGAGACCAAATAGCCTACAAAATGTAAAATATTTACTCTCTGGCCCTTTACGGGAGAGTCTGTAACTCCTGTCCTAGATGCCATACTAGATGCCATTCTAGATGCCATTTATCTTCCCTTCACTCTTTACTCAACTCCTGGCTGCAGGTGAACCTCGTGATTGGCTAGAACCAGTCTATTAAGTGTTGCAAGATTTTATCCCCTTTCCTTTCTCCTCTGTCCTAGTCCATTGAACACTTATATCCACTCTTCAGACCTTGACTTGCCCTCAGAGCCGCTGTCCCAAGACCTAGCCTGGAGGAGGGAGAATAGCAGCAGGGTCCAGGGAATTTGAGAAGGCTCTTCTGGCAGCAGATTTAAAGCCCTCTTCTCTGAGAGGCTGTCTCTCCATTGGTTCTGAACTCAAGAGGGAATGGGTATGATTCACTGACCCCCTGGAACCCAGCATTCCCTGTCTCTACAACCTTAGTTCCTTAGTTTGAACCCTCATCATCTCTCATTTGAATCTCCGAGACATCCTCCTACCTGGCCCCCTGCCCCCAGCCTCACCTCCCTCCAATCCAGAATGGCCAGTTTTTTAAAAAACGCAAATCTGACCTATTTCTTCTCTACTGTGAAGACCGATTGCATTAATGGCTCAATGTGGACAGTGCCTTTCCACGTTGATTCTAAACTTAGGCACATGATTTTCTCTGGCCAAGGGGATGCTGGCAAATTGCCATAGCGGAGACTTCAAAAAGCTGATGTATGTTTCCTCCTCTCTTGGACCCCTGCTGGCAGCATAAGACATGTCTTCACTAGCCTGCTGAGAGTGGTAAGAGACACATGGAGAAAGCGATGCTGTCACAGTCAAGGTCCTCCTAGATAAGCCAGGCCCCAGCCAACCTGCCAGCTGCCTACAAATGCAGAGCCAGCCTAGCCCAGAGCAGTAGCACTGTCGAGTAGAATTTTAAAAACAAATCAAAAGGTGTTTCAGGTCTCTAGACTTTGGCATGATTTGTTATTCAGCATTAGCTAACTGATATACCTATTTAAACTCTTCAGAGCATCAAATTACCCACACAACAAAGCCAACATTCCTTAACTTAATAACATATGAGGTCTGTCATCATCTTTCTGAGCTCCATACATTTATGCTAACCAGCCCAGTCCCACGATGTGCAGCTATTACTATAAAAACTGGTTCCTGACACCCTTGTATGGTTCCCTAGCTAAATCCTAGAATTTATGCCTTGCCTCTCTCTTTCCTGCCAAGTCCCTGGCTTCCTTTGTTCTGGTTGCCCCTTGAACTGAATTGACCCCCACTTCCCTCTTTGACTATAACTTAAACTCACCTTTTAGATCAGTGTTGTCCAAACTTTGAATCATGACTCAGTCATGAAGTGAATTTGGAGAGTCATGACTACCATTCTTTTTTTGGCTGAAATATATATATTTAGAGAGGGAGAAAGAGAATGGAATTACAATATCTGATATAGCAAACATCAGAGTGAATTGTGTGTAATGACAGTAAATTTTAAATATGTATGTACTGATTTGCCACGTAAAATGTATCTTTTTCTGTGAAACACAGTCAAAAGCGTTAGAAAACACACCACTTTAGAACACATCTTCTTCCCGCTACTCTGAATAAATACTGTCCCAAATCTACCTGGTCCTCGCACCCCAGGATGGGCCCTCCTAAGTGCTCTCCCCCAGGACCTGCCCATTCCCACTTGACCTCATCAGCCCCTAACACATGGCCCTCCACGTCTCCTTAGGGCGCCATCAACCGGAAGTACCAGCTGTGCCTTTGCAAAGTTGGGGTTTCCTCCACCAATAACAGCATTTCCTCCTTGTCTGTCTGGAAAACTCTTGTTTGTTAGGAGTGCTGTAAGTGTGCTCTCCATCATTTACTCTTCCACGTGCACATGACTCAATACGCTCGAGTTGCACACTCTTTGGGAGAGGCCTCTTCTTCCCCTCCCCCTTCCCTGGCGTCCAGTTCCATTCCCACGTGGACACCAAAGCTGATGATACATCAAAGCTTAAGAGCATTCTTTTTAATAAAAACTTCGATTTTCCTTGTCATCTCTGGAGAATCATCGGTATTCCTACGTGCGCCCACAGTCCCCGTGCAGGCAGCGGCCATGACCCTTCGCGATTACTGACTTCTACTTGTTGAATCTGTGCGTTTTTTCCACACTAGTTTGGGAGCTCCTTGAGGTTAAGGCCTGAGCCTGTTTATCTTTGTGTCACTAGCATCGAGAGCAGGGCCAGGCATCGGGACAAGCCGGCCTTCGAGTCCAGTTGAAATTGTCCCCTTGCATATTTGGGACAGCACAGGCGACCTGTGGGCGTGAGTTACAGGGTCCCTTGGCCTCAGTGGGCAGAGGATGGGCAGAGGAAGCAGAGGGAAAAGGGCCAACTCCAGCGCCCGGGAGGGAAAGTATAAATCAGCAACCCGGTCCACGTAGCCTTCTCAGGGATTTGACCAGCCCTGTCCTCCAGCACCTAAAAAAAAAAAAAAAAAAAAGAAATGAAATTAGAACTCCCAAACCCACATGACGGGAAGCAGGCAAACACTACCTAGCTTCTTCTGAAGGGCTTTGTGTGCCACCACGCAGGAGATGCATAAGGGAGCACACAAAGTAATCAGAGATAAGAAAAACCCCATGGAGGACACAAAACCCGCAGCACTGGACACGAATGCCGCTGCTGCCTGTGACGGGAGAGAAAGATGAGGGGCGAAGTCGAGACCGACCCGGAGATGGGTGTGTAAGGAGCCCCAACAAATCAGAAGAAAAATGTTTCTCGTGGATTATATAAAGGAGCAGAAGTGAGCGGGGAAGGAAAGAGAGCTTCAGAGAGGCCAGGCGGAATAATTTAGTTACTCAGAAAGTACACCCTCTAGAAAACTCAAATGAATTCTTTGCTCTGTGGTGTGTGTGCACAGGTGCTATTGTGGGATCTTTCCAGGTACCTCCTGTCCCAGATAGCGGGTTTCCAATAAATGGCTCGGCTCTGCAGTGGCCATTGTTAATTAATTACAGCTACAATGAATGGAGAAAGTTGGCACTGGAGGCTTTGACAATTTCTCTCTAAGTTACACAGGTTACAGAAGGGAAATTCATGGACACCTGGGGGTTCCTAAGCAATTCTGGTCCTCAGCTCGGTGCTGGGCACACCTGGAGGAGGGATGCGCTGAAGGGCAGCCAATGAATCATTTTCTAGCACTTTTGCCCCTTCCAAAGCAACCAAACCACTTTGGTTTGCAAGAATAGCACTTCCAGAAATAGCCAGGATATCTTTAGAAGACTGTGCTAACCTGGCTGGGAGGGGCAGAGAGGGGAAAGTGAGGAGGAGGAGAGAGGAGAGAAAGTTCATCTCCTTTTCAGGTCACATAAGCCAATTTCAAAGAGAAAATGTTCTGTATGAATGTATAACACAGCCAGCTCGCTCAATCAGATTCAAAGGAAAATAAAGGCGGCAGGTGAAACCCAGAGCCAGGAAGAGTGGAAGTGAGTTTGGACTCAGAATTCACAATGAGATAAGTCTAAGAGAAGATGGAATCACTGTCCGTTTCTTGAAGCAGAGCCAGCTTCCTGCTTTTTTAATGGCTTGTATCATCAACTCAGGAAAGGCAGGGATTTGAACCAGATGATGAATCAATTACCTCAATGAGATAAAATGCCCAAACACCAGGAAGGCATCAGGAAACAAAACCAACAAAAAGACGCTGTCGGGTGTCTTCTGAGGAGCAGTTTGAAGCAATCTCCTGATGTTCGTCTCCTAGACAAACAAGGGTCACAAGCTGCCAGCAGCGCCCCATTGCCATGGGGTGAACAAATAAAGATATGAAAAGAGGGAGTTCCTTCTGTGGCATAGTGGGTTAAGAACCTGGGAGTTCCCGTTGTAGCTCAGTGGTAATGAACTGGACTAGTATCCATGAGGACTTGGGTTTGATCCCTGGCTCTGCTCAGTGGGTTAAGGATCCAGCATTACCATGAGCTGTGGTATAGGTTGCAGACATGGCTCAGATCCCGGGTTGCTGTGGCTGTGGTGTAGGCTGGCAGCTGCAGCTCTGATTTGACTCCTGGCCTAGGAACGTCCCTATACCGCAGGTGTGGCCATTAAAAAAGAAAGAAAGAAAAGAGATAGTGGGGAGTGACTGAGAGAGGAAAAGCGGTCACTCAAGTAACCAGGGGATAGACAGAGTAACCTAGGACCAAAAAAGGAAGGAGAGAATAGAACTAGTAAGAGGAAATTTGAGTGTAGAGAACTGAGGCTTCCACTAGATGGGCTGCCGACAGAAAAGGCTTCATCTTATGTGCGTCATTTGTTGGCTATTGCCCTTAAACGTGGTCCATAATATCCCTATTCAGCCCCCAGGGACAAAGCTCTCAAGGAACTCAGGGGGCAGGAAAAAGAACATGAATACTGGAGTTGCCGTCGTGGCGCAGTGGTTAACAAATCCGACTAGGAACCATGAGGTTGCGGGTTCGGTCCCTGCCCTTGCTCAGTGGGTTAAGGATCCAGCGTTGCCGTGAGCTGTGGTGTAGGTTGCAGACACGGCTCGGATCCCGCGTTGCTGTGGCTCTGGCGTAGGCCGGTGGCTACAGTTCCGATTCAACCCCTAGCCTGGGACCCTCCATATGCCGCGGGAGCGGCCCAAGAAATAGCAACAACAACAAAAAGACAAAAAGACAAGAAAAAAGTAATAATAATAATAAAAAAAGAACACGAATACTACAGGACAGTCATTTTGGAATAAGAAAACACCTTCAGAGAGAGAAGGGGTGTTTAAATTCTGAGTCACAATGTTTATACCTTTAACACACTGTGATACATGAAATTATATATGAATTATATACTCTGTACATATGCGTTCTATTACTATATCAAGTATATGTACACCGGTACTAGTGTATACAAGGACTCTGCAGGCAGTGCCTGTGCTGACTCGGCTGCCGGTCTCAATCCAGATAGCTAGCCACTTAGCTCCCTACCTACAGGCTAAGGCTTTGCTCTCTTGAATGTGACCAGCTCTGACCTCAGATAGCAGGCGTTTCTAGAACTGCAGCCCAACTTCATGGAACAAACTGTCAGATCATCCCACCACAAGTCCAGCCCTGGCCCTGTGCCCCCGTTTGGATAACTGGCTTCCTGAATTACTTAACACAGCCCATCATCTCCTTGTGCCCCAGACTGCTAACGGGTTTCTACCTTGAGAACCCTCTGCCTGAGAGCTTTCAGATAACCTGACTGCTACTCCAGGTTTTCTGGGCTCAGACAAGCCCCACGTACTCCATTCTGTCCCAATTCCAGGCAGGCATGGAGTGTGAAGCTTTTGGGTCCTTAGCGACAGGGACAGAATCAACAGGGAGGCAGAGCCAAGCAACAGCTGCCAGACCCTCCCCCAGAGCGGAGCAGGCGCCTGGTAGGGGAAGTGTGGGCTGAGTGTAGAGAGGGAAGCTGGGTGCCACAGGCAGGGTCCTAGGCCTTGTTTTAGAAATCCCAGGGAGTGCAGCGGGAGAGCCACAAGGGGAGTTTGGTAGGGAGCTGATGGTTCTTCCACGGCACATGGAGGTTCCCAAGCTGGGGGTCTAATCGGAGCTGCAGCTGCCGGCCTATGCCACAAACACAGCCACAGCCACACCAGACCCGAACCACGTCTGTGACTTAGACCCCAGCTCACGGCAACGCCAGATCCTTCACCCACTGAGCGAGGCCAGGGATGGAACCTGCGTCTTCCTGGATGCTAGTCAGATTCATTAACCACTGAGCCACAACGGAACTCGGGGATCATTCTTTGTTTTTTTTTTTTTAATTTTATTGAAGCATAGTTGATTTACAATGTTGTATTAACTTCTGCTGTACAGCAAAGGGACTGATAATATACATATAATTACATTAATATCATAATTGTAAAAATTATATTAGTATTAAATATGTAACATATTATACCTGTGTATTACATTAATAAATCAGACATTAATATATTATAATTAACACAGATAATATAATATATTATATTTATATCTATTAATATTAATATATTATTATAATTATATAACAATATAATGATATAATTAATTATAATAGTCATTATATAATAATGTATTATATAATATATTGTTTGTTTACTAATGTAGTAATATATTATATATTGTATAATATGTATATTCTTTTTTCATCCCAGAGTTCCGTTGTGGCTCAGTGGTTAATGAATCCGACTAGCATCCAGGAAGATGCAGGTTCCATCCAATTTTTCATATTCTTTTCCATTATGGTTTATCACAGAATATTGAATATAGTTCTGTGCTGTACAGTAGGACCTTGTTGTTTATCTGTCCTACATATAATAGTTTGCTAACATCTGCGAATTCCAAACTCCCGATCCTTCCCTTCCCCACACCGTCTCCCCTTTGGGAACCACAAGTCTGTTCTCTCTGAGTCTGTTTCTGTTCTGTGGACATGTTCATTTGCGTCGTGTTTTAGATTCCACGTATAAGTGATATATGATATTTGGCTTTCTCTTTCGGGCCTACTTTGCTTAGAATGATATTCTCTGCGTCCATCTCTGTCGCTGTAAATGGCATTATTTCATTCTTTTTCTGGCTGAGTAGTATCCCATTGTATATATGTACTGCATCTTCTTTATTCATTCATCTCTTGATGGACACGTAGGTGGTTTCCATGTCTTGGCTACTGTGAATGAAATGAATATTGGCGTGCAGGTATCTTTTCAGATTGCAGTTTTGTCTGGTATATGCCCAGGAGTGAAATGGATGGATCCTACGTCACCTCTACTTGTAGTTTTTTGAGGGACCTCCATACTGTGCTCCATCGTCGCCGCACCAATTTCCATTCCCACCAATAGCGCAGGAGGTTAGGGAGATGACTGCTCTTCACGCACATGCACCAGTGCCCCAGACATCAGTTAGGGGTCTTAGAAACAAGGTCTAATGCCAGAGAATGGGTCTGGCGAGAGCTCTACCAAGCGTCAGTCATTGGGGTTTGTGTCCTGGGAAGAGGAGCTAAAATCCCAGGCCATGCAACTGAGCACCAAGGAGACGTGTAGATCAGAAGATGCCTCTTGGAGCAGAAAGGTACCAGACAGACCTGTAAGACAGTCACATGCAAGTGTCTCAGGCTTTTGCCTGCCTCCAGTCTCATGTTGTCAGTTAGCCGTGCCTCTCACATTCAGACTGGATTTTCTCAAACCCAGCTTTCCCTAAGTCACTCCCCGTTCAGGCTCTTGGTCAAATGCTTGCTCATGACCAAGTAATTGTTTCTTCAGCTGTCCAACCCCACAGCGGTCACAAATCCTCCGGGACAGGACAGCATGGTGCTGCCAAAAGCGAGGTCGGGGGTACACTGCTGAGAGGTGTACGAGGCAAAAATTGAAAATAGATGGTTGTATTTGGTGCCTGGGAGGCTGTTGGAGACGTAAGGATTTTTATCACAGTTTTGAGAATGGATGACGGATTAGAAGGCACTGATGGGGAAAAAAAGGGATTTTGATCAGCTGAAGAGAAAAAGATGAATACTTAGTGTTTGGTGAAGTTATGTGTGGTCAGCGTATCTTTTTCACACTATAATTTGTCTGCCCAATGTTTGTTCATTTATTTTACACGTTTGTTGAGTATCTACCATATGCAGGCGCAGGTGCAAGACAGAGAAGACACGGTGTAAATACGATATACCTGCTTTCAGGTGATTACAAGGGAATGACAAGTGGGACGAGAGTGGAGGATCAGCGGATCATAGAGGCACATGCAAAGGGCATCTAACCCTGACTTTGGGGTCCCCTAGGTCTCAACAGCCATTGTTTTCTCCAGAGGATGGGCTTCCACCCATTTCCATGGATATGTTCTGTGTTTTCCTGACATCAAGTCTGGGATTTCACCCAGCCTCCTCAGGGCCTATAAATTCTTTCTGGCCTATCTTGTGTCTCACATTCCTCCTGAGGAGATTTCTAGTGAAGACAGAGTACCAGTTAACACCGTTAGGTTCCCAGCCTATCCCTGGGCTCCAAACACAAAACAGTGTAGATAAAGATATGTTCAAAGAAAAGCAGGAGTTCCTGTCGTGGCGCAGTGGTTAACGAATCCGACTAGGAACCATGAGGTTGCGGGTTTGACCCCTGGCCTTGCTCAGTGGGTTAAGAATCCTGCGTTGCCATGCGCTGTGGTGTTGGTCGCAGATGCCGCTTGGATTCTGCATTGCTGTGGCTCTGGCGTAGGCCAGTGGCTACAGCTCCTATTAGGCCCTAGCCTGGGAACCTCCATATGCCGTAGGTGCGGTCCTAGAAAAGGCAAAAAGACCAAAAAAAAAAAAAAATTGGTCAGATGAAGCAAGAGCATGTGGGTAGGAAAAAAATAACTATAAATAAAAAATGCAATCATTGAAATAAAAATCAAACTGAATAGGATAAACTCTAGACTGGGCATCCTTGAACAGATAAGTAAAGAATTGGAAAAAAGTACTGAGAAACCCACTCAGAAGACAGCATGGAATGATAAGGTTTACAACTAAGAACCATCAGAAAACAGAAAGTGGATGGTACAACTTTAACATGGCTCTAATAGGAATTCCTGAAAGAGAGAATGAGAGAGGGGTGAATGGGACTTATTTGTAGAGACGATGGCTGATGATTCTCTGGACTTGACAGATAAGAATGAGCAGCTAGTGCTGAATGGGATACGTTCATGTGAAATGCCATCATGTCCTGGCTCCTTCTGAGCTCCGTGACTTTCCTCCTGTTGCTTTCTTCCTCACTCCCTCTGCTTTAGGCAGACTAGCCTGCTTGCTGTTGCTGGAACAAAACAAACTCACTCCTACCTTCGAGCTTCTGTGTTTGCTCTTTTTCTGTTTAAACGCTTTTCCCTAAGTTAATCTGTATAGCTCATTCCCCGTTCTCTTTCCATTTCTCAAGTGTTACCTTATCAGTGAGACCTTCCCTGATAGAAGCAAGAGAATGAATGAATGAATAGGTGGGTGGATGGCTGAATAATACCCTTTTTTCACCTCTCCACCTTACCTACTCACATGTACATGGTACTGGAGTTCCCACTGTGGCTCAGTGGTTAAGGAACTGACTAGTATCCATGAAGATGTGAGTTCGATCCCTGGCCTTGCTCAGTGGGTTAAGGATCTGGCGTTGCCGTGAGTTGTGACGTAGGTCACAGACGCAGCTCGGATCTGGTGTTGTTGTGGCTCTGGCGTTGTTGTGGCTGCAGCTCCGATTAGACCCCTAGCCTGGGAACCTCCATATGCTGCTAGTGCAGCCCTAAACAGACAAAAGACAAAAAAAAAAACAAAAAAAACCCCCCAAAAAAACCATGTACATGGTACTTAGCACAGTGCTAGATACCTGGATACAAGTCCAAATAACATTTGGTTTTGACAAATTCCATGCAAAGCCCTATCCATAATCTAAAAGTTGACACCATTATGTGTGCATATGAATTAATATTTAGTGACAGATATGTTTAATCTTTTCCCCTTAAAGTTTATCACTATAAAATAGTAATTAAATCATGGAATTACAAAGTTTTTGAGGGTTTAGAATTCATTCACTTTTTTTGTAATTGAAATATAGTTGGTTTACAATATGTTAGTTTCAGGTGTACAGCAAAATGATTCCGTTACATATACATATATACATACATATACATGTGTATATATACATACACATACATTTGTGTATGTGTATATATATATATATGTATATATGTGTGGATTCTTTTCCAGTATAGGTTATTAAAAGATATTGAATATAGTTTCCTGTGCTCTACGGAAGGTTCTTGTTGTTTATTTTATATCTAGTAGTATGCATCTGTTAATCCAAAACTCCTGATTTACACCCTCCCCAGTTTCCACTTTAGTAACCGTAAATCTGTTTTCTCTGTCTGTGGGTCTATTTCTGTTTTGTAAATAAGTTCATTTGTATCATTTTTTAGATTTCACATATAAGTGATATCATACGATGTATGTCTTCGTCTAACTTTGTCCACTTAGTTCGATAATCTCTGGGTCCATCGATTTCACTGTGAGTGGCATTATTTCCTTCTTTTTTACGGCCAAATAATATTCCATTGTGTATATATACCACATCATATATATATATACACACCACATCTTCTTATCCATGCCTCTGTTGATGGACATTTAGGTTGCCTCCATGTCTTGGCTATTGTAAATTGTGCTGCTGCGAACATTGAAGAATTTATGAATTTCAGCTTCCACATTTTACACGTGAAACACTGAGACCAAAGGAGGTGACATGGACACACAGGCAAGCAGTCTAACAGAGCCAGGACAAGGAATCAGCCTCTTGACTGAGCCCAGTGTTCATTTTACCACCCGTCCTCTTCAATCTATTTGCATTCGGAGAAACTGGGTCATAAGTAATCCTATTCCCCCAGTGAACATCTTAACCTCTAAGTACATATGCATTGTTTCTAGGTAACAATAGATTATCCCTACTTGCTTTGGAGACGTTGGGACTTCCAGGTGCCACTTCATTAAAAATGTAATTTTAACGTGTTTTTATTACTACGGCTTCTTGTCATTAAGAGCCTATAATTAAAATAATTAGAAGAAGAATCTTGCCTGTTAATCAGTCTACATTTCAATAAAACATTTAAAAATTCACAGTCCAAAGCTGTTACCTTATTATTTAAGCATGAGTTCTATTATATAAATTGTCACCACAGCACTGCCAACCAGTTATTTATAGAAAAAAATCTGTTAGCTTTTCCTTGGTAAACCAATGTCACTCTATGCTGAAGTTATTGAAGAAATTGCAGGGAGACGGACGATGGGTAGGTTTGCACCCCCCAGCGTAACTGGGCCCTGGAAGATTTCCAACGCCTCTTTTGGATGCAGCGAACGTCAAGGCAGTTGAGAAGGAACACAGTTTTGCAGCAGCAGTGAGAATTCATGGTGCTAAATTTTGGGTGTCATGCATACATACATATATATATACACGCAGACATATGTATGTGGTAATAGTGATGAAAAGATTTTTTTAAGCTGCTGTAATTCAGGCAGGCTACATTCCAATGGTATAATGGGGTTTGAGACACTAAAAAGCAATGAAAATGATAACCTTTATAACCAATTTCTCATTGTAAGAATGGTGTTCTCTGTTGACTGGAAGCTTGCACCTTTAGGCCTCCAGAAGCCTTGTGCTAGGGCGATTCTGTAGGAATTTCTGCCTGCATTTCCCGCAGAGGTAACTCCTGCTGACCTAGGAGGGTCTGGAAAGCCCCTAGCACTCATACACAGTGTTGATGAGTGTATAAATATATAAGGCCATATATTTATTTCATGACCCTGCTAGCCCCACTAAACGCACACTTCCCTGGAGTCCTATACGTAATGAGTTTATTTCCAGAAACAAGATGGTAATGCAACTAATAAGAATTAAGGTCCCAGTCTTGAGAAATAATAAACAACACTATTTTTTAACAGCCAGCATGAGATAAACACCCCATTGGGATCTTAAAATAGTTCTTTAAAATTAAAAGCCTTTCTCTGATCCTGGACAAGGAGCTTTACGACAAGCTTGTGGCATTGGTAGAAATGAAAGGGAAACACAAAACATTTGACATAACTCCTTGAAGCTGATAGATTCTAAGAGGACTCCGCCCTCCCACCTGCCATCATCCACATCCTGTGCGATCCCTTCCCCTTGAGCCTGAGCAGGGCCTGTGACTTGCTTCTGAGCCGTAGAATATGGCAGGGGTGGCGGAATATCACCGCCGGGATTACGTTGCATAAGGTTGTAACTTCCATCCTGCCGGCAGACTCTCTCTATTGACTCTCTCCCTCAATGGCATCCATCAAGTCAGCTGCCACATGGAGAGGCCCACCCAGCAAGGAACTGAGGGCAGCCGCTGATTGACAGAGGCCCTTGGGAGTTGAGCCCCTCGGTCCAACAACCTGCCAGGATCTGAGTGCCGCCAACCACCATGTGAACCCAGAAGCAGATCCCTCCCCAGTCAAGCCTCAGAGGAGACCCCAACTTTGGCTGACACCTTGATTGCAGTCTTGTGAGAGACTTGAAAGTGGAGGACGCAGTTAAGTCCTGTCCAGATTCCTGGCTCACAGTGTGTATTGTTTTAAGCCATGAAATGTTATGCAGCAATTGCAGACTGCTACACTCCTCAATGACAAAAGGTGGGGAGGGCGTCATATTCCAAAGAGAGGAGAAGATGTAGAAAATTGAAAAGAGCATGGTTTTAGATAACAGACAACCCTGGATTGGAGTCCCTGCTATGTCATCTAGTGTCTATGCTACCTGCAATTAGTCCTATGTCTTCTCCAAACCTCAATTTCCACCTCTCTCTCTTTTTCTTTCTTTGCTTTTTAGGGCTGCACCTGTGGCATATGGAAATTCTCAGGCTAGGGCTCAAATCTGTAGCTGCCAGCCTGCACCACAGCCACAGCAATGCAGGATCCCAGCTGCATCCTCGACCTGCACCACAGCTCACAGCCATGCCAGATCCCCAACCCACTGAGTGAGGCCAGGGATTGAATCTGCATCCTCATGGATACTACTCGGTTCACTTCCACCGCGTCACAACGGGAGCCCCCTCCGCTTCTCATATGAAGATAACATTTTTTACCTAATGGTGCTGCTTGCAGGAGTGAACCAGATGTACTAATTAGCAGATCTAGTAAACCAGAAAAAAACAGTCTCTCTGGCAGACAGGAAATATTTAATAAATGCTATCCATTGCCATAGACCTCACCTATGGGAATAGTTACACCTTTCGCTGGGGGGCCCCGAAGCGTGATACAGCAGGTCAGCTTGGCTTCACTCGCTTTTTCTTTCCTTCCAGTCAGAATTTTACGTTTCAGGGAGACCGAGTGACCTTCCATTCAGTTCTGAAAAGATTTTACTCTCGTGAGTGTCATAAATATTCCCTTCTCCGTATGTGACTTGATTACCTAATTCCTTTTTTTTTTTTTTTTCTGAAGTAAAGCTGGGGAGATGTGAGAGTGATGGTTTTAAGAATCCTTTTTCAAATAAGGAACCAGATGACATTCCCTCAGTGGCATGAATACCTGACCTGAGCCTTGATACACGAGGCGGCCGTGTGTGCGGGAGAGACTTCATTAGTTGGCCGAGAGCAGGGAGCTGTCAGCCACGGATTTCCAGCAAACCTTTTGCTTTCTTCCTTGGCACTAAGGTACCAGAAATGGTGAAATGTTTATCCTCCACTTAAATGGCGTGAGTAAATGCAGGAGCAAAAACGCTGTCTGTCATCTATAACACAAAGGTCTCTTAGACTCTGGCTATACCTATCAGTTCAAAAGAAACCGTAATTTTGTTTGAGCATCTTGGCTTTGGGATTGAAAATCAGCAGAGTGTTATGTTTCAAAGTAGCTGCCTTGGGAAACTCAGGAAAAAAGAGATCTCTTCTGCAGTCGTGGGGTGGGTGTCTGCACAGAGGCTTGGGTCGACCCTTTCTCAAGGAGAACCATCCTTTCCTCCGTTGAGAATTACCCTAAGGTGCTCTTGTTCATTCCTCCTCTCCTCCATCCCTAGACGTGCCTTTCTAGGTCTTTTAACAACAAAACTAAAACATACTTTTGTCATCCCTTCAAAGAAGTGGGTTCAAATCTTGGCTCTGCCACTTAGCAGTGTTGTCCTCTTGGGCGAATCAGTTCATCTCTCAAGGTCTTGGTTTCCTCCTATTTCCAAAAATAAAGCGAATAATCATCTCAAAAGGCAGGTACAAAGATGCAATTAGACAAGATATGTGAAAAGACCAGACTCGATAATTTTCTTCTCCATATAGATATTACAGAAGGAGGGGGAAAACTTTAAAGCTTCTCTTTTTCTGTATATACTACATTTTCCTCATATCTGAGCAATCAGCTATCTAGTACAACCTTCCGAGATGGCTGTTGTGTTCCAAGGCATATTGCAAGTCAAAGATTTGCTTCTGATCCCTTTTAAGGAAGATAACAATACCTAATATTTAATGAGGCGCTTCCTATTGGTAAGCGCTTCACATGCATTAATTCACTCAATCCACAGGAACTGCAAGAAGAAACTAAAGCCCAGAGAGGTTAAATAACTTGCCAAGGGCCCTGCAGCTTGATGGGCTAGGAATCAAGCTCAGTTTTCCTTTTTTTCTTTTTCTTTTTTTGTTTTTGTCTCTTTAGGGCCGCATCCATGGTGTATGGAGGTTCCCAGGCTAGGGGTCAAATCGGAGCTGTAGCTGCTGGCCTACACCACAGCCACAGCAACATGGGATCCAAGCCTTGTCTGCCACCTACACCACAGCTCACTGCAACACCAGATCCTTAACCCACTGAGCAAGGCCAGGGATGGAACCCACATCCTCATGTATACTAGTCAGAGTGGTTTCCACTGAGCCATGACAGGAATCAAGCCCAGTTTTCTGAACTTGGAGCCCACATCACAGCTGCCCACGCAACACTGCCATGCACTTGGTACGAATGTCCGTTCCTTGGGTACTAGACCTCTAAGGTAGCAGAACCAAGGAAACAGGGATCAGAAAGTTTTGTAGGTGGGTCATTAGGTGCATCTGGGGTTGGTGGTATAGCCATGTCCACACCTTGCTTCTCAGAAACCTGTACCCTGACGTTGGGGGAAAAGAGCCCCATGCATTGGTCCTTGGTTGGCACAAACAGCAAGAGAGGACTTGCCGTAAACCAAAGCTGAGTGCTTTGATCTTGTAGCCTCACTGAACCCTTCAAAGGTGAGTGGGTTCTTAGTAAAAGTGAAAACCCTAACTCCCATTCATTATAAATATATTATGAGAAACATATTACCAATTATAGAAGAAACCATTTAAACAGCATTGCCACTGCATAGCTCTACCTCCACCAGCCTCTGAAAAATTATATAACCCATTTGAGCACCATTATAAATAAGCAGCTTTATATAGTTTTATTTCCTTATTGTCCTTTAGAATCACTGTGATCCATGAGCCTTCCAAAGCCTATCCTATCCAGAGCGTCAGCAATAAATCATAAATATTTACAGCATTTAATCATGAGGCAGCCACAGAACTAAAGAAGTGCTATATTATTCAGCAACTCATTAAGCACCCAGCATGCTTATAATCCAGTGGTGGGTCTGTGAGTGGTTTCTTCTGTCACCAGTTGTCGTCCTTGTTTTCTACAGGAAAAAAAAAGTCATTAACGCTCGAGTGCGTGTAAGTTGTAGCAGGTGTGGACCAAAGTCAATTAGACAACCCCATCCCTGATGTCCCAGAGATGTATAATTTAACAGAATAACACACTGCATCCTCCTGCCATCCCGTTACAGCGGAAAGAAGGGAAAGACAGGAGGTGAGGTGGGGGGTGGCAGGGCGGGAGATAAACAATTACAGCAGCCTCCTGTGAGCTAGGCAATAATACTTGGGGGCATCACATTTACATTATTAATGACTGCTTCATTTGCATGCCTGTATTCCTTTTGTTTTAGTCTTTCTAAAGGGAAACTATCAGATGTGTTATTCAGTACCCAGGAAGAACTAATAATAAGATGCATTCAAAAGTGAAGTGGGGGCCCCCTTATGAGATAAGAGTCTTTCTTAGCTTAAAGACAGTGTTCTAGCAGAGGTGGGGTGCCCCTCTGCCAAGGGTTTTGAAGAAGGGATTTCCCAGCAGAAGAGAATGACCAGGATCACTTCTTTAACACACCAAGGGGCAAACCTCCTTCCCTTTTCTACAATAGAGGCTTAAAGGCTAGAATGGGGAGTACCCGTTGTGGCTTAGAGATAGCGAACCCAACTAGTATCCACGAGGACACGGTTCGATCCCTGGCCCTGCTCAGTGGGTTGGGGAATCCAGCATTGCCATGAGCTGCAGTGTAGGCGCAGATGTGGCTCAGATCTGGAGTTGCTGTGGCTGTGGCCACAGATGCAGCTCCAATTCGACCCCTAGCCCGAGAACTTCCTTATGCCACAGGTGTGGCCCTAAAAAGAACAAGGAAAAAAGGCTAGAATGCCCACTTTCCCAGACTCAGTCAATGATAGGAGTAGCTAAATGACCCAGTTCTGGCCAATGAGATGTTGGAGATGTTTGTAGAAGTCTCTGGAGTAGGGGGTGGGAGAGGCTTTTGAGAAAAGGCTTTGAAAGAGACAGACTCACTGGAACCCTTGCATCCTCCTGGTGGGATTGAAAAAAAAGAATTCAGCAGTTCCTTAAAAAACTAAAACATTGGGGAGTTCCCGTCGTGGCTCAGTGGTTAACGAATCAGACTAGGAACCATGAGGTTGCAGGTTCAATCCCTGGCCTCGCTTAGTGGGTTAAGGATCTGGCGTTGCCATGAGCTGTGGTGTAGGTCGCAGAGGTGGCTCAGATCTGTGTTGCTGTGGCTGTGACGTAGGCCGGCGGCTGCAGCTCTGATTAGACCCCTAGCCTGGGAACGTCCATATGCTGCAGCTATGGCCCTGGAAAAGGCAAAAAGACAAAACAAACAAACAAACTAAAACATCAAGTTAATAATACAGTCACACAAAACCTTGTATGCAATTATTCATCACAGCACTGTTCATAGTGGAAACAATCCAAATGTCCATATATTAATGTGTTATGTTCATGGAATATTACTTGGTCATAAAAAGGAATGAAGTTCTGATACTTCCATTCAATGGATGGATCTTGAAAATATTATGCTAAGTGAAAGAAGCCAGACAAAGGGAGCCAGACACAAAAGGCCACATGTTCAATGGTTTCAGTGCTATGAAATGTCCAGAATAGGCATAGAGATGGAAAGTAGGTAAGTGGTTGCCAGGGGCGAGGGGAACTGAGGGGGAATGGGGCCTGGCTGTTAATGGGTACAGGCTTCTTTTTGGAATGATGGAAATGGTGTGGAATTGGACAGTGGTGATGAGCACACAACTTTGGAAGTATACTAAAAACCATTGAATGATATACTTTACCATGTGAATTTTGTGGTATGTGAATTCTATCTCAATTAAAAAGAAAAAAGAGACAGGCTCGGTTGCCTAAGCAGTAAGACCTCTTGCCTGTTGCCATTCACCCATCCCTTCTCTTGTGACCTGGGATGCGACGGGGAGGCCCAAGGTGCAGTGGCCATGGTATTACGACAAAGACAAGGCCATTTGCTAAAGAGGCTGGATGGCCGTTGTCAGGGCCCAAGGCACCTCTTACTTTTGTAAGCTACTGTTTGTCAAATTTTTTGCTGCTTGGAGCTGAAAGCAATCCTCTTGACTAATATACCTCCCAACTTTAAGATTTTATGAAAAGCCAATTACCGTTAAAACGGAAAAGAATTGCGTTATGAAAGGCAGTGCCTAGAGAGATGCAGAAAAATCATTCTTCAGACTGTGCCGTTGAACAAGGCGCTCCCATTTTATAGAGCGATATTTAGTGGTTGTGCTGTAACACGAAGTGGTTTCATGTTTACGCTGACGATGCCGCATTGTGACACAGAGTGATGAAACGTAAAGTATGCCTTTAAAGTAGCCGTTAAGGAAAATGCAATAAATATGAATAATTACCCTTATAGCTATTCCGTGAAGACATGCTGGCCGTCAAAGATGAAGAGTCTATTTTTGGACTATTTCCAAAATGCCTGAAAGGAAAGCTTGTGATGGTGAGTTCCTGTTATATCTCTGGATAAGGCCAAAGACCTTTAAAAACTACAATTTGTTAAGTAATAAATAGCCATAATTTGAGTATAAAGGGAGCTATTATGAGGGAAGACAGTATAAAATACACCAGCATTTATAGTCTTCCCTAAGATATTAGCACATTCCAGCACCATTTTTTTTTCATTTTTTTATTACTCAAATGAATTTATCACATCTGTAGTTGTATAGTGATCATAACAATCTCATTTCACAGGATTCCCATCCCACAGCCCAAGCACATTCCAGCACCATTTTTAACCAAACTTTCTGAAATCTGCACTCATAAATATCTTCTCCCTTCACATATTTTTCGTTTGAATGGACAGATATATTAACACCCCTCTGTTCCTGATGTTCCACCCTGCGCACTGGTATCAAATTCTGGGGTTCTGAATTTTAAAATCATGGACCAAATGAATGTATTGTGCGGAGATTTACTTAAACTGGCCTTAGCAAACTGAAACGAAGTTTGATTCCTGCATGTGATCCTTCTCAGAACTCATTCATGTGAAAAGCAGGGTGGTCCCCATATTCTTTGCTCATCAGGCATTTTAAGCTGTTAAAGATGTGATTCAAAGACTGAAAAATCAAACTAACCACCTAGTTGCCTGAGCGAAGAAGTAGCTGACAATTATACCGAGAGTTCAAACAACACAGACGAATTAATTCAACAACATGAATTCAAACAAGATGAGCCAAGACAGTTTTCTCCTTCATTAAATTTTGGGGATGAGCTAGAAAGAGAAAGAATATGACAGTCTGGTTAACAGCCCCCCAAATCTCTCCTCCGTTTTGCTTCTAAAGACCCAACCTTTTTTTTTGTTACTCAAATGAATTTATCACATCTATAGTTGTATAATGATCATCAGAGTCCAGTTTCACAGGATTTCCATCCCACAACCCAAGCATATCCCCCTACCCCACAAACTGTCTCCTCTGGAGACCATAAGGTTTTCAATGTCTGTGAGTCTGCATCTGTTCTGCAAAGAAGTTCCGTCTGTCCTTTTTTCAGATTCCACATGTCAGTGAAAGCATTTGATGTTGGTGTCTCATTGTATGGCTGACTTCACTTAGCATGATAATTTCTAGGTCCATCCATGTTGCTAAAAATGCCGGTATTTCATTCCTTTTGATGGCTGAGTAATATTCCATTGTGTATATGTACCACCTCTTCTTGATCCACTCCTCTGTCGATGGACATTTAGGTTGTTTCCATGTCTTGGCTATTGTAAATAGTGCTGCAATGGACATCGGAGTACACGTGTCTTTGCGAGTCATGGTTTTCTCTGGATAGATGCCCAGGAGTGGGATTGCGGGATCAAATGGTAGTTCTATGTTTAGTTTCCTGAGGAATCTCCATACTGTTTTCCACAGGGGTTGCACCAATTTACAATCCCACCAAGAGTGTACTAGGGTTCCTTTTTCTCCACACCCTCTCTAGCACTTATTGTTTGTAGACTTTTGGATGATGGCCATTCTGGCTGGTGTAAGGTGGTACCTCAGAGTGGTTTTGATTTTCATTTCTCTAATGATGAGTGATGTTGAACATCTTTTCATGTGTTTTTTGGCCATCTGCATGTCTTCTTTGGAGAACTGTCTATTTAGACCTTCTGCCCATTTTTGGATGGGGTTGTTTGTTTTTTTGGTGTGGAGCTGTAGGAAGTGTTTATAAATTTGGAGATAAATCCCTTGTCAGTTGATTCACTTGCAAAGATGTTCTCCCATTCTGTGGGTTGTCTTTTCGTTTTGTTTAGGGTTTCCTTTGCTGTGCAGAAACTTTTAAGTTTGATTAAGTCCCATTTGTTTATTTTTGTTTTTACTGTCATTACTCTAAGAGGTGGATCTGAGAAGGCATTGCTGTCGTTTATGTCAGAGAGTGTTTGGCCTATGTTTTCCTCTAAGAGTTTTATAGTGTCTGGTGAAGACCCAACCTTAAGATTGGTCTCTATGGTAATATAGACATCTCACAATTTGGAGAACTGTTCTTCTCAGGTCACATCTTGAAAAGTATGTTTTTCATCTACTCTCATTTGGTTTCAAATCCAGGAGGTATGTCATCCCCAAGTTCACAAAGAGAAAACAAGAATATGTGTGAAAGCCCTTTGAAAAGTCTAAGACATTATAGCGATTTAAGGAGTTATGATGACGGTGCTGTAAATGACCTTTTATATCTAATTATTCTGTTAGTCTTTCATCCCTCCCACCATGTGGGTGTGTCAGCTCCAAAACCACACTCTCTCCTGCAAGTTCCTTAGAAAAAAATGCTCAGCAAAGAGGACATATTTGATATAAATCTGTAAAACTATAGACGGTCATCTTTTAGGGACTAAAAACAATTTTTCTTTTTTTTTTTTTTTTTACGGTTGCACTTGGGGCATATGGAGGTTTGTAGGCTACGGGTTGAATTGGAGCTGCAGCTGCTGACCTACACCATGGCCACAGCAACGCCAGATCCAAGCTGAGTCTGCGACCTACACCACAGCTTGCAGCAATGAGGGATCCCTAACCCACTTAGTGGGGTATCCTTATGGATACTAGTCCAGTTCCTAACCCACTGAGCCACAATGAGAACTCCAAAATAATTTTTTTTTGGTCTTTTTTTGCTATTTCTTGGGCCGCTCCCGCGGCATATGGAGGTTCCCAGGCTAGGGGTCGAATCGGAGCTGTAGCCACCGGCCTACGCCAGAGCCACAGCAACGCGGGATCCGAGCCGCGTCTGCAACCTACATCACACCTCACGGCAACGCCGGATCGCTAACCCACTGAGCAAGGGCAGGGACCGAACCCGCAACCTCATGGTTCCTAGTCGGACTCGATAACCACTGCGCCACGACGGGAACTCCTAATTTTTTTTTTTTAACCTACAGTTTCTCCACATCTTCCTTCCTTCCATTGCCGTGAGTGTCAGCTCTTCAAACTGCAGCTTATTGGCTACAGGCTGTGAGTCCGTGGGTCCTCAAAGGTCAGGGGAGGAAATTATCAACTCAGATGCTGACTATTTTCCTTCAGCCCCGATTGACTTTCTAGAACAGATAGACAGAAGAGAGAACTACTGCTTCACAGGCAGCAGAGCAGCGGGGAGAGTGGACTCCCTCTCTGGTAGTTCACCATTTGTCGGAACATACGAGAGCACTCTTCCTAAGTATAGGTAGAAAACATACGGAATTCCTCCAAGGCTGTAAATACTTTTTTGGGAGGAAAAGAGAAAACGAACGCGTTTAGCTCTGAAGGAGGCTTTGCTGATGACAATAATCACAATAATTAGTCATTGCATCAAAAATGAATTGTGGAGAATTGCTCAGCCGGAACAATTGCTATTCTCCACCCCACTGACCTTTTAAGAAGCTTCATCTCATAGTTACATTTCGTGTTCATCCCCCACGCCGTAACCTCGGCTGCTTTCAAGGGATCAGTGGTGACGCATGTTTTCTGTGCTGAGACAGGTTTATAAATATACACAGATGTGAGAGCAGGAAAGTCATCAGAGTCACATGCACATGCTACCGCCACCTTTAAATAGCAGTGCGTTTCTATTACATACGCGTTAATGAGTGTGATACATTCCTTATTTATTTTGGTGTGATTTGTTTGTAGCTTTTCTAAGAAGCACTGATGTTATTTAGGAAAAAAAAAAAAAAAGAAAGAAACTTCTCCAGGAACTCAGTCTGTTGTTCTGCCTTTACACCTGCAAAGCTGGGAACTTCCAGTTTGTGGCCTAAGTCAGGATCTGACCCCGGAGGGCCTTGGGGACAGAACTGTCCCTCACCTTTATGTCCTCCCAGGCCTCACACAGCCTCGTCCTTAAGCCAAGCTGAGTGACCCTGAGAGGAAGCACGAGACTAACCCTTCCTCCCGAGGACTTTGTGCCCCTCGGCCTGAGAGTCACTAAAGGAACATTAACAAAATCAAGGATGAAAACGGCCACTTGAATGATGAGTTGAATTTTAATATTTGAAAGAAACGACCCTCATATTAGGTCTATGAAGATGGAGGCCCCCATTGAGGGAACAGAAGTGTTATGAATTCCCAAAAGGAACTGAATCTTTAGAAGAAAAAACAAAAATCACCTTTGGCAAATCCATGTACCTTACATGTCCTTTTTTTATCCATTATGGGATATTCTTATTTCTGTGTTTGTCATGAAGGAAGATTTTTTTTTCCTCCTCCTTATGAGATCCTAAGGAATGAATCAACACTTCTTCCATCGCAGAGCGATTAGGAAACATCTCGATTTTACTCAAGCGGTATGATTTGGACAGTGATGTCCTAATATGCTCACTTCAAAGGAACTTTGAAATCTCAGCATGTGGGATCCAGCCCAGTGTTAATCCACTAGCACCGGTCAGTGGCCTGTTCAGATTTTGTTTGGATGGGTCTTTCGTGAGCAGGCAAGCCCTGAGGCTGCCATTCTGAGCCACACAGTCCCCTGTGCTATTATCTCACCTTTCTCTCTTTGAAGTTGTCATGTTTTATAAAACACCAAGAACCCAGTGGACCTAGTATTTCATCTGTACCTGCCATCACCTTCCTGCCCCCTTAGGGTCACAGCGTGGAGATTCAGATCTTTCCTTCAGGCCAAGACCAACTCCAGCCACAAACCTGGCTGGGTGGAAGAGATTGTGTGAGCACCTATCTTCCCTTCCTTTAATTTTTTTCTTATTTCTTTTTGAGAGAAGGAATGTCAGCATAGGCAGCACAACGAAACAGCTGCTGCAAATCCCATGTTCGGTATATAGGCTGCTGGGACAGGATGAATGGTTACTCCAGCTTCAAAGGGAGCGCACCTCTTATCACCTCCCTGAAAAGCTGTGAGTAATGATGTAATTGTGGTTTCGCCATAGCCATGCCCCTTTGAAGGCCTGCGTGCCTGGACTCGGATGTAGGTGTTTGGGTGAAAGGGAGAGAAAAAGATTGTCTTTCCTATCCTGCATGAAAGGGCACTTCTCTAACAGCTCAGCTCTCCAATGTATGTAAAACCGCGTAACTAGAAAATACCATCCATTAAATCGTTCAAGGTCCTTTATTCAAAAGCCTCTGTGACAAATTATTTTCAGAGCTCAGTGTCAGAAAAGCTTTGCCTCTGCTGAGTAATTGGCCTGCTTGCTTCTTCTAGAGAAAAGAAGTCACATAGCTCATCGTTATTTTCCTCTTTGCCTTGGTTACTAGGAAGCTAAATTTGCATGCAAACCCGAAACCTTTTTTCTTCCATGTTTTTGCTAAAAATAGAATTTTCACCTGTCTTTCCCCTCCCTGCCTTTACCCCTACTCAATCTGATAGGCCCCAGTGCTATTCAAAAGCCACATTCGCAGTGTATAGCAAACTAAGAATAACAGCTATTATTCACATGAGATGTTCTGTAATAGTTGATCTGTAGTTTACACCACAGATTTCTTGCCTTTTTGATCATTCCTTCCCTATCCCTCCCCGCCTCTCACCCCAGACCTCTTTTTTCAAACTAAGACACATCAGAAAGGGGAGCAGTGACTTCACTGGGTCACAGGATGCAGACGGAAATTCTGAGACAATCTCTTCATGATAAAGGGGTGTTCACTTTTCTGCCTTTTCTTCATTTTAATTTACTAGCTAAAACGCACATCTGTCTCATTAAAGCTGGTATTATCTCAGTTGCAGATGATTTTTCTGTATTCCCAGTTGAACTTTACCTCTAAAAACTGGATATTCGTGGGTTATCTGTCGGGAGCATCATGTCCAGAAATCCTTGATCATTAAGGATGCTTTAGATTTCAAATATTCTGATTCTTTCCCATTAAAAAATAAAAAAGTCCCAGAAATTCCTGTAATTTGGTGTCCACAATACAGCTCACAAAATATCTCTTATACTTGGTCATGGGTCAAAAATCTCAGGTTAAATTATACATCCTGATTTAGACTTTGGAGAATGACCACTAGAGCTGCAAGTTTTAAAAGAGGCATAGTTAAAAAAAAAAAAAAAAATGGAGTTCCCATCATGGCTCAGTGGTTAATGAACCAGACTAGTAACCATGAGGTTGCAGGCCAGGAGCTGTGGTGTAGGTCACAGATGCGGCAAGACCCCGAGTTGCTGTGGCTGTGGTGTCGGCCGGCAGCTATAGCTCCAATTAAATCCCTAGCCTGGGAACCTCCATATGCTGTGGGTGCGGCCCTAAAAAGACAAAAAGACCAATAAATAAATTAATAAATAAATAAAATAAGTAAAATAAGTAAAAGAGGCATAGTTACAGGAGTTTGGAGAAATCGAACTGCTGTGAGAAATGGAGAGACCATCCACAGGGCTCCTCTATTAGCGAAGGAGGAGTCTTAGCATCCACAGTTATCCACCCCTAGTGCCACTTCCACGTCCTCAGGTTTCATATCAGAGGATTCAGTGAACTGAGCATAGAAATTTTGATCCTCAGTTGGCTGCAGTTGGCTGAATCCATGGATGTGAAACCTGCAGGAGAGGGTCAACTGTATATTTACTGAAAAAAAATCCAGGTACAAGAGCACCCATGAAGGTCAAACATGTGCTGTTCAAGGGTCAATTGTATTTTCTTACCGATTCTATTTTCTTACCGATTCCATTACTGATGACATTCTTCCCCAGATAGTGAATCATTCCAAGACAATCTGGGGTCCAATGGAGGACAAGGTATTTTGCAAATATGCTAATCCTTTCTGTGCTATCCCTTCGTGATTGGTCCATTCACAGTTACAATGTTAAAAAAGTTTGCTCTAGCAACATCTCTCTCTATATTACTATTTCCACTGTATAGATTGAAAAAACAGAAGCTCGGTGGTGTCCAGGGGCCAGTCCCAGGTTGACTGGTGAAGTTTTCCTTCACCAGGGCTCTGCCCCTCCCAGGTAAAAAAGAATAAAGTGGCACTTGTGTTATCACTCATCACGCAGCCTGTAAGGGTTAGCTTGATTCACCTGCCTTAAGCAATACACAAGCATGAGTGTGTACATGTAAATGAACAATCACACACCAAAGAGCTGTTAGCCTGGATACTTGCTCTGGAGAGAATTTGTAAAGCTCGGATCCAGAAGGGAAGGTCTTATGCAACAGTCCTATTAATAATCTACAAAACTAATTAAATTGATTAGGTCACTGTAACATTTCACTAAAAATAACAGAGGAAACTAATAATTTTGCAGTGATTGCTACTGCCCACGTGAAGCAATTACTGAGGCAAACAATAAACATTATTTTAGGCTTTCATATAATCATTAATAGATGTAGGAAAAGAACACAAAAAAGCAGGTATGGGGCATTTTTTTGTTGGAATTGTCTGAATAATTATTTCTAAATATTTCTAAATATATTTCTAAATATATCAATATGTATATATCGCTATGTGCTAGATGAAGAATTGAACATAATTTAAAGAATTTCAAGTAAAAGCTTTATTCTTTGTAATTGGTCTTAAATGATAGCATTTTTCAAAGTGGAAGTCCATCCGATGTTTTTGTTAGTGGAGGCAAAGGGGACAGAACCTACTTTCTGGAAGCCAGCAGTGGGGGCATTGGCTGACCGTAAGTATCAATACATATCAATGAGACATTCAGCCCCTTCCTTGCCCCCTGTTCTCATCATTTTCAGGCTCTCGAACCTACTGTTAAGTAAGGAATCTTCTCCTCTCTCCAAAAGGTTCCTTTAAAGAATTTCTGCTCTTGCTTAGCCTTGTTGTTCTTCCAACGTTCTATTATGTAAATAAGGATTGTTTGCATTTCAAATTCTTGCTCCAGCTGCCTTTTTTTTTTTTTTTTTTTGATAATAGGATTGATTTCTATCTTGGGCAAACATTCTTCTCATTCATTAAAAGAAATGTAATGACTGTTCAGGCATGGAATTCCTCAGTTCTTCAAATGGGTGACCTTTTTGCATCTTCAGGAACCTGAGAGCCGGATCAGCCTCTCTTGGCTGGTGAGTTACTCTCAGCTTAGATGTATTTTCAGGAGCAAGATCTTTGTCATCATTCTTTGGACATTTTGTCCTTAATCTCATGTATCATTTCCCTAAAATATCGAGATGACTTTATTCAGCAATTACTGAGGTACGGTTCCCAAACTCAGGTTTGTGTGCCCAAGGCACAGTGAGGCCACACAAATGGAAATGTAGTTTGGAGCAGAGAAAGGTTTATTGCAGGGCCAAACAAGGAGAACAGGTGACGAGTGCTCCAAACCCCTGAACTCCAGGAAGGATTTCAGCAAAGCATTTTTTTGTTTGTTTGGTTGGTTGGTTGGTTTTTTGTCTTTTTGCCATTTCTAGGGCCGCACTCGATGCATATAGAGGTTCCCAGGCTAGGGGTCCAATTGGAGCTGTAGCCACCGGCCTACGCCAGAGCCACAGCAACTCGGGATCCGAGCCGTGTCTGCAACCTACACCACATCTCACAGCAACGCCGGATCCTTAACCCACCGAGCAAGGCCAGGGATCAAACGTGCAACCTCATGGTTCCTAGTCAGATTCATTAACCACTGAGCCACGAAGGGAACTCCTTTTTTTGTTTGTTTGTTTGTTTGTTCGGCAAAGCACCTTTAAAGGCCAAGTGAGGGAGCAGGGCCCTGGGCAGGTGCTCAGCTCATGTACAATTCTGATTGGTTGATGGCGCGGTTACAGGGCGGGATCACAGGGGTAAACATTATTAATCCTTAGGCTCCAATAGGTCTGGGGGCTACGTGGTCATGATCACCAAGCAGATAATTTCTTCCATGTGGTGGTGGATTTTAGTATCTGAAACACAACTCAGGAAATGTGCCTGAGAGATATTATCATCCTGGTATTTCCGAGAGGAGCCACAGCAGAAGATATGGGGGCAGGGCTTTTCCGGGGAAGGCCCCATAGGGTCCCGCTCACTTGCGCTACCTCAGGCATCTTCCCAAAGGGATAGACTTTTTCTCTGCAAGGAAATGTTTGCATTACTCTTGGGACCCTGGAACAGTTCTTTTTCCTTCACGACGTGAAGGATGGCCTCTCTCCTTGACCTCCGAAACAAGAGGATATTTTAAGGAAGCTGTGAGCGTTTGCATTTAGGTAATAGAAAGAGATATTTGAGAAGTAGAACACAAGCCTCATACTCATGAGGAGTTTATTAACTGGATGGAACAAAGACAATATAAAGTGTCAAGTGAACACGTACATATGGAAACAGACACTGCAAGGAAGGAAGCACCAAGGAGTCGACTAGACCAGGGTCAGAAAACGTTTTCTCTAAAGGATCAGATGATGTATATTTCAGGTTTGCAGGCCATACGGTCTTTTTACAGCCCTTCAACTCTGCTGTTTCAGGGCAAAGGCAGCCACAGACAATAATGAGTGTGACTGTGTTCTAATAAAATTTTATTCATAAAAACATATGGTGGCCTGTGGGCCATAGATTGCTGATCTCTGTCCCAGACCATACTCCACCCAATGCAGAAACTTCTTTCATAGCACCCAGATCGTTCTATAGGTTTTTTGGGTTTTTTTTTTTTTTTTTTTTGTCTTTCGTCTTTTTCAGGGTCGCACCAGTGGCATATGGAGGTTCCCAGGCTAGGGGTCTAATCGGAGCTGTCGCTGCCAGCCTATGCTGGAGCCACAGCAATTCGGGATCCGAGTTGTGTCCTTGACCTACACCACAGCTCATGGCCACACTGGATCCTTAACCCACTGAGTGAGGCCAGGGATCAAACCTGCAACCTCATGGTTCCTAGTTGGATTCGTTTCCACTATGCCATGACGGGAACTCCAGGTCATTCTATATTAAAACCTGGAGGTTTTCCTTATACAAAGCCACCCCGAGTCTCTCTGAAAATTCCACCCATTGTTACCACCACCATCTCTGACCTGGGCCATGGCAGTAGCCTTCTGACTATCTCCTTGGTACTACCCTTGCCCTTCCTATGATCTATTCTTCCCCCAGCAGCCACTTGAATCATCCTTGTAAAATGTAAATCAAATCACATCATTCTCCAGCTCAAGCCCCCCTGATGTTTTCCTGTAACATAAAGAGGAAATCAAGATGCGTTACCTTGGCCCTGAATCCTGGCCCATGATTGTGTCTCCAGCCTCATTTCCTGCTTCTCATTGATCTCTGGCCACACTAGCCTCTTAATGTTTTCCAAATATGTTATGAGTATTCCCATCTCGGGGCCTTTGCACTTGTTTATCTGCCTGCCTGCCTGGAATTTCTTCCCCTAGACACCCGCAGGGCTTGCTTCTTCCCTTCATTCAGGTCTCTGTTCAAATATCACCATCTCGGAGTTCCTGCCATGGCTCAGCAGTAACGAACCCAACTAGCATCCTTGAGGATGTGGGTTCAATCCCTGACCTTGCTCAGTGGGTTAAGGATCTGGCATTGCTGTGGCTGTGGTGTAGGCCAGCAGCTACAGCTCCAGTTTGGCCTCTAGCCTAGGAACCTCCATATGCTGCAGGTGTGACCCTTAAAAGACAAAAAAGAAAAAGAAAAAAAAAATCACCCTCTCACTTCTTGATTGGTCAGGCCCCATGCTTTATTTATTTATTTTTTTAGCCCTATTTATTCCAGGATACCTAGCACTATCTAACAGTATATATAAGTATGTGTGTGTAATTCTTTTTATCACTTGCTACCCCCACTATACGTCCATTTTAAATTAGTAGGAATTTATGTGCTTTGTCCACTATTATATTCCCAATGGTTGGACCAGTGACTGGTACGTATCAGTTACTTACTAAATATTTGTTGAATACATGATGAATGTAGCTTTGCCTTCTGCAGTTTCCAAAAGTACATATGACCCACATGCACTCACTCTTCCATATGACACCCCTTCAACACACAGAGGCAAGCTCAACATCCCCTCAAAATCTCCTAGTGTCCAGAGCTGTGTAGCTTTCACACCTGTGACATTTTGCATTATTCCCTTAGACGATGACTGATCATGCTCCTTAAGTTTTGACCTTGGCTCTTGCCTGTACTTGCTCATCAGATTACATAAATCTGCCCCTGGCTACTCTGGGTACCCACTTTCCCAGAATCAAACACCTAATGTGTGGATGTCCGTCATCCCTTTTGGCTGCTCAGCCTCTGAACCTCTTCTTGTGTCTGAAGAACCACCCACCTTATGAGACAGAGCCCTCTCTCCATCACAGGATCTGGAATTTCCACATATTGACTTTTCCAGCCATTCTTACAGCAGTAGTGCAATCATAGGATCTAGGCTGCCTCAACCAGATACCTCGAGTACCACAATTTGCAATAGAAACTTGAGGCTGAGAAGTCGTAACTGCCCCAAATGCATCCCGTTGACCCTGTTGTTAACCAATGCAAATTCATGTGCCTGAGCACATTGAGGCCAGACAAACCAAAACGCTGGAGTTTGGAGCAGAGAAAGGTGTACGGCAGGGCCAAGCAAGGAGAACGATGGTTCATGCCTTCCTCAAACCCCAAATTCCCCAAAGGGTTTCAGAAAGCATTTTTTTTTTTTTTGTAGAAGTCCCCAGGCCAGGGATTGAACCCGTGCCACAGCAGAGACAATGCCAGATCCTTAACCCACTGAGCCACCAGGGAACTCTCCAGCAAAGCATTTTTAAAGGTTGGGTGAGGGAGGGGTGTCCCAGGGTATGTGATCTGTTCATGCACAATTCTGATTGGTTGATGGTGAGGTAACAGGGCGGGATCACAGGGGTAAACATTATTAACCCTTAGGTTCCAATAGGTCTGGGGGCTACGTGGTCATGATCACCAAGCAGTTAATTTCTTCCCTTTGGTGATGGGTTTTAGCATCTGAAAAACTCAGAAAATAAGTATGAGATCCTACTGTCTAAGTACTTCAGAGAGGAGCTACAGCAGTGGATATGGGGGAGGGGTCCGTCCTGCGAAGTCCCCACAGGGTCCTGTTGTGTTACACTGTGTGGGGGTAACCGTGACAGCCCATGTCAGAGGCAGAAAAGGCAGAGATTCTAGTGCACCCTGCTCTTCCCTTCTGATTGACTGGATGATTTACTTGTATATTATGTTTACAATTTATCGTGCTAGAATGTTAGCTCCGTAAGGACAGGGATCATTGTTTTGGTGCCTTGTGTGTCTCAAGCATCTAGAGCAGGACCTGGTACACAGTAGGAACTCAATGACTACTTGTGAACGGATGCGCGCTGAGATGATGTTTTCATCTCTCAGGTTGACAAAAACTAATAAGTCTGATAACTCAAGGTTTATCCATGAAAATATGGGAAATAAACATTTACACGTGAGGGTGTTAATTGCCTCAGACATCTTTTAAATCTAAAATTTAAAAGTTTTCCATGTAAAAGAATTTATCCTTCACAGTTTCATCAAGAGCGTAATGCAGAGATATTTATTGCAACATTACTCGCAACAGCAAAGCATTGAGAACAACCTGAATGTCCATCAGTAGGGTCCTGGTTAAATAAATTAGTATATATTCATGGATTAGAGTTATGTGCATTGACATGGAAAGGTTTTCAAGACCCAGAACAGTCTGATGTAATAAGCGCCTAGTACTAGTTTGCAAAGGCTTTAATTTTTAAAAAAATCCATAAGGGTATACACAAGAAAGTGTCTACTGTCATTAGTCTGGGGAAGCAAGGAGGTTTGGAATTGGCACAAAGAGGGAAATGTTTGCTTTTTTGTTTTATGTCCTATACTCTTTGACTTTTTCTTGTATGCTTGTGTTGTTCATATTTTGAAAAGCAAGGAAAATAAAGTGAGATGTCATTTTTACTAATCAAGTTAGCAAAGTGTTATGGTTTTGTTTATTCTTTTATTGTTTATTCTTTTAAATGCTAATATTCTAAAAGACTTAATGCTAAAAGACTTGTAAAATGGATACTGCTATATTACTAGTAGCTTGTGAATAGTTATAGTCCTTTGGAAAGTGTTTAATGATAGGTAACAAAAGCCTTAAAATAGTCATATGTTTTAACACTGTAAAACTTTTTAGAAATCCAGCCTGAGAGAATCTGCCCCATAGATGCAAAGTGCTTTGTATTTAAAAATATCAAATTAGGAGTTCCCATCGTGACAGAGCAGAAACGGAATCCGACTATGAACCACGAGGTTGTGGGTTCGATTCCTGTCCTTGTTCAGTGGGTTAAGGATCCGGTGTTGCCATGAGCTGTGGTGTAGGTCGCAGATGTGGGTCGGCTCCCGCATTGCTATGGCTCTGGCGTAGGCCAGTGACTACAGCTCTGATTGGACCCCTAGCCTGGAAACCTCCATGTGCTGTGGGTGTGGCCCTAAAAAGACAAAAGACAAAAAATAAATAAATAAATAAAACCAAATTAAATCAAATCAATATTTTAAGTGCCCCCAAATTGGAAATAACTTAAATACCCAATAATATATTAAAGCACATCTGTAGAAAGTTAATATCAAATTATTTAAAGTGCTAATTACAGGTTTACAGAATAAACATGCTTAAGTTATAATGGCTAAGAGTAAAAAACAGATACAATGTACAGGAAGATTACAACCATATTAAAAGTTTTCATAAAAAAAATACTAACAACATAATGTTACTAGTCCATGGCAGAACTTTTTTCTACCCTGGTTTTTAATAATTTCTGAGTTTTCTATAATAAGCATGTATTATTTTCTTATGGAAAAATCATTGTGTAAAGAAGAAAATGAGGTACATTTAGTATGATTTGTTCATAGTCAACCTATTCTGAGGTTAAATTAACCCACCTATTTAATTTCTAATTTTTTAAATGCTCACTTACCCTTTAAAAAAAATGACTACGGCATTTTTTCAAGGATCAATCATCAAACTTGTCAATTATTAGGATTTCCCTGGTGGTCTAGTGGGTTAGGGATTCTGCATTGTCACTGTTTTGGCTCAGGTCGCTGCTGTGGTGCTGGTACTATCCCTGGCCCGGGGACTTTTGCATGCTTTGGGTACAGCCAACACAAACCAACAAACTTGCCAATTTTTATTATCCAAAGACACTAATTATTTATCATCAAGTGCTGCCAGTTTTGTCTTCTAAATATCTATTGACATCACCCCTCCTTTGCTCACCCTTTTCCTCCTGCTCTTGACAGTGGCTAAAGCCTTTCTCCTGACCACACTCTCAGTTTCATCCCTCTTCCCCCCCATTCCATCCTCCTCCTACCTTGTCAGTAATCTTTTTACAACACCGACCTATTTGCTTAAGCCCTCTGTGGCTCTTGTGGCCATAACAAGCCATAAAAGTTCAAGTTTTTGGCAGGTCCACAAGGTCCTCCCGACCAGACCTCTGTCTGCATCTCCCTATGTCACTTCTCGTTCTAAGAATATAGACGTGTTCATAGTTCTCTGAGCTCACACTGACACTTTGCATCTCCTTAACTTTGTTTAGATCATTGCTTCAGTCTGGAACTCTCTTTACCTGCTAATGCTCCTTCTTCAAATGTCAGCTCTGAGTCAGCCTCTCCAGGGAGATTTCTCTGACCCGCCAGGCAGGAGGGGCCCCACCCAGTACACTTACTTCACTGAAGAGTTTCAAAATTGCTTCCCCAAAGTAAGCAGATCAATGCCACTTGTTATGTTCTCAGAGGGCTTTCATATATAATAACAATCTAACCCCCATAACAGCCCTATGAAATAGGTACGAAAGATGTAATCCCCATTTTATGGACAAGAAACGCAGGATTCAAAGACAAGAGAGTTGGCCTAAGTCACACAGCTCACTGGGCAGCACCAGGACTGGCACCCAGGTGTTCTGACCCCAATGAATGCTCTCTTTTCTTTCAGTCCTGCTTCCTGAGCTGTGAAGATTAGAGAGGTGAACCCGGAGAGTTAGTAGGGAGAAGGAGGATCTAGCCGATAGAGAATCTTCAGAACTAGTCTACGGAGTTATTTGCACTAGTTAACCACCTGTATTGACTACCCACTCTGTTCCAGATTTGGTGCTAGGCATTTAATGTAAATCGCCTTGCATAATGGTTAAGAGGCAGACTTGGTGCCTGGTTTGAATCCCAGTTTTGGTACATCCTGCCGTCCCCAAAACGTTCACATTCTACACATGAAACAACTGAGACTCATATAGATTAAAGGACCCAAGGCTACGTAGCTAGCAAATGGCAGAGAGAGCTCAAGTCCAGGCCTTTCTGATGCTGAAGCCTCTGCCCTTTCCACACGCAGAAGAACCTAGTGGTTGAGAGAAGAGGTTGGCTCTGGGGTCCATACCTTCTGGTGATGCGCTCTTCCGGGAGCTGCTTAGCCTTCTGAGTAGGGTTTCTATTTCTCCGAAGGGTAGACCTCACCTCCTAACACTATTGTACGTATCAAGTAACACAATACCTGGTATCTATGAAGTGACCATGTCCCTTAATTCTGTTTCTTATGCTACGGAGTTGCTGAGGCTTTGAGCATGTAGTGGAAACTCTTCTTGGCAGCTGTACAGAAGGACTGGGGTGAAGGTAAGGAAGGAGCTGTTTCGACAACCTGGAGGTGGACGAGTGAAAACTTCACCTAGGATGATGCTTTGGCTGGAGTGCAGGGGAAGAGAGAAAACGGTGAGCTCAAAGAAGCATGAGTAGAAATTGGGAGTGTGGCTGCTAATAGCTTTAGAAGTATACATATTCCATCATCTATAAATTATGTGTGTTTTTACAGTAATTACATATTTCATCAAGCATCATAACATTTAGTTTTAAGTGCTAGTCCATAAATCTCAATAACAACAATGATACTTACTAACTTTATTTCCTGATCCAGGCTTTGAACTTTTAGTCTATGTTACTGATGAGGTGAATATGAATTATGGATATTTTCTAACCTATTTTCTAACCTGACGGGAGTGAGCTCCACTAAGAATTTACAACTCATCAAAGATCGTTAACCAGAAATCCACGTCTGTCAAGTGGAATCATGGTGTAACAGAAGCTCTGTCAGGCACAATATTCTTAGTCTACAAAGCTCGAGCAGGGAAAAATGATGCCACATTGTTTGCTAAGAATTGATGGCTAGCTTTTGACTTTTGGCGGAGAGGAGGGCAAAGTGCAACTTTCTTCCATTGTTCCAAATCCAAATCCAAGTTCATCCTACACCAGCTGCCTCCAGCCTGCCTTTTTTTTTTTTTTGCTTTTTAGGGCCACACCTTCGGCGTATGGAAGTCCCCAGGCTAGGGGTTGAATCAGAGCTACAGCTACCGGCCTACACCCAGCCACAGGAACATGGGATCCGAGCTGCTTCTGCGACCTACACCACAGCTGACGACAATGCCGGATCCCTGAACCCACTGAGCAAGGCCAGGGATCGAACCTACATCCTCGTGGATACTAGTCAGATTTGTTTCCACTGCACCACAATGGAAACTCCTTTCTTTTTTTTCACCCTGCCTCTTAAGTTCAACCCCAGTGAGATCAAAGTCTTATTATACCTGAAGTACACCAGTAGGAAAGTTGGTGCCACACCTGCCCTGGCCCTGAAAATCAGCCCCCTCTGTCTGTCCCCAAAAATGGTCGGTGATGACATTGCCAGTTTAGACATCTGAGGAAAAATTGAGGGGTACATATTGTTTTCACTGACACAGAACAAAATAATTATTATTTGGGGGGAGTTCCCTGGTGGTCTAGTGGTTAAGGATTTGATGTTGTCACTGCTGTGCCTGGAATTACTGCTGTAGCTTGGGTTCAATCCCTGGCCTAGGAACTGGCAGGCTCATGCCACAGGCACTGCCAAAAAAAAAAAAAAAAAAGAATTATCATTTTAAAGAAATTTTAGTGAAATACAGTTTATTTATAATGTGTTAATTTCAGGTGTACAGCAAAGCGATTCAGTTATACATATATATAAAAACATATATATTCTTTTTTAATATTCTCTTCCATAGAACAAAAAGACTATTAAAGGTTTGGCTTAAATCAGGTTGTTCTCTTCTCCTAACATATAAACTCTCTAAATGAATTGGCTAATAATGCTTCTAGTAAGACTGTGTAGGCAATACACTACATGGTACAAGCGTGAAAAATGATTGCTGCCTGGACTAGAAGCAAACCTGTTGTATAGGATCATTCGAAATAGGAAATTTATTCTAACCAGAGCAACGAAGCCCTGTTATTAAGGGGTGTCTTGTGAGAGACTAAATACACAAATGGATGACAGCCAGACCGTATAAAAATAGAACTCTGACCCACAACCTGCAGCTACCTGCCCAGGAAGCCAACCCCTTATCCACAATAAACAGCCTAAGAAGCCAACCTGCTATAAGTCAGGCTTGCAGGAAGTCAGATTGCTGCCTCTAGTACCATCCAGGAAGCTCGATAATGACTTCTGCAACATCAGCCCCAAATGGCCAGCACTTGATTAATAACGGAGAGCTTCCCTAACTTTTGCCTCTTCTTCCAACTTGGGACCAATCAGAGAAAGCCGAATATGATCCCCTAACCCATCACACGGGCTGCCCCGTCCTCCTTGGTCTGCCGCAGCTTTCCCAAGCCAACAGCCTCCCAACAGGGCACATCTGAAGCCTTCTTTTTCCCACTATAGAGCTTTCCCATTCCTCTGCCTGCCTTTTTTTTTTTTTTTTAATATCTATCTATCTATCTATCTATCTTTTTTGGTGCCACACCCACAGCACATGGAAGCTCCCAGTCTAGGGGTTGAATCGGAGCTGTAGCCACAGGCCTACGCCGCAGCCACAGCCACGTGGGATCCGAGTTGTATCTTCGACCTACACCACAGCTCACGGCAATGCCAGATCCTTAACCCACTGAGCAGGGCCGGGGATCGAAACCACGTCCTCATGGATGCCAGTCGGGTTCGTCACTGCTGAGCCACAATGGGAAACTCCATCTCTGCCTGCCTTTGCGTCTCTGTCACGCTGCAAGTGACCGTGGCTGAATAAATAGCCTGTGCCTTTTCTCGTGGGGTCGGGTTTTATTTATTTCCACACCTGAGAACATAGAAATCATGCTAAGACTCCAGGTTTTAATAGTATCAACATAAGATCCTTTACCTTTGATGTCAATAGCAAAGGCGGATTCTCTAACTAAAGTTACAGACTACACCCAAATGACCATTAGCACAGAGCAGGGTAGGTTAGGGGAGGCTGTGACAAGGAATATAGAATTGGGGGAGGAAAAAGTAGCCACATGGGAAGAGGTGGCAAATATATGATTCTCTTTCCAACTGTATTTCTTTTTTTCCCTGGAGAACCAGTTGCTCCTGTGTCATTGTTAGTCCGGAGAAACTGCTCTACCATCAACTGCTTCCTTTTCCCCTCTTCCCTCTGCTTATTTTGGTTCCTGGGGCTGCCTTCCTTTCTTCAGCCAGGTTGATAAAAGCCTTTCTCTTAGAGCAAAAAGAGCTGCTTTTTCATCACGTACTTCCCTAGGCTGCAAGACCAGCTACATAATTTGTGGGGCCTCGTGAAACATGGCAACGCAGATACTTCAAAAAAGAACTAAGAATTTCTAGACAAGGATGGCAGAGCATTCGACCAAGCACAAGGCCCTTCTGAGTACCGGACCCCCGTGTGACCACGCAGGTGCATGGCCCCCCGGGAGGCCAGCCCTGCTGGGCCAAAGGGGAAAACACATTTAGGAGACTGTCTTCCCCTTTGGGCGGCTTCATTTTCTCTTTGCTTTGCTAAGGGAATAACTCTGAAAAATGTCACCCTTTTTATCACAATAAAAGAGAAAGATGATAAGCAGAAGTTTCCCTTTGACCTTTCTACCCCATTTACCCCAGTCTGAATTTTGGGGGGGACTCTGCCCCCCAGGGAGGAGAGACTCTGTCTCCATACTCTCTCCGGTCTACACTTGCTGCACTTTGCTCACTCTGAGACCTGAGATCCTAAAACCTAAACCCCTGGCACCATCAAATGGGCTTCCCAGAGGCTCGAAAGGCCACATAAAGGCAAGGCGGATCCCTTCTTTTTTAGAAAAAGCAGAAAGCTGTCGGGGATAGATAAAAATTAGATCCTGGCCATTTGTAAACTGGGTTAAATGAATCACTAGGTAGCCTGCTATTTGCCAAAAATAATAAAAACACTCACTGAATAGCAAGCGGCCATGAATATTTAACCACCACATTCCTTTTTTAATGTACAGTGTATTGCAGCTGTTATGCTGTCCAACAAAGAAGGAACAATGGGAAAGCACTGCAGACAAAAAGGGATTCTTATTTTCTTTTTATCGTCAAGAGTCAGCTATTTTTGTTGATTACGCCAAGGAGAACCTATGTTGTCCCATGGTTTTAAAACCAGCAACTGAGACCAGATGATGCCTGTAAATATTATCATCAAACAAAAAATCCATTATTCAGCCTCCTCCAGAAAATTTATTGGCATAAAGTTTAGGGTGGATACTTTCATAGAGACCTGAAAGTTTTTTAGGACAGGATTTAACTAGGAGTACATTCTGTAAAATTAAGCTAAAATGTCAAATTATATAACCTGTAATCCTTAGGCACCCTTGAGCTCCAACCTGACTTTTCTGCCATCACAAACCTCAGGACTCATGACTTTTATGATCTAAGGAAGTTAGGGCATTTTTGTACTTATTTTATCTTTGTTTAGGATCTCAGGCCACTGGAGGCTAAGGCACTCCCAGGACAAATCACCATGTCTACGTCTTCCTCAGTCACACGTTCACACATGCATGCAGAACCAAGTTCAAGTCCTTCAGGGAGACATTTAAGGGAACCAGCAGAGAAAAAGACCAGGGATGTGCTGACAGACTTGGGTTTCAATTCTGATGCTGTCACCAGCCAGCCTTATGAATCACATCATCTGTCCGAGCCTCCGATTTCTCCTCTGTCAAGCTGGGACGTAACAGGATTATTGGAAGGAGTCAGTAAGATAAAGGGCTGACATACAGCAGGTGGCGATAAGAGGCAGTGGCCTTCCCTAACCCACTCCTCCCCAAATCTCATTCTGCTTCACTTTTCCATGAACATGACCTTCCATTTCAGCCGGTCTGTCCCTTACTCCCTCACCATCCCCTGGACCCGGTCACACAGTACTCCCTTTTCTTTTCTTTTTTTTTTGCTATTTCTTGGGCCACTCCTGCGGCATATGGAGGTTCCCAGGCTAGGGGTCAAATCGGAGCTGTAGCCACCAGCCTACGCCAGAGCCACAGCAACGCAGGATCCGAGCCGTGTCTGCAACCTACACCACAGCTCACGGCAACGCCGGATCGTTAACCCACTGAGCAAGGGCAGGGACCGAACCCGCAACCTCATGGTTCCTAGTCGGATTCGTTAACTACTGCGCCACGACGGGAACTCCATCTCCCTTTTCTTAACTGTTCTCCGCAGTCCAGCGGGCCCTCCCTGGCTCTCCTCACGTAGCTAAATCCTACCCATTCTTAAAGATCCAGCCCAAGCCCCTCTGCTTCTTTATAGCCCTCCCAGGGCCATTCCCCCAGGCGTTCCTGAAGCACTGCTGTCTGTGTCATTGGGTCAGTAGTCCCCAGTGTTATTAAACTTTATCTCCCCTAAGGTGCTATAAGCTGCTTGGGGAGCAAAGATGGGCCCTTCTTTCTTTTCTTTTCTGGCCACAGCCTGCAGTGGCGTAAAGTGGGATCTCAGTTCCCAGACCAGGGATTGAACCTGGGCCACAGCAGTGAAAGTGCAGAATCCTAACCACTAGACCACCAGGGAACACCCCTCTTTGTCTTCTCTCTTTTATATCCCCACAGAGATGATTACGCTGACACGCATGACAAGTGCTCAATAATTACACGCTGAGGATGTAAACACGTGCTGCAGCACCTTGCATTTGGTTAAATTATACGTGGAGGCCTGGGGGTTGAGATGTGAGGAAATGACTCTGTCATTTCTCCTCCTTCTGATGCATATTGCTTTTTAAAATATTATCTGTCCAAGTTTTTTTTTTGTTTTTTTTTACATATGGTATTTCTTCTCCAATATTTCAATACACCACTTAAAAATTGGCCTGAAAGAAAGTATTAAAGGGTGTGTGTTTCCAGTGGAAGAAAAAAGCACTGGCTATGACTAATGTCTTCAATTTATAGTGTATCCAATTTGGAGAAGACCATGCTTTTTCACAAGGTTGCATAACTACTCACAAAAACACTCTCAGCCACGGGATGTATTTGGGAAGAATTTAGCCCTTCGTTAGACTAGGGAAAAGGGAAAAGTTCAAGGGCACAGCTTTCTTACCCTACACAGAGAAGGCACTCCAATACCTGTCAAATGGAATGATCTGTCTGGAAGTAGATTAGGACATTCTCGATAAAAATGGTTCATTCTAATTCTAGATATTGCATTACTGCTTACCATGTAGGTGTTGTCAACTATTGAGTATTCGCATTAAGAATTGTTAAAGGGGAGTTCCCACTGTGGTTCAGTGGGTTAAGAACCCAAGATAGTATCCATATGGATGTAGATTCAGTCTCTGGCCTCGAAGGATCCCGCATGGCCGCAAGCTGTGGCATAGATCATGGATGTGGCTCAGATCTGCCATTGCTGTGGCTGTGGTGTAGCCCGCAACTGCAGCTCCAGTTCGACCCCTAGCTGGGGAACTCCCATATGCTGCAGATGTGACCACAAAAAGAAAAAAAAAAAAAAAAGGATCGTTACAGGGAATGAATGAAAGATGATGTGTATTTCTACTTGCAGTATTCTGGATTAAATAATCAAAACAGGTATTCCCGTTGTGGTGCAGTGGTTTAACGAATCAGACTAGGAACCATGAGGTTGCGGGTTCGATCCCTGGCCTTGCTCAGTGGGTTAAAGATCCGGCGTTGCCATGAGCTGTGGTGTAGGTTGCAGACGGGGCTCAGATCCTGCATTGCTGTGGCTCTGGCGTAGGCTGGCAGCTACAGCTCCGATTAGACCCCTAGCCTGGGACCCTCCACAGGCTGCAGGAAGCGGCTCTAGAAAAGGCAAAAAGACAAAATAAACAAATAAATAAATAAATAATCAAAACAAAGAACCTGTATATGACCCATCTGCTAATACTTGTTGTTACCACTCTTCAGAGGTGGAATAATGGTGAATAGTCATCCAATGACTCATGAGTTTTAGAACTCCAGTTTATTTGTTGACTGTAGGCCTGCTAGGGAGTTAAGGGACAAAGGCAGATAATGGGTTGCACTGGTAAATGTCTCTAGTTTACACTATGCTTTGGCAGTCTTTTCTGCTTTCCCATATGGGAATGTAAAATCTGGGCCAGACCAAGATGTTGTACGAATCTAACTTAAGAATGTACTGAACATGTTCTCTTTAAAATACACAAAAATAACACTCCTTAGGAACGGTAATATATCAATAGGCCAATAGAAAATTTAGACTTCTAATGGCACACTTCAATTTTTAATTTTTAACTATGAAAAAAAAAAGTCAAAAAGCAACACCTGACCCTGTTGTCTGTGTCCACCTAAGAAGAACAGATTTTAAATTCTAAACTCTGGTTTTCTTTCTTACCTTGAGGATTCATTTTGCAACTGAAAAAGAAGATGTAAGAATGAAGATTTATAAAACAGAATGTTGAATCAATCATCAGAAGCAAAAAAAAAATGTTTTTAAGGACAGGAATGAATTCTGACATTTTAATTACAAGCTCAGTGGAAAGTTTGGTAGCAGAATGTGAGCTCTGAAAATTACTATTATGTTGTCATTATGAATTAATGACTATGAAAGAAATCAGTTTTGAATTGTAACAGTAAATTACAGAGAAACACTTATGGAAGGGCTTTCTATTTCCTGATGTATCTAGAGTTTTCATCATAATTGATTAAAAAATCCAAACAGTGGAAAAATATGGAGACATAGACTTTTTTAATGGATTTCATAAATATAAGGCAGCTTTTCTTAGCAACTCAGAATATGCTCATGAAAACACCACTTGTAATATTAAAAAACTAAAAGCAAACTAAATGTTTAACAATATGGGTGTGAGTAAGTAAATTAGTATAATATGCAATCGTTAAAAATTATGAAGATTATATCACACATTTTAATATATAAATGGTTTTAAATTTTATACATGCAAACATTTATGCATGCTGTGACTACAAGCATGTGAAAACATGAACAAGAGAAAATAATGAGAGGGAATATACAGAAATTATTATAGAATTTGTGTTTATGTGGTAAAATTCCTTTTTCCCCAAAGCTCATGTAATGTTTTAAATTCTATTTACAATTTTTGAGATTTTTTAATTTTAAAGACCTATATATATTGGGATATATTCATAATATGAAATTGCCAACTTTCAATCATTCTTAGCTTAATAAAAATTGTAATATTTGGTTTAATCTCATACTGTATTATCATTGTCCAACTAACAAATAAATCTTTGTTTTGTTTGTTTGTTTTTGGCCACACCCACAGCATATGCAAGTTCCCACGTCAGGGACTAAATCCAAGCTGCAGCTGCAACCTTTGCCATAGCTGCAGCAATGCTGGATCTTTAATCCACTGTGCCACCTTGGGAACTCCAGTGAACTTTTTTTTGGAATAAAAGTTGCTAATTCCTATTTTTAAATGTTCATTAAGTTTCAAAATAGAATCGAAATTTTGAAAATTTTTAGTGAATAAATTACTTGAAAACCACATTTGAAACTATATATCGAAAATGCAACGGTTTTCAATTCTTAAGAAAATTGACTGTTCTGAATTGATGCAAAGCTACTGCCATTGCACCTATTTTTTTATCTTTGAAATTGTCATGTTCATTTTTAAATTATTCAATGACCACTATAGAGTAAAACATTCATAATTTAATAGGTAAATTTGCTTCTAACCTGTGCTGGAATGACATTTAAATTGCTTCATACTCTGTGATTACTCAGAGATAATTAGTCCTCTAAATATTTCTGTAATGAAAACCATGGGTTTAATGAACTATACAAATTCAAACCAAACAGAATCTTTACTCCTTTACTGAATATCTAAGTTCCGCATAAAAAAAATTAACAATTGGTTAGAATTTTTAAAAATAGTTTAGAGGAGTTCCCGTCGTGGCGCAGTGGTTAACGAATCCGACTAGGAACCATGAGGTTGCGGGTTCGGTCCCTGCCCTTGCTCAGTGGGTTAAGGATCCAGCGTTGCCGTGAGCTGTGGTGTAGGTTGCAGACGCGGCACGGATCCAGCGTTGCTGTGGCTCTGGCGTAGGTCGGTGGCTACAGCTCCGATTCGACCCCTAGCCTGGGAACCTCCATATGCCGGGGGAGCGGCCCAAGAAATAGCAACAACAACAACAACAAAAGACAAAAGACAAAAAAAAAATAGTTTAGAGCAAGCCAGACCATAAAAATATGAAGCAAAGTTAAATGTATTCATAGGAATTTGTAACATTAATCATAGAAAAGTAGCTGATCAGCCTGGATTTGAGGGGAAGTTAGACTTCAGCTTTGCTATGCAATTGCTACTTTAAGTATTTAAAACTAAGGATTTCTGAAATTTCAGGGAAGTATTTTACAGACTTTTATGATATATTTATTAATAACTACAGAAACGTGCTTGAAGAAAGAGTCAAGTCTGGGGGGGAGTGTGTGTTCATAATTGTATCACCAGCATGAAACACAGAGCCTGACACATGGTTTCAATAAAAGTTTGATGAATAAATAAATAACCAATAAAAGTTTGGTTATAAATTGGGTTATTTATTATAAATAACCAATAAATTTTGGAGAGTAAATACCTGGTGGATTGAACAAGTATATTAGAAACCAAAGTACAGATAAAATGCTTGCAGGGGGGTCATTTTTGGTTAGTTGTTAAGTCCTCTTTTCCGTGACTTGGATAGAGGTATATAGGAGATGTATTAAACAAATGCTTCAGGGTAGACAAAGTAGGTGGGACAGCAATGAGATCCTGCTGTAGCAATGCGATCCTGCTGCATAGCACAGGGAACTCTATCTAGTCACTTATGATGGAACATGATGGAGGATAATGTGAGAAAAAGAATGTATATATATGTGTGTGACTGGGTCACTTTGCTGTACAGTAGGAAATTGACAGAACACTGTCAATCAACTATAATGGAATGAATAAAAATCAATACTAAAAAAAAAAGTTGATGGGACTGGTCAGTGGCATCTGGATGCTAAGTTATCTCAGATGTGAAATGATGAGTTAAAGCCCGAATGATAACATTTAAAGGAAGAAATGCAAGGTCCTCCATTTAAGTTTTTTGAAAAAAGTCCATTTCACGGACACAGGATGACAGAGACTGACGACTTGATGGCAACTTGTGTCTTAAGAACTGAAGAATTCATGTGACCACAAGCTTAACCTGAGCCAACATTTAAAAAAAAGAAAACCGGAGTTCCCGTCGTGGCGCAGTGGTTGGCGAATCCGACTAGGAACCATGAGGTTGCGGGTTAGGTCCCTGGCCTTGCTCAGTGGGTTAAGGATCCGGCGTTGCCGTGAGCTGTGGTGTAGGTTGCAGACGCGGCTCGGATCCCGCGTTGCTGTGGCTCTGGCGTAGGCTGGTGGCTACAGCTCCGATTCGACCCCTAGCCTGGGAACCTCCATATGCCGCGGGAGCGGCCCAAGAAATAGCAACAACAACAACAATAACAACAGCAACAACAACAAAAAGACAAAAAAAAAAAACCATAAAATTTACCATCTTAACTTGTAGAGTTCAGGAGTGTTGACTATATGCACAGTTGCTGCGCAGCAGATCCCCAGAACTCGAAACTGAAACTCTGTACCCATTGAACAAAAACTCCTTGAAACTCTGTACCCATTGAACAAAAACTCCTATCTCCCTCTCCCCCTCCAATTCCTGGTAACCACCATTATGTTTTCCATTTCTCAAAGTTTGACTACTTCAGGCACTTCATGTAATTATACAGCATTTGTTCTTTGCGACTGACTTCTTTCACTTAGCAGGGTACCCTCAAGATTCATCCATGTTGTAGCATGTATCAGGATTTCCTTCTTTTTTTTTTTTTTAATGCTGGATGCTATTCCATTATAAGTGTATACCACTTTTTATTTATCTATGCATATATCAATGGACATTTGAGTTGCTTCCACCTCTTGGCTATTGCAAGTAATGCTTGGCTATTGCAAGTAATAAACATGGGTGTGCAAATATCTCTTCAAGGTTCTGTTTTAAATTCTTTTGGAGAGATATACCCTGAAGTGGAACTGCTTTATCATATAGTAATTTTGTGTTTATCTTTTCAGGAACCTGTATACTCCTTTCCATAGTTGATACGCAATTCTACCTTTCCTCCGACAGTGTAGATGGGTTCCAAGTTCATATCCCTGTCAACACTTGCAATTTTCTTTTCTTTCTTTTTTTTTTTATATAATAGCCATTCTAACATACGTGAGGTGATATCTCATTGTAGTTTTGCTTTCCACTATCCCAATGGTTAGTTATAAATAACATCTTCATCTATTGTTGGCCATTTGTGTATTTCTTGGGTGAAATCTCTATTTGAATTCTTTTCCATTTTTTGTCAGGTCTTTTTGTTGTTGTTGTTGTTGTTTTTGAATTGTAGGAGTTTTTTTATATATTCCGAATATTAATCCCTCAGCAGGTATGTGATCTGCAAGTATTTTCTCCCATTTCATAGGTTGGATTTTTTTCCCTGTTGATGGCTTCCTTTGATGTGCAGAAGTTTTGGGTGTTTGTTTGTTTGTTTTCTTCCTTGCCTTTTTGTCTTTTTTAGGGCTGCACCCTTGGCATGTGGAGGTTCCCAGGCTAGGGGTCCAATCGGAGCTGTAGCTGCCGGCCTACACCACAGCCACACCAACGCGGGATCTGAGCGGCGTCTGTGACCTACACCACAGCTCATGGCAACGCCGGATCCTTAACCCACTGAGCAAGGCCAGGGATGGAACCCGCAACCTCATGGTTACTAGTCAGGTTCATCAACCACTGAGCCACAACAGGAGCTCCAGATGTGCAGAAGTTTTTAAGTTCAATTTAACTTCATTTGCCTATTTTTGCTTTTTTTGCCTATACTTTTGCTGTCATATCCAAGAAACTATTGCCAAATCCAATGTCACGAAGTTCCCCCTATGTTTTCCTCTAAAAGTGTTACAGTTTTAGTTCTTACTTTAGATCTTTAATCCATTTTGAGTTAATTTTTGTGTGTAACATAAAGTAAGGGTCCTGAGATTCATGTTTATCTTTGATATTTTTTATTTTAGATTTTTAATAGCCTTGATAATATTACCATTCAAATAGAAACCAGCCAACTTAAAGTAATTTGAATTTTAAAACAAGACTACAGCTAACAAAAGAACATATAATTGACTTTTTTATGGTAAAAGTGTTGGGAGTTTTTAGTGCATGTTTGTTGCAAACATGGCTTGGGAATCAGACCAGCCAGCCAGAGTTTGAATCCTATGCACTACCTTTGATGGGCATTTTTCACAAGTTTCATGACCACTCCAAGCCCTCACTTCCCATTCATTCATTCATTTATTTATTTATATTTATCTTTTTGCCATTTCTAGGGCCACTCCCTTGGCATATGGAGGTTCCCAGGCTAGGGTTCTAGTCAGAGCTGTAGCCGCCAGCCTACACCAGGGCCACAGCAACGTGGGATCCGAGCCGCGTCTGCGACCTACACCACAGCTCACGGCAACGCCAGATCCTTAACCCACTGAGCAAGGCCAGGGATTGAACTCGCAACCCCATGGTTCCTAGTCGGATTCGTTAACCACTGAGCCACGACCAGAACTCCCTTCACTTCCCCTTTGTAAGAGAGAAATTGGCAGTTCCCATCATGTCTCAGCAGAAATGAATCTGACTAGCATCCATGAGGACACAAGTTCGATCCCTGGCCTCGCTCCAGAGATTAAGCATCCGGCCTTGCTATGAGCTGTGGTGTAGGTCACAGATGCAGCTCAGATCCCGTGTTGCTACGGCTCTGGCGTAGGCCGGCAGCTACAGCTCCGATTAGACCCCTAGCCTGGGAACCTCCATATGTCACAGGTGCAGCCCTAAAAATATAAAAAAAAAAGAGAGAGAGAGAGAAATTGGACTTTCTACCTTACAGGGCTCTAGTGTAGCCTCACCCATTCTTGACAGGTTTAAGTGAAATAATGTAATCATAATGTCTGAAACATAATAAGCACATCATAAATGATAGCTTGGCTGTTACTATTATTATCAAATGTTGATTTATTTCAGAATTTCTGTTCCTTCTGACTACCTCAAGATTCAGAATTTATTTAAGAGAACAAAAGGTGAACTTTCACAAGGTCAAATTAGAAGATCTAATTATGCTTGTTTCTCAAAATGGGATGGGAAGGATTTTGCAGAAACCTCTGCCAGAAAGTCTCTGTGTAAATGTTCCTTGCTCTGGAAATGTAACTGAACCTCTCCACAGTTTGGTTAGGGCTAGGCTCTTATAATGCCTTAGCTTGATGGCTTGTTTATTTAACACTCTCAAGGGGCTGCCTGCAAGCCTGTGTTTGCCCTTATTCTGGGAGTTCAGTTTTCCTCTGGGGAGTTTTCCCTCCCTGCCACACACAGCCTGGGTGGGACTCTCAGTGGAGCTTCCTGGCACTCTCTGGTCAAAGGATGGCCATGTGATCAATCTTGACCAATCAGACTCTTCTGAGAGTGACTGACATGTGTTAGGAAATGATAGAGGAGATGTATTCCAACTGTGAAGCCTTTATTTGTTCCTGTCCTCTAGACCCTTGGAGTTATTCAAGTTTCTTTCTTTCTTTCTTTCTTTTTTGATGTCCTGCTTCTTCATTTTTTCTTTAAGTCTTTACTGCTGCCTCAAATCCTTCCACAATTTTTCCCCCCCCTGAGATAGCAGATTATCATGTGTTGCTTGCATGCCAAGAGCCTGAAAGGATTCAGCACTGGTCATTCTGTACTACAATCAATGGCTTAGTGGTCTATCCTCCCCCAGCATCATGTGTTCCTTGGGAATGGGAAGTGTGAATACAGCAACAATGCATTGTGGGTGCAGTGACCAGAAAGCTCTTTGCTTAGGAGCAGAAATCATTCATAGTCTTATATTGGTCATGGGAAGTTCTAGGTCTGGCTACTTTTCAGGTCATCTTTGTGATACTTCAAATTGTTGGGACAATTAAAAAACATTTAAATTGTGTGGCTCTTGCCTAACCTAGATTCTCCCCTCCCTTGCCCCAATCCAGTCTGTGTTTCCTCCCCTAGCACATATAACAAAATAACAAAAGTAACCAACCCAGCAGTTGCAGAGCCTATGAAGAAGTCTTCACAGCTTACAGCTGTCCTGGTCTGTAGCTTTTTACAGCCTTTTGTTTTCTTGAGGGAGCGCCCCCCCCAAGCTCTGTTCTTCCCCTACTGTTAACCAACTGCAAGGGATTCTCCTCTGATATAGACCCTCTTTGCGATCTAAAGAAGCCATTGGTTCTTATTACAAAATCCAATGAAATTCTCAGCCTTGCCCTGCTCCAAGTGGGTAAGGTATCTCTCTGCAGACCCTTGTATAGGCTGTCCCCCAGCTTTGCCAGGGAAAGCTTCCAGCTGGGGCATCACTTCACAATCCTATTGTGAATGTTTGGACTTGATCTGTGTATACATTTATTCCCTCATTTCACAAATATGTATTGAGACTCCACATTGCTCCTGTACTCTGTTCTAGGCACCGGGGATAAAACAGCAAAAATGGAAAAGGGTCGTCTCTCATGGAGTTGGCTGTCCTCTCAGAAACAAGGGACAATACAAGCTGTCTTAAAGGCCATACAGGAAACACACTCAGTGCTGTGACAATATCTTCAAGGTGACCCCCTCCTAGGTTTAGTAGTCAAGGATTGTATAACCAAGAAAGAGACTTGGTGAATATTGCTAACCTCCAAAAGCCTGAGTTCTTTATCCTGCTAGGATACGAGGGGCACATCCTTGAGCCTGACTCAACCTCATTTACTTCATCAGTAAAATGAGAGGGTGAGACTAGGTGATCTCTAGGTCTTTCCATGTCTAATATAGCTTTTAAAAAATGTTCTTGTCAGCAGCTTTATTGAGGTATACTTTATGTTTCATACAATGTGTTCATTTTAAGTGTATGTCGAAATGACTCCATTTATTTACAGAGTTGTACAACCATCATAACCATCTGATTTTAGAATATTTTCATCCCCACGAAAAGAAATCTCATGCCCATTTTGTCACTTTCCATTCCCACCCACAGTCCTAGGGAACCACTAAAGTACTTTCTGCCTCTATAGATTTGGCTCTTTTGGACATTCTGTATAAATAGAATCCTGCAATATGTGTTCTCTTGTGCCTGGTTTCTTTGAACAAGATATTTTTGAAATTTATCTGTGTTGTAAGGATCATGCATGTTGAGCCATAGATCAGTACTTTGATCCTTTTTATTGGTGAATGGTATTTCATCATTCCAGTTTTTAACCCGTTCATCCTTGATGGGCATATGTGTTATTTCCACTTGTTGACTTGCGAATGATGCTGCTATGAGCATTTGCTCATGAGTCTTTGTGGGGACATTTGTTTTCATTTCTCCTTTCTGTCTACCTAGGAATGGAATTGCAGGGTCATATGGTAACTCTATGTTTAACATTTTGAGAAAGTGCCAAACTGTCTTTTAAAATGGCTACACCATCTTATGGGCGTTCCCATCAGCAATCTATGGGGGCATAATTTCTCCACATCCTCACCAACACTTTTTATTGTCTGTTGGATGGATAGTCTAGGTAGTGTGAGATGTTCTTACTGTGATTTGGATTTGCATTAACCTAATGATTAATGATATTGATCATCTTTTCCTGTACTTAGTGGTCACTTGTAGACAGGGAAATATCCATTCAAATTTTTTGCTCATTTTTAGATTTGGTTATCTTTTTAGTATTGAGTTGTAAGACTTTTTAATATATTCTAGATCTATGTCTTTCATTGGCTATATAACTTGCAAATATTTTATCCGATTATGTAGATTGTCTTTTCATTTTCTTGATAGTATATTTGTCAGTTTTAAATTTTGATTAATTTATCCATTTTTCTTTTATTGCTTTCCTAATCCAAGCTCATAAAGATGTTCTATGTTTTCTTCTAAAAGTTTTAGTTTTATATCTTACATTTAGATTTTTGATTCATTTCAAGCTGTTTTGCGTATGGTATGAGGAAGGGGTTCAAATTTTATTTTTTTATTTGTGTATACTCAAGCATCCCGGCACAATTTATTGAAAGGATTATTCTGTTCCTACTGATTTTTCTTGGTACCTTTATCAAAAATCAATTGACCATAATGTAAGGGCTTATATGGGGGCTCTTAATTCTCTCTCAATGACTTTATGTTTACCATTGTGCCTGTGTCACATTGTTTGTTTTTTTTATTACTCTTTATTTTATTTTATTTTGTCTTTTTGCTATTTCTTGGGCCGCTCCTGTGGCATATGGAGGTTCCCAGGCTAGGGGTCGAATCGGAGCTGTAGCCACCGGTCTACATCACAGCCACAGCAACGCGGGATCCGAGCCGTGTCCGCAACCTACACCACAGCTCACAGCAACGCCGGATCCTTGACCCACTGAGCAAGGGCAGGGACCGAACCCACAACCTCATGGTTCCTAGTCGGATTCGTTAACCACTGCGCCACGACGGGAACTCCACATTGTTTTGACTAGTGTAGATTTGTAGTAAGTTTTGAAACTGGGCAGTGTAAGTTCTCCAACTTTTTTCTTCTTTTTCAAAATTTTTTTTGGCAATTACGAGTCTTTGCATTTCCATATGAATTTTAGGGTCAGATTGCCAATTTCTGCAAAAAAAAAAAAAAAAGAAAAAGAAAAAGAAAAAGAAAAAAAAAGGCAGTAAGGATTTTTTTTTTGGCCAAAATATATTTTAATAACATTGTTGAGGCCTATTTTGCCACTCTTTTCAAGTGTCCAAGTCAATGATTTTTAAAGTAAATTTGTGAATATCTTCTTCTTTTTTTTTTTTTGTCTTTTTGCCTTTTCTAGGGCTGCTCCCACAGCATATGGAGGTTCCCAGGCTAGGGGTCTAATCGGAGCTGTAGCCACCAGCCTACGCCAGAGCCACAGCAACACGGGATCCGAGCCGCGTCTGCGACCTACACCACAGTTCACAGCAATGCTGGATCGTTAACCCACTGAGCAAGGGCAGGGACCGAACCCACAACCTCATGATTCCTAGTTGGATTCGTTAACCACTGCGCCACAATGGGAACTCCTTTCTTCTTCTTCTTCTTTTTTTTTTAATCATACTAAACTTTTTCTCCTACATTTTTTAAAATTATTTTTTCCAATTTTATTTATTTTTTATTACTCAATTTATTACATTTATAGTTGTACAATGATCACAATCCAATTTTATAGGATCTCCACGCCACAACCCCAGTGCATCCCCCCACCCCCCAAACTGTCTCCTTTGGAGACCATAAGTTTTTCAAAGTCTGTGAGTCCATATCTGTTCTGCAAAGAAGTTCATTGTGTCCTTTTTTCAGATTCCACATGTCAGTGAAAGCATTTGATGTTGGTGTCTCACTGGTGGCTGACTTCACTTAGTATGATAATTTCTAGGTCCATCCATGTTACTAAAAATGCTGGTATTTCGTCCCTTTCAATGGCTGAGTAATATTCCATTGTGTATATGTACCACATCTTCTTGATCCACTCCTCTGTCGATGGACATTTAGGTTGTTTCCATGTCTTGGCTATATCAATATCTTCTTTAGAACATACAATCACCACCATGAATCAGTTGTAGAACTTGTCATCACCCCAATAAAATCTCATGCACATTTTCTGTCAATTCCTGTTTCTCCTCACCCCACTGCAGGAAACCACTACTCTCTGTCTCTATAGCTTTGCTCTTTTGGAATATTTCATATAAATGGTATAGTACAATATGTAGTCTCTTGTTACCAGCTTGTTTTACTGAGAATAACACTTTTGAGGTTCATCCATATGGAAGCATTTGTCTGCAGTTTGTTCCTTTTTTGCTGAATTGTATTCCATTGTTTGGATATATCACTTCTGTATATCCAGTTGATGAACATTTAGATTTTTTTCCCAATTTTTGGCTCTTGTGAATAATGCTACTAAGAACAATCAAGTTCAAGTCTGTATACAGATACATGTTTTCATTTCTCTTGGGTAGATGCCTAAGAATGTCATTCCTAGGCCAAGTAATAAATTTATATTTAACTTGTAAAGATATCACTGTACCACACTTATTTTTATTTTATTTTATTTTTTTTTGTCTTTTTGCTATTTCTTGTGCTGCTCCCGCGGCATATGGAGGTTCCCAGGCTAGGGGTCTAATCGGAGCCGTAGCCACCAGCCTACGCCAGAGCCACAGCAACGTAGGATCTGAGCTGCGTCTGCAACCTACACCACAGCTCACGGCAATGCCAGATTGTTAACCCACTGAGCAAGGGCAGGGATCAAACCTGCAACCTCATGGTTCCTAGTCAGTTTCGCTAACCACTGCGCCATGACGGGAACTCCCCACATTTACTTTTAAATTCCTCTTAGTGGAGCTCCCGTCGTGGCGCAGTGGTTAACGAATCCGACTAGGAACCATGAGGTTGCGGGTTCGGTCCCTGCCCTTGCTCAGTGGGTTAACGATCCGGCGTTGCCGTGAGCTGTGGTGTAGGTTGCAGACGCGGCTCGGATCCCGTGTTGCTGTGGCTCTGGCGTAGGCCGGTGGCTACAGCTCCGATTCGACCCCTAGCCTGGGAACCTCCATATGCCGCAGGAGCGGCCCAAGAAATAGCAACAACAACAAAAAGACAAAAAAAAATTCCTCTTAGTAATGTATGAAGTTTCCTGCCTTTCCAACATTTATTTTTGCCTTTTTAATATTATATGTTTATATATATTCATCCCTCTACTGTCTCTCTCTAATATACATATAGGGTAATAAGATAAATTTATATCTGTATGTGTGTATGTATATAATCTTTTTCATTATAGTCATTCCAGTTGGTGTGAAATGGCATCTCATTGTGGTTTTATTTTGCTTTTCCCTAATGACTAATGGAATATCTTTTCATTGGCTTATTAACTATTCACATATCTTCTGTGGTGAAATGTCTATTCAAGGTTTTTTGGGCTTTTTTTTTTTTTTTAAGCTTTTTAGGGCCACAGGTGCGGCATATGGAGGTTCCCAGGCTAGGGGTTGAATCAGAGCTACAGCTGCCTGCCTACACCACAGTTGCAGCAAAGTGGGATCCGAGCCACATCTGTGATCTACACCACAGCTCACAGCAACGCCAGATCCTTAACCCACTAAGCAAGGCCAGGGATCAAACCCAAAACCTGATGGTTCCTAGTCAGATTTGTTTCTGCCGTGCCATGATGGGAACTCCTGGGCCATTTTTTGATGTGTTGTTTATCTTCCTGTTATTGGCTTGTACTAGTTCTTTGTATATCCTGGACACAAGTCTTTAATCAGATATGAATTTTGTGAATATTTTGTCCAAGTCTATTGTTTCTTTTCATTGTCTTAATTGTGTCTTTTGAAGTCCAGCAGGGATTTTTATATGGATTATATTGAATTTGTAGACAAATCTACTACTTGTTTTTCAGGCTAAGCCAAGACGAAAGCACCAATATGGAATTTTTTTTGCAGGGTAATAAGACTCATTCGTAAGCGCTCAGACTGGACTTAAAAATAAGTTGGTTTCCTGTCTTATCCCAGCAGATATGTGGTCTGCCTAGGTTGCGGGCAGGAATGGAAAAAACAGGTGAAATATCGTATTGAGTAAGATGGTAGGAATTCAATGAATATTTTTAAAATAAATGATGGAATGAATAATCAAAGCTGGTTATAAGTTCCCTTTAGTTTTCTCTTTTCGGTATTTCATATGCCTTCAAACATGCTTTATATGAAATCATTTCTAGACCTTCCCCATTCTGATTACTCCCCATGAATACAATGTTTTTCATAGAATGTGGAGACAGAAATCAATGCAGTGGACTGTAGTGTAAGTGGCATGATGAATGCAGAAGAGGGCAAAGTCCTATTTTCACGTATATGGTCAGATGATCTTTCTCAAGGTTGCCAAGTCTACCTACAGGGAGAAGAGAATCTCTTCAACAAATCGTGCTGGGAAAACTGGATATCCACTTGGAAAAGAATGAAGTTGGACCCTTCCCTTACACCATATAAAAAATTGACCCAAAATACACTAAAAATCTCAATGTAAAACTATAAAACTCAGAGTTCCTGCAGTGGCTCAGTGGATTACAAACCTGACTAGTATCCATAAGGATACAGGTTTGATCCCTGGCCTTGTTCAAGGGTTAAGGATCCGGCATTGCTGTGGCTGTGGCTTAGGCTGGCAGCTGCAGGTCTGATTCGACCCCTAGCCTGGTAACTTCCATATGCCACAGGTGTAGCCCTGAAAAGCAAAAAGCAGGAAACAAAAAAAACCCATATAAAACTCTTAGAAGAAACCATAGCGCAAAAGCTTCACAACATTGGCTTTGGCAATAGTTTTTTTGGATATGACACAAAAAGCACAGGCAACAAACAAAAAATAGATAAATTGACTTCATATAAATTAAAAATATGTTTGCATCAAAAGAAACTATCAACAGAGTAAAAAGACAACACACAAAATGAGAGAAAATACTTGTAAATCATATATCTGGTAAGGGATTAATACCCAGAATACATAGCAAATTCCTAAAGGTCAACGAGAAAACAAATAATCCAATTTAAAAATAGACTAATGACATAAATGGGCATTTTTCTGAAGAGATGTGCAAATGGCCAATAAGCACAAGAAAAGATGCTCAATGTCACTAATCATCAGGGAAATGCAAATCAAAACTACAGTGTGATACCACCTCATACCCATTAGGATGGCTGCTATCAAAACCACAAATAACAAGTGTTGGTGAGGATGGGGAGAAATTTCAATTCCTATGCACTCTTAGTGGGAATGTAATAAGGTAGAGCTTCTGTGGAAAACACTTACTCCAAAAATTAAAAATAGGACTACCCAGCAATTCCACTTCTGGGTATAAAAAAAAAAATGTGTAAATCCATGTTCATTGCAGCATTATTCACAATAGCCAAGACGTAGAAGCAGCCAAGTGTCCATCAGTGTATGAATAGGAAAATAAGAGGTGGTATATATGCACAGTGGGACAGTATTCAGCCCTGGAAAGGAAGGGAATTCTGCAATATGCCACAATGTGGATGGCCTTCGAGGATGTTATACTAAGTGAGATAAACCAGTCATGTTGCTGAAACTTGGCATCTATCCACCAGTGCCAAATAAAAATGCAGAAACAGAGTTTTGGGTGAAGTATAAAAATAACTTTTGTTGCTTTGCCAGGCAAAGGAGGCCACAGCAGGCTAATGCCTTAAAGACTGAGCTCTCCTTTGGGGGAGAATTGCAGGGAGTTTTATAGTCTAAAAGGAGAAAAATAGGGTTTCAGATAAGAATTGGAATTGGGGCAAACATGCATTCTTCTTTCTCTGGGGGAACCTTAGTCATGGAACCTGGCATCTGGAGAGCTCATCTCGGGATGAGCCTGGTGGTGGTCTTCTGGGTTATTGTCTAGAATTAACAGTATTTGCAAGAAGAGCATATTGATCAGAAATTAGAACAAGCTAGGAAAGTTCCTAAAAAAAACTCATCGTGTGCTAATAATCACAGGCAACTGTGCTCAGGGTGCTTAATCTTTAGCTTACAGGTGATTGTGTTTAGGGTTCAATCCAAAAAGGAAGAAACACAAGGAAGAGCTCCAAGCAGGTCAGTTTTAAAGTATTTGTTCCTAAAAGAAGTATAAGGAATATAACTTTTCTTGTAGGTGTATAAGATGCCTATATTATTATGTATAATGCTTGAGGGGGAACCAGGACCCTACCCCAAAGCAGGACTACTGTTTCTTGGCTGTTCCTTTCCCCTCCCCGGGTGTTTGCATCCATTTCCTTCCCTGATCAGCAACTGTCTGCAGCTGCCCCTTGGAACTAAGGGAAGGTCATGGAGCCTGAATGAGGCTCCTTTCCTAACGCTAAGAAATAGGGGACACAGAAAGGCTTTTGTGCCCAGGAGCCCCACAGGGCCCTGCTTGGTTACAATCACAGAAAGACAAATACTATATAATTCCACTGTATAATTTCACAAATACTTATAATTCCATAATCTAAGTCAAAATAATAGAAACAAAAAGTAATGGTGGTTTCCAGGGCCTAGGGGAGGGGGAAGTGGGGTGTTATTTTTCAATGGGTATGGGATTTAAGTTTTACAACATGAGAAGAGTACTGGAGATGAATGTGGTAATGGTAGCACATTATGAAGGTATTTAATTCTACTGAACTGTACACTTAAAAATGATTAAAATGGTAAAATTTATGTTATGTGTACTTTACCACAATTTTTAAAAGCTGAAAAAGAAAATTCAGAAAGTAGAATGGTGGTTGTCAGGACTGGAGGTGGTGGGGGTGGAAGCAAAGAGTTATTCAATGGGAATAAAGTTTCCATTTTGCAAGATGAAAAATTCTAGAGATCTGGAGTTCCCGTCGTGGCTCAGTGGTTAAGGAATCCGACTAGGAACCATGAGGTTGCAGGTTCGATCCCTGGCCTCACTCAGTGGGTTAGGGATTCGGCGTTGCCGTGAGCTGTGGTGTAGGTTGCAGATGTGGCTCAGATCTGGCGTGGCTGTGGCGTAGGCTGGCGGCTACAATTCCAATTGGATCCCTAGCCTGGGAACCTCCACATGCCGCAGGTGCAGCCCTAAGAAAGACAAAAAGACAAAAAAAAACTTATTAAAAAAAAGAAAAATTCTAGAGATCGGTTGCACAACAATGTGAATACAGTTAACAAAACTGAGCTGTACATTTAAAAATAGTGAAGATGGAACAAAATTAAATAGAAAATTAAGTAGACAGTTCATGTTTCCAAGACGCAAACATCTTCAAATGTTATTGTCAAAAGAACAAGTGCATCATTGCAGATTATGCCCTTGGTATTGTCTCCAGGTGAAAAGAATAACAGAAATGAAAGTCATATGATGTGTGTGACTGTTAAAACTTTGTGGAGACTCAGGCACCAGGTCTCATGTAACCTAGTCAGAAGCAGCTGTTATCTGTAGTCAGCGTCATTATTAATGGAGAGAAGAAACGACTTCAAACTGGTCAAATATCGTGACTCTTTCTAAATGTATCTAAATACACAATAGCAATTTGCTTTGCTTTTTAGATCCAGGTATCATAAAAATGTCAAATAATCAATTTCTTAAATCTCAACCAAGAGTTCACAGATTTTTTTTCTTCTGTAAGAATGACTTTTTAGGTAGTAAGCCTTGCATTTGCTGAAAGAAGTTTAAAAAACTTCATATAGTTCCAAAGAGGAACTCCTTCAATATTTAGAAACCACATTTCAGCATTTGAATCATTTGCAGCTTTCCTTACCTCCTCAATTTAATTGCAAACACCTTCAACAGAGTGCTAGCAAACTAATTAGCAATTCCTTTTCCTTAAAAAAAAATACTCCTAATCAAGGAAGATAATCATTTTTGATTAAACAACAACCAGAGTTATCAAATGTAAATTTACAATTGATTACAGAAAAAGTATAGAGTACACTTCTCCTCTTAATAACAATAAGCATTATTTCTTCGCCACTCAGTTATATTTAGTTTCTCAGATTAATTTAGGCTGATCCATTGCTTTTGATGGTGTATTTACTAGGAATGCCTATATTATTTCCCAGAAGAATATCCCTGTGCAAATAAAATACCCAGATGCAAAATATGCATCTGATAAAAAGAAATCTGGCAGTTGCCCAAATATTTGAATACTCTGGATGCTACTAAACTGCTGTAATTCAGTCTTTCAACTCCTTCAGGGAATAGTGAGGTCACGGGGAATAATATCTAGACCTAAAAGATACAAAGCTGACGGTGTCATCTTAGAAAAGAGTTCATTCTCACAAGGAAATCTACTCAATATTCTGTAATACTCTATATAGGAAAAGAACCTGAAAAAAGAGTGACTATATGTCTATGTAGAACTGATTCACTCTGCTGTACGTGTGAAACTCACACAACAGTGTAAGTCAACTACATTTCAATAAATTTTTGTAAAAAGAGTTCATTCTTTCATTCATTTACTCATTCATCTAGTAAAAATGTCGTAAGCACCTACTGTGTTCCAAAGACTGTCCAAGGTCCTGGGACAAGACATAGTCCCTGCGCTTGGCAGAGGGCAGGTGGAGTGGGGGGTTACAAGCTGATTGGGAAGACAGGCAAGCTAACAGGCAATTAGCTGTTAGCTAATAGGACTTGTGCTATTGGTGGCAAATAAGGAGGGTAAGCCTGATCTTTATGACATTGGTGGGGTTGGGAAACCCTTTAGGAAGCATAGGATTAGTTTCATCCTGAAGGACAAATAGGGGTTAGAAGATAAGCAAAGAAAGCAAAGATCAACATGTGCAGAGTTTCAGACATGAGAAAAAGCACGTCTTTTGGGAAGACCTGAAAAAGTTCAGCATGTCTGGAACAGAAATGAGAAGAGAAAATGATGAGAAAAGAAGCTGGAATGGTAAAGAAAGAATAATTTATGAAGAATGGTATGCACCTTCTGAAGAATGGTTCCTGCCATTCTAAAAGCTTCGAAGACCTACTGGCAGGTCCATGTTGATAGATTTCTCATTACCTATGCAGATTAAATTTGCCTTTTCTGTGTCATATGCGCTATGCTGGATGGCAAACTGGATTAGTCCCTGGTTCAAAAAAAAATACTGGTTAAAGACAGAACAAACAGGCAGTAAAATGTTATTCTTCATTCTCCAAGTTATACTGAATTTTGGTTTACATGAATAGACGATACATGCATGAAGGCAGCAAGGTAACCCCTAAGTTTGAAATTGCCTTCTGAAATGTAATAGGAAAATGACAAATAAGAGTTCCTGTCGTGGCACACTGGAAATGAATTCCACTAGGAACCATGAGGTTGTGGGTTCAATCCCTGGCCTCGCTCAGTGGGTTAAGGATCCTGTGTTGCCCTGAGCTGTGGTGTAGGCTGGCATCCGTAGCTCCGATTAGACCCCCAGCCTGGGAACCTCCATATGCAGTGGGTGCAGCCCTAAAAAAGACAAAATAAATTTAAAAATAAATAAATAAAGATTCTCCTTGGACAAATGGTAGGATATTTTCTCTGTGTCAAAATCAAAATAAGACAAAGAACCAAGAGCTCCCATCCTAAGTTACCAATAGGCAGCTAAATTGTTTTGGGAAAACACAAATTTTAATCCCAGTGGCCAGATACATTGTCAAAATAGCAAGACTATACTTGTAGGCAACACAAATTCACCTAGATTTAAATACTGATTCTGCCACTTTCTGTCACTTTTGCCTCTCATTCCTCACATCTGGTTTTTCCCCAGTGCTGTTGTGTGAAAAACAAGCTGTCTTCACATCAGATTCTAGAAGTGGGATTTTTTAAAAAAAGCAGCTGATAACATGGAGCCCTTGATTATACATAGGGAGATAAATAAACAGCTTATTATTTTAGTTGAATAAAATAATTCTTAAGTATAGAGCATGTGCTTTTTTTTAACCCGTGACAACTGTAAAAATGGTTTCCAGGTTGCCATTGTGGCTACAGTATACAGAGAAAAATGGTCTAGGAAAGCATTCTGTCAGATTCCTTCACCAAAATAGCCCAAGTCGAGATAGATGATTGATGATTGACAGATGGATATAGACTCAGTGCAATAACCACGTAATAAATGCCTATTGTGTTCAAAGGGACTACAAAAGGCAATAAGTAACACATGGTATGGAAGATTCAGTAGGGTAGCAGTAATAGCCTATTGTCAGTTTGGCTTTGAAAAGTTTAAGAAATTTTGTGGCACAAGACAGGTACAATCCAAGGACTGTGAGGGCCCAGGATCCCATTTGGTCAGAGGGATAAAAAAAGTTTTCATGAAGAAACTTACATTTGACCTGGTTTGGGGGGGATGGGCAGAATTTTTATAAGAGTAGCACGTACATTCCAATCAAAAGAAAGAGCGTGGGTTTTGGAAACAGATGGACAGAGTTCACATCTGGGTCTGCCAGTTTAGAGCCACATGAATTCCCTGTCGCAACGTTTCCATCAGCTAACGTGGAATAAAGTTCCTTCCTTACACTGTTTTTCAGTTGATAAAACATAACAGGCTTAATGCAATCTCTGGATGTAGTGCCCTACAAATGGCATCACTACCACCATTAAGGGCAGAAAATCCCACAAACAGGAAGAGTATGTAGTCTATACGGGTTGAAGGGGAGAACACTGGAAGATAAGACTGGAGTTAAATGTTGGGACCCTATTATAGGGAGCCTTGGATGCCAGACTGGGGAGTCCGAGCTTACTCCAGTACAAGCAAAGAAATCTTTGATTCCACTGCCTCCCCTCCCCTCTTCCCCCCCCCCTTCTTCTTCCTAGAGAGAACTGACTTTTACATTAAATAATCAGTATGTGGAAGGAACAATGGGTTTCAAGTGGGACACTGAGAGACTGGCATCAAGGGGACTAGAAGGAATGCTATAAAAATGCTTTGAGCAAAGAAGAGAGTCCCTGAGTGTTTGTGGTAGCAGCGGAAAGGATATGAGAAGTACAGGAATAAACCATAGACTGACGTAGAAAAGGAATTAATTGCTCTGGAGCCTGTGAAATACTGGGAATGGGAGGGTCATTCGTGGAAATCTGGAGGCATAAGTTGAAGGAGCAATGGTCCAGGAAAGGAATGGGGAGCAGGATCTGCTGACCTCCCTCCAGCCCAGTGAGTCAACAGGAGTTAGGCTGAGGGGCAGTGAGTGTCCAGGAGAAATGCAAGGGAGGCCCTGGAATGTAGATGGAATAAATTTTTCTGCAAAGGAATGTGGATTGGAAACAAAACGAAAGAAAAAAATAGTAAAAAGCATTGGGGGTGAGAGAGAAGAGGGCAAGCGAAGGGCCCCTGCACTGAGACAGGGCTGAGCCACACATGGATGATTCCATGGGAAAAGACAAAAATGGGGAAGAGTGTGTGCCACGCTAGTGAAACAGAAGCACCAAAGCTCACAAGATTGTGGACGGGGTGTGTTGGACCTGGGAAAGGGGCACTGTTTGTGCAGTGGAATTTAGTCAATGGAGAAGTTTGCAACTAACCTGTCGTAAGGGTCCAAGCCATTTATTTGTATCTATGACATTCTTTGGAGATTGATGGTATAGGCATGATTTGATGGTCAATTCACACTTTTGGCTGGTTCAGGTCCTGCCTCTGTTGAATCCCTTCCCTAGAGTTATGATTTCAAGAACCAGTCTGCTTTCAGCTCTCGAGAGACTGTGAGAGGTTTTCGAAGTTGTTCTACTTCTCCCGCAAATGAGGTCAGAAATAGAAGCAACTAAACACTTCAACCACCTGAGAAGTTAGCAAAGAAGTAGCCCCCAGAGAAATAGGTCAGTGGATAACAGACACCAAGAGGTAATAGATATTTGCTGTTGAATCAGGTCTTTTGTGAGAACTAGGGTCAAGCCAACAGGAGAGATACTTAAAGTTTGCTTACAACTCCCAGAATCTACTAACAATGCAGGGCCCTCGACATCACAGAATTGTCCAAAGTATGAACCCTGAATTCTGGTGCCTACTGCAGTGACACACATCAGTAGAAAGAAAGAGCTAAGAAAATGGCTTTCTGGAGTTCCCGTCGTGGCGCAGTGGTTAACGAATCCGACTAGGAACCATGAGGTTATGGGTTCGGTCCCTGCCCTTGCTCAGTGGGTTAATGATCCGGCGTTGCCGTGAGCTATGGTGTAGGTTGCAGACGCGGCTCGGATCCCACGTTGCTGTGGCTCTGGCGTAGGCTGGCAGCTACGGCTCCGATTCGACCCCTAGCCTGGGAACCTCCATATGCTGCAGGAGCGGCCCAAGAAATAGCAAAAAAAAAAAAAAAAAAAAGACAAAAAAACAAAACAAAACAAACAAAAAAAAAGAAAAATGGCTTTCTGTATATTTTACTTAATGGGAACAAAACACATCTTATGGGTCAAGCTCTGTGTTAGGCTCTGGAGATATAAATATTTGTAAGTAGAAAATGGTCTCCATTCTTAGTAGCTTCCATTCTGGTGGGCTTCCTTGGCAAATGCACAGACAGAGCAGAAAAAAATCACCACCAATATAAGGAGAGTTACCTCTGAAAGAAAGAAGACCACTGAAAAACATGGAACCCATGAAGAACCAGGGCCGGCATCAAATACAGACTGAAGAGATAAGAGCTTTACAGTGAAACAAAACTGCTCTCTTACAGGCAGAAATGATTCTAATGTAAGGAAAATTATCCACATGAAAAGTGGCTTTTCTAAGTGACACAAATGTGTTTTATTATAAGGAAATCATGCACATCTTGTCGGAGACAGCAGCTATTTGGTATTTCAAGAGCTGAGCCTAAGAAGTTATCAAGTTCCTTTCCTGAAAGCAAGGTAAGTCTTGCCATTCTCTGTACCAAGCACAGCAGACGTCGTCCCAGAGCCCATCCCAAAGAGCAGAGCCAGCAATACCAATGAGTTCGAGCCTTTGAGGCCAACTTTCTGATGGAGCCTTGCCCTGCCATCCAAGTGACAGAGGAGGGAGGGAGGGAGGGAGGAAAATGAAGGATGATGAGTCTTCAGAAGTCTTTTCTCCCTCCCTCCAAGGTCCCATTATGCTTGAGGACAGGACGCACCAGACAGGAAGAAAGCCTTTGGAACACAAACACAGCCAGTCTCTGTGTACCATTCCCTCGCCAGGGTCAGGCTCTATCGAATCCCGATGTTGTGACATTCTGTACTTCTCATTGTCGCTGCTCCTCTTATTCCAGAGAGACTTAGCTCCGTCACTCTATCTCTACTGAGAATCGTGTAACATTTGTTGCTCGAATCCACTGGAGAATCAGGCTTAATATGCAACATTTTACTTAATGGCAAACTCTTATGAGAACACAGAGTTTTTGAATTTCAGGAGGTGTCTGTAATAGTCCCAGCACAGTGATGAATGAGTCTTTCAATAACGGATTTGATACAAAGACATTCTTCTGGATGTATATGCAGAAAACACAGCAGTTCTTGAAATTTTCCCTTTGGAAGAAAAATACAGGTCAACCGATAATATTAGCATTTGCAAATATATGACAAGGATGAAAATCTATTAAGTGTATTGGTAAAAGGTAAATGTAATAATAAGCAAATTTTACTTATAAGAGTAATAATCAAGAAGAAATTTTACAATGAGAGTCTATGCCCACCTCCCGAAAATAGTAATACAATTATATTCTTGAAACCATTTAAGAATAGCTAGTCATGGTCATCACAAATATTCAGTAAGGACAATTGTCACCGAGGCAGCAAAGACGCAACAGGGAGTGCTGGGACCCAGTCTTCTGATCTTCAGTTTTCAGATTATATCAGTTTGAAAGATGGCATCTCCTTTGTTAATATTATTTAAAAGAAGTCAGGAGCCAAATGCTACCTATAAAAAACTTGAAATGTTCAGATATTCTTTCAGAGGGTGCATGTAAGCTGCAACCTGTGATACACAATCCAACATAGCTCTCCCCAGAGGGTAACAGTAACTTGGAACTCTCCACTGTGCTAAGAGGACATAGCTTTTCCTGAGAAAAGCATAAACATAGAGATTACCTGTGTTTAAATGGAATCACCATACAAAAAGCAAAATTTTTCGGGGGGGGGGCTTTTCCAGGGCTGTACCCGCGGCATATGGAGGTTCCCAGGCTAGGGGTCCAATCGGAGCTGTAGCCGCCAGCCTATACCAGAGCCACAGCAATTTGGAATCCGAGCCGCGTCTGCAACCTACACCACAGCTCACGGCAACGCCGGATCGTTAACCCACTGAGCAAGGCCAGGGATCGAACCCTCAACCTTATGGTTCCTAGTCGGATTCCTTAACCACTGAACCACGACGGAAACTCCAAGATTTTTTTTTTAAATAGCCTTTTTATTTTGCACAAATCTTAGATATACACAAAAGTTGCAGTGATACTAGACAGCATTGCCATATGCTTTATCCTATTTCCCGTTTTGTTAACCACCTTCCATTCCCACGGTACTTTTGTGACATCTAAGAAACCAGTGTCAGCACATTGCAATTAACTGAACTCCAGACTTTATTTGGATTTCATCAGTTTTCCATCCCTGTCCTCTTTCTCCTTCAGGATCCAGTGCAGGGAACCACACTGCACTTGGTTGTCATGTCTCCACAGCCTCTTCTGGTTGTGACCATTTCTCAGTCTTGTTCTCTGACCTGATGGTTTGGGGGGAGTATTGGCCAAGTATTTTGTAGAGTATCCTTCACCTTGGTTTAGTCTGGTTTTTTTTTGTTTTGTTTCGTCTTTTGGTTTTTTAAATGATTAAACTGGAGTTATGGGTTTTGGGAGAGAATCTCACAGAGGTGAACTATTCTTCAGTGATCCTTATGACATCGCTGAAGATGTGAACCTTCATTGCTTGGTTCATATGGTGTCTGCCAACTTCTCCACTGAAAAGTTACTCTTTTCCCCTTTCCATACGCTATTCTTTGGACGCAAGTCATTAAATCTAGCCCATACTCATGGGGGGTGGGGAGGGATTGGTTTTCAAAATATGTACCTTATGTTGACTGCAAAAAAAAAAAAAAGGCATAACCTCAAAGTGGAGAATTATGTTTTATTTGGTGGACAAAACTGAGGACTTTAGCCTGGGATGCAGCCTCTCACACAGTTCTGGGAGACTGCTCTGAAGAGGGGAGGGAGGAGCCAGATATTCCGGAATTTTTGCAACAAGGACCAGGTATCGGGAACATCAAAAGAGTACTGTTAATTAAAGAAAACCAGACATCTGCAGTTAATGAGTTTAGTGCTTTTCTATGTATGGGAAGATGCAAAAGTCTGGGTGCTTTGAAATCATTCCTTTGATATGCTCCTCAGCTGTCTGGGGCTACTGGGCTTTCTATCCCTTCCTGAGTCTCCTCAGGGTGCACTGTTGGAGTGGGGGTGGGGGATTTTCATGGCCAATGGCTTGGTAGGCATCATCTTTCTATCCTGAGTTCCCTCGGGGCTCACCATGGGGGCGGCTGTAATATGATGGCTTGATGGGTGCAATATCCTTTGTTTACTGATACACCAGGCAACATTTTTTCATTGGCATTTATATGCAAAAATCTGAATGTAATATAGCTCCTGTCTTTCATTCAAATTCAATTCAATCAGCTTTTAGGATACCACAAAGAGAAATATTTCAGAGATTTATATAGCAACAATTGTAATCCCTAGAAGTAGCTATGGGTATTACCATCGTATGGAAATACACAAATCTTAATCCTTCTAATGATTATAGCTACTAAGAGATGGTTATCTTTACCTTACCTGAGTTGTTATTAAAATGCCTGCTTATTTTTCTAAGCTCCTTTTAACATCTGATGAAATCCCCAGATGAATTTTCTTCTGAGACCAAATATGCTACAATGCAGATTGCACACAAGCTAAAAATTCGTCTTCATATAATCGTACTCTGGGGTCACACAACATTTAAATGCATATTGCCAAGAATGTTTGCCTGCAGAATCATAAATGCATAAATGAATTACTCTCTTTCAATGGTCATGTATTTCTGAATTTTCTCAGAGGCATTCAACTCACTAAATAGCTTGCAACCTTACACGTAAGGGCTTTCTATTTTATCATTTTCATTAGAATCTCTGATGTCGTGTTTTTATTTTCAATTACAGGTTGTTCTTGTTTTACTCTACTGGCTTTCCTTAACCTTTGAGTGATATTTTCATTGACACACCTTCATAGCAGGCAACAAGATGAAAATGTGTTCCATCCAATTTAAAAGAATTATGTGACCATCTTGCAAATCTGTAGTTAACGTCTTGAATTAGCAACATTTTCCTAATTTGGTAATTTATATCTATCTTTGTCCTGATCCGATTATGTCACCATAAGATAGAGTAGTTAGAAATGCATATTGACAAGATAAAATTTTCTAATACATCTTTATTTACTTATTTTTTCAACATTTATTGATACCTTAAGACAATATGCTAGATGTTGTGGGGGAAATGATGAAAGGAGCTTACTTTCTAGTAAAGAAGCTCAAATGTACACAAAATTTATTATTAGGTGGAAAACATGATGTGACATAAAAGAGGTACAAATAAAATGTGTCAAAACCAGAAAGCAGTGAGGGGCCACAGAAGGTTTTTAGTAGGCAAACAATGAGAAGACCAGAGATGTACTTTAGAAAAATTAACTCAGCAGCGTTGTATTGGATGAATTAATTTAATGGCAGAAAAGAAGGGATGGAGGATGGAGAGGGGAGAGACTGGGGCAAAGAGATGAATAGGAAACTATTAAAATTAAAGTAAGGTTAGCTAGGGCATTGGCTGTAGAAATAAAGAAAGGATGTGAATCCAAGAAGTATTTCAAAGGCAAAACTAAGAACTCAGGGCTGCCGACTGAATGTGGGGAATGAGGAATGGTAAAGATTCCAATAATACTGGTGTTGATAATAAAAATGTAGAAGGAGCATTTTCTATGTTTTATTTATATTCCTTGCAACATTTTTTTCACGGTGTATTCTATATGCATTGAGGGTTAGCCTACTCCATTAGAAGATTTTCTTGACTTTATGTTTCTCTTATGATTCACTCATTATAGCAGCCTCTATTCCTTTCTGGAATAAGTTGCAGTATAAATAAATGAATATGCATTCATTATGCTTGATTATATAATTGTGCTTCCCTCTCAGCAAATGTCTCAAGGTAGTAATGTAATGGCTTCTCATCATAACTAAAATCTAGGGTTTTTTTTTTTAAAGGAATTTTTTTAGCTATATTGTGTTTATTATACATACCATTTAGCTTGCTCAGCGGTTAAGAAATAGCTTTCCGCAGAAAGGAACTTTCTCATTTTAATTTGGAATCAAATAAACCGATAACTGTTCTATTGTCTTTTAAATAAACTTTAATGACATTTTTCAGGAACCGGACTATCATGAATACTTATGCTTTTTTAGGGCTGCAGGTGCAGCATGTGGAAGTTCCCAGGCTAGGGGTTGAGTTGGAGCTGCAGCTGCAGACCTACTTCACCGCCACAGCAACTCCAGATCCGAGCCATGTCTGACCTACACCACAGCTCACAGCAATGCTGGAGCCATAACCCAATGAGTGAGGCCAGGAATCAAACCTGCACCCTCACGGATACTAGTCAGGTTTGTTACTGCTGAGCCACAACAGGAACGCCAATGCTTATCTTTTTAGAATCAAATTGTTTCTCACTTCCGTATTAACATTATATGAACTTTTCAATAACTATGAAATAACTTTTCAATAACAAGCATTGCTGTTGCTGAGCGTTCCTTATATTCAAGGCATTGTTCCAAGTGTCTTTTACTCCTCAGAGTAATCCTTTGAGGCAGGTGCTATTAGAATCTCACTTAACAGAGGAGACACAGAGAAGTAAAATAACCTATTCAAGTTTACACTGCAAGTCACTGTGGGGACCAGAATTTGAACTCATGCAGTCGGACTCCAGAGCCTACCTGCTTGACGGCCCTGCCTTCAACCACTTTGTGTGTAAGAGACAAATTAGTCTAGTCCTACACTCTTGATGGGAATTAATCTGGTACGGTCACTATGGAGAACAGTATGGAGGTTCCTTAGAAAACTGAAAATAGAGGAGTTCCCATTGTGGCTCAATGGATTAAGGACATGATGTTTCCCTCTGACTTCGCTCAGCAGATTAAGAATCTAGCATTGCCGCAACCTGTGGCATAGACCACAGCTGCAGCTCCAATTCAATCCCGAGCCCAGGAACTTCCAAAGCCACAGGTGTGGCCATAAAAAGAAAAGAATAAAACAAAAACCCAGCTAAAAATGGAACTACCGTATGATCCAGCAATCCCACTCCTGGGTATATATTTGGACAAAACTATAACTGGAAAAGATACACACACTCCATACGCACTCCGTGGAAGCCCTATTTGCAACAGCCAAGACATGGAAGCAACCTAAATGTTTATCAGCAGATGAATGACATAAAGACTATGTTATGTATATTATGTATATGCTGTATATAATATAGTCTTTATACATTCATCTGCTGATGAACATATATACACACACACCATGGAATATTACTCAGCCTTAAAAATAATAAAATAATGCCATTTACAGCAACATGGATGGACCTAAGATGATTATACTAAGTAAATCAAAGAAAGACAAATATATAATATCACTTATATGTGGAGTCTGAAAAAAAGATACTTAAAAAAAAAGATACAAATGAATTTATTTACAAAGCAGAAATAGAGCCACAGACCTAGAGAACAAACTTCTGGTTACCAAAGGGGGAAGGGGAGGGGAGGGATAAATAGGAGTTTGAGATTAACACACACATGCTACTATATTTAAAATACATAAACAACAAGGGCCTACTGTCTAGCACAGGGAACTACACTCTATTTTGTGATAACTTACAAGGGGAAAGAATCTGAAAAAGAATGCATGCATATGTATAACTCAATTACTGTGCTGTATACCTGAAACTAACATGATATTGTGAACAAACTCTATGTCAATTAAAAAAAAAAAAAAAGAGTCCAGCTTTACACTTAGCGAAGTCCATCTCTCACATTTTCCTGAGCCTACTTTAGCGGAGAAAAGGAAAACCTGAAATGGCTATTGGCATTCTCAGAAGCCTTAATCATCAAGAGTCTGCAAAAACATAATTCCCTACACACTGAGACATTTGATTTGGTAATCTGAAAATACTTCCTGTGTATAGCTGTAGGAAAGAAGAGTTCTTTATTTGTATGTAAGCTGAAAGTAGTGAAAAGAAAGGAAAATGAATGAAGATGAGTTGATTTTCAGTCAGAAGAGCATTAGAACAGTACATCAGATATCTGAGTTCAATTACCCCTGAGAAGAAGGATTCTGGGTAATGTGAGTCCGTTGTTTTGGAAGGAGGAACAGGAGGGTCAGAGGAGAGGACTTTGCGGAGGCATCGATCTTAGTAAAAGTTTCCAAGATGGAATGTTGACAGCTCTCCTCATGGATGCCTATAAGAAACATAAATCATTTTTTAAATTCAAAAATATGAAAGGACTGAATTATTTCTGAAGATACCAAAGTCTGGAAGTATATTTCATCAGAAACTCATTCACCAAATGCCTGTATGGAAAATATCTTCATAGATCACATACGCTGCAAAGCTGACCTAACACATCAAAAATTCATCAAGTAAATGCATCCTGAATCATGAGATCTTCCTCCTTTATGCTTTTTTGCTTACTTTGTGCATGGTACTGAGTCTGGACCAGGACATCAAGCAAAGCTAACACACCATTACCTGCACACAAACACACACACACACACGTGCATTATCTTCCGCATCTTGGCTGTTAGGTAACCCAAGACAAAATGATTTTCCCAATGGAGTGATATAAGATTAAAATTTTTAATCCTATTACTATTTAAAATATCCCCCTGTATTGAATTGGATATATCTGATATTTTGTCCTCTGGGCTTCCTGAAAGCTAAACAACTTTAAATGCAAATTACCTTCTATCAAAAACACAATACACACAAATACATAATTTTTTATTATGTTCAGAAATGAATTTCCCTGCCTTTTAAATCTTAAACAGGATAGGTTAAAACGTTGAAGTACTGCTTTTACTATTTTTTATTTGGGATCAATCCTACTTAGAGACATTTGTGTGTGTGTGTTGTACAAAGGTCACATAATTTTGAAAGTAGGAGCTTCTCCATCTAGCACTGCTGAAGGATTTCACCTCAAATTTTCTCCAAGTTCCCAAATCTGCTATTTTCTGCAATTCTGAAACAGGAGGGTATGGAGGGAGGGCAGAGTGGATGCATGTATATTTTGGAAATTGCTATTTTAAAAAGGTGGTAGAATCAAGAATTGAATTAAATAAAACCAGTGAAGTATCTCTCACAGAGTCTTGTTCTAGGACAGTTAGTGGACCTCAAAAGCTGGGCTGTGCATCACCCAGAAACTAGTTAGAAATCAAAATTCTCAGGCTGCCCCAGATCTTCTGAATCAGAAAAGCCCAACAATCTGTTCTTTATCAACTCATTCAGGTGATTTTGTTTAATGCTAAAGTTTTGGAACCACCAGACTAGAATCACCTATACCAGAATTACCTGGGGTACTTGTTTAAAATTGCAGATTAAAGGGCCCTATCCCACACCAAAACCCCTGATGATGAAGCTCAGGAATCCATGAGTTCAGCAAGTTTTCCAGGTGATTCAATTTGTGGCTCATTGAACCAGCAGATAAATCCTTTGACTGGGTTGTGATGTAAAGGACGTGGTCTCCAACCCCCTTCTCTGAAGGTAACGTCACAGGATGGGAAGAGCACTGTTTTCAGCCTTTCCTGACTTGGCTTTGAATTCCAGGTATGCCTCCTGCCGCTTCTGTAAATCTTCAACCTGTTATGCAGACGTTCTCAGCTTCATCTTCCTTATCTATAAGATGGGCATAATAATACCTAGTTTACTCCATTCTGAAAGGATTAAATAAGATGGGGCACATACTCTGCATTATGTCTCTTTGGCTTTAATGGACAGGTATCTCTTTTCTATGCATCCTTCTTTTAAAGACGTCGTAGTCCATTCCTCTCGTGGTACCTGGTACTTTGCTCGGTAATACTTACTAAATAGACACAAGGTCCAATGCAGAATTTTGGGATTAGAGTCTTACTAGCTATGAGATCATGAGTGAATTACTTGACCTCTGTGCTTCGGTTTCCATATCTTTAAAATGGGGATAAAAATAGTATTTACCTTCTAGGCTTATAGTAGGGATTAACTGGGTTAATACAGGTAAAGCACTGAAAAACTGTCTGTAATGCTGTCATTCTCAATTGTTATTAGAAGAGAGAAACTGTTTACACATATACTTTTTAAGCTTCAGAAGGGTTTAACTCTCGAAAAAATGTGATACATTCAGTAATTTTTCTGCAAGCATTTGACTGTAATGTCGCAGGCTCTGTGTGAAGCCTTGGGGACACATAGTCTCTGTTCTCACGAGCACATAGAGAGTCAGACATTAATCACATAATCATGCAAATGAGTATGTAATGACAAAAATGAGAAACGGGTGTGGGTAGGAACTCACAAGCTTAACAGCTTGTTAGGCTGGGTCTGGGGAGCGAAGGGGAGGAAGAGGGAGCAAGGTAAGCGATGGGTGAGAGAAGGGGGCCAGATCCAGCAGAGCATCCCGTGTTTTGGTGTATTTCCAGGAACAACAGACAGCCTTGCAGCATTTAAGCCAGAAGATGACATGTTCAGATACGTATTTCAGAAGGTCACTCTGGTTTTGTGGTGATGAGATTGGAGGAGGCCCAGAGAGAGTGCAGGGAAGACCAATTAGGAGGTTTTATTTTTTAATTCTATTTATAAAAATTTTATTGGGAGTAGAGTTGACTTAGAGTGTTGCATTAGTTTTAGGTGTACAACCAAAGTGAATCAGTTTTATAGATACATCTATCCATCCTTTATACCCATATGGGTTATTGCAGACTGTCGAGTAGATGTCCCTGAGCTAAACAGTAGGTCTTTGTTAATTATCTCTTTTATATACAATAGTGTGTAAATGTTATTCCCACCCTCCTAATTTATTCCACCCCATCCCACCCCTATGGTTTCCCCCATAGTAGGAGGTTTTAACAATAGTCAAGATAGGGTGGTAGTTGAGAGTAGAACGGAAGCAGCAGAAATGGAGTTTGAGAACTTTGTAGGAGAGGAAGTGGGTTGACTCAGGGATGATTGGAAATGGGAGGCAAGGGAGGGAGGAATCTAGGGTGACGACTCTGATTCTGGCTGCACTAGGAAAGGACTGGATTGGAGAGAGAAGATGGAGTGGGGCACTGGGTATATTTATTTTGACGTCACTGAGAGAGATCTAGATGGAGATAGGGGGCAACTGGAATATTGTCCTGGGGCTAAGTTTGAGCGCTGGGCCAGAGAAACAAATCAGGGCATCATAGGCTTAGGGATAGAAACTCTACCCAGGGAAGTGAATAAAATAATCTGAGAGAGAGTGTGGAGTGAGGCCTTGGGCCCCACCCTGCGGGACTCCTACACTGGAGGAGCAGGGGGAAGGAAGAAGAGAAACCTGCAAACAAGGCTGATAATGGCAGCAGAGCCTGTGGAAATGTTAACTTGTTAAAATTTATTTAACGGAAGTATACTTGAGTTACAATGTTGTTAGTTTCTGGTGTACAGAAAAGTGACTCCGTTTTACCTATTTTTCATATTTTTTCCCATTATGGTTTGTTACAAGATACTGAATATAGTTCCCTGTGCTGTACGGTAGGACCTTGTTTATCCATTCAATAGATACTAGTTTGCATTCTGCTAATTCCAAACTCCTAACCTAGTCCTCCCTTATCCTCCCTCTCCCTTGGCAACCACAGGTCTGTTCTCCATGTCTGAGTCTGTTTCTGTTTCGGAGATAAGTTTTCGTCCCCTTTTAGATTCCTCATACAAGTGATGCCATATAATATTGTCTTTCTCTTTCTGATTTTACTTGGTATGATAATCTCTAGGTCCATCCATGTTGCTACAAGTGGCATTCTTTTTTTTTTTTATGGCTGAGTAGTATTCTATTGTATGTATATACCATATCATCCTTTTTTCATTTTTTAAAAGTTTTATTGATGTATAATTGATTTAAAATATGTAATTTCTGCTATACAACAAAGTGGTTCTTTTACACATGTACATACATCCATTCTCTTTCTGATTCTTTCCGCATATAATCACAGAATATTGGGTAGAGTACCCTGTACTATACAGCAGGTTCCTGTTGGCTAATTAGTCTATATACCTCAGTGTGCATATGCCAATCCCAAACTCCTAGTCCATCCCCCACCCCCACCAGTCCCCTTTGGTAATCGTAAGTTTTTCAAAGTCTGTGAGTCTGTTTCTGTTCTGCAAATAAATTCATTTGTATTCTTTCTGTAGATTCCACATGTAAGTGATATATTCATCCTTCACTAACTTCACTTGGTATGATTTCTAGGTCCATCCATGCTGTTGGAAATGGCATGATTTTATTCTTTTTTATGGCTGAGTAATATTCTATTGTATATCTGTATCACGTCTTCTTTATCCAACCCTCTGTTGATAGACATTTAGGTTGCTTCCATGTTTTGGCTATTGCGAATAGTGCTGCTACAAACATGGGAGGGCATGTGTCTTTTCCAGTTACAGTTCTGTCTGGATATATGCCCAGGATTGGGATTCCTGGATCAAATGACAACTCTATTTTTAGTTTTTATTCGAGGGAACTCCATACTGTTTTCCACGGTGGTTTAACCAGTTCACATTCCCTCCAACAGTGTAGGAGGGTTCCCTTTTCTCCACACCCCCTCCAGCATTTATTCTTCATAGACGTCTGAATGATGGCTATCCTGACCAGAGTGGGGAGTTACTTCATTGCAGTTTTGATTTGTAGGAAATAGTAATTTTTGTTTATACTTTGTTTCCCCTTCGCTCCTGTTTTAAGCCAGTAGCTTAGTTTTATTATTCCTGGCTTGGGGTATCTTGGCAGGGCCTAAAATAAAATGATCCTAAAGTTAAAGTGTCTCTGCAGTTTTTGGTAAATGTCCAGAAGACTAAGAGAAACTGTGAAACCGGGTGAGAGAGGCCTAAAGGCTCTTAAATTGTAAAGACCCTCACATGGTTTAGGTCTCAATCTTGGCAAAGGTCCCAGGGCCTTTCAGACACATCAGAGGCAGCAGAACCCCTGGGTCTGAAAGCTCTGGGTAGACCTGGGCAAGTGTATTTGGGAGGTGATGAGAAGTGATGGCCAGTGAGCAGAAGGTTCTCCCCTGTACAAGGGAGGGAGGCAGGAAGGGGGTATGATGGTGCCCAGATCTTTGCCCACCTCTAGGATGGGAAGCTCCAAAAATGACGCAGGTTAAATTTCTCACCAGGCTGGTGGGACAGTAGAAAAATATCTAGACTTTGACTTAAAAAATTGAATAAAATATGATATTTCTTGACAGTGTCATGATATGCCCTATTGGAATCTGAGACAAAGGGAAAAATGAATTACCAATAATATTGTCAAGCTCTACTTCTTTGATCTCGTTTCCAATGGAGATAACAACAGAATTGCCATGTTGTAAAATTTCTTTTGACCAAGTGGCAATCTTAAGTGAGTTTTTCTCAACTTGAATAAAAATTATAATTGATTCTCTCTTGGTATAAATGAAATATATTTAAAGTGTTACTACATCTGCTTTTCAATTTTTCAATATTTTTCTAGCATGTTAATGTTCATGCAACAAACTAATCATTATAAATACATAACATCATGATGTAGAGGCATGTATTTTTTTCTTTTGCCTCAAGCTCCAATCTGAATCAGCACAGCAATGGTCTTCATTTAAAATTTCGATATTTTGTTCAATGTGAGTTTTTTGCATTAATTGAATTTTTAAAATTTCTGCATTAAAATATTTACATATGGAGTTATTTATCTCTCCTTTAAATTTGGAGCCAAAGTGAGAAAGTCTGATGTCTTGCTCACCTTGTCCTACTCAGGCCCTATTTCTTGAACACCTAACTGTGGACTAAGAACCATTCCTCATACATGAAGAAGCAATCGTGTAAGAAGAAATCTCAGAGAGGGTAGTGTCATTAAAGGGGGGATTTCCAAAAGGGAGAGAATCAGAGTGTCAAATAGTGGATGTGAAGTCAACTAAACCTGAAATACTTGTTGAATGACCTGCAGGTTATTGGCAGTTTAGTGTGAGAAGCCCAGGTAGGTGGATGGGGGTGGAATTGGGCTGAGATGGATTGAGGAGTGAGCTGCAAGCAGGGCAATTGAAACTTTGACCGTGGATGAATCTCCTAGGAAATTAGGCTCAAGATGAACAGAGGGATAGAGCAGAAGCTGGGGTGAGAAAAGAGTCTCACAGGGATTGTTGTATTATTATATGATGTAGTTTAAAGTATAAGAAGTCAATAGTAGTGTAAGTTCCTGGGAAGAGCAGAAGGAGATGATGGGTAGAATCCTGATGGGGATGAAAGGATTGGCTTGAAACAGGAAGTGAAAAGTCTCCCCTATTGCAGCCGAGGGGAAAAGAGGGTCAATGGCCGATGTGGGTTTTTATATTCGATAACAGATTGAGGAAGCTCCTTCTGAAGGCCTCAATTTTCCTTGCTGAGAGGAAGACAAAGCCCTGAAAAGAAGGCTGTGATAACAGGACCCGGGACCTTGGCAGCAGGGAGTGGGGGGGTTTGGGGGAGGGTGGGGGGGGGAGCTTTCAGAGTTATAATGAGGGCCTTGTGGTTGGTGGGGTGCACTCAGCAAAGCTCCTCTACATCTAGGTAAAGAATGATGGTAGAATTCCATTCTATGGAATTCTGTGCAGTTATAAAAAACGTGAACAGTCTCTTCTGGAATGCCATCATTGACTATACCTATAGGATATACTAAGTAAAAACACCAAGATGTAGTACATCTAGTAGAATGCCTTTTGTGTAAGAAAGAAGAAAAATAAAATTATACTGTATAGTTACACTAGCGTGTATTTACATTAAGAAGCATGGGAAGATAGAAGCCACTAAGAAAAAACTAGGAGAGAAAGCAGGAGACAAGAAACAAGGTGAATGGGGACAGGTAGGAAAGAGACTTTTTTTCCATTTTTCCTTTTTGATTTTTGAATCCTCTGAATACCTTACCTGATAAAAAAATTAAAAATTAAAACATGAAGTTCTCATACAAACGGGTGTGTGTCATGACCTCGGGAGCTGTTGGCAAGTCAAGTTCAAGCTGTCAGTCACCCTGATGATGTTTTAAAAAGAAGTCCCTGTCAATAGGAGTGTTGCATTTCTACCTCTTTCTGGAAAGGTGGTGCTGAAGAGCATCAGGGTTATAAGCAAAGGGAGTCCTTATTTCACTCTCAAAGCTGGTGCATTCTTTCTTTCACTGCCTGGAATATACAGAGGTCACCCCAGGTTCTCCTCTGATGCTCTTTTCCTCATTTATTCCCTCTCGGTCAGCAAACTCCTTCCCTCCTCCAGTTTAAATTCACAAAACCGCTCTCTCAGGTTTGAGACCTGAAATCCAGATTTGAGACCTGAAATCACAGTGGCCATATCAACATGATGTACCCAACAGGAAACAGATGGCACGTGCAAATTGGGAGAATTCCTGGAGGGTTGATTTACCAAGAGACTATTTCAGAGGTTTGGGGGTAAGAGAGCTTCCGGAGGAGGGGGGTAGAAAGAGTGGGGCGTTCACCAGCTTTATGTCCCAGTGGACAGTAGCAGCTCAAAGTGGCCTTGTTGGGGGTGAAAAAAACCCTAGATATGTAAATATCCAGACATCTCTCTCCCGCTCCTTCCTATCTTCTGCTTGGCTCTGCACTGGCCAATCTCAATCAAAAGCCAGAGGCGGGGCAGGCTGTGGGTGTGGTCCCTCAGATCCATCCCCGTGAGCCCAGGGCAGAGTGTGGGAGGTTGACTAGCAGATCCGGATCTGGAGGGCAAACCAAGTATTATGTGACCAGCTGGCTCTGTCGATGTCCGACTCAACATTTCCCAAATCGGCCCCATGGTCTTTCCTTCCTTGACGTGCCCTTTCTATTGGGGCCCTTGGTTACCTTCGTTATGCTGCCTCCCTCCATCCTTCCGTAGCATCCCCGATGCTACCTCTCCTGCCCTGTGCGTGCGTGCGTACACACACACACACACACACACTGTGAATCTTTCTCTTCCACTGAGCTTCGAACTCCTTGAGGCAGGACCCTTGAGCCTGGACTCGGCAAACATCTCATGAATAGAAACAACATCTAACATATTGGCCACTTCTTTTGGCTTGTCTCATTTCATCTCTCAGGCACCTCTGTAAGGTGGATCCTATTATTATCACCCCCTTTCTACAGATTAATAAATCAGGCCTGAGAGAGGTTAAATAACCCCAGGTCACATTTTTATTTTTATTTTTAAGATTTATTGAAGTATAGTTAATTTACAAGATTGTGATGGTGGCTCCTGTAAGGATCACATTTTTAAAAAAGACTCTCACATGGGAGCCCCCCCCCCCCTTAAGAACTGTGACTGTCTCTCTGCCTTTCCACCCGTAGAGATGACATAAGTGCTTGGCTTGTAGACAAAAGGGAGTCAAAGATTGGTCCGACAGTGCACTTCAGAGACAGAAAGGGTTGAACTTAGATCTTGACCTTGTGGAATTTCAGCAGTGGAGAGGAAAATGAGGGCATAGCAGGCAAGGGCTCCGAGGAAGAACTGGGGAAAAAAAAAAAAAAAACTGTAGTTCATGGGCTTGCATAGAGGAGAACTTGACTAGATTGAGAGAAAGCAGAGAATAAGTGTTCAGAACCAAAGGAATACACTGGAGCAGGACAGAGGGAACCTAGATTTGAAGCAATGGCACAGCTGAGCCTCCCTGGCGAGGAAAATGAAAGTGGTGTTCTGGGAAGATTGATCTGCCATTTACAAAGGATGGATTGGAAATGGAGGATCACGTCGTGCTGGAGGGACCGGCTGGACAGCTGTGCTGATGGCCCATGGATGAATCAGTGAAAACCTGGACTGGAGGGAGGCAATGGAAAGGAGAAAGATTTCAGAGCAAAACCCATCCACAGCACTTGTCAGTGGATTGCTAGGCAGATGAAAGAGGCTTGGACTTCAGTGAAAATAACTTCCATGTCTAGCCTTTCCGGGCATCTTGCCATTGACCAGGGAGCTGGAGTTGGGTGGGAGAAAGGAGAAAATGTTTCATTTTGCACATCCTGAGTTTGACATGAGGGCTTGATAGACCTGTTGGTCACTCCCACTTTTGCCAATTTAGAGGTCTAGTCTTACTGTACTAAAGAAGAGGCAAGAGTTGTGGGTCATAGAGCAATTTTGCATTCCTATAGTTATGGCTTTCCAGATTTTTACCTTATAAGAAACTTTTGCTGCTTAATTTTTTGCCTTTTTGGATTTTCCTATTCATTTTCAGTACACATCTAGCCTCTGAGCACATCTTGTCCTGCTGTGCTGTGTGTGCTGGGGCGGGAAGCAGGGTAGAGCTTTGGGTATCATAACCCACCAGGGTATTGAAGCCCTGTGATTCAGGACTAACATACTGTGGCTCTAATTGATAATATTTTCTGCTTCACAGTAGCTGAGCTGAATTGCACAGACTTGGAGGGGTAAATGAAAACAAGTGTTTTATGGAACAACAGGCAAACCATTTAAATCTATAACTACTATGATTATGTTTCCTGCTTCCTTGTCTACGATAGAATGTAAGTGGTGTCTATGAGCCATATTCTGCCACTTCCTTTTATGGTGGCAAATAACACTGCAAATGATACTGTATCCTTGCTCTCGTTCATAGGAGGCTTAAAAGGCTGAGGCGACAAAACAGGAAAACTAAATCATTTATAAGGATGTAGGCAATGAGATTTTTCACCACCACTGCTACCCCACCAAATGCTGAAATATAAGCAAAGTTCATGGAAATCATAAAGACTGGTTGGTTTTTTTGTTTTCTTTTGGGGTTTTTTTGTTGTTTTTTTCTGGTCACAGACACCAGATTGAAAGATTAACTTTTTTTTTTTTTTTACCAGAAAGAATGAATACTCCTTTGAATTGCCTATCAAGTTTTGCCACCCCTAAGCTATATGGGTGACCCCAAAGTTTAACCTTAAAAATCAGAATTATGTATAAGTTCCCCAAGAATTTGACTATGAAAATACTGAATTAACACTTTTTATTTTAAAATTTCGGGAACTATGTCTAGTCACTTAAGATGGAGCATGATAATGTGAGAAAAAAGAATGTATACATGTATTTGTAACTGGGTCACCATGCTGTATGTACGGTGGGAAAAAAATGTATGGAGGAATTTTAAAAAATGAAAAAAGAAAAACAACCTTAATGCATAAATGTGCAAAGTGTATAGATTAATTCAAAAAGTGAAAGTTTTTTTTCCCCTTCTCAGAACCTGATCATGATATGTCTTGACTTTAAAAGCACAATTTTTGGAGATTAAAAAATTCAGCTAAAAAATATGTCAACCAAGAACAAAGACTTAAGTGTCTAGGCAGTTATCTGCAGAAACCTAACATTGTTGAGAATAGAACAGCAGCATAAATAAAGGACTTAAAAGATAGCTGGAAAAGTTTTCACTAACGGGTCATAAAAACAGGTAAAGAGAAAAGAACTACACGTTTGTCTGACAAATTTACACTGCAAAAGAGCCTTTATTCTAAAATACAGTATACTAAATGTTCATAAATTACCCTGCCTTGGGACTCAGTTGATTTGGTTAATTGTGCTGCTTTCTGCAGCAAAACTACTCAAATAAGAAGGCTTTGTTGTGGTTTTCTCGTTGTTCTAGCATAATTTATGCTCACACCCTCCTTCATGTTCACAAGTGTCCAAATATAGACAAGATGTGGTCATCTGCACCTAGGTGTCCAGGAGCAATATGCACTCAAAAAACAGAGCTCTGGATCTAATTCATTTAACAATGATTAATTTTGTGTACTACTTCCCTCCTATGTGCCAAGAATGATATTTGAGATACAAAGATGAAGATACCACCCCTGCCCATATGGAACTTGCTGAATACAATGAGGAAAGTGCCCTTAGAATGATAAGGGAAAGTTCAATAAACATGCTCTTTCCTGAGTAACAACAATACATTTGTCAACCGAACATGTTACTGGGTTAGCCAGAGCAATATAATAATGGGCACCTTGCTTTCTTGCTTAGAAAGTGAGGGGCTCTGGCACTTCACTCTTAAAGATTTTTGAGATTTGGGATTTTTCTGTTTTGGGGGATCGGGGGAAATCCTTGAGTACATTGTTGCCCAATTGCCTAAATTCAGATTCTAGCTCCATCACATCATCGCTGAATGGATCTAGAGCTCTTAATGTGCTTCCTTTTATTCCTCAGGGTCTTCATCTATAAAAAAAAAGAGTAAATCAACTACAATGCTTTTTTAAAAAGCGTATAGTTGATGTATAATGTTGGGTCAATTTCTGCTGTGTAGCAAATTGACCCAGTCCTACATATATACATATACATATATATGTGTGTATATATACATTCTTTTTCTCATTATCTTCCATCCTGTTTTGTCCCAAGAGATTGGATAAAGTTCCCTGGGCTCTACAGCAGGACCTCATTGCTTATCCATTCTAAATGTAATAGTTTGCATCCACTGACCCCAAACTCCCAGTCCATCCACTCCCTCCCCCCTCCCCTTGGCAACTGGAAGTCTGTTCTCTATGTCTTTGAGTCTGTTTCTGTTTTGTAGAGAGGTTCTTTTGTGCTGTATGTTAGATTCCACATATATACTTGTTTTTTTTAAATGAAAGCGATATAGTGCCTACTTCAGAGGATTGTTATCAGGAATGAAGGTGTTCATGCATCCAAGGCCTGAGAACAATGCTGGCACACACAGTAAACACTTCTTAGCTTTATTTAAACACACACACACACACACACATTCAATATTCTCCATTGTTGTGGGGCAGGGAGAGTTAAGAGTCACTGCTCTGAAGATGGGAAAAAAAAAAAAAACTTGGTTCCCACAGGGTGACGGGAGCAGTGGTCCTTTGGGCTGAACTAGAGGCTGAAAACGTCTCTAAAGCAGAAAGGAGAATGTGTTCTTACCATTTTGTTAAGACGATGAAAATGAGCAAGGGTAGCTCTTGTAAAAGATGCTAAATTCTCTTTAATAAGAGCTGGCTGACAAAGACCACGGGGAACCGGAATACTTCCCAAATTGAAGATGGATACTCAGCAGAAGGTGACCTACAGGGGCACGTTTTTAATGCTGACAAATCTGTTTTGTTTTAAAAGCAGATTCACTTTAGAATGCTTCCATAGTCTCATTTTCTTCAGGCTATTTTTAGTATTTTCTCCACAAGTCTCAGGATGGTAGCACCCACAGTTGTCCAAGAATCGCCTCTGTATAGAATTGACTATTGGCTTACACCTTGACTTAAAACAATTTTTCACCCGCTGAAAGGAAATAGAGCATCTTGAAAGATAGGCTGATTCCAGGCCTGTGGCAGGAAATTAAGAGGAGTCTGGGACATCTTGCTGTGCGAAAAAGCAAGGAAGCTACCAAGAACTAATGGGTCAGGTCAGAAAGACACGAAAACCAGCGAGAGGAAGATATTGGTAAAGGAATGAAAAGAAAAAAGGAAAAAGGGAGAGAGGGAGTAAACATAGCAAAATCTTGACAATTATTTAATCTGAGCGATGGGTATATGGGACTCATTTTACTCTTATTGGTTTGAATTTTTCATTATAAAATAAACATTGACATAATTGAGGCCTTTAATGCAAAGCAGTACATATGCATTCTCAATAAAATTAGATAACACTGACGGAATTATCAATGCTTTTTATTTAATCCATCACTCAACTATGGCGCTACTAATAAATTGTTGTGATGCTTTCCTGACATTCTTTGCTACATATGTATGTTTTTAAAAACTAATTTCTTCTTCAGTTTCTCATATCTTCTATGGCCTAAAAGCACCGCTTTGATTATACTGCTTGCTACCCTGCTTTCTAATGCATTACGGCTTTCCATGCTTACTGAATAAAGTCTGAGCAAATTCAAGGACTTCCAACATTCTTTGCAGAATTCTTTCTATGATCATGTTTGCAGAGACCCCTATGCTCTAGCCACTTCAGATCTCCTATGTTTGAATTCAGATTGGTTTCTGTATAAATGTCATAATTTCTCATTTGAAAGAGCACTCAAGATCTCTAACATTTTGGGATTTCAAAGTTTAAGTCTCTTGATACAACTAGCAACTTGTCCCAGCACAGAGTGTAATTTTTGGAAAAAAAGCCAAGTTGTTACATAAGCATTTTGCTGAGATCCATGAAGAGAAGTCAAGAGAATGCATCTCAGCCTCTAAGAGATGGCTTTAAAAACTGAAAAAGGGGGAGAGACTCTGCTTCCACCAGTCACAATACTGCAATATTTGTTTCTGCTCTGGTGGTGGTGAAAGCAGCAATAGCATGCTTGTTTTGCAGAGTTCAGGGAGTGTGAGGTTCCCCAGAGGTCCTAGGCATCCCATTCTTCTGGAACTGGGAGTTTTGTTCCTATGAATAAGCTTGTCCCTTGTTCAGTTATGCTGCATTCACTTTACTTCGTAAGTGTGAGAGGTTATAGTTTTGGTCACATACACACACACAAAACCTCCATGTTTCTAAACTTCAACAGTTCTGATATGTTAATTTTTTTTTTTTTTTTGCAGCATATAGAATTTTCTAGGCTAGTGGTCAAATCAGAGCTACAGCTGCCAGCCTACACCACAGCCGCAGCAATGCAGGATCTGAGTTGTGTCTGTGACCTACACTACAGCTCACGGCAATGCCCGCTCCTTAACCCAGTGAGCGACACCAGGGATTGAACCTGCATCCTCGTGGATACTATTCAGGTTTGTTACCACTAAGCCACAACAGTGGGAACTCCTATGTATGTTAATTATCTTGTGTAGGGTTTTTCTTTTTCTTTTCTTTTTTTTTTTTTTTGGTCTTTTTGCCATTTTGGGGGCCGCTCCCGCGGCATATGGAGGTTCCCAGGCTAGGGGTCCAATTGGAGCTGTAGCCACCGGCCTACGCCAGAGCCACAGCAACGAGGGATCCGAGCCGCGTCTGCAACCTACACCACAGCTCACAGCAACGCCGGATCCTCAACCCACTGAGCAAGGGCAGGGATCGAACCCGCAACCTCATGGTTCCTAGTCGGATTTGTTAACCACTGAGCCACGACGGGGATTCCTTTTTTTAAAACTGGAAAGATTCTTACTTAAGATAGGCAAATATTGTCTCGGTTTTTTTTTTACCAAATCTCTAAAAAATCAGATTTTTTTGACTTTTGATTTATTTTTAGCTGGCACATTTATGGATGAGTAGAACTAGAATCCAAATGAAAATCTACTACATTCTTCTGTTTTCTACTGCACGTACTTTGAATCAAAACATATGACATCCCTCAAAGATTACTTTGAAAAATAGAATATTTGCCCCTTCATGTGAGTTAAAGGATGGAGAAAAAGAGGGGTGGGTTGTTATGTTTTCCCCAAAATCTAAGAAAGCCCATCCTGGTAAAATTTCCTTGTAGAGCCTTAGTCAGTAGAGAGACTGGGAAACCCTTATTTTTATATATTTTTTCAGTAACTTAATGACTAATCTAAAACATATTTCAAGCAATGCTGTTGAAAATGGCACAGATCCAACTCCCTGCATTAGTAGGGAGTAGATGACTTTAACTCCTCCAGATATAAAATTCTGAAAGCCTGTGAATTGTTTTTGTGGATAACTGGCTTTTTGTTGTCTCGTGGCCACTACTCTGAACAACTGTTCTCAATGTAATGCATCATTGCTGTAGAGATGAAGGAACTAGATCAAATCCCTCAGACTCAGGACAGCCATGCAATTGGTTGGATTTCTTAAAATACTCAGAGCCTAGTGTTCTTTCCTAGACTATTAATTGTGGCAAGCATGTGGGAGAGGCTGATATGGCCTGTAGAGTCTGTTTTCATTTCTTAAATCTTGCTTAAAAAAAAAAGTGTATATGCATATATGTACATAAAACTTATATATAATCCAGTTAAGACTGTAAAAGTGTTTTCCTTGTAAACCAATCTATCCAAATAGATTAGATCTAATTAAGCAAAAATTTTTATTTTTATTTTTTCCAATTGTATCAAGATAATTGACATGTAACATTGTATTAATTTAAGGTGTACAATACACAGATTTGATATATGCATATATTGTGAAATGATTACCATAGTAACACTAATTAATATCCATCACCTAACATTGTTATGAATTTTTTTCTCATGATGAAAAATCTTAAGGTCTCTCTTAGCAACTTTCAAATATGTAATACAATATTGTTAACTATGCTGTACATTCTATCCCCAGAACTTAGTTATCTTATAACTGGAGGTTTATACATTTGACCATCTTGTTCCATTTCCCTATCGCCACGCCCCGCAACCTCACCTGTGGCAACCACACCAATCCGTTCTGTTTCTCTGAGTTCAAGTTACTGTGTGTCTGTCTTGTTTTCTTGTGTTAAGATTCCACACATAAATGAGATCAAACAGTGTTAGTCTTTGACTTATTTCAGTAAAATTAGTCAATTTGACGCTAATACACTAAAAACTGAATTCCAGAGGAGTCTCCCAAGTTTTACTGCCTGATTAGCTATTGCTCTATTAATATTCTATACAACTTGGCTTAAATTCACTTTAAAATAACTTCCTTTTGGTACAGATTAACCCACTAGATCAACTACTTATCTTGATCTAGATAAACATGGGCTAGAATGCTCTGCAAGCCTCCCAAACCTAGAAATCAGCTGAACCCCACATCTGCTCCAAAACTAACACTGATGAAATTTCTGCCCATAAGTCTTATCCTAGTAACTTATTTTTTCAGTTTCAGTTTTTAATTAAAATACAATTAAACAGAAGGTAGAATTTTTCATTCTCTATTTAAAATCATTTGCAGCACAAACATTGGCACACATATAGAATTGTTGAATTGTCCTGACTTCATGTCTGTTTAGCTTCAGATTTGTAACATGCTGCTGTGGTGTAATAGTGTTTTTCACCCATGTCCCCTTATCTCATCTAAAGGCAGTGAACAATAGGTAAAGTTCAATTTCTTAACCAATATAGACTACCTCCAAGAAGCAGAACATTCTCTGGCCCAATTATCTCTTGGCCTGAGTAGTCTGGTTTTAAAAGGTTAATCTGAACTGAAAACATTGAATTGGTGCTTGGATGAGATTCAGGATTAGTAGAGTAGATTTGGAGCTTTATTTACGCAGCATCCTCTCTCTATGTGGACGAGGCTACGTGCAGCATGCAGAAGTGGGGGCCTTGGTTATTTTTCCTCTTCCTCAACTATCTCCTCCTCCTATCCCTATTCCCACTCTTTTTCACTCTGCTTCTTCCTCCTCTTTGAATGCAGGTGCTTTTATTTTTCATCTCCTTTTTCAAGTAGTACATATACTTTGTACAAATATAGTTCACAGTGCAAAAGGCTATTTCATGAGAAGCGTTTCTCCTTTTCAACCTCCTAGTCACACTGCCCAGAGGCAACCACGGCTGTTAGTTTCCTGTGCGTCCGCCAGAGGACAGGGGCCTAGAGGGGGGTGTATGGAAATATTCTCCATCCCCTCACCAACCGGCCCCCTTCTCCCCCCCCCGCCCCAGCAGCAACCTATGCCACCCACAGAGCTGGGGCAACCAGGATTATTATCCCACTGTGCTACAGTGGGAACTCCCCCTCCTCGCTTTTAATCCAAATAGGAGCAAGCACTTCTGTATCTTTAAAGAGGCATCTTAGGGATCTTTCCACATCAGCAAATGAAGCTCTACTTCATTCTGCACAATATTCTATTGAATGTGTATTTCACATTTCATTTAACCAGCCTCTATTGTAGACATGCTCTGCTGCATACAGTGCTGCAATGTACCTGCTAGTACATAAAGCCTTGGAAAATCCCTCCTAATGGGAGGTCCCGTTGTGGCTCAGTGGCAACAAACCCAACTACTATCCGTGAGGATGCAGGTTGATCCCTGGTCCTGTTCAGTTCACTGTGTTGCTGTGAACTGTGGTGTAGTTGGCAGACACGGCTCAGATCTGCTGTGGCTGTGGCTGTGGCATAGGCCAGCAGCTGCCGCTCCTTTTTGACCCCTAGCCTGGGAACTTCCATGTGCCTTGGATGCAGCCCTAGAAAGAAAGATTCCTACTAATGAAACTGCATTGAGAATTTAAAAATTGTGATACTGGTATATTACCCACCAAAGAGGTTTTTCTAATTTATAGTCCCATCTGAACAACAAAATGCATTATCAAATTTTTTCCTTGCCAATCTGTTAGGAGGAAAATGAAATGTTACTGTTGTTTGAAAATTGACACCTTTTCATATGTTTAGTCAGTTTATTATTTTTCTATAATCTAACTTAGCCTATCTTTCCACTGGACTATTTTGTTTCACCTTGCTTATTCATTTATTAAAAACTTTGCATATAAAAAGGAAAGCTGCCTTCATCAACAAATACTATAAATATTTGTTCCAAGACTGTAGTTTGTTCTTAACTTTGTTTATGGTGGTTGTTTTATCATGTACACATTTATTTTTAAATGATTTTTATCTTTTCCCATTATAGCTAGTTTACAGTGTTCTGTCAATTTTCGGCTGTACAGCAAAGTGACCCAGTCACACATATATATGTATATACATTCTTTTTTTCACATTATCCTCCATCATGCTCCATTATAAGTGAGTGGATATAGTTCCCATTTGCTTATCCATTCCAAAGGCAATAGTTTGTGTCTATTAATCCCAGACTCCCAGTCCATCCCACTCCCTCCCCCTCGGCAACCACAAGTCTGTTCTCCAAGACCATGAGTTTCTTTTCTGTGGAAAGCTTCATTTGTACCATATATTAGATTCCAGATATAAGTGATACCATATGGTTTTTGTCTTTCTCTTTCTGACTTCACTTAGTATGAGAGTCTCTAGTTCCATCCATGTTGCTGCAAATGGCATTATTCTGTTCTTTTTTATGGCCGAGTAGTATTCCATTGTGTATATATACACCACATCTTCTTAATCCATTTATCTGTCGATGGACATTTGGGTTGTTTCCATGTCTTGGCTATTGTGAATAGTGCTGCAATGAACATAGGGGTGCATGCGTCTTTTTCAAGGAAAGTTTTGTCTGGATATATGCCCAAGAGTGGGCTTGCTGAGCCATATGGTAGTTCTATATTTAATTTTCTGAGGTACCTCCATAGTGGTTGTACCAATTTACATTCCCACCAACAGTGTAGGAGGGTTCCCTTTTCTTCACACCCTCTCCCACATTTGTTATTTGTGGACTTATTAATGATGGCTGTTCTGACTGGTGTGAGGTGGTACCTCATAGTAGTTTCAATTTGCGTTTCTCTAATAATCAGTGATGTTGAGCATTTTTTCATGTGCGTGTTGGCCATCTGTATATGTTCTTTGGAGAAATGTCTATTCAGGTCTTTTGTCTATTTTTCAATTGGGTTGTTGCTTTTTTTGCTGTTGAGTTGTATAAGTTGTTTGTATATTTTAGAGATTAAGCCCTTGTTAGTTGCATTGTTTGAAACTACTTTCTCCCACTCCATAGGTCATCTTTTTGGTTTTTTTTGTGGTTACCTTTGCTGTGCCAAAGCTTGTCAGTTTGATTAGGTCCCATTGGTTTATTTTTTCTTTTATTTCTGTTGCCTCTGGAGACTGACCTGAGGAAAAACATTTGTAAGGTTGATAGCAGAGAACGTTTTGCCTATCTTCTCTTCTAGGAGTTTGATGGTGTCTTGTCTTATGTTTAAATCTTTAAGCCATTATGAGTTTATTTTTGGGCATGGCGTGAGGGTGTGTTCCAGTTTAATTGATTTACATGTTTTCCCATACCACTTACTGAAAAGACTGTCTTGTTCACATTTTTATATTCTTGCCTCCTTTGTCAAAGATTAATTGACCATAGGTGTCTGGGTTTATTTCTGGGTTCTCTAGTCTGTTCCATTGGTCTGTATGTCTGTTTGGGGACCAGTACCACACTCTTTTGATTACTGTGGCTCTGTAATACTGCCTGAAGTCTAGGAGAGTTATGCCTCCTGCTTGCTTTTTATTTCTCAGGATTGCTTTGGCAATTCTGGGTCTTTAATGGTTCCATATAAATTTTTGGATCATGTACACTTAAAATTTTGTAGTCAAAATTTTTTTGATTGAAGTATAGTCAATTTATACTGTGTTAGTATCTCATGTTCAGTAACACATTTATAAGTATGTATACTTATTCAGATTAATTTTCACTAGAGTTTAAGTACTGAATATAGTTGCCTAAGCTATATAGTAGGACCTAGTTTATCTATTTTATATGTAGTAGCTGTATCTCCTAATCCCAAATTCCTAATTTATTTCCCTCCTTCCACCTTTGGTAACCATAAGTTTGTTTTCTATCTGTGAGTCTGTTTCTGTTTTGTAAATAAGTTCATTTATGTCATTTTTTTTAGATTCCACATATAAGTGATATCATATGATAGTTGTCTTTCTCTGACTTAATATCTCTAGGTCTATTTGTGTTGCTGCAAATGGCATTATTTCATTCTCTTTTTATGGCTGAGTAATATTTCGGTGTGTGTGTGTGTGTACACCCCACATCTTTATCCATTCATTTGTCAATGAACATTTAGTTTGCTTCCATGTCTTCGTTATTGTAAATCATACTGCAGTGAACATAGGGGTACCTCTTTTCGAATTAGAGTCTTTTCAGGAGTTCCTATCATGGCTCAGCAGGTTATGAACATGGCATAGTATTTGAGAGGATGCGGGTTCAGTTCCCGGCCTTGCTCATTGGGTTAAGGATCTGGCATTGCCACAAACTGCGGTGTAGGTCACAGATATGGCTCACATCTGGTGTTGCCATGGTTGTGGTGTAGGCTGGCAGCTGCAGCTCTGATTTGACCCCTAGCCTGGGAATTTCCATATGCCGCGGGTGAGGCCATAAAAAGAAAAAAATTAAAGTATTGACGGTAGAATTAGAGTTTTCTCCAGATGCATGATCAAGAGTTGGATTGCAGGGTCATATGGTAACTCTGTTTTTAGTTTCTTAAGGAACCTCCATACTGTTCTCCATATTGGCTGTACAAATTTGCATTTCCACTAACAGTGTGGGAGGGTTCCTTTTTCTCCACACAGAGTTATTTGTTATCTAACTTATACGATAGTGTATAATCTTAAGTGTACAGCTAGATTAATTTCTGCATATATTTATACCCGTTAAAGCATTATCCAGATCAAGATATAGAACATTGCCAAGACCCTAGCAAGTTCTTTGTGGGCCCCTTCAGTCAATATGCCCTCAAAAGTAACCATTCTGAACTTAATCACCATATATTAGTTTGGGCCATTCTTGAAATTCAGATCAATGGAATCATACAGTATGTACTTTTGTGTATGGCTTCTTTTGCTTAAAATTAGGCCTGTGACATTCATCCATTTTGCTGTATTGGACCTTTTTTCTCCCATTGCTGTGCAGTAGTCTAAGAATATACCAAGATTTATGCAGCCATTCTAATCTTAATGGACATTTGGATTATTTCCAGTTTGGGACTATAAAGCATCATTTTTGCATAGATCTTTTGGAGACTGTAAGTACTCATTTCTGTTGGGTATATACCCACAAGTAGAATTGATGGATTCTAGGGTATACATTTGTTCACTGTAGTGGAAACTGCTAGTTTACCAAAGTGGTTGAACCAAAAACAAAACAAAAACAACCAGAATGGTTGAACCAATTTACGTTCTCATTAGCAGTGTATAGGGGTTCTCACATGTCTACAATTTTTTTTTTTTTTTTGCTAACATTGAATAGGATCAGTTCATTATTTTACCATTCTGACGCAGATGTAATAGAGATTTTGACTTCCCAATTTGAGTATTTTGACCTTTTGTTCCACTGTTAAAATGTCTTATACTGGAGTTCCCGTCGTGGCGCAGTGGTTAACGAATCCGACTAGGAACCATGAGGTTGCGGGTTTGGTCCCTGCCCTTGCTCAGTGGGTTAACGATCCGGCGTTGCCCTGAGCTGTGGTGTAGGTTGCAGACGCGGCTCGGATCCCGCGTTGCTGTGGCTCTGGTGTAGGCCGGTGGCTACAGCTCCGATTCAACCCCTGGCCTGGGAACCTCCATATGCCGCTGGAGCGGCCCAAGAAATAGCAACAACAACAACAACAACAAAAAAGACAAAAAAAATAAAAAAGTCTTATACTGACCATCATGGTGTAGGAAATATATCTGAAAGAAGTTTGAAGAAAAAGCCCTTGAGCAAACAAGTATTAATTGAGTCCTTCCCATGAGCTAGGTGCTATTCTAGGTACAAGGGATACATCATTACACTCTAGGGTACAGACAGACAAAAAAATAAGAGACATACTAAGTAAATTGTACAGTGTATCAGAAAGTTATAAATGCTGTGGACAAAGGAAGGAAAGGAGGATGTGGAGGGATGTTGCCGTTTTAGACAGGAAGGTCAAGTAGAGTCCCCAGCTGAGTGGCATTTGAGCCAGTGTCAAAGAGAGGTGAGAGAATAAGTCATGAAGGTACCCAGGGGAAGAGCACTCTAGGCAGAGGGAGGGCTAAGACAGGAGCATGCTTGGCATGTTGAAAGAATTGTAAGAAAGCCAGTATGGTTGGAGTGGAGTCAAGTGGACAGGAAATCTCTCCTTCTTCTCAAGAGGCCACCAAACCTATTATTGAATCAGAGCCCTATCCTTAGGACCTCATTTAACCTTAATTACCCCCATAAAGGTCCTATCTCCAAATACAGTCACATTGGGGGTTAAGGCTTCAACATATGACTATGGGGCAAGGGGGGTGGGGGTGGAAAGTTGGGTCTATTGGAGCTTGCAAGGTGAAATTTTCAACCTGTTAAAATTCTCAAATATACCAAGGCTGAAGAGATAACCTTGCACATTAACCATGTATTATTTGCATTAGTGCATCTGAAGGTTTGCTGTTGATATAACCAGCTGCTCTCTTTGTCCTGTTTGTGTCCCTCAAACTATGAATGGACAGTTATTGATTGATTGTTTAATGGACATATAACATTAGAGTAGTTTCAAGTGTACCGCATAATTTGATATACATATGTATATATTGCAGTAGACCACAGTAAGCCTAATTAACGTCCATTACCACACAGTTATAGTTTTTTCTTGTGATGAAAACTTCTAAGATCTACTCTCAACAGTTACATATTTAAATGTGCCAAGATTAAGTTTAGGTTCCAAGCACAGAAGCGATTCATCAAAACCCATATAATCTAGCATATTGCTCTGCTTCTAGACTGAAATTTTTTTTGGGGGGGGGGGGCGCACACCTGCAGCATATGGAAATTCCCAGACTAGGGGTCAAGTCAGAGCTGTAGATGGTGGCCTACGCCACAGCCACAGCAACACCAGGTCTGAGCTGCATCTGCAACCTACACCAAAGCTCACAGCAATGCCAGTTCTTTAACCCACCAAGCGAGGCCAGGGATGGAACCCACATCTTCATGGATACTATTTGAGTTCTTTACTGCTGAGCCACAATGGGAACTCCCTGCACTGAAATTTAGCTTCCTCCTTTCCCTTAACCCAAATCCAACAAGACTGCTCTCCATTTTTGAATAAAGGGAAATAAGGACGGATATTTTTGTTAAGTTTAAGAAAGACCACAGTACCCGGTTTTTTAATGGGGGGGGGTGTTTATTTTAAGCTCATGTGGTGTGTTTCCAATCATTTTTACTGTGAAATTTGGGAGTGTGCATTTGGAAATGCTTCACCTAAGCTTAGCCAAGTAAATGAGGAATTGTCCTTCTGTTGAAGAAAGGGAGCTTCATATGGTGCTTTGTATTGGAATCCACTGAAGGCACCATTTATTTGCTTTCGGTCTGCAATGAGAAAATAAGACTCAAGGGCCTGAAGTTGTCTAACTAGTTAAAAGAAACTAAAAGATTTTATATGGTGGTAGAGCTCTTTTAAAACGAAGCTGGTGCATTCTTTTATAAGTTAAGGAACAAATTTCACTTATAACAACACACCCTGTAGATGAAAAAAACCCTACATGAAGTCTAAGGTCATCATCTGCTTTGAGTGGATGGGTTACCTTCCTAAGAGATGAAAACAAACAAACAAAAAACAACCCTTGAAATTAACATTCCATTTCTCTGGATGCTCTTCTCAATAAACATAATAGAAGAACCTGTACAAATTTAAACTTGAGCATTTCTCCTACATTTATTTTCTAACTTCTCCCTTATCTGACTGTGAGGGGACATTTCAACAAAGCAATTACATTCCACAAAGCTTCTTATTAAATACAATTGTAACGTATTTCTTTAACTGTGATCAGTCTAGGAAATTAAAGCTATAATTTCCATGTCCCGATGTGCATTTAACACATTTTCATCTTCATTGTTTCCACCCTGGTCCACACCACTGTCACTTCCCACTGGGCTCCTATACCAAGTTTCTATCTGGTGTCCCTGCTTCCGCTGTCACCTCCATCCTTCTCTGTGTAGCAGTCAGAACCATCAGTCTCAAATGTAAGTCAGATGCTGCTATTCCTCTCATTAAAACTCATTGTGCTCTAAATAAGATTCAAATTCCTTGGCCTGGAAGGCTGAGTGTGATCTGGCCTCCAGCCTTGTTCTCTGAATTCTTTCCCTACCTCTCTCTCCTGCATCACCCGACTCCAGTCTCATCAGCATCCTTCTGTTGCTCCAATTCAGACACAGGTCTACCCACGGTCTCATGTTGGCCTCGAATTATTGGATCTTGGGTCTTCCCTTGGCTCCCTCTTACTTGTCATTCAGGTCTTGGCAGAACTTGTCTCCCAGTGAGCCAGACTTTCTCTACGACCTCTATCTAATGCAGCCTGTGTCCTCTGCTAATCGCCTATCACTCCATTCCGTTTCATCATCACTTTGAGTTTCCCATACTCATGGTACTGTAATTGCCTTGATCCTTTACTGGTGATGGAGGTCAGGACATGCTACCCGAAAATCTGGCAGCTTGGCATATGGAATATTTTAAGCTGAAGAAGTTTAAGGATACCGGCAGAAGCAGGAGTTCTCTCTGTCCCCCTGCCTTTCATCCCTGAAGCAGTGCATGTGACTCTGAGGTGACAGATGCTCTCCCTGTGCCTGAAGGGAGGGCACACCCTCACATCCAAGATGGACAGATAATGGGGAAGAATCTGAGCAAACAGCTCTGGCTAAATTCCCCCATTTACTACACTTAGCTCGTCCTCTTTGCCTTATCACATCTCACCACTTCTTTCAAGTCGTCCTTAATAGTGTGAAAACACTCAGCGTTACCATGTCTTCTGGTCTTCATTTCCTTATGAAGGCTCTCATGTCACATAAAACTTAAAGAAATGTCTATACTTTTCTCCTATTAGTCTATCTTGCCCAGTCTAATCTTCAGATCCAGCCACAGACCTTAAGAGGGTTGAAGAAAACTCCCTCCCCTGCACTGTCGTCTTCCCCATGAAAGAAGGGACCTTGTAAATTTGTTCATTGCTGTCAATCAGCACCTAAAACAATGCCTGCTCCTAAGAGGCCCCCTCCTTCTGTTTTTGGATGAAAGCATGAGTGTTTGGTCACTAAAGACAACATGCCCAGCCCAAGGGGGATGTAGCAGTGAATCACAAAGGGATCAACTCTCAAGGATCTTGAGGTCTACCGGAAACGAGAACACAGAGACAACGTGCTTTTGATTCTAGAGAAGGACACGATGATGTTTGGCTGTAGGAAATCCAGGCTGGCCTTGAATCAGAGGTTACATGTAAGCTGAAAGATGGGTATTTTGGTATTTTCTGTTTGATTCAGTGATCTCTTTGTCCTGCTTTTTCTGACAAACTTGACATCTGACTACTTAACTAGCCTCCCTTTCAAAGCCTGTTGGCACCGCACTTGGTTCTGAACATTCTTGTTCTGCGAATTTGGGCCATGTGCATTTGGTCACTTGGAGGTAAGTGTACCTCTGGGCAAAAATGCATGTTTCTGTATGAAACACAGTAATACAAATTTTAACAATAAATCTGTCAACCCAAAATAAAATTTTCCATGTAATGGCTTTTAGAAGTGAGCATATTCTAGCATGCGCATGCAAATTAGCCCATAGGCCTAGGCAAATAAAAATGCTAATAAAATGTAAAGATACAATAAAATATTAATCCTGAATTCAGTTAGGCTATTAATGTTAGGCTGCATTACATAGCTCATTTCCATAATACAGGTAAACATGAACATTTTCTAAGGCGGTGAAGGATTTTGTGGATCAGAATTTTTATAACTCAAGATGATTTTATTATAATCTGTGGAAATAAAAACAGGATAAATGATCCTGTAGTCTATACAGAAGGCAAATATTTGTTTTTATCTTTGCCCCCACTTCTCCCCCACCGTCTGCCACCTTAATACTTGAGAATGACTTAATCTTAAATATAATTTTGATTTACTGTTTCTAGATTCAGGTTTCCCTGAAAGAAATAGAAGCTAAAAATAAATGAGGCGTTGTCATGGTGGCTCAGCTGAAATGAACCTGACTAGTATCCATGAGGGTGTGGGTTCAATCCTTGGCCCCGGTCATCTGGCACTGGCATGAGCTGTGGTGTAGGTCACAGATGCGGCTCAGATCTAGCATTGCTGTGGTGTAGGCCGGCACGTGCAGCTCCAACCCCTAGCCTGGGAACTTCCATATGCCGCAAGTGCAGCCCTAAATACATACATAAAAATAAACAAATGAAATAGAAATTTCTCCGTGCAATTGCTTTGCTTTGGCACAGAGCCATGCACAACTCCGGGGGCACAATTCACAGACTCTGGTGTGAGCGATGTCCCTGGAGTTGTTGGCACACAAACCTCCACATGCTGCAGCTCTGATGGTGCAGAGGAGGAGCTACACACAGATCACTGGGAAAATTTGGGGATTTATATTTGCCATTTTGAAGCTCTTTACTTAGAGGGTTTATTTAACTCTCAAGAACACTCGGCAGAGTATTCTAAAACAAAACTTTCCACCTTGCCGAAAACCACGTGTATGATATGTGTGTATGTATGTAATATATATTATACATATTTATGTATGTATGTGTATACACATATGAACCAAATCAAGCAATCTCTCATCTTCACATTTGCTAAGAAACACCCTCCACCCCATGAACTGTGTCCAGATATTGTGCTGCCAGGCACTTGATCTGACAATGGATCCCCCCAGTGAGCAACAAAGGGGAAATTAGCTAAAAGTATTTCATTACTCTTTGCATCTTTGGTTTAGGAAAGGCCATTGGCCAAGTCCAGCCAATAAACTGGAGGGGAAATCTTGCTGGGGGCCTTTGGGAAAACTCTCCTGGATCTACTAAAAGGACTGAGGAAAGGAGACACTTCTTTCAGTCATTATATTGTTATTTGGAGCCACTGCAGCCTTCTTGGGACCTAATTCACATATGCTTCCTATTGAAACACCTCTATGTTTTTCACTAGAGATTAGATGGATAGAGTTAGCTCATATTCAACTGTATCATTTATTTTTTAAGCCAGGTTCCATATTGTTTAGCTTATTAATATTCCTAAATGGAAATCACAATGAGTAAGCCAATCATTAGGTTTGGGAAACAATGATGAATGTATGATCTGATTATTTGACTAGGTGCTGTTTTAGAGAGACACTTGCAATGTGACTCGGTTTAATTATGCAGTAATTTCCAGAATAGTATCCTATCAGCATCGATTCACTGGGGCGGGCAGCTTATTTCTAGACTATTTAAAGACGGAACCTAGGCTTACTAAGATGGGTGAATTTAATATTTATGGAGTTATAAGGGTAATTAGCAATGCTTTGGGCCTCGTCACAAATACTACTATTTAGCACAAACTAAAATGATTTGAAGGTTTATGTGCCAGACTCTACGTTAAGTGCTTGCTTTACTCAAATAGCTCCATTCAGTTCTTACAACTCAGGTGGGCACTGTTATTGTACTGATTTTGTGGATGAAGAAACCGAGGTTAGGCAAGATAGTTTCCTCAGGATCTCAGAGCTGCTGGGTAGGAAACCTGAGATTTGCAGTATGACTCCAGAGTTCGAGCTCCTGATCACTGCAGTTTTCTAAGAGTCAGTGTAACTTAAGCTTGGTTGAAGCATGTGGCAGACCCTGTTGGGTGCCCCCTTGGCAACTATTCCCCCCTTCTCCTCTGAAGCAGAACTCCTATTTTGCTTGGGAGGGACACATTAATAAATGGTGGCAATCCCATTTTCGTTTGTCAGGCGGCATGTGACCATTTTCTGGCCAAGAAGGGTGATTCTACATGGGGGGGTGGGGAGAGGCACAGTCTGGGGTTTTTCTTCATAAAAACAGTGGTAGCATTATGCCTTTCCCTCCCTTCCCATTGGACAATGACCTCTGAGGATGTGATGTTTGGAACTGTGGCAGCCACACTGCGATCAAGAGGTGATAAGCCTGGAGATAAAAAGATGGATGGTAGAGAGCAGCTACAAAAAGAGCCTGGGTCCTTAATGACATGATAGTGTTGCTTAACTAATGCTGACACTATATCTGAACTTGTTAAAAATGTAACATGTAACCTCATTCTTTAAGTTACCCTTAGATATTCCATTCCTTGTGGCCAAATGTATTCTGATGGCTACAATCTGGGCAGGGAAAGATGTTTTCCCAGAGTTGCTGCCAAAATAAATGAGGTGGAGGTTATCAAGATTTCATGCAGGAATCTGTTGGTGTAGGTGGTAGTTCAGAAAATACTTCAGCCTTGTCTCAGCTCTGGGTAAATATGAGCAATCCATGTGATGCCTGTGCTGGATCTTTTCCCTTTTTCTCTTCAGATGCACTGCTTCCTCTTCTCTGTGTGATTGACTGATAAGGACTGTTTCAAAAGGCTCTCTTGCCCTCTGGCTTCTCTTGGATTTGGCTCTTGGGATGCACCAGCAGGAGGATGGAGGAGGGAGGTGAGTGAGAGAGAAATCCCCCAGCTTTGTCCTTGGGTGATTACTTAGGCTGACTGCATCCCTTGACTGAAGGTCACAGGCTCCTATCATGTGGCCCTTTCTGTGCTGGGCTTTGGTAACTTCCCTTTGCCTTCGCAGATCTAGAAGCTCATAGCCCCAGGGTTCCACACTTCCCTTGTGGTTTCCCACACCCTGTCCGCATTGGGTAAGTACCTTTTGTTTCCTGCCTGGGCCTGGACTGATACAATGGTGTTAAAAAAAATCACTGCAGCTTTTGAAGCGTGGGCCAGTCTATCTGAGATGTGGTGAGATTCTGTGGAGCTATTCACAGTTTAAATAAGGGCTTTCCCCAACCATTAAAGAGAGATGAGACTACATAAATGTCATACTGCAAAAGTGAAAGTATCATAGCTCAGAGAAAACACTTTCCACCTGAGGATAAGATGTCAGAGAAGGCTACTTGGAAGAGATGGCATTTGGGCTGAGGATGGATAGGATTTTTACAAATACAAAGACAGGGGAGAGTTGTGAGTCAAGCTGGGGAGGAGAGAAAGCTCAAGAAGAATTCCTGAAAAATTAGTGCTGGAAGGGATCTAAGATGTCCTTTATTCACTGTTGTCCCTCCACCTTCTTTACAGGCGAGTAAACTTGAAACTGACATTTGGCCAAGGTCAAACAGCAAGTAAGAAGCATGCCAGGACTCCAACCCAGCTCTGCTAGCTACTAGGCTGGTTCCTAATCCATCTTCTGCCTCCACCCCACCCTACCTCACCTCAAGCAGTCTGCTTACTCGTCAGTCTCTCCTATTAGGCTTTGACCTCCTTGAGGGCAGGATCTGTGTTGCTTATCCTTGAACCTCAGAAGATAGCACAATTTCTGACATAAAGTCCACTTCCTCCTCCTCCTCCTCCTCAGCTAGCAAATGGTAAGGCGTACCCACCCTTTGCCAGGCGCTATACTGATATTTTACATGCACAACAACTTGGAGGGTGCTATAGCTCAGAGAGGTTTAATTTGCCCGAGGTCACACAGCAATATGTAGGATTCTACCTTCCATCAACCGGGACTCCAGAGTCCTTGCCTCTACGGGTGTGTAGTAACTTATGTTGCATGGATGAACGAACGAGAAACATCGACTCATTCTAAGAGGTTGGCTGTAACCGGCCACCCCGAGGCCCTACCACCCCTGGCCTCAGCCTCAGCACGTCGTCTCCCCAGCGAAGTACACCCGCTAGCCTCTGCGCCCCGGACTGAATCCCAGACTCCGCCCCCGACTCCGCCCGGCTCTGCTGCCACGCCCACACCTCGGGGAGTTGGGTTCTTCCTATCCAAGGGTTCGCCCAGTTCCAGCGGCTGCACGTCTGGCCTCTCTCGCTCCTGCGGACAGCAGCTGGTCCCACTCCCCTGCCCCTCCCTTTGCCCTCTCTCACTCTTCAAACTTCTTTTTTCCACCCTCTTTAAACTTCAGTCATCCTAGTGCCCGCCTCCTCCACTCCCACCAGCCAATCGGTAGTTCTCTCTCGTCGGTGGTCCGCCCCCTGCCCACCGGGGACCAATCCCCGGTAAGGGAGTCGAGTGCTGGGGCTCGTTCCCAAGCGCCTGGTCAGTGACGGCAGCGCGCTGGGCGCCGCGCGGCGGGAGGGGGCGGGGCTCTGGATGAGGGATGGGCGAGGGCGGGGGGAAGGGAAGAGGGAGGAGGAGGTTGCGGCGGGTTTGAAAGCGGCAGTTTCCTGGCAGCTCGGGCAGGCGTTGGTCTCCGCGCTCCAGCTCCGCAGCGGCCGCGATCGATCCTGCGACGGGTCTACGCGCGCTTCTGCGCGCCCCCGACGGATTTTTTCCTTTCCGGCTCTTCCCTCTTCACCTCCCCGCCCCCTGCTTCAGCCTTTCCCGCCGCTCCGGCGCGGAGCCCGGGGGCCAGCCGTCGGCTGTGACCCCGCCCGAAACCCCTCTGGAGCCGCCCGGGGACAATCCCCTTCTCCTTTCTTCAGCCTAACCCAGGGTGGCCCTCGCGGATTCCGGCCAGCCCCGGGGAGCGTCACCGGGAGGGCGTCCGAGGGGCGTCTCGGAGCTTGGAGCGGCCCGGCCCCCAGTGGGCTGTGGTCGGTGGGGGGGGTGCCGGAGCGGTGAGGCCCCCCTCGCCGGGTTGCGCGGGCCGCCCGGGGTCTCCAGGCTGAGAGGGGGCCGGAGCGGCACCCCTGCCGCCTGCGCGGGGTCCTCCCCATGGTGCAGCGGGGTTCGGGATGTCGAAGACACTGAAGAAGAAGAAGCACTGGCTCAGCAAGGTGCAGGAGTGTGCGGTGTCCTGGGCCGGGCCCCCGGGCGACTTGGGCGCCGAGATCCGGGGAGGCGCGGAGCGCGGCGAGTTCCCCTACCTGGGGCGGCTCCGCGAGGAGCCCGGTGGGGGCACCTGCTGCGTTGTCTCGGGCAAGGCGCCCAGCCCGGGGGATGTGCTGCTGGAGGTGAACGGGACGCCTGTCAGCGGGCTTACCAACCGGGATACCCTGGCTGTCATCCGCCACTTCCGAGAGCCCATCCGTCTCAAGACTGTGAAGCCAGGTACGCTGGCCCTGCCTTTATGTCTCGGGGGTGGGGGGAGCCCGGTGTGGGTGTCTGGGGAGTAGCCGCCCCACACCCGCTAGTCGTCCAGGGTGTGCAGAACTCCCTGTCGAAGGGGTGGGGTGGCGGTGGGTGATTCCCATTTTGCTGGTAGGAAAACTGAGCTATGGCTCGCCCGGGCTGTCATGGGATGGCCACCAGGAGCTGGGTTTCCTTAATTTGTAGCTCCGTCTCCCACCGCAGTTTTTGCTTGGAGGAAAACCCAGGCTTTTTCTGCTCTCCTTTGTGGAAAAGGTCCTCACGATTGTAATATTTTCTTTGGAACAATCGTCCGCATTTTCAAATAGGGAAAAAGATCTTTACTATTGAGGCACTGGGTGCCAAGGTTACCACCTAGTGTATCTGAAAGGGCTTATCTGCTTCAGTGTTTCTTGCACACTAGCAACACCTCGGAGCTGACAGCCTAACTCTTGTCAGCCCAGGTGGTTCAGGTGTCTGGGTGCCGATGGTGTACAGTATGCGATTTGTGCCAGAATGGTGTGTTCTTGCAGGAAGCTGTGAATAGTCTAGGTTTCCAAGGAAGACCTAGGTGCCTCTTGGAGTAAAATCTCTTGTAAATCTTTGGTTTTACAGAATTTTGTTGAAGTGGTGGGTTTCAAAGGCCCCCGTTGCCCTGGTGTCTTTTAAAATCTGCTGCAAAGCTCGTTACGTTTATGGCATACTTGCCAGTTTCAAAGCATTGATCAGACTGCGTACAGTGAAATCTGATAGGAGGTAATAGCTCCCTTGTATTTGTTGTCGACAGCATCGCTTCGTTTCAGCGTTGGTAGAATGGGGTTCAGTTGCATGAGATGTTTGTAGGGAAGAGAATTATGGCTACAGCGTTATTAGATATCAGACTACTTTTGCTGAATGTGCTCTACTGGATATACGGTGCATCAAAACATAATGGGCTGCTTAATTATGACTTGGGCTAGAACAATTAGTCCATACCTTCACTGCAAGATGCTAGAAAATTCTGGAGAGAAATCTAACATGTTATCTTCCTCACATTTCTTTTTTTTTTTTCTCCTTTCTCAGCTCACTTTGGAAATCTCTTTAATAGTCTAGGCTTGATGGGAACATGATGGGTTTTGATGCAACATCCATCTGTGTGTATTGTGGACGTGTACACACACACACTCACATGTCCCTGCAATCTTATATTAAGATTTTCTTCATATGGTCGATTCCATCCCATTCATTTTAAGCTTACGAGTTTAAGTGAGGTTGTCTTTTTGTTAACTTAAAAAACTTTGGTAGACTTTGAACATCATTTTCTGTATGTTTTTTTGAATTCAAAAATTCTTTTTTAAGTCAAACTTTTAGAGCCATATGTGAAGAGTAGAGGAAAGCTTCTGGGACTGTAATTTAGCCAGTCAGGCACTCTCTGTAATATTCAAAATACTATAAACCAGCACTTACTGATCTAAGGGCAATTTAGTTCAAATCCCATGAGTCAGGGAATAATGAGAACATTTGCATCATTGCTTTGTGTCTTGTTTTGATGCATTGGAGGCATAATTAGAGGCATATATGAGAGTATGTATAACTTATTTTCAAAAACTTTAAAAATTGATAGACTAAGGGAAAGCGATATATTCTCAGGTTACTGTGATTCTTTTAGAAGACTGGAGAAATGTGTCTTTCATTGATATTAGTCTGGTCTGTATGTTAGACATTTTCTCAATCTTTCTAGAAAACTTAAGAAAATAATTCAAGGTTTAGAGTTTATTCTGCGATGTTAATTAACTGTTAAAAAAAATCATATGTCCCAGAATGTAGATGACATTTTTATAGTAATAAAAATTTTCCCTCTTGCATACTGTCCTATTTTAAATGTTAGCCAAAATAAAGCGTACTGGGTATAGCACATTTTGTAATTATCAAGAATAAACGTTCTGAAACCTACACCTATTTTTTAAATATGCATTCTGCTTCAACAATTTCTAAAGGATACTGCTGTATGTCATCTGAATTAATATTCTTGTTTCTAAGCATGTCATCTGAATTAATATTCTTGTTTCTAAGCAAGTTGTTAATCTCTTAAAAAAACAGTATTCTTTGTTTCTTAATAGCCTCATGTTAGGCATTGTATCAAATTGCTTTCTTTTGTTTCTCATTTTTTAATACATTGCTTTCTTAAATGGCTTTATATAAACAACATTTGCCATAAAATAGCAAGATTTTTGCCAGTTAAGCACATGACTTTGAAAATTAGAAAGTAAGAACCCGAAGTGGTTATTTGTAAAACTGAGTGTGTTTTAAAACAACATATGTGTTATCTCCAGAGATGACAAAGATTCTGTACTGTTGGGATTAAATTTGAAAAAAGTATGAACACGCAGAGTAAGGGAATTTAAAAAGGAACTTGAGCTGAAAATTGGGGTTCCCCTTCCCTTTTATCTAAGTTTTGTGAGAGAAATGGATTTTTTCAATTTAATATGGTGTGGTTGAGTGTACTTAGCACTCTGTCTCTTGTCTTGATTAATAACTTTTTATTAAACTATATGTGTGTGTGTGTATATATATATATGATGGCATTTAGAAACTAGCACCATGTAAATTCAGCCCTTCCTGGAAGGTGGGGAATGATCTCATACTGTATTCTGACAAAGTCCATGGTGGAAGGATGAGCAGGACGTAGGATGTGACCGGCGTAGCACTGTTTCTTTCTTAATTTCTCTTTTCATCTAGGAGATGTTACAGGGAGCTCAGCCAGAGCCAGTGCCATCATCCAGTTCATTTAGTGAGGGTTCTTTCTGGCAGTGACTGTCTTTAGCTTTGACTTAAGGGCTTATTGATTCATTTTCTTTTGTTCTAATCTTTAATGGAGATTTGAAAGTAACTCTTTAACGTAAGTTTCCTAATTCTGAGTCTTTTGTGAGAGAATTAGGAATTTCCTACTGAATTCTTCTTGTTAGTGTAATACTTAGTTCTTTTCTGCGCCACCAAATTCTTGGCCCGGCTAGTCACCTGTTTCTTAACTACAACCTTGACATTTAGCTTTCTGCAAGGAGAAAAGTTTTCACTTGAATTTGAACTTTGTCTTTTCCCTGTAGTAAAGGAAGTTGAACTTTGGCCCTCTGATGGAATCGTTTCATGATAATAGTCCCGGGACTAGGATTCGTTTCTTTGATTTTTACTTAAGGGTATATTTTTAAACAATTTCTGTCGTGATTAATGATAGAAATAGTTAATTTTGTTGAAAATTCCCCAAACTATGATTGTGCAGAGTTGTATGGAATATTTGCTTCATAGACCTTAAACACGTGTTTCAGTGGTTGTAAATTATGTGGGCTTTATTCCAAAGATCAAGTATTGATGCAGTAAGTACATGAAATCATTGTCTGCGCCATCATCATGCACGCAGTGCATTCAGCTACTCCGTCTGATACTGAATCTAGAGATGAAAATCAGGAGGAACAGGGTTTCAGGGTGTTAAGCAAAAGCTAATTTGAAACAGATCTTGTTTAAAGCTCATTAAATGTAGGTAAGAGTCTTTGCCACTGACCCTTTGAGACATCCAGTTTATAAGGGAATTTTGTTCAAATGAGCACGTTCCTAGAAGTACTTTTCCCACTGGTGAAGAAGTTCCTAAATGCTTTTAAGTAAGGATGTTTATTTCATGTCAATACCGAAGACTTCTACCCCTTTCTTCTTACCTTTTGTGTCTTCTTGTTAGTCTCTTTGGTTCAGCAGGTAGTGTGAGATGGTTGTTAACATTTAAAGAAGGGAAAGGTGAGAGGAATTAGAGTTAATTGCTAGCCTCCCAGGTTTGCAATACAAAAAAAATTTCCTGTTACCTTTTCTTTAAAGAAACTAGAAGACTGAGTGAGGCAGCCCCTTTGTTGGGGAAGATGGCTTCAAATTTTGAAAAATCTTAAATTTTAGACTTTGTTCCTTTTTCAAAATTTGGTTACAGTTTTTGGGTCCTCACGTCGATTTGAATAACTCAAGGTTTGGTTCTGGATTCTGTTCATCGGCACCTTCAGTTCATCTGACTCTTGGCCTTATACCCCAAAGGAAGGACCAAAAAACTCTTAACATTTGGCCCTTTCAATTTTCAGATCATTTTTATTTTATTCAGTTTAATGCTTAAACTGGTTTTTGTGGAACATAACTCTGTGTTCCCGAGGAATATAAATTGCTTTTCTTCTGAGATTCTGGCATGTACTTTATAGCGCTTCTTGTGATGAGGCAAATTTCAGTGATTTTTTTTTCCCCCTTCCCCCTCCTGGTCGTGTTGACCATAAATTGATGGTAAAAACAAATGTACATTTGTTCCAGCATCTGACTTCTGAAGTCAGTGCATAATCCCCTTAGGTGAATAGTTTCATATATTGTCTTTGCTGTATATCCCCTAAGTGCTCTGTAAATTTTGTAGGCGCTAAGTGTGTGGGGAGTGTGTTGTAGGATAACTTCATTTTGATGAACCACTTCAATATTACCGACCAATTTCAAGTCAAGTTTTGGTTGTGATTTGACAGAGGTAAGTGTTTTGGTACTAAAGACTAAAACTATGTCTTCTTTAATTAATTGTTTTTATTTCTCTTTTAAAATTCTGCAAAATTATCTCCTTGCACTGTTAGATTTTGGTAGAGAGAACAAACGGCCTTAATTTAAAATTGTTCCCGGAGTGCCTGTCGTAGCTCAGTGGTTAACGAATCCGACTAGGAACCATGAGGTTGTGGGTTCGATCCCTGACCTCGCTCAGTGGGTTAAGGATCCGGCATTGCCCTGAGCTGTGGTGTAGGTTGCAGACGTGGCTCGGATCCTGCATTGCTGTGGCTGTGGTGTAAGCCGGTGGCTACAGCTCTGATTAGACCCCTAGCCTGGGAACCTCCATATGCCAAGGGTGCGGCCCTAGAAAAGGCAAAAAGACAACAACAAAAAAATAATAAATAAAATTGTTCCCAAGGGTAAGATTTTCAGTTGCCCGGAGGCTGGTGTTGTGAGAGACTTGTTTGTATGGGAAGAGTGACAAGTTCATTGCTCTTCTCCTTGAACAAATATTATTCTCTTTATAAAGAGAAAGTTAAAAGTTCTATTACTGGCACACATTAATCCTCTCCTCAAACATTTAGTGGTGACCCTATCGTGTGATCTAGTCCTGGTAATATAAAAACATAAAATGCAAAAACAAGTTAGAAATGGCCTTTGTCTTCAGGAAGCTCAGAATTTATTGGGAGCTTTATGATGCATTGGTAAGTAATACCTGTAGTAAGGATTTTACTGTTTGCACTTTTTTCTTAGTACTTAAACAAAACCCTTTAGGTAAGTTTTGCTATGAATTTTGGTGGAAACTAATTAATTGGCTGCCCAGCAGGCTGTTCTAAAAAGTGATACGGAGTTGCATCTCAGAGAGAAAGAGTTTCTCTAGTCCTTACAAAAAGAGGGAAATCAAATATAAACAAAATTATCTTTTGAGAAGTTCTCAAATTCCCACTGTGGTGCAATGGGATCGGTGCCTCTGGAGTGCTGGGACAAAGGTTTGATCCCCAGCACGGCACAGTGGGTTAAGGATCTGGCATTGCCACAGCTGTGGTGTAGGTCAAAACTGCAGCTCTGATCTGGTTCCTGGCCTAGGAACTCCATATGTCATGGGAAGGCCAAAAAAGAAAAAGAAAATTGCCATTAAAATACACTGTGTTGTATTCTATTTACAAGGTGTTTGATGATATGTATTTTACTGTATAATGTATTTTATACATTGTGTTTGTATTGTACCATTTTTAGGATGAGTCTTATATGCCCCCTTTCCACCCATGCTGGAACCAATTGCTACAGGTTGGTTGAACACCAGATGAAGTAGTTTGCTTGCGATAAAGTGCTGTATTTTACAAAAAAATGCTTGTCATTTAATTGGGAGAAATGAAATGACATAGTGACGCTATGGATGTTAAATGTATACATGAGGTAAAAGAAGGGTTTCATTCTTTTCTATGTTTTGTTGGAGTCCTAGCCTTCAGCCCTTACTTGGATGGTTGCAAAGGGAATTATGAAGAATTTTGAACTTGGTGTGTCTTTGAAAGATGGATATGTTGTGGTTGAGTGAAATTGAGATTTTCTGAGTAGTAGGTAAGAAGCAGAGGAGGAGCAAAACAAGGGGCAACAATGTTCAATAAAGAAAGGTCTACACTGTAGTCTGTGCTGTAGTTTTTGTGTGTGTTGTGTGGGTAAAACTTGATTTTGCCTGAAAGTGTAAAACCCACATTATAGAATAATTGGAAAATATAGGGAAAATCATATTGTTTAAATGTGTAGGTAGTTCCATTATGAAGTGTCTCCTATGATTTTTTTTTAAATTAGAACTTGAAATCTTTTTTTTCTTCTGTAAGTAATGCTAGGAAGGTACTTACTGCTGTTTCCACTGTCAGCCTTACTCAACTCAGCGTGTAATACCATGAGTATTTTTATTTAACCCGTAGTGTAGCTTGAATGTTACCATTAGTACCATACTTCATGGCTAATAGGCTTTCTTGGATTGCTTTGGATGCCTAGCCAATTTTATGGGAGAACACGATTGGCTAGTCTAGTGAAAAGGCAACTGAAAATATATTTCCACCTTAACTTTGCCTTCTCTTTTGTTAGAGGCACAGTTGACTGACTTCCGTTGAAAAGGGTAGCACCATTATTTCTCCATTGCCCCCCAACCCCAGGACTTTAATCCTTAACGCACCTGCATTACAGTGGTTCCCAGGAGCATTTCTTCCCCTCCCCTCCCCATTTCAGACATCCCAGCACGGCCAGGCAAGCATGGACTGCATTTTGAGGACCATAATTTGATTTGTGACATATCCTAATACCTGAGAAAGGACAGACTATTCTCATAAATTGTACTTTATTAACACTTCTGGAGTTCCCTGGTGGCTTAGGGGGTTAGGGATTCCACGTTGTCACTGCTGTGTTTGGGTTGCTGCTGTGACACGGGTTCAATCCCCAGCCCCAGAACTTCCGCATGTTGGGGGTGTGGCTGAAGAACAAAACAAAGCAAAACACTCATATTGGACATATTGCTTTAGAGACTCAGTAAGAAATACAGAGGGTTAAGCTTTTTTGTTCTAATTTATTAGGGGTTTAGGGTTTTTAATATTATGGAATGGGAATTGTAAGGAAACTTTGCTTCAGACGAATAATTAGGATCCATTCTATTTAGAAGCCTCCCTTCTTTTCATTTTGGGTATGCAGTGTGAACAGTAATGGCTCTACTTAATTAAAATTTTCAGGCATCTTGGGCTCTTTGCCATTTTTTTTTTTTTTAACAGAGAATTTTAAACACAAAATTATTTTTCTTGCTTCAGGGAAGTTTGTGAGAGGCTACTGTGTATCTCGTTGTTCTGACTGGGAATTACATGTGACTGTGAAAAATGGGATTTTACTATACATGGTGGAATTTAACAGAAGTTAATTTTATGAAATGAAAATACTCCAAAAGGAAGGAAAAAATAGGCATTTATTAATAAATGCTTGATTTCTGAATTTAATCAAATGGAATTATGTTAAAATGGCTTTGTTTTTTCCTCCAAGAAAGTGATTTTTTTTTTTTTCTTTTTAGGGCTACACCCTTGGCATATGGAGGTTCCCAGGCTGGGGGTCGAATTGGAGCTGCAGCTGCTGGTCTGCACCACAGCCATAGCAATGCGGGATTCGAGCCGCATCTGCAACCCACACCAAAGCTCACGGCCACAGAAACTCCAAGAAAGTAATTTTTTAAAAAGTGCACTTTAGGGAGTTCCTAAACTGGACCAGTAGGTTACAAACCCGGCTAATAACCATGAGGATGTGGGTTTCATCCCTGGCCTCGCTCAGTGGGTTGAGGATTCAGTGTTGCCGTGAACTGTGCTGTAGGTCACAGGTGTGGCTCAGATCTGGCTTTGCCTAGGCCAGCAGCTGCAGCTCCGATTGGACCCCTAGCCTTGGAACTTTCATATACCGCAGGTGTGGCCCTAAAGAGCAAAAAAAAAAAAAAAACTACTTTAGTGGATTGGTACTGTATCACTCTTCAGATATGGTTATCAAGTTTGCAACAGGTTATCTTGTGATATGTAGCTTAGATTTCAGCAGGAAGGGAAAGACATCCCCAACTCACATTGGTTTCTGTATTTGTAAGGATTCTGTACCAAGAATCCTGACAGAACCACTACTGGAATTAGTGGCTAAAAAGAAATGTATTGGCTTATGTACAGGAAAACCCAGTAAGAACGAAACAGTTCTTGAGGACTGTTGTTTGACTCTCTTTTGCTCCAGGTTTGCTTCTTTCTGGGCTCCGCGCTGGGTAGCAGGAAAGGTGGTTTTCAGCCCTCCAAGTCATACGCTCCTTAAAGCTTCTCATCTTCTTTTTTCTTTTTTTTTTTCTTCTTTTTTTCTGGAATTCAAGAACAAATCAGATCTCAGGCAGAGACTTTGATTGGCTTTGTGCCCATCACAGACCAGTTGTGGGGAGAGGGCCGTGGGGTATGTGATTGGTCAGGCCTGGGGGACATGTCCACTCTTAGAGCTGTGGGTATAGAAAGCACAGTGTGATGAATGACTATATCCAAACCCCAAGGTACAGGGGAGGGAAAGTTCCTCAAAAGACAGATGCTGGGGAGACAGCACTGCAGGAAATAGCCTCTTTTAAAACATTTAATCTCTCCTACTTTGAAGCCAGCAGCAGTACACGGTTGTCATAAAGCTATCATTTTTCAAGACCAGATATTGGCTGTAAGACCACAACTGAGGCATTGATTTTACTCACATATTTTGCTTAAATATTGTCATTTTGGATGTTTTTGTCTAAAAACTGCTTTTATGTAAACGCCAGTTCTTTAAAAAATTGCAGTGTTGATACCTTGACGTGCATAATGTAAAAGTGCTGCTTGCAGTGTTTCTTCCGTCTTTGAACTTTTTTGTATCACATAAGATTCTCTAAATTAATGCAGCTTATTCTTAAGTAGGTAGAATACTTTGGAGGATCATTTAATTATTTTTGGCATTTGAGGAAATAATTATCAGTCTAGTTAATGCAGTTTTTAAAACTTCATGTTGTATCATTTTGAGAATGAAATTCTAAACCAGTTGCTTCTAAGATGTTTTGCTTTTACAGCAACGGTCTTTTAAAACAAATGGAGACTAAATATTTATTGTATTATTTCTTAGGGCTCCTTAATAATACCTTTTAACCATGATTTCTAGGAACTACTTCACTGACTCTAACTTTGAAACACTGCCGAAGAGTGAAATGTGAATCTGTTTAAGCACCAAAAAAGTTATTGGCCTTTGTAGGATAAAGTCTTCACCTTTCTTAAGTGCTTTCCTGCCTCCACTGGGGGAACAGAGGTATTATGGTGGCTGAAAGAGAGGGGCAGGTACCCAGAATACCTTTTATTTGTATATTCTAATTACTATGTCAATGTCTTCAATTTTGCCCTAAAAACAATGTTAATATGAACCTTCAGTCGGTGTATGACATTCATAGTAAGAGTTGGCAGTTTTGTCAGGTGTCTGGTGGGTGAACTTCAGTGCGTGGTAAATGTTGGCAGGTTATTGGTTAATACGTTTAATTGTGCGTGAAACAGAACATCCGTGGAATTGGGTGTGACTTGTCAATACGAATCGCAGCAGGGACTTTGTATCTTTAGATGAGCTTATGTCCCTCTTGGAGTATCTCTAGACTGTATTTGGGGAATTATTGCTCCTACTGAAGAAGGCTGTTAGGACCAGAGCATCAGAGCTCTTGAGTATTAATTCTCTGTATTAAGTCATGAAGTGTGTTAATACAGTCTTCGTCACAGGGCTATAGTTTAGCCTGCCTCTGTAGCTTTTGGCAGAACACTTTGTCAAAATATTATTAATTTTAGCTAAGGATACTATTCACTAATTCAGTGTTTGATTTAGGTTGGAATGTACATGCTAATGACAGATTCAGTTCCCTTTGAATAGAGTAAGATTTGCTAATGAGAACTGTCTCACGGTGTAATGCTGATGAGTGAAATGACACATCACCCTCCCTGTGGTGGCAACGCTGAGTTAACGACCTTGCTCTAAGTCTCATAGGAACATTGTGACGTGGGGACTTGTCATGGTAAAGCCAGCTGCCGTTTACTCAGTCACGATCGTACGTTAGGGCGTCATACACCTGTCTCATTTGGCTTATAAGAACATGTGTGTTGACATGCCTGTATTCCTGTAAAAAGCGCATGTATTGTTATTCTCCGTCAGTCAAGGGTTATCATCTCCTTTTTACACCTGACAAAACCGAGGTTTGGAAAGATGAACATGCAGGTCACACAGACTCACAGGGAAGACTGAACTGAAACAGTTTTGAATCTTCCTTCTTGCAGACAGAACATTATTTCATTATATCTGAAAAATCTCCCTTACTTCCCTTTTCTCTATTAAAAGGAAAACCCCCACAATTCTGAATTGTCTGAGTGGGTGTTAAATGCAAGTAAAACACTGGGCAAGGACTTAAAATAAAGGCTTCATTGCTTGGTTCTGTTTCTAAACAAAGTTGTGGCAATGCAGTTGGATCTGTACAGCTTGACTGCATGATAAAGCAGTTGTTCCCAAGAATTACTAATCAAACAGAAAGGCCGCCTTAATTCTGGCTACCTTTGTAAGAAAATATCTTCAGCAGTTACGTGTTAAAGCCCAGATACTTCTAGGGTAAATATGCTTGTGAAAATTGTATACTTGATACTGGAAAGAATATCTTGTGCTTGTGTTTCCTGTGCACTTGGTCTAAAATTCTCTCCCTGGGGAGGGGTGTGTTGGCACACTCATCTTGAGAGACATAGCCTAGAAAAAGTTCTGAAGAATGTAAGATGTTTTGGAATTAGGAATTTTTAGTAAGTATGCAGACTCTGTTCAAAGTATACTTGGTTTAGATAGAGCTTAAGCTAGATAGAAGAATAACTCATTGTATTCAAGTCTCCCTTCTTTTTTCTAGCCTTCAAGTACCACCCAGCAAGGTGGTTCCCTTGAAGAGGTGGTTAAGACAGGCTGTGGCACCTTTTTGGTCTTTAAGTGTTTCGGCTGTGAAGTGTTCTGTTTGGGTTTAAAGTCAGTCCCTGAGCTGGAAGGGAACTGTAGCAATCCAGCCAATACTCTGTCTGCAGATAAATAAGTTGAGGTTTAGGAATGACAGACTAACACTGCTCAGGAGTCCTACCATGAAGCTGGCAGAGCAGGGACGAGGACTCAGGTTCCTTTTATTGTTGGGGTTTCTGGCATAAGAATTTCTGTAAGAAATCCATGAAAGAAGAATTAGCCTCGTTAAACCTACTCTGTGTCTTGATGAAATCCGCATTCTTTTGGCATTAAGTATCGCATGCTGACTGCTGACTCAGCGTGTTGGGCCATCAGCATGCATGAGTGTCATCAGAGGCAGTGGAAACCCAGAAGCTGGAGCACAAGAGAGAAATGTAATCACGTGCCGCAGGTTTTCAGGGCATTTTTAGCCTTCCATGACGCTGTAGCTTACGGTTAGATTTAAATCATCAGAAAATTGTTAGCTGGTATAACAGCTGAATACTTAAGTATTTTTTGCTGTTCGTTGTTTTAGCTTTGACAGATTATTTTCCTATCAGAAAGATGGTTCACTATACTTGCTGGAGAGTCCCTGTGAGTGGGTGCTGCCGTAGGGCAGGCGGCTCTTGCCATCCTGTCCCTGCCCCTCCTTGGGGAGGTGGTGAGCGCGTCTGATTTAGAACCACCTCTACTTTGATTTCTCTCCCCCTCCACTGCCTAGGGGGTGTGGGGGGAAGAGGCGTTTTAGGGCCAGGGACTGCTCAGGTGTGTGGCAGATGTCAGGCACCTTTGGTTCAGGGTCCTTGAGCTTGTCTGGCTGTAATGAGAGTTGACGTGTAACTGCAGTGACTGAGGGACTATGCCCCTGCTGGCTACGGAGCAAGTAGATGTCTCAGGTCACGGAGGGCTGGCCGCAGCGGGGGAGAAGGTGTCACCTATGTGCGGCAGACTGAAGAAAGGGGCTTGAGGTGGCCGTTCTGGGGAGACTGATGGGAATGGTGGCATCTAGCTTGGACCCTTTGTATGTCTGTGCAAGAACAGCAGGAATCTGTCTGTGTGCAGTCACTCTAGCATGTGCTCCTTGGCAGGATCCGTCAGGGTTCAGTGCAGGAAACAGAATGGATGTCATGCAGGGCATTTGTTGCTTAGGGAAGCTTTGGAAGAGCTGGAGGGCTGGGCTGCAGGGCAGGCCTCTGAGAATGACTTCCAGGATGCCTTGGGCCACCTCGCCCTGGGAGCTGCCACCTCTGCCACAGTCAGGAAAGTGGCAATCAAGAGATTGCCGCTGAAACCACGGCTAGAAAATAGCACTGTCGCAGTGATCAAGGAGGTCACAGCAGCCACTGCCGTTGGCATCATAACTGCTTGAAGTGAGAAATTTAGCGTCTGGCCACTGCTGTGACAACTTCTCCTTGATGCCTATAACTAGGGACTAGACATCGGAATGCTCAACCTGGCACTACTGCTCCTGCCACTGTCCCTCAACACCCTAGAAGCTGGAGACTAGATCTTGACATGTCTGTGACCCTCTTTGCTCGCCGAAAGCAGCTAAAAGCCATAGGCTGATAGGGGCCTGCTTTACTGCTGCCTTCTGTATTTTGTGTCCTGCATCTTAAAGGTAGAAGCAAATTTGCATTCTGAATACTGGAGGTAAAGGAGTCTGGAAAATAATAGTTTTTAATTTCCCAATCTCTGCTTTTTAGGAAGGCATACTGTAAGGAGGTGGATGCTGAGTGCATCTTATTAAATATAGTATTTAAAATACAACATAGCCCTTTCTTGATAACTCACTGTCGTTTCTGTGAGCTGCTTTTTCTGAAATGGCCTGTAGTTAGAATGATCTCGGGCTGATGGGTTTTTAACATCTGTAGTGATCTTTTTGTACTAGGTTAGCTTGTGTCTGTCCTCTCAGCCGTCATCTGCCGTCTGTGTGCTGCGACATCTGTGTTTTATATCACTTGATCTCAACCTTCTCTGCAAGCCACAGGCATCCAGGGCAGGGAAGGCACCTCATCGGAAGCAACCAGTTCAGAAGCTGGTCAGCAGCATATGATTTCTGTGGCTTAAAAAGATGAATGGGGCGGGTGAGAACCTTTGCTGGGGATTTGAACTCAGACAAAAAGGAAATGATTTTCTTTTCTTTTCTTTTTTTTACTCTTTATTTTTTACCTGTTCATAGCTAGACTTTATTTTAAATATTTCTAAAAATTATAGTAAATTTGCAATGTGTTAGTTTCAGGTGTACAGCAAAGTGGTGCATATATTTTTATTCTTTTTCAGGTTTTTTTTCCATTGTAGGTTATTATAGGATATTGAATATAGTTCCCTGTGCTATACAGTAGGTCCTTGTTGGTTATCTGTTGTATATATAATAGTGTGAATATGTTAATCCCAAACTGCTAACTCTCTCCTTCACTTTCCTATTTGGTAACCATAAATTTGTTTTCTATGTCTGTGGGACTATTTTTATTTTGTAAATAACTTCATTTATATAATTTTTAAGATTCCACATATAAGTGATATCATAGGAAATCTGTCTTACTCTGACTTAATATGATAATCTCTAGGTCCATCTGTGTTGCTGCAAATGGCATTATTTCATTTTTTATGGCTGAGTAATATTGCATCATATAAATACACCACATCTTTATCCATTCATCTGCTGATGGACACTTAAGTTGCTTACGTGTGTTGGCTATTGTAAACAGGGCTGCAGTGAACATTGGGGTGCATGTATTTTTTCTTTTCCCTCAGCTTGACTGAACTATTTTTTCATTTTTTAAAGTTTTATTGAAGTACAGTTGATTTACAATGTTGTGATCATTTCTGCTGTACAACGGAGTGATTCTATTATACGTATACACACATCCATTCTTTTTCAGATTCTTTTCCCATATAGATTTTCACAGAATGCTGGGCAGAGTTCTCTGTGCTATACAGCAGGTCTCCTTTGGCCAGTCATTCCACATACCACAGTGTGCATATGCCAGTCCCAAACCCCCTGTCCATCCCTCCCCCCATCTGTCTGCTTTGGTAACCATAAGTTTGTTTTCAAAGTCTGTGCGTCTGTTTCTGTTCTGCCAGATAAGTTCATTTATATACTTTTGTTTGGTTCCACATTTAAGTAATAGCATATCATGTTTGTATTTGTCTGATTTACTTCACTTAGTGTGATAATCTCTAGGACCATCCATGTTGCTGCAAATGGCATTACTTCATTCTTTTTTATGGCTGAGTAATATTCCTCTGTGTGTGTGTGTGTGTGTGTGTGTGTGTGTGTGTGTGTGTGTACCCCACATCTTCTTTATCCATTGATCTGTTGATGGATGTTTAGGTTGCTTGCTTCCACATCTTGGTTGTTATAAATACTGCTGCAGTGACCTTGGGTTGCATCCTGTCTTTTCAAATTAGAATTTTCTCTGGATATATGCCCAAGAGTAATTTTCTCTGGATATATGCCCAAGAGTGGGATTGCTGGATCATATGGCAACTCTATTTTAAGTTTTTTAAGGAACCTCTGTATTAGTCTGGATAGTGGCTGCATCAGTTTTCAATTAGTTATTGGGGCTTCAGCTGAGAGGTTTGGCAGTGATGAGCCAGAGGGTTGGCTCTATTATTTTATGAGATTGTTAAGTTTTCTGAAATTCTGTGAGTTAGTTGCCTAAAATAGCCATTGAAGAAAAAAGTTGATGAAATTATAATTAAATTGTATTTAAAAGACAGGTACTTATTACTCGAAATTAATGTCTTGGAATTTTTCAGCGTTGGTGAGGTATACTTAATAAAATTGTATTATATTGAAGGTGAACAGTGTGATGATTTGATAAGCATATATATTGTGAAAGGATTCCCACAACTGAGGAAATAAGTGAGGAAACACCTCATGTATTTCTTTCTTTTTTTTTTTGACAAGAACACTTACCTCTCTTAGCAAATTTCAGTTATACAGTATAGTATTATCAGCTACTAGTCACATTAGATCCTCAGACCTTATTCATCCTCCAGCTGAAAGTTTGTACCCTTTACCAACCTCCCCTGCCCTCTGCCAGGCCGAGGCAACCAGCATCCTACTGTTTGAGGTTGTGGTTTGTTGGTTTGTTTAGATTCCACGTCATCACCTATTCACTTCACTGTGTTGTACTAGCGTCTGTGCCCGCGTGTGTCTTTGCATCTCTTCTGTGTGGCAGAAACACTACATCATGGTGTGCCACGGCCCTACCCTCCCAGCTGTTTTCACCCTTGTCACGGCTGTGGTGGGAGTTGTCAGCATTTACCAAGCACACCCCTGGTTGTGGGGGTGGGGAGGGAGAGCCGAGGCTGAAAAGGCCACGCCGAACCGTGTGCAAACTACATTTCTGGGAGAAGAAACTGTGAGTAATCAGAGAAACCTGACACATGACGGCAGGCTGCGTGGTGTTAATAGCAGAGCACTGGAGGGAAGGGCCAGAGGCGCCTCTTCCCAAGATCCAGAATCATTCTGGAGTCATCGACAGCTCCAGTTGCAAAAGGTCCAACCCTGTTTTATTCCCTGTCCTTGGAATTATGTGAAATGGTGAGTTCCTGTGTTACCAACCTTAATGAAACATTCTGGAATTTTATTATGTTTACATATAATAAACATGTAAATTTTTTTTTTTTCTTCTCCTGAAGGGGAGACAGCATGTGAAAAGTTTGGGTTCAGATTTTCTGGGATAGAGAGACGTGTGATGTATGAGAATTTCCTAGGTGAGGGGGCTTATGACTTGGGGGGTTTGGTCCATACCCTTCCCCCAATACGTTTTACGTGAGAATAAGATTGCAAACTTCATGAAGGGGTGACTATTATAAATATACATATTCATGTAAATGTATTAAAAATAGTTTGTGGTATTTTTTCACATATAAACAGTACACAGACGCTTGTAGTTGCTTGTACACAGAGTGGCTTGTTATTTTGTAAATGCCCCAAGCCTCAAGGCCAGAATCCTGGGCCGTCGGTATCTTTCTCTCTTCCTGTGGCTCCTGCCTGTGCTCTCAGGAATGGCCAAGGTGCCGACCCTAGATCTGGACCAGCTGTGTGGGTAGCTCACAGCCTCAGCCCGATCAGTTGCTCTCTTAGCTCATTGTTCCTGTTTTGTTTTCTCCTTTCCCTGATTGCTTCTCCCATGCTTCTCTGCTTTCCAAAGAAAAAAACAGACCTTGTAGTGATCCTGGAAGCCAGTGTGGTGCTCATGAACTTCTCCCTGGTGGATTGTCGGGTCTCGGGGTCGGATGTCAGCCTAGGGTGGCATGCTTCTGTCGTCTGTCTGTTAGGTGTGTCCTTGCACAGATGTTCCGCAGCTGCTCTTTATCCCCAGAACGTGTGTATATATGTTTCGTTTTGTGTTTTCCCTAGTCCTGGGTTTGGAAATATTCCAGAAGCCTGGTCTCTAGATAGCTAATATCTTGCTGTTTATTTGATATCTTTGTTTTGGAAGTTCAAACTGGACTGCTTTTAGTAAACCAAACTCTTTTAAAAAGTCATTAAAAAAGATAGTGGTTGGAAATAGATCTTTGAAAGGCCAGTAGATAATCACTTGGGATGATTTCTTACTAAATGAAAGAATAAAAAATTGTGTAATTGTGGCACATTAATCCACCACCAAAGTGCTGTAACGCAGATGAGAAATTCATCAGCACTTTTCATATATTAAGGAACCTCTTATAAGCAAACAATATAGAAATATTTTATTGTTACAAAAATGCTAAATGAGACTATGTGTAATTTTTATTACCTGCAGTTTGTGAACTTTTCACCTCCTGAGATACTTTTTTTTTCTCCATAATGGTCACTGGTAGTGATTGAAGAAGCATCTGTAAAAATTAAAAGGTCATAGCTCTTCTGTGGTCCCTTTCGGACTTTGGGGGCTTGACTAGATGAGGGGTGCTGATGGTGACCCCCTCTCTTTAAGCAGTGGTACAGCCTCACCAAGACAGTCATTAACTACTCGGGACAGTTTTCCTGGAAGAACAGTTGTACTAGAGTCTAGTGGTCAACCTACACCCCTTAACTGAGGTCCTTTCTTGCCCAGGGTTTTTACACCAAGTTGCTGTAGGAATCTTTTCACCAGGGGAAATAAGAGTACCTGTTTGTTGTTATTTATTTGCTTTTTAAAAAATAATGTAAGTAAATAGAAACACAGGATTTGAAACAGGTAATTTTACTTTATATTTTATTATGCTGGTAGACATAATAAAAGAAGAAATCATAACCTCCAACCCATCTTTTGGTCCAATCTAAATGGATTTTTAGTGACATTTAATGGAATTTCATTATTATTTTAATCACGACATTTGTTTGTAACAGGTTTAGAATATTTACGATTTGGGATCACCGACCTAATAATTATATTTCTCATAATTATGAAGCTGTTAATTTACCTGTAGAGAAAAGACAGTCCTGGAGAACTGGGGCCAGAAAGAACATGGTCCTTCTTATTATTAAGTATCAGAAATACACTTGTGTCCATTTTAAATAATATCGTGACAAGTTGGAAGTTTGTAACTTCAGTTAATAATGCCATATATGCCAAGGTATATGTTATGTGTTGAATTGTGTGCCTCTCAAAGTTTGCACTGCCATTTAGAAATAGTGTCTTTGCAGACATAATTAGTTAAGATGAAATCCTCCTGAGTAGAGTGGGCCCTTAAGACAAGAAGACACCATTGCATGAGGGGAGAACACCATATGCCTGTGGAGGCAGATGGAAGGGCTCCAGCTCCAAGCCTAGGAGTGCCAAGGATGGTTGCCCATTCCTAGCTCCTGGTAGTGGCCAAAGACAGATGCTACCCAGAGTCTCAAAGCATGGCCCTGCTGACACCTTGATTTTGGACTTCTAGCCTCCAGAACTGTGAGAGAATAAAATAAAGTTCTGTTGTTTTAAGCCACCTCGTTTGTGGGACTTTGTTATAGCTGCCCCAGGAGCTATACATATATATATATATATAATGTATATTATATATGTATGTGTATATATTATAATGATGAATATATTCATGTTATTTAAGAAATATCTCAGCTTATTAAAATTGTGATCTTCTTTATAACATATTAAATTGTGGATTAATATGCTATGGGTAGCCAAATACTTTTTGTTTCTTCAGCAATTAATGTGGTAGACGACACAAGCTGATTGCCGTATAAATTCCCTAAGGCTCAAGGGCTGCAATATTATAGAGAAGGTGATGTCTCTTTCTTGCAACAGTTTCCTGGCTCATGACCTCTGCTCAACACTATCAGTCCAGTTTAACTTGCCTTTAGGTGGACTTTTTTTTTTTTTTCGTCTATTTAGGGCCACACCTGCAGCATATGGAGGTTCCCAAGCTAGGAGCTGAATCAGAGCTGTAGCTGCCGGCCTACACCACAGCCACAGGAATGTCAGATCTGAGCCACGTCTGTGACCTACACCATAGCTCACGGCAATGCCAGATACCTAACCCACTGAGCGAGGTCAGGAATCAAACCTACGTCCTCATGGATACTAGTCAGATTTGTTTTCTGCTGAGCCATGATGGGAGCTCCTAGGTGGATCCTTTAAAAAGGTGATATGTAGATGTTATACTTTTATTATGAAAATGAACAGCTGAGAGCTAAACCTATTTTTCAGTGCTTTAGCTAAGATAGGAAAGGAAATGAAATTTACTTTTAAATAACTAAAAATTTTTTTTTGTTTTTTTAAATGAGAGATGAATTTTAAAATCATAAATTAAGAAATTAGTGGAATCTTAAATATGCCCTGTGTAATTTTGCTTTTTGGCTTTATTTCTTCCACATACTTTCTGGAATTTAAGCAGAAGAAAAAAGCTACATTGTAAGTAGATGTTTACTGAGGGCAAAAGAAATAGTACTACAATCAAATGTAAGAATGTAATAATTTTATTCAGCATATATTTATTGAATATCTGCTGTTGCTTGATTATGTTTTAGGCATTGGGTGTAAATAAACAAGGCAAACAAGGTCTCTTCTGGAATTTACATTCCAGTTGGAAGATAGATAATAAAAAATTGTAAACTGATGCCATAATAATCATGGTAGCAAAGACATATAACCAGCCCTTATTATGTGTCAGGCATTGCTCTTTTTTTTGTTTATTTTGTTTTTTGGTTTTTGTCTTTTTTTTTTTTTTTTTTTTTTTTTTGCCATTTCTTGGGCCGCTCCCTCGGCATATGGAGATTCCCAGGCTAGGGGTCTAATCGGAGCCGTAGCCACCAGCCTACGCCAGAGCCACAGCAACTCGGGATTCGAGCCGCGTCTGCAACCTACACCACAGCTCACAGCAACGCCAGATCGTTAACCCACTGAGCAAGGGCAGGGACCAAACCTGCAACCTCGTGGTTCCTAGTCGGATTCGTTAACCACTGTGCCACGACGGGAACTCCAGGCATTGCTCTTAAGTGTTCTCCGTTTAGCTTCACAATGACCTTATGAAGTAGTATTGTCTCCTTTTTACAGATGAGAAAACCAAGGCACAGAAAAGCTAAGTCAGGGAGTTCCCATCATGACTCAGCAGTAATGAACCCAGCTAGGATCCATGAGGTTGCGGGTTCAATCCCTCGCCTTGCTCAGTGGGTTAAGGATCTGGTGTTGCTGTGAGCTGTGGTGTAGGTCGCAGACCCAGCTTGGAAACTGCGTTGCTGTGGCTGTGGTGTAGGCCGGCAGCTGCAGCTCCAATTCAACCCCCAGCCTGGGAACCTCTATATGGTATGAGGTTGGCCCTAAAAAACAAAAAGCAACAACAAAAAAAGGAAAAACTAAGTCACACAATTAGTAAGCTTGGGGACCCACAAGTAGGAACTACAGGGCTGGACCCTGAATCCAGGCCATGTGACTGCAGATTCTCTGCTCATAAGTGATAAGCGCTGCCGCTTTAAAAAGAATAGAGCATAATGATGAGATAGGCATCGTCTTTGTTTAGCTGGGGTGGTCAGGGAGGGCCTCCCTGAGAAGGGGACATGTGAGCTGCAAGTTGAATGACTAGAAGAGTCTGCCGTGGGAAAATGTTGACAAGAAACACCCCAGTCAAAGGGCATTGCGAAGTTCAAGACCTTAATGTGAGAACTTGGTGTGTTATTGAAATGAAAAGGCCACTGGAACTGGTACCCAGTAGCGGAGGGGGTGAAAGTGATGGAGGTGAAACCAAAGAAATAGACAGGAGCCAGTGAGGGGCTGCAAGCCACTATAAGGGACTTGAATTTTATTTATTCTTGGTGCCACTGGAAAATGTAGACCTGGAGAGTGATCGTCTTGTTTACATTTATTTCAGAGAGTCATTGTTTATCATTCGGGAGGGGAGGCCTTTTAGTTCAGGGGAAGGATGAGGATGGCTTGGACTGGTATGGAGTAGTAGCAGTGAATGAAGTGTGTATTTGAGAAAAAGGAAGTACTAGGACCTGCTGATGGATTATGAGTGAAGGAAGAGGACTTGAGGAAAACGTCTAGTTTTTTGCTTTGAGCAGCTGGGTGAGTGGTGGTATTTAAAATGGGAGGTTGAGGAGGATTGATCAGGTCATATTCCTGTGGAGTAGATATATCCACCATCTAGATTTTTTTTTTAACTTTTTACTCTACTTGCTTTATTATGTGTTTATCCATCTATCATCTGTCCTGTTCTCTCTCTTTTTTTTTTTTGGCCACACTTGTGGCACACACAGGTTCCCAGGCCAGGGATCGAACCCGTGCCACAGCAGTTACAATGTCAGATCCCTAAGCACTAAACCACTGGGGAACCTCCCGTGTATCCTATTTTTTTATGCATTTCAAATTAAATTGAAGTATATTTCCTCAAGGAATAATTTTTTATTAAAAAGTTTATTGACATATAGTTGATTTATAACATTGTGGTAAATTTCTGCTGTACAACAAAGTGATTCGGTGATACATATACATACATCCAGTTTTTTAGGGATTCCTTTCTTTTAAAGGTTATCACACAATGTATACATACATTTTTAAAACGTGAGTATTTTGGTTTTATTTTTTTTCCACTTAAACATACACATCCCAAACACTATTTCTTTTTCCTTTTTTCCCTTTTCTCTATTTTCTTGTTTTTTAAAAGTTTCTACAATTTTTGTTGTTTCCATTATAGTTGATTTACAGTGTCTGTGAATTTCTGCCGTACAGCAAAGGGACTCAGTCATACATGCATATATATTCTTTTTCTCACATTAGCCTCCATCATGTTCCATCACAAGTGACTAGATAGAGTTTGTACAATATTGAGTAGAGGTCTCTGTGCTCTACAGCAGGTCCTTGTTGACCACCCATAACGAAATCTTTTTAAATGCCCATTTTCCTCATTTTATAGGTGAGAAGACTGAGGCCTAGAGAAAAGTGACATGTTCAAGGTCATGTAGCTAGCTAATTACTGATGGAGCTAGGATTATCTTCAGGTTATCATTCGTCTAGGGCCCTAATTGGATTATATTTTAACTTATAAAAATAAAAATGAATTTTGGAAAACTGGATAAGTTTTGCTGCCAGCTGGTTTACGTGCTAAAAACACTTGGACCCAAATTTCAAAGACAAAATGCAGAGAATGTAGTACTACTACTGTTGCATTTGATTGGATTACAAAGTTAGCTTAGCGCTTGGAACTTGTTGGAAAGTACAATGTGATGTAGAATTGAGAACATTTTCAGATATTTGGTCCAGGAATGTAGCTTGGGATTCTTTCAAGCATTAATCCTCTTGTTGGCAAGGCCTTTGCATTTAATTAGCAAATGTTCCTCACATGCCTACTATGCACTGAGCTCCATGCCAGGCCGAGATAGCGAGGGAATGATTCACTTCCATTCTTTCAAGGAATTTAACCTTTGACTTCTGTTGTAGTTTTCGAAAATCTCTCTCCATCTTTTGCTGTATTATATGTTTGTTCAAAGAAGGTAATAAAAACTGAAGGTCAAAAAGATAGAGAAGCTTATTCGATCTGGGTAAAATTTCAGCCTCTGTGGGAAAAATTCTGTGTGCCTGGACAGGGGCTGCAGGTTTTTCATTTGCTTTCTTCTGAGCACCTTCTCTTCTAAGGAGTGAGAATATGCCCTTTTAGTTTGTGTCTGATGGTATTAACTAGCCCGGTTATCCCCGTTACATCAGTGTCCAATTTGGAAGTAAGTAAAGATTCAGTTTGGTACTAAAATAGGAGCCGTGTTTGTCTTTCGAACTTGAACTTGTTATTTTATTTTTATTTTTTGTCTTTTGTCTTTTTAGGGCCACACCCACGGCATATGGAGGTTCCCAGGCTATAGCTCCTGGCCTACACCACAGCTCGCAGCAACGCCGGATCCTTAACCCACTGAGTGAGGCCAGGGATCGAACCTGTGTCCTCATGGTTGCTAGTCGGAATCATTTCCGCTGAGCCACAATGGGAACTGCCATTTTTATTGCTATACATGGTAACCCCAGACACTTAGAGTTTTCTTTTTGCCATTGTACATTATTAATTTTGTAGCTCTTCGCTGCAATAATTTAGATTCCACCCAGCAGGCTGTGGTGGTAGAATTGGTCTGGTACCAATATTGGGAAAAATGTTCAAATTTACATTAATCAGGGAAACACTTGATAGCCTGAAAGGCAGCTCTGGGCCTTTGAAGAGCTTCATTTTGGCCGACACGTTCAAGAGGAGCACATAGCTTCCTCTCCTAGATGGGACAAGGGAAAAAAGAAATCAGTGGGATTTAGTTCTTTGGTCTTCCGACTTAGAAAAGTATAAGGGGAAGAGGAAGTCACAATGAATGTCCATTCGAACTTCTTGAGGGATGTATGGTTCAACTCGGAATTGACTTTTTAAAACCTTTTGAAAAACATAGTACAAACATAAAACATCATAGTACAAACGTAAAATGAACATCAGTCCCCGTTCATACAAAATCAAGTAGGATGCCTGGGAGAAGAACTTTCATAACATCATCGCGTGAGGGAGAGGTAGGGCTTAGCACTGGACATGGGTAAGGGTATAAACTGGAATTGGCATTTGATAACCGCCTCCCCTCCTTCCCTCCTATCCCACCCTCATTTTTACATCTTGGAATTATTTTCCTGTGTCTGTACACTGTCGGCTGACTGTCTTAAGCCTCCTCTCCCTGATTGGCACGCCTCACCACTTGGCATTTTTCCTTTCTATTAACAGGTGTCAGGAAACTTATTAACCTAGTCTATACTAAATTTTGCTAAACTAGTGTGAGGAATTATCATTGCTAAACCTACTCAGGGATATTTCCCCATTAACCTCCTGTATGACTTAAAATAACTGACTTTCAAGCAACGCTGTAAGAACTTTTCCTCAAATAACCCCATTAAACTTATTCTGCCTAATTTAACTGACTCTGGAAAGTATAAGGAAGGTATCTAGCGATTCTAGCCCACTTTTATCATCACAGTTCTCAGGCAGTTTCACCTCTCTTGCCTGAAGGGTTGCCTTCCTGATCTGTCGTCTTGCCAGATTGCTTTCTGCAGTAGTATTTTGTTGTTCAAAATAAATTAATTGAGAGAGTGCCCTGTATTTTTGAGATTCTTTGTAAGAACTGAAATGTATGTCAGCTTCATCTTTTCTGAGTACCAATCCTTTTGTGAGGTTGGCAGACCTCTCCATGTGTCACAAAGATGTCTTGTGCCTGGGTTTTGGTTATTTAAAATTTGAATCCCAGCCCTGCCATAATTCTGTATTCAGAAGTACAAAGAATCAAGACAAAAAGCAGCTACTCTATCATTTACCACCCAAAAACAATCACCTTTTCTTTTACTGCTTTCAACTTCAGCTATGACATTCTTAGATGTGAGATTACTTGGTCAAAAAATATGAACATATTTTGGGGATCTTGATCATTGTCAGGTTGTATCTTTCTGGTTTTGGAACTAATACTTTATCACATTGTAGTGTTCCAATGTTTTCCTTTTTAGGCAAATGCCAGATCTTTTAGCTAAACAGAAATTCTTTTCTCTTTTGGTTCCACCAGTCATCTATCATTTTGGATTATTTGCTAAATTATAAACTATACAGGAAAATCCCAGCCCTCACCTCACAGCACTATCTGTCTTATTAATAAATGATCATAATATAACAGGCTGTGAGCCCTGCCTAGGTAGTTAAAGAGCCCATTGAGGATGCCTAGGAATTGTTGGTGATTGGTTGTATTCCGTCTTCTATACCTAAAAACTTGCCGCAGGGTAACTGCTTGGATCTACACAAAGTATGGTCCTTTTATTCTATATGTAAACATCTCTAATTTGCATCTCTGGAACTCAGGCCCTCCGTTAGATAGCCAGATGGATCTTGCGTAAAAGCAGAAGTCTCTTGGCTCTACAGCCAGGGTTGTTGATACTTCCATTTTAAAAAATTGAATGTCTTAAATTTCAAGTCAGTAAGTAAATTAAAAACCAAAATCAAACCTGGGGTAAGCTACAAATAAATTGCCAAAGTCTTAAAATACACAAACTTGACAAAAATGAAACTGTAATATATAACATATACTATATATAGTATATAAATATAAAACCGTGATACGTAATTTATACAACTCTCAGAAACGTAATCTCTTTGTTGAGTGGCAGCATTTCAGTGTTAAAGCTGAGTTGTTGGGCACATTGACCTTAATCGACTATGGAAAGCAGAAGGCTTTTAAATTCATATATACACAGCTTTCATTTTAGTATCCACAGGAAGCCTTATTTTAAATTACTAGCTTTTGGGTGTTTTGGTCCCCCCCCCCCGCACTTTTTTAGGACTGCACTCGAAGCATATGGAAGTTCCAGGCTAGGGGTCTGATGGGAGCTGCAGCTGCCAGCCTGCACCACAGCCACAGCAACGCCAGATGCGATCCTTGTCTGTGACATACACCACAGCTCATGGCAGCGGCTGGATCCTTAACCCACTGAATGAGGCCAGGGATTGAACCCACATCCTCGTGGATCCTAGTTGGGGTCATTAACTGCTGAGCCACGAAGGGAACTCCCTTTAAATTGCTGTTTTTAAACCTTAGTTTTCACTAGCTACTTATGGTGGTATAATTAGACATCCCTATTGTATCTTTTCTCAGAAGGCTAATTTGTGAATAAAGGTTGATTTTCATGTGTGTCCTTTTACATTGTGAATTAATTGCCTCTGATTACCTTCCCATAATCTGTTCTAATTTTAAGTACCTGAAATCGGTGTTTTAAGTCACAATGATTCTTAAAAAGCCGATAAATGCAAAGAGCTGTAATTGTGTTGAGAATTAAACAAAACCGGTTTCTTTGAAGGAAGTTGATTTATTTATTGGTTTCCTCTTTGAATCATGAGCAACCAAGTTGAACTTTCTATTCTTTGTAATATTTACATAAAAATAAAAATATATTTACCATTTAGTCATAAGTTCTATGAATTAACTTGTTTCAATGCAAGTTAACTTACATGACTAAAGCAGACTCAAATAAATGATGCTTATGTGTAAGACATTACTAGGTGCTAATTAAAGCTTAAGAATTTGTTTCATATTTCTAACACTAATTCCAGTTGTTAATATGAAATTATATATATTATTTTCCTAGTGAGATGACATTATTATTATGATTACAAGTTTTACAATATTTGGGTAAAGGTGTTCCTAGACCAGATAATGAAAATCTGAAGCAAATCTTTGGTGTCTTCCAAAGATAGAACAATTTTTAATCCTAGATCCTCTTCCCTATTATGTTTTTAGGTGGTTCTCTTCTAAATGCTTAGTTAGTAGGCTTTTTAGGAACACAGGTGATACTAATAGCCCAGGTAAGCAATTGTAATTCAAGTAGTCTTTCTGCCAAAATGAGACAGGAATTTTGGGTGTTTTTGTGTTATCTAGGCCAATGCTTTCCAGATTGTTCAAATTAACAGAAATTATTCAAATACTGTGTGGATGAATTTTTATAAACACTCCCCCTCCCCAGTACCTGCTGGAACATGTAACACTGTCTTGGGAGATGTGTATATATCAGCGGTAGCTGAGAATGACTAGTTTCTCCTTGTTCCGCAACTTTTCCTGTCCCTGTTCAAATCCTTTTCATGTTCTTCTGAGACTCTTCACAATGGCTGTGACCCTCCTTTGCCTGTTTTCTATTTCATCCCTTCACTGTCACATTCCATCTTGCAGCCCCAGAAAAATTTTTTTGAGCATCACTTTTGTTACGTCATACTTCTGTTTGAAAAAATGCATAAAGATTTCTCTCGTTGCCCACTAAAATCCTCCGTTTAGCATGTATGTCTTAACAAGTGTGGGCCCAGCCTACTTTTCCAGCCTCTCTCCAATTATTTCCCCCTGTTCTAATGAAATTGGTCTGTTTTTTACTCCTCAAATATGCCTTGTACTTAAGTTTTAAAACTTTTAGTTTATTTCCTTTGCTCTCTCCCAATATCTCCCCTTTCTGTGATTTTTAAATCAGTTCGTTTTATACTGTCTCACGAAGGTTGAGTATATAGCATTAGGTCAGATTAGGAAGGATTTGAAAGCTAGTTGGAGACATTTGCATTTTATCCTAAAGCCAAATGTTTTCGGACTGGGGTTTATATAATAAGAGTATATGGTTAACCTGGCACTAATGTGTAGGACAGATCAGGGGGGATAGTGATTAGAATAGAAACTTTTAAGGGGAGATCATATTTTCTAGGATAGGTAGAACTGACAGTAGGGCAAGGAGGAGATCCCAGATATCAGAGGTAACAAATCTTGAGATACAGAAGAAGTAAAAGATGGGTTAAGACGGAATATGATTTAGATTTATTAGAATGATGATAGGACATGAACTACTAGATCCTCAGGTCGGATCCCGAACCTGAGCACCAAGACTTCTTCCTTGAATTCAAGATGAAATGCATGGAGTTCCCGTCGTGGGGCGGTGGTTAACGAATCCGACTAGGAACCATGAGGTTGCGGTTCGGTCCCTGCACTTGCTCAGTGGGTTAAGGATCCGGTGTTGCCGTGAGCTGTGGTGTAGGTTGCAGACGCGGCTCAGATCCCGAGTTGCTGTGGCTCTGGCGTAGGCTGGCGGCTACAGCTCTGATTCGACCCCTAGCCTGGGAACCTCCATATGCCTCGGGAGTGGCCCAAGAAATAGCAAAAAGACAAAAAAAAAAAAGGTGAAATGCATGGAGTACCATTCAAGTGAAAATTTAAAAAGTACATACTTTTTAAGAAAATGTATATGTTTATAGCTTATAGTATACAGTGCTATAAATAGTAAATATGATATCGGCATACACTGTTTCTAATATAACATTAAGTAACTATTGAATCATTTCTGAGTAATTACCATTGAATTGAGCAGTTAATAAGTTACTGATAATCTTTAAGTGTCATCTTTATTAAACAATAAAATTCACCCTTTTAGGGGAGTACTTCTGTTGATTTCAATGAATGTATAGTCATGTAATCACTATCACATTAAAAACTCAGAGTATTTCCACTACCCTTCACATTCTCTGGTGCATCTTTGGTGATTCTGGGGGGATTTCAGTTTCATGTTGTAATAGAGTTCATCGAAATAAACATTTTGGTTTTCAGCCAATCAGATGATTACAGACGTAAACTTTTGGAGGTCTTAAATTTGAGACCACATTTACTGATTTGTGATAGCTTGGATCTCATATTTAACTGGATAGTTGAAAAAAGAGACTTGACGTGTAAGTGTCCTTTCACTTTTTTGCTTGTTCCACCCTATCCTTCATTTGATTTCCTTCCTAACATCAGTTTCCTCTCCCTATTTCAGTTTGGAGCTAGGTACTTTTCCTGTGTGCTTTGCTTTGCTCACACAGAGCGTTTATCACACTGTCAGTCTTTAAGCCTCACCGAGGGTAGTTCATTGTCAGGATCATTATGTTACCCCTGCCACCTGGCCCAGTGACTGGCATAGTAGGGACTCAGTAAGTAATTTTTGAATGAGTTTTCCTTGTCATCAAGACTTAAATACTTTAATTATAAGTTTTGTCGCTTCTTTCTTTGTCATTCTTTTTATATTTCCATCCATTCATTCTTATTTTCCTATCTACTTGCTTGTCTGGGCTTTTTCCCACCTCAAATCCAGAGTTTATGGTTTTCAGTTTTTTTTGGTTTTTTTTTTTTGCTTTTTTTGGATCTTGTGTACAATTGCTAATTCTGTTGTACATAAATCATTCTCTTATCCAGAAACCTCATTGGTTCCCTGTGGCTTACCTGAGAAAAACATAAAGTTACTTGTTTAGCGTTCAAAACCTTGATTTACAATTTACTTAAAAAGTTTGAGAGTCTGATGCATTTAGTGCCCTGTGATGAATGATTTGTTATGCTCTGTGACTTGTCCCCAGCAGACTTCTCCTGCCATCCTTTCTGCCTTTTCACGTAAAGTTCTCCACAATGTCTAATTTGGTTTGTTTACCATTTTTTGAACATGTCATTCCCTTCTTAACTTGTGCCTTTTCAGTGGTCTGATGTGTTCTTTTCCATTTCTTTGTGAGTTCCACTCAAGTCCCACATTCAACTTCTTTGACCATTCTCTTCCATAGTGTACTTTGTTTTTGAAGTCTTAGGGCATTAAACTGCCTATGCTACTCATTTGTTATAGTGCCTTGTAGTAGTTCTTTTCCTCTTTTCATTTATAAATAGGCCACCTTCTTGTACAAGATTGAAAGCAAGTTGAAGTTGGGGATATCCCGTCTTGGACACATTTGGATACATTTAATGTAGGACTTGGGCTCAGTAAACATGTATCTTCTGTCTTCAATAAATAGATATCTGATGAGAATAAGTAGGGACGTATTTGCCCTTATGCATAGAAGCTCAGTGAGAAAGTATTATAGCGAGTCATTTAATATCTAATAAAGCTCTGAACTACAATGATCAGTGCACTAAGCTTTATATCCATAAATAGAAGTGTTATAGAAAAGCCTTTAAGATTGTTGAGTAAATTATACTATAGGTACAATGTTTATTTTAGTGTCACTTGTCTAACACTTATCGTCGTCATCATCATTATTAGCATCATTATTTTGCTGGAAGAAGTTAATGTTGGCAGATGAAGCTATTATATAACCATTTAAATGTTTTCCAGAACCTTTGGCTTAACTAATACTGTACTTTTGTTTAATTGATTTTTGTAATGTAATCACAATTTGTGTGATAATTAAAAATAAATTTAGTGTTTAAGGGACACAGTATTAAGAAACAGTCATATACATAAATATAGGAGCTTTTCTGTTTTCAGTTTCTGCAATATTTTAATTAATGAAGGAGTCACGTGACTGGAAATCTCGATTGGGATTCTATGTGATCTTTTAAAATCCTTACAGTTGGGGAGGAACTTGAGAATTCTCAAGGTTAAATCACGTTATCATTACTCAGTTTGGGAGGAGAGAAGAGGAGGAAGAAGGCCTTTTAATCTTTTAGAAGATCAGCACTGTTGGGAGTTCAACTGCCTATTTATTGAGCAGTTGCTTTGAGAATGTGCTTGGTAAAGGTGAGTGGACCAAATGGACGGGGCTTTCGACATCATTTCTGGAGAGAAAGTCTAAAGCTATTTGGGCCAGGAGAGGTGGGTACAGGGATAGGTCAAAGGAAACACACGAGGCTTTTGACAAAAGATTGGGAATGTCCTGAGGGTGAGACTTGAAACTGTCCTTGGAAGACTGGTTAAAGAAATCTTTGTTTGGAAAGAGTATGAGTCTACTCATTTCCTATTATTGCCATAATAAATTAAAACAAATTTAATGGCATGAAAGGACACAGATTTATTACCTTAAAATCCTGGAGGTCAGACATCTCAATGTGTACGTAAGGCTGCATTCCTCCTGGAGGCCTTAGGGAAGAATCTGTTTTCTTGCTTCTAGAGGCCACCTATACTCCTGGGCTAATGGCTGCTATCCGCATCTTTAAAGTCCTTCATTGCAGCTGCTGCGACCTGTGTCAAGTCTCCTTCTCTCAGTCTGACCCTCCCACTTCCCTCTTATAGGGACCCTGTGGTTACATTGTGCTCACTAGGATAATCCAGGCCAATCTCTCCTTCTCTAGATCTTTAATGTAATCACATCTGCACAGGCCCTTTCCCTAGAAGATAACACTCGTAGAGGTTCTGGAAGTTAGGATATAGACATCTTTGGGGAATCAATATTCAGCTTACCACGACCATCACTGGCGACCTCATAACATCTTCAGATATTTGAAGGGCTGACTGTGGAAGATGGAAGAAAGATTAGGCTTTTTCTGTGTGGTCCCAAGGGATAGAATTAGAACTTGTGGGTGGAAATTACAGAGAGACAGATTTGTACCCACTGTAAGAGAACTTTCTCACAGAGCTGTGAGGATGGAGTGGGCAGTCTCAGAAAGCAGCGTGTCCCAGACACTGGCAGTGTTGAGCAGAGGGTAAGGTCTCCTGGGGGAATTGTTGAAGGTGGAATCTATGCTTTGGCTGGATTAGACAAGCCTTAGACCTTTGGTAACCCTGAGGTTGTGTGATTCTCTGTGCACAGCCCAGTGCTGGCACTATTTGGATATGAAACATGGCCTCTGCCTTAGCAGCTCAAGCTGGACTCCATTGGTTGCTTTATTGTTTGCTTGTCACCCCTTCAACTGTGCAGCAAAGCCTGCAAGAGAGATTGAAAGCAAGGTCTGGAGGAACTCTCTGCTAAGGCAATGACCCAGTTCTATTTGGTGAAAATTCTTGTGGGTTAAATCTGTTTTCACTTACTTTAGTAACTCCAGTTCTTTCATTCAGGTGGGAAAAAAAAATACCTTAAAAAACAAAAAAAGCAGGATCGATGATATTCTACAAAGTTACATGGAAAGGAGTTGGCATTTTTAATCCTGCAGTTTTCCAAATAGGAGATGATGTTTTTTGGGAAATCATTGGGCCCAAGTGAAGACTCAAGGTGAAGAATATCGTAGGATGGAGTCCATTTATCCGTGCTGAATAATTTGTGGTTTTAGTTGGAAGATCTAGTTGCTGTAAGTCGTTCCCTTTCAGGTTCACCCCAGAGCAATACTCAGGGAATCTACGGTAAAGGTACTTATACTGGGGAGTGGTTTTTGTGCTGGCCTCCAATGAAGACTGTGTTGGGAGACCTGACAAAGTTTGTGTGCTTTTTGTACTTGAAGACATCTCATAATGTGTTTTGTACCAAATTCGTTTCCTTCATACATTTTAAAATGAGGTATATAGATTAAAACTTCGGTGGGGAGGAGCTACTGCATTTGCTTTGAGAAGTGTGTTTTTTTTTCTTTCTTTTTTTTTTTTTTGCTGAAATTGAGCTAAATGGAGCCACTTTCCAACCAGTCTGGCGTAGTGCAGCCTCATAGCTTTTACCTTTTTTCCCCAGGCGATTGTGCCTCATGTTTTCTAACGAACAGTCTTGTGACTCTGCTAAGGATACGTGAAAGATTTTCATGGTTTCTCGAGCTTCTTCTTCCTTGTATTTCAGACCTGTCCCAGATGGTAAATATGCTTAAGGATCTTGTTGGATAAACCAAAAGTTCCGTTAAAAATCCCGTGCCATTACAATGGACAGCGAAAGAAAGAGGGTTTGACCAGGGTGTCAATCATTAAATTAGCGTTGGAAAAGGCTTTGAGAAATTCTTATCTAACGCTCTGCTTTAAAGAGACAAATGACCAAAATTGCTGCAGCTGCTTCCTCAAGATACAGAATCTAAAGCACAGTTTGATAAATCCTGGACTTTAGGGCCTTCAAGAACCCTCTGAAGCTCTGTGCAAAATCTCTGTGCATGTGCCTTTTTAATAGCACAAGGGTCCGTAGACTTATATTAATTCATTCACGGATTACTTCCTTCTTCCTTTCTGTTCTTTCAAAAGCATCATGTGTCAAGTTTGTAGTCAGCATTGGGCCTTACTCTTAATATAACATAAAATTCTCACCACACTTGGCTTTTTGATGTATCTGCAGCCTAAAGAAGGAAATTCATCTTAAAAGAGATAGGGAACTGTATTATTATAAGAATGGATGCCGCTAATGTTGTAGTGAAATAGACCTCACAGCCTGTTCTCATTATCTTAGGAAGGATCTCAGAAGTGGACAGTATCTGTGTGCAGTAAACCAGGTATGAGCGGCAGTGGCTCATTGACTGCTCCTGGTCCTTTATGGTGTTATGTCTGGTCTTTTCCTGTTTTGTTTCTTGATATATTCTACTGCCTGTAACTACCTGGGTTTTTTTGTTTTTTTTTTTAAATGTGTTTGGATTTAGCCTTGCTTACCAGTTACCTGATACAGGGTTTGGTGACCTGGCTGCTGGACTGTGCTTCCTTGGAAGTCGCATTGGTAGTGGAATTTTCCCTCCCACTAATAGTGTGAACCGATTTTACAGCTATGGATGAAAGGTGGCCTGCCCAACTCTCCCTTTATCGTTTTTATTGTCTGTAAGGGAGTGAACTTAGCACTCCCTTAATTGAAATTTTTATTGAGAGAACTGTGAGTTGCTGAATAGTTGTAAGAAATAATAGAGAGGTCCCATGATAGAGAGATCTCCAGCTTGCCCCAGTGGTAGCATCTTTTACAGCTATAGTGCACTGTCACAATTAAGATATCATCGTTTACATAATCCATCAATCTGCTCAGATTTCCCCACTTGCACTCATGTGTACAAGTGTGTACATATAGTTCTGTACAGTTTATCATTTTTGTGGGTTTGTGTATCCACCACCATAGAGAAAATACAGAACAGTTCCTCCACAGGGGTGCCTCCAGTTGCCCTTTTATAAACACACTCACCTCCTTTGAAATTTGAAATGTTGGGGTATTGACATTTTTCATTCAGCGTAATTTCCTGGATAAGTATCCAGGTTGTTGCGTGTATTGATAGTTTGTTCCTTTTTATCGTTGAGTCGTGTGCCATGCTTTGTATGCAGTGCAGTTTGCTCAACTACTCACCTGTTGAAGAACATCTGGACTGATTTCAGTCTCTGAATAAAGCTGGCGTGAACATTCATGTACAGATTTTAGTGTGTACGTAAATGAAAAGGTAATACTGACCTCATAAAATTAGTTGGGAAATGTGCTTTCTAGAAATCTGCTTTCTAGAATACATTAACATATTGTATAAAATTGGTTTTAATTTTTCCTGAAATATTTAATAAAATTCTTCAGTGAAATCTTCTAAGCCTGGAGATTTCTTTTTTTCTTTTTTTGCAACTTTTAAATTACAAATTCAATTTCTTTAATGTTTATAGTACTACTCAGGTTATCTATTTTATCTTAGTTGAGTGGTTTTAAGGAATACTCCTTTCTTCTAAATTGTTGAATTTATGAGTATAGAATTCTTTGTAATATTTCCTCATATCCTTTTAACCACTGCAGGATCTGTAGTGTTAGCCCCTATTAATTCCTGATATTAGTGGTTGTGTCTTCTTTTTATGTCTAAGTAGATAGAGATTAATCAATTGCAATGATTTCCCCCCCAAAGAACCAACTTTTTGTTGATTTTGTTGTTGTTGTTGGCTATCTAATGACATTGATTTCTGCTTTTATCTTTATTTTCATCCTTCTGCTTTCTTGCTTTGGGTTTATTTTTATATTTTTCTAGTTTCTTGGGGTAATGACTTAGGTTATTGATTTGAGATTTTTCCTTGTTTTTAATGTAAATATTTACCACTATATATATTCCTGTCAGTACTGCTTTAGCTGCATCTCACATATTTGGGGATCTTGTATTTTCATTTTCATTTAATTTTATTTATTTATTTTTGTCTTTTCTAGGGCTGCACCCACGGCATGTGGAGGTTCCCAGGCTAGGGGTTTAACTGGAGCTGTAGCGCCCCGATCCCCCTCCCACCCTGCGTGCCTACGCCAGAGCCACAGCAGAGCAGGATCCGAGCTGCATCTGTGACCTACACCACACCACACGGCAACACCAGATCCTTGACCCACTGAGTGAGGCCAGGGATTGAACTGAAACCTAATGGTTCCTAGTCGGATTCATTAACCACTGAGCCATGACGGGAACTCCTTAATTTAGTTTTATGTATTTTAAATATTCCATCAAGACCTCATCTTTAACACATGGGCTATTTATTTCAAAGTGTGTTTCTGATTTTCACATTTAGAGATTATCCTGTTGTCTTTCTGTTACTGATTTGTAATTTGATTTTAAAATCACACTGTATATGATTTTCATTTCTTAAAATTTGTCAAAAATTTATAGCCTCTTGGTGAGTTCTATGCATGCATGCGTACTTGGAAAAGATATATATTTTGCTGTTGTTGGATAAAGTGTTCTATTTAGTTAAGTCAGTTAGATCCTAGTTTATTTTGGTGGTTCAGATCTTCTGCAACCTTGTTCATTGTCTTTCTGATGGTTCTGTCAGTTACCAAGGTCAGGGTATTGAAGTTTCCAGTTGTAACTGTGGGTTTTTCTGTTTTCCCTTTTCAGATGTGTCAGGTTTTGCTTCCTATATTTTGAGGCTCTGTCTTTTGCTGGATAATTAAGTTTTCCTGGTAGATTGATATTTTTACCTTTTGAAATTTTTGTTGCTCTGAAATCTTTTACCCAAGATTGATATAGTCATTACTGCTTTTTAAAAAGTTAATGTTTTCCTAGTGCAACTTTTCTTATCCTCTTACCTTCAGCCTATTTCTGTTGTTGAATTTGGATTGCGTTTCTCATAGAAAGCTTGCATTTGGATCACTTTTTTTTTATAATGCATGCTCTCGGTCTGTCTTGATTAGTATTTGGATCATTTACATTTAAGGTAATTGTCTTAGTCTGCTTGGGCTGCTGTAACAGTACCATAGACTGTGTAATTAAATAATAGACATTTATTTTGTCACAGTCCTAGAGGCTCAGAAGCCCAAGATCAAGATGTTGGCAACGTAGGTTTCATTCTGAGACCTCTTCTCTTGACTTGTAGGTGGCTTCCATCTTGCTCTCTGCCCATATGACCTCCTTGTGTGTGGGCTGAGAGAGAATGGAACTCTCTAGTGTCTTTTCTTATGAGGACACTAATCCTATTGGATCAAGGCCCCACCTTTTTTGATCTCAGTTAAAGTTAATTATCTTCTACAGGCCCTGTTTCCAAATACGGCTTCATCATAGGAAATTTGGGTTGGGAGAGCCACAGTTCACACCATAGTAGTTTATTGCCTATTATTTATATTCTCTTTGCGTCCTCTGGTTCTCGTTCAGGCTTCTGGTAGCAACATGTTATCATTTTGAGTAAAGTGTGAATAACATGTTACACTTTTGAGGAAAGTGTTAAAACTTTACTTCCATTTAGGTTCCTTTACCATCCTTGCTTTTAAGTATTAAACAACAGAGGGTATTATAATTTTTGTTTCGGTCCTCAATTATGATGTATAAAACCCATGGGAAGGATAGTCTATTGTATGTACCCATATATCTGTTCTTTCTGTTATTCTCTCTTGGATGCTCAAAGTTTCCATTATTTCTTTTTTTCTCATTTCCTTTCTGTTTCAAGAACTTCCTTTAGCCTTTCTTTAAGGTGTATCTGCTAGTGACAGATTCTTTTAGAAAATCTTATTTGTTTGATGTTTTTGCCCTTCATTCCTGAAGGATAGTTTCTCTGGATATAGAATTTGTGGCTGATAATTCTTTTTTTTCAGTGCTTGAAAAATGATATGTGTTCCTTCCTTTTGGTCTCCATGGTTTTAGATGAGAAATCCCCTGTCTTTCAAGCAGGTATTCCTCTTGAGATAATACATTGCTTTTCTCTGGCTGCTTTCCAGATTTTTTTTTTCTTTGTTTTTAGTTGGTGGAGGGTTAATTATCATTTATTTTGTCATGGATTTCCTTGTGTTTTTCCTGTTTGGTGCTTCGCTCTGTTTCTTGCATCTTTGAATTTGTTTGTTTTGCCAGTTTGGGGGAGTTTTTAGCCATGATTTATTTGAATACTCTTTCAGTCCTGTTCTCTTTCCTCGTTTCCTTCTGGGACTCTGATGATACAAATGATGGTTCTTTTATTAGAGTCCCACAGGTTCCTAAGCATTTGTTTGTGTTCAGTTAGTTTTCTCTGTTGCTCAGATTGGTTAAATTCTACTCTTCTTTTTTCAAGTTTCCTTTTTTTTTTTTTTTTTTTTTAAATTTCCTCTCTCTGCTCTACTATTGATCCCATCTAGAGAGTATTTCTGTCAATGTATTTTTTTGGTTCTGTGATTTCCATTTGGTTCCTTCTTACAATTCTTTTTCTTTTTTACTTACTAAAATTTTTAAAACGAGGTATAATTGATACATACGGTTATATTTCAGATATATAGTATAATGATTCTGTATGTGTATACATGGCAAAATGATTACCACAATAAGCCTGAGAAACATCTATCATCTTACATTGTTACCAAACAATTCTTTTTTCTTATAATGAGAACTTTTAAGATCTCTTTACAACTTTGAACTTTCAAGTAAGCAATACAGTATTATTAACTATAGTCCCCATGCTGTACATAACATCCCCATGACTTATTTACTTTGTAAATGGAAGTTTGTACCTTTTGACTCCCTTTACCCTTTGCTCTGATCCTCGAGCTCCTATGTCTCTGGCAAGCACTGATCTATTTTGTTTCTATGAACTTGGGTTTTTTTGTTTTTGTTTTCAGAGTCCACGTTTGTGAACTCCTACAGTATTTGTGGGATTGCTGGTGTATATGATAGTTTCATTTATTACATATATAATATAAATGAATATATATTATTTTTATATATAATTTTTGATTTTTTTTTTCATTTGTTTCAAAAGAATATGAACTTGATTGTTGAAGCATTTTTATGACCACTGCTTCACCTTCCCTGTCAAATAATTCCAACATTTGATTCACCTTTGTATCAACGTTACTTTATTTTCTTCTTTCATTTGAGTTGTGATGTACATGTTTTTGGTATGACAGGTGATTTTTTTTTTTTTAATTGCATTCTGGACATTTTGTCTGCTATGCTGGATACTGAGTCCTATTTAAAACTTCTGTTTTAACAGATAGTCATCCTGTAAAGGTTTAGCATCCTGCCTCCTTTTATGGACTGTGAATCTAGTGATGGCTTAATTTTCAGAACCTTTGTGGTGTTATTTTGTTCTTCTTAGTTTATTTGGGACTACTGGGGCTCCCCCTGGTTCCTGCCAGTGCTGCCAGAGGAGGTGGAAGGGCTTTCCCCAGGCGGGGCCACCTTGTGTCTTTGTATGGAAGAGCAGCATTTCAGGTCTTAAGGACTAAAGATACTCCCTGGTGTAGTCACTTGTAGTGGAATTTTTCTTGCCAGTGCCGTTTGGCCATCCTGTTACATCTCAGTTAGGGCAGTCTCAGCCCTTGAGGAGAAGGGGAGTCCCTCCCCTGACTGCTGCTTGTTAGTGGGGCCCCCCAATAAAATCCCCTTGCCTCTGGTGGTGGCCTTACCTGGCATTGTTGGAGAGATTCTTCTTGTTAAATCCTGGAGAGGAATGAGTCCGCCTTGGACTGTCTTCTGTGCTGGATTGAGCATTGCAACATGTCACAACTAGGTTACTGTCTTATGTTGGGTGGGAGCAGAAGATGCCTGCCCCTGTGTTGTTTCTCTAGTCTCAGGATCCCAAACCAGTATGCCTTCCTTTTACCATCCTCCAAAATTCTTTGGTTGTCTCTTTCATTAATTTTAGGGTTTATAGTTGTACTTAGAGGAGAAGAGCAGGGAGAAACCAGCCCAAGCTGTCTTGTGGGGAAAGTCCCAGTTATGTTTTAAAATATTTTAATTTTCAACTTACATGTAACTTTAACAGAAGACACTTTTTTTTTTTTGAGGATATCTTGCTTCTTAAATAATGACCCCAGCCAATAACCTTATGTGATGATGTAAAGATTGATTTTTGTGTACATTACTTTTACTTTGCCAACCAGGAATATATGTATTTCCAAAGGGAATCAAAATTGGCTAAAGAAAATTTTCATTTTTTGAATAGATAAATTTCAGTTGCTTGAACTTTTCTTAAGCAGAGTGTTGTAATAGGAAAACAGTGGTCAGATACTGAGGTATTGGTGTATATACAATGGCTACATTCTTTGTGTGTGGGAGGTGTGTGTGTTTGGTGTGTCACGTATTCCCCTCTCTTTTATGTGTTACCACTGCTGTAACATTCCCCCCCTCCCCAGCTTGGCTTTCTTTATCTTAGTACTCATTTCTTTTGATGAGAAGAATTTTTGTGTAGGTAAATTTATCAGTTTTTAAAAGTGATTAATACTTTTCATATCCTATTTAGAAATCTTCGCCTAACCCAAGGTAATAAAGATACTTTTTCTTCTTCTATCAGCTTTATTGTTTTGACTTTCACATTTACATATATAATACATTTGGAATTGATGTTTGTTAATTATATGAGGCCTCAAGATTCCTTTTTTCCCCTTATATGGATATTCAGTTCACTTAACTCCATTAATTGAAAAGACTATCCTTTTCCCACCACACTTGTAATATGATTTTTCTTATAAATCAAGTATCTAGGAGTGAGTCTTTTTCTGGACACACTATGCGAGGACTATCCAGTAGAAGTATAAAGCAAATCACAAATATGAGCCGTATGTGCAGCTATGAATTTCTCGTAGCCACATTTAAAAAGGTGAAAAGAAACTGATGAAATTTGTTTTTTGTATATGAACCCAGTACATAAAAATATTAACAAGTAATCAATAGGAAATTATTGTGGGAGTTTACATTTTTTTGTTACTATTTTTTTGATATCTGGCTTACATTTTGCATTTACAACGAATCTCAATTCTGACATAAAATTTTCATCAGAAATACTTGATTTGTATTTAGATTTCATAAAACTTACAGTTGAAAAAGTAGATCGACATACCTCACTTGGTCCAAACCATACTTAAATGTTTGCTAATAGCTAAACCAATTATCATCAGCTCTTGAATTTAAGTTCATTAAAATCAAATTTAAATTTAATTCCTAAATTTCACTAGCCACATTTCAGGTGCTCAGCAGTCATAGGTGTCTGGTGGCTACTGTATTGAACAGTACAGCTTCATTCTGCTGTCATTCTGTGTCTGTCCTTGCTCCTGTAACACACTGTCTTAATCACTATATCTGTATAAGTCTTGTATCTGGAAGTATCAAGTCTTCCAACTTTATTCTTGGCTATTATTAATCCTTTAAACTTGCCAATAAATTTTAGAATCACCTTGTCAACTTCACTAGCATTTTTTCTCATGGTTACTGCTATTCGCAATGTTACCTGTTTACATAATTAAAAGAAAAGCAAAAAAAAAAAACAACACCTGTATTGAGATACGGAGGTTGGACGGTTAGTTGCATGGTTAGCTAAGCAACTAGCTCAGAACCATCAGCATCACTCTTCCTGCCACTCGTTATTTGCATCTCCACAAAAGTATAAAATAAAACATGAGGTGTGGCATAGGCTTTTCAAGAGCATTGCGAATATCAATTATGCAAGTCACAAATCAGACATCATTTAAAAATATAGAATATGAAAAAAAAATCCTTCCTTCCTTATATTGGAAGTTATATACTCCTCTGTACTATTTCTGGTACTAAGCACAGGGCCTGACACTTAGTAGGTATTCAAACATTTGAGTAAATAAATGGAGACAATATACTTGGAACTCTTTGACCAGATGTGGAGCCTTATATTTGTAGTTCACAAGCTGGGCCCTCAGTTACTGCAGACCAACTTTTTTTTTTAGTTAAAATGGCTGAGAAATATTACACAAAGTAATATATGGCGTTTTGACTTTGTGACATTTCTTTAAAATATGAAAAGAGGTGTTTGGGGACATAATTATAATGGAATTACTATATAATTTGGTATAACTCATGATGCATGATGTATGACTAGAAAGTAAATTGTTCTGATTTGAATAGAACACTATTAAAGTAAATCATCTCATGTTTTTTAAATAGTTCCCAAATTGTATTCACGTAAGACCAGTTATCTGGCTAATTGTTCTAACCCAGACATTACCACATTTAAATCTTTGATTTCATCACTACCCTGTGAACTAACTTATTAAATTCTTGTTTAATAAGAAAAGTTCCTGTTGGAATCGAGAGCCCTGAGATAATTTCTACATAGTTCTTTTAAGTTAGAAAATGTTTTAAAACTCAGATGGCCGTGGTATTAGGTTGAGCGGTCAAGAAAACACTCACTGGGTTTCAGGTCGAGCAGTCAGGAAAGCATTCATTGGATTTCTTTTTCTGACAAAATGACTGCCCGAATCTTTAAGTGATAAAACATTGAAAACATGCTTGACTTTTTTTTTTTTTTTTTTAAAGCATGACAACAGAAAGTCATTTTAAATGAATGGGTGAGTTTGCAAAAAGGAACAGGTAGGTATCAGGAAAGTAAGATGGCTTTTAAAACTATAGAATTTGAAAAAAATAATAGAGACCTAGGTGGCATATACAGACCTAGGGGACCTATAGCTTTAGAGCACAGAGAGGCTAGGGACCAAGATGTGGCTTCCACAGGTTGAAACGCCAGATCAGAGACTACCTTAGGGAAAGGGCAAGCAAGCATAAAGCCAAAAGTACCCTGTGAAAGTAGGCACAGGGTACTCTCTGGCCTTGGCTCTGAATAGAGGTTAAAAGCAAAAAAACAAAACAAAACAAAACAAAACAAACTCCCTTGAGAATTTGTGGCTGCTAACTTGCCCTCATGTGTGCAAGTGGTGAAATTTTGGAGTTAGATTAATGCTGTTTGCATGATCTGAAAAATTCTAAACCGAAACTCAGACCTGGGTCTTTGGAGCTCCAGGTGCTTGACAGAACCACACTCAGGTGCTCCCTGGAAGTAAATATCTTCAGCCAAGCTGCAGAGAATTGCCACTGAGTTACATAGAATAGGAGCACACAATCGGAAGCATCTGTCATAACAAGCCACCATGACCGAGAGTCGGTAGGGACACCAGACCAAAGGACCAAACGCAGTAGACTTTAGTTATTGGAATACTAATGCAGTTTATAGAAGGAGTATTTTAGTATCATTAAAGGAATAAAAGGAGAAATTGCAAACATCATAAGGAGCAAGGGGTTATTGACCAGGCCGTTTTGGAAATGAACCAAATAGAAATTGTAGGAATGAAAACTTAAAAACAAATTTGAAAACATCACTAGTAATGTTAAATAGGAGATTAGATTCATCAGAAGATGACTAGAAGGTAGGTCAGAAGCTCATACAGAGAAGGCAGCACAGAGACGGGAATGGAAATTGTGATAAAAAGGCTGAGATTCAAGGAATAAACTGCAGAAGATGATAGAGGGAGAATGGGGAAGAGACAATATTTGAAGTGATGAATGGCTCAAGTTATTCTAGGAAAAAAGATCATAATCTTCACGTCTTGGAAGCCAAAAAAATAGAAAGAAATCCATGCTTGGGCACGTGGACTTATTGTAGTGAAACGCAGAACAATAAAGACAAAGGTCTAATTGCAGAAGCCATTAGGGACGTAATGAAAATGCTGAAAGAAAATAAGGGCCAATTGAGAATTGTATTTCTAGTGAAACAGTTTTTCAAAGGAGAAGGTAAAATATATTTTCAGATAAGCAAAAACAAGGAGTTTAACCTGTTTACCTAAGCCTCTGTCCTCCAAATAACTTTGAATGATTTACTTCTCATCTTAGAAGGAAGGCTTGAGATTTAAGAAGGAGCATTACAAAGTGAAATGGTAGATAGGGGGATAAATCTAAAGATAGATTAATGATGTAAGACAAAAACATTCAAATTGTGGTATTTGAAAGACCTTAATAATATCAGGGTTGTCATAAAATATTGTATTACAACTTGATGTAAATGGGAAGGAGATAACTAGATTTAAATACTCTTCAGGCCCTTGTATCATTTGAGAATAAGCTAAAACATAGCAAGTCTGTAATATGAAAGTTAAGAATTAAAGCTTAACATTTAAAATAATGAAAACAGTAACTGTCTTTTAAATGAGAAAAGAAAAAAAATTGTAATGAGGAAAAAAGTAATCAAGAGGCAAAAAAGAAAAAAGAAACAGAAAATGTGGGAACACTAAGAGCATAAAATTAAATGGTAGAAATAAATCCAAATATCAACAATCAAATTAACTATTAGTGGACTCTAAAAAGGTCTAACCAAAAAGGAAAACAAAGTCTAGCTATATGCTGTTTATAAGAGAACACCTCAAGGATAAGGATAGAAAAAGGTCAAAAGTAAATAATGGAAAAAAATAGACAAATACTAACCAAAATATTTCTTGTGTGGGAATGTTATTGTCAGATATTGTCATAAAATAGGTTTTATGGCAAAATGTTAATAACCTCTGAGATGGGCACTGTATAATGATAAAATGATTTTACTAGAAGCTCTTTTTTAGTTTGTATGAACCTAATAGCCTAACTTGAAACTATAAAGAAAAAAAATTGAATGAACTACAAAAAAACTGGACAAATACATTATCATAGCAGGAAAATTTCATACTCATCTCTTAGTAATTCCTAGATTCAGCAGACAAAAGTAAGTTATAGAAGAGGGGACATTATTAGTAGATTTAATTTGGAGAATATATGTGGAAGCTTGTACCCAACAATTGGAAAACATACTTTTTTTTTTTTCCCCCCAAGCACATACTGAACACCTGTGAAAATTGACCATGTTTTAGCCCAGGGGTTTGCAGACTTTTGGTAAATGGCCAAATAGTAGGTATTTTCTGCTTTTATGGATCATATGGTTTTTCTTGCAACTATTCAGTTTTGTTGTTGTATATTGAAAGCAACTGTAGACAGTATGCAAACTCAGTGTGGCCATATTCCAATAAAGTTCTCTTTACCAGTACAGGTGACTGGCTGGATTTGGCCTATAGATGTTAGTTTACCTGCTCCTGCTTGAAGCTGTAAAAGTCTCAACACATTTCCTTGTCACGCAGACTATATTTTCTGACTGAAGTACCATGAAGTTAGGAATCAGTATTCTCCTCTCCATACCAATATACATATGTAAAAGGGAAAAAAATCTTAACTCCTTGATCAAAGAAGTCATAATAGAAATTTAGAAAGTACTTAGCATTGAATAATAATGAAACTACCATGAAGTTTATGCAGCTAAAGTAGTATTCATAGGAAAATTTATAGCCTTAAAGGAATATAAGATGAAAGGCTGAAAATTAATAGGCTAAGCATGTGACATAAGTTTTAAAAAAAGAAAATTAGAATAAATTCGGGCAAGTAAGAAGCAAATAATAAAGGCAAAAGCAGAAGTCAGTGACTTAAAATGCAGCAAATCCAAAGTTTTTCTTTCAAAGAAGACATTAATAAAATGTTAGGAATGAAAAATGGGACAAAATAATGATGCTACAGATACTAAAGAGATAAGAGAATTTTAGGAATACTTTTATGCTGCAGAATTTGAAAATTTAGATGAAACAAGTTTCTAGAAGAATGTAGCTTATCAAAATTGAAGAACTTAAAAATTCGTATAAAGAAACAGCAATCTGAGATCTTCTAAAAGAAAATAGGCTCAGACGGTATTCTGAACAATAAAATAACAATTCTAGTGGTATACAAACTCAGTAGAAACAAAAATAAAAATCTTTTCAGTGAGATTAGTATATTCTGAACATTTAAAACCAAACAAAATACCAGCAAAACTAAGGAATGGTATACAAGAAAAGTCAAGCTTGGTCATGATGTATTTTCATGCAAGAGTAATATAACATCTCAATAGATAGAGAAAAAGAATTTGATAAAATTCACCAGTGTTCATTCAGGCTAAAAACTTTTAACAAACTTAGACGGAAACTTTCTTAACCTGTTGAAATTCACTAAAACCTGTAGCAAGGTGCTTGGCGAATTAACAGCATTTTTAACAAAAATCCAGAGACATAACAAAGATACTCACCGTTATTGCTTCTACTTTATATGGGAAGTTATAAATTACTTATAACTTATTAATATATAAACTACTTATGTGTTATTGAAATATTTTTTTCTGTTGGAAATTCTAGCCAACTTAATGAGACAAGACAAAGAATGGAAAGAATTGGAAAGGAGAGAACTATGTCTAGATACCTATATAGCAACAAAACAAAGGGTGGGGGAAAAATGTATACATGTAAGAGTAACTTGGGCCCCATGCTGTACAGCAGAAAGAAAATAATAAAACAAGAAAAAAAAATAAAGCATAATTCTAAGCCAAAAAAAAGTGATATAAGAAAATTATCCCTGTTAAAAGAGATGTTGGTACAATAACATTTAAAAATAAATTTTAACCTTTCACAATTAAAAAAAAAGAATTGGAAAGGAAAAAACAAAACTGTCATTTGTAATTGATAGCATTGTCTACATAGACAATTCCAAAGAGTCTGCAGAAAATTATTAAAGCTGCTGGGTATAAAATAATGACTGAAAATGAACAGCATTTAAATAAGCCAGAAACTACACATGTATTTTTAAAAGATAGCATTTATAATACCAGCATTTAAATAAGCCAGAAACTACAAATATATTTTTTAAAGATAGCATTTATAATGCCACCATGTATAGATACATGTTAAACAGAAATGTATAAGATCTTTACAGAGACTATAAGACATTCTTGATTGAAAATTAAAAAGTCAAAAGTAAATGGAAAGATTGTGTTTACGGATAGGGAGACTGGATAACATCATTTTAAGTCTGTTCCTCACAAGTTGATGTCAAAATTCATGTAGTTTCACTCAATATTCTAATAAGTTTTCAAAGTTCATTTAAAAAATTTTTTAAATTTGCAGAGGACAGGTTATCCTAGTAACCTGATGAACATGTTGTGGCAACGGCTTGGTCTGTGCTGTGCACCTTAATAATTACTGCGAGTAATTTGTAATTTGACAGTATGGTAGCAGCATAGAGATGAATAACCAATGAAGCAGAATAGAGGCACAGAAATAGATCTTTATGGGAGCTTAAGGTATGTCAGAGTAACATTGCACATTAGTGAGAAAAAAATAAGCTATTCACTGTGTATTCCTTCAATAATTGGTTATGTGGGAAAAAATGAAACAGGATCTCTACCTCATACTCTATACAAAAATCAAGTTCAGGCAGATAAAAGGCTTAATAGAAACAGCTAACACTTACATAGTGCTTATTCATGTATTTGATTTTGTTCTAGCACTTCACATACATTTCCTTTTTTGATCACCACATTTATCTTTAATGGTAGGTGCTATTATTATCTCCTTTTTTTATATGAGAAAACGGAGATGAGCACAGAGAAATCAGGTAATTTGGCCAGGGTCACAGTAGCAGAGCTTTATTTGAACCCGGGTAGTCTGGCTCCTCTATGTTCTTAACACTATGCTGTCCTGTTCCCTCACTTAACTGCACAGGACAAAATTCTAAATTTTCTGTGTGGAGGCATGTCTTTATGACCTCAGGAAAGTGTTTTTATCATAAAGAAACAAAATCAACAAATTTGGCTACGTTAAAATTAAGAGCTTTTGTTGTCAGAAAATATCATAAAGAAAGTGAAAAGCCAAGTGGGAGAAGATACTTGTAATACTTCTAACAAGAAGGGGATTGTAACCTGTCCTTTAAAGATAGGATAGAAATATAAAGATTTCCTGTCATACTAATAACATATAATAGTTTTGTTGCTGCATGTTTTCTTCCATGATTGGAATGTCTTCTGATCCTAGTGGCCATAACATGGTATATTTATGGTTTTAATTTGCAATCTTTGATTGTTAGGGTAAGCATCGTGTCTCTATTTGATGTGTTTTGTTTCTTTAAAGAAGAGCCTGTAGGAGACAGGATGTGGGCTGACCAGTTGGCACTTTGGAGTGTAGTTTATGGTTCTACCTCCAGGTACTTGTGGATCTATAATTTTATCAGAGAAGTACCCATGATCAGATCTGCTTCTCTGGCTGATTTTGGGTTCTAGGATATTTTTTTAATCTTCATTTAAGCTGTACTCTTAAATCATTTAATAGAACACTGAATTTGCTGGTACGGTTTGTAACATTTGAAAGGATTAACATTTGATTTATTCTCTCTAAATCCACAGCTATTAGGAAATAACCTAAAACTTGAGGATTTACTTTGCAGAAATGATTTCCTTCTAATGTATGCTCTTTCAAGGAAATTCACAATCCTGTTACATAAGAGGCTATACAGCTTTAATCCCATGCATTGATCTTTAGTGACCGGTTATACTTCAAGACAAAGTTTTAAAATTTCCCTAATTTTCAAAGTAATACATACTCACGTAAGAAAATTTGAGAGGTACAAACATAGATGATAGTAACTACTCTTGGGAGTTCTCGTCCTTCGTGGCTCCGTGGAAGCGAATCTGACTAGCATCCATGAGGATGCAGGTTTGATCCCTGATCTCACTCAGTGGGTTAAGGGTCTGGCATTGCGGTGAGCTGTGGTGTAGGTCACAGATGCGGCTTGGATCCCACATTGCTTTGGCTGTGGTGTAAGCTGACAGCTGTAGCTCCGATTTGACCCTTAGCCTGGGAACTTCCATATATGCCACAGGTGCAACCCAAAAAAGGAAGAAAAAAAAAAAAAAAAAAGAATCTGACCTTTTCTTACTCTCTCCACTGCTGTCATCATCATCTCTGGCTCAGTTTCCTGCGGGGAGCCTCCAGACTGGTCTCCCAGCTTCTGCCCTTATGTCCTTAATCTTCTTATCACAGCACCAGAGTGACCTTTTTAAAATGTTAAATCATCTCATTCCTCTCTTCAGAGCTCTGCAGTGGCTCCTGCCTTTTACTCAGAAGAAAAGGCAAAGTACCTGGCACCTAATAGGTGCTCCAGAAATATTTGTTGAATAAATGAAGTGCTAAATCAAATCCACTCAAACACATTTTTTTCCTCCTTCATCCTCCTCCTGCTACTCCCGCTTTCTTGAACTATCTCCTCCTTCAGATGGAGTTACTCCCTTTTACCTCTCTGACTAGTTGTCTGACTTCATAGCTCTGCTTGTCTCTCTCAGCGTCCTTGGCCCTCCTCCTCCTCTCCACACTCTGCTTGGTGACCTCAGTCGCACCAGTGGCTGAAGTGGCACCTCTGTGTTGATTCTTCTCAACTGCGTGGTTTTTTTTTGTTTGTTTGTTTGTTTTTGTCTTTCTGCCATTTCTTTGGGCTGCTCCCGCGGCATATGGAGGTTCCCAGGCTAGGAGTCGAATCGGAGCTGTAGCCACCGGCCTACACCAGAGCCACAGCAATGCAGGATCCGAGCCACGTCTGCAACCTACACCACAGCTCACGGCAACGCCGGATCGTTAACCCACTGAGCAAGGGCAGGGACCGAACCCGCAACCTCATGGTTCCTAGTCGGATTCGTTAACCACTGCACCACGACGTGCGTGGTGATACAGCCAGAAGTCTTCTCCTTGAAAAACTTGGCCCCACGGAGTATGAGCTTCGTGACAGTAGGGACTGGATCTTTCTGGTTAACTGCTTTATTGCCAGGGTCAAATATGTTTCCTGGGACATTGTGGTCATTCAGGACACATTGATTGAATGAATGAATCTGAAATGCTTTTTATAGGTCGTGTTTAGCCGGATGTCTTTATATCAATATGTAATATTGAGCAGGCCTCAAACCAGATTCATTATTGTCTTCCCACAGTAGACCTACTCCTTCTCCCTACCACCTTGCCCTTTCAGTAAAGGGTACTCCCATCCATACCATTTTTAAAGCTAAACATGTTTGTTTAGGTTTCTCCCACTTGCTTTTTTTTTTAGCATAGCTAATCAGTTACCAAATTCTGCTGATTCTTTTTTTTTTTTAAATAGCTTTATTGAGTTATGATTTATATACTGTAAAACTCACCTGTTTTAAGGGTACAATTCAGTAAATCTTAGTGTATTTGTTGAATTATATAACCATTACTACAATCTAATTTTACAACAGTTTGTCACCTTGAACAAAACACCACACCATTTACAGTCACTTCCACTCCCACCCCCAGTTCGAGGTAACCATTCATTTACTTTTTGTTTCTGTATTTGTTGTTGTTTAATATTTCATATAAATTGAATAATACATTATGTGTTTTTTTCGGTCTGGCTTTTTCCACTGAGCATATTGTTCTTGAAGTTTGTTCATGTTGTAACTTGTAATGGTGTTTTGTTCCTTTTTATTGCTGAGTAGCATTCTATTGTGTGGATATGTCAGATTTTTCTAATCCAGTCACCAGTTGATGGGTATTTGGGATGTTTGTAGTTTGGGGCTGTTATGAATCATACTGCTGTGAACTCTTGTTTGTGGGTGTTTGTGTGGACATATATTTTCATTTAGAATCGCTAGGTCATACAGTAAATCTGTGCTTAACTTTTTAAAGAAAGTGACAGACTGATTTCCAAAGTGCCTGTGCCATTTCATAGTCCCACCGGCAATGTACAAAGGTTCCAGTTTCTCTACAGTCCTGCTGATACTTGGTATTGTCTTTTTGATTTACATACTGTAGTGGGTAAAAAATGGTATTTCACTTGGTTTTGATTTGTCTTTGATATGACTTGTAGTTGATATGTTTTTCGATGTGACCAGTGATGTTAAGCATCTTTTCATGGGCTTATTATCTATTTGTATGTCTTCCTTTGCCCATTTAAAAATTTGAGTTGTCTTTTTTTTTAATTTTTTTTTTTTTGTCTTTTGTTGTTGTCGTTGCTGCTATTTCTTGGGCTGCTCCCGTGGCATCTGGAGGTTCCCAGGCTAGGGGTTGAATCAGAGTTGTAGCCACCGGCCTACGCCAGAGCCACAGCATGAGTTGTCTTTTTAATATTGAGTTGTAAGCCTGCTGTGTATTCTAGGGGCAAGTCTCTTATTAGATAGGATTTGCAAATATTTTCTCCCCAGTCTGTGGGTGATTATTTGCTTTCTTCTTTTTTTTAAAAAAAACTTGAGATAGCATTCACATACCATAATACTCACCTCTTTAACGTGCACCATTCAGTGGTTTTTAGTATATTCACAAGGTTGTGCAATCATCACCACTATGTAATTCTAGAATATTTTCAGTACCCCTGAAGAAACCTAATACCCATTAGCATTCACTCCCCATTCTCACTGCCTCTGGCAGCCGCTTATCTTCTTTCTGTCTCTGTGGATTTGCCTAGTCTGCCTTTTTACTTTTTTGAATACTATCTTTTGAAGCACAAAAGTTTTTAATTTTGAATAAGTTCAGTTTGTCAGTTTTTTTCATCTTGTGATTTTGGTGTCCTATTTAAGAAATCATTGCCCAACTCAAGATCACAAAGATAAACTCCTATGTTTTCTTCTAAGAGTTTTATAACTTCTTAGATCTAGGTTTGTGGACTATTTTGAGTTAATTTTTGTGTGTGATGTGGGATAGAGATCTGAATTCACCTTTTTAGATATGGATATCCAGTTCCTCCAGCCTGTTTATTAAAAAGTCTATATTTTTTGTACCTAAAGGGGTGTCATTGCAGACAATATATACTTAAATCTTTTTTTTTTTTTGTCTTTTCTAGGGCCGCTCTCTGCGGCATATGGAGGTTCCCAGGCTAGGGGTCCAATCGGAGCTGTAGCCCCTGGCCTACGCCAGAGCCACAGCAACGTGGGATCCGAGCTGCGTCTGCGACCCACACCACAGCTCATGGCTACACTGGATCCTTAACCCACTGAGCACGGCCAGGGATTGAACCTGCAACCTCATGGTTCCTAGTCGGATTCGTTAACCACTGTGCCACCACGGGAACTCCTTAAATATTGATTTTTATCCAGACCGACAATTTCTGTCCAAAGTCTTTCGATCCTACCTCAGAAATCCTTGACTTTTCTCTTTGTTTTCTGTTTATTCTCCCTCTGCCTTCGTCCTTGGCTAGAATGACAGTGGCCTCTCGGTTTTCTTAGTCTCTTGATGTAGATTCCCTTCCATTGTTTCCAGATCTGTTCTCTATATGATTGTGTCACTCATTTAATTTATTGGCCTGGCCCATGTGGACCTTTGAGTTTGCAAACCTTGGCACAGAGTGTCATGTTCTAACCTCTAACTCTCCCTATTCAGTGTTTGATTCACTAAGTATTTAGTAAGCATCTACTCAATGACATGCACTGTTCTAGGCACTAAAGATAGTAGCATATATCTGTAAGCTTTTGATGATTAACTCGCCACCCTAAAATGTAGTGGTGAAAAACAGTCACTTTTCATTTAGCTCACGATTGTGTGGGTTGCCGGTTTGTACTGCGTTTGTTGTGTGGTTCTCGTGGTCTTGGATGGGCTGGGTCATGCATTTGCAGCCAGGTAGACAGTTCTGCTTTTGGGGGTTGGTTGGCCATCATCTAAGACAGGAGTTGGATATCCATGACCCCCGTTTTTATATGGTGTTTATATTTTAAAGAGTTTTAATTAAAAGAAAAAAATGTGTGAAAGAGATCCCATAAGGCCCTCAAAGCCTGAAGTTTTTATTATCTGTCCCTTTACGGAAAAGATTTGACGATCCCTGGTCTACGACAATAGGGGTTGATTGGTCTGTGTGTCTCTCCTCATTGAATAGGCTAGACTGGGCTTTTCACATGGCAGCAACAGGGTTCCCAAAGAGAGGAGAAGCATACAAGACTTTCAGGGCTTAAATTTGGAAATTGCACTGCTTTCCTCTGCTCTATTCTGTTGGCAAAGGCAAGTCACGAAGCCATCCGCAATTCAACAGGTGGAATAAAGGACTCTGTTTTTTAATGGGAGGAGCTATAAAATCACATCACAAGAAGCATGGCTAAAAGGAAACAAACTATGGCCATTTTTGCTGTCTGCCATAAGGAGTAGAAAAACAGACAAAAAGCTCCTTGCCATTGTGGAGTGTACATTCTGTCAATAGCAGTAAATGCTCATGTTTCGTTATACCCCCCAAATATGCCCTTTAATTGCCTAATTGCCTGTCCCTGAATGCCCCTTGATTTCTCACTTTCCTATACTTGGAACTGCACTTTATACATGTTTATGGAATGAAGACATGGTGTGACTTTCTTCCCTCATTTGCTTGGTTCACTCCATTCTCCTGCAGGTCTGCTCACCTCTTGCGGGTATTTCCAGTTGGTGTGCTGTTTCTCTCTTTGCTAACATATTCTCTTACAGCACTGGCTCAGGCTGAACGGTGACTAGTAATTTCATATTTCCTTTCTTAGTAAGGTGTTTGGGGACAAGGTTGGTTTTTTTTGGTGTCTTGTCGACATAGTTGCATTTCTATTCAACAAATACATATTGTATTCCTACTGTATGTCAGGCACTGTGCTGAGTGCTAGAAGTAAACAAAACAGACAAGGAAAGTTCTGGCATTCGTCGAATTTCAAAGGTAGTATTTTTAATCATACTACTTTTTATGTTACATTTTGTTTTCTCATTTTGTTCCTGACAATTTTTCATCCATGTTTTCTCTAATACATTTTATTCTTATGAAATTTTATCTTTAAGTCATTTAATACATTGATTTTTTTTATAGTTGCATCTTCAGTTGTTATGCAATATGTGTGTTTCAGAAACTAAGTGTACTAAATCTTTAGGTTGAAATTTATATACATTTTGATTAGTAGTTCACTCTTCTTGGTTATTTACTTAAAATTTTTTAAAAATGATTTTTATTTTCTCCATTATAGTTGGTTGACAATGTTCTGTCAATTTCTGCAACACAGCCAAGTGACCCAGTCATTCATGTGTGTGTGTGTGTGTGTGTGTGTGTGTATTCTTTTTCTCACATTATCCTCCACCATGTTCCATCACAAGTGACTAGATATAGTTCCCTGGGCTACACAACAGGATCTCATTGCTTGTCCACTCCAGATTTAAATTCTCAATATTCAGTCTCAAGGACAGTATGTCTTACACATTTTAGAATACGAGTTTGAGAATCTAAATTATTTTTCCTCAAGTATTTTAATGTTCAGTATAGCATGCCAAATACATAACAGGCGCTTAATGAACATTTGTTCATGATAATAGCCTCTTTGGTTTTCTGTTTCATTGAATTTTACCCAAGATGATTATTCTTGACTGACTTTTAAATGGCTAAATAAATGCTTAACCTTCAGTATGATAATTATAACTTTTTCTCATTATGAATCGCAATGATACACACTTTTTCTCTTCTCTTCACGTTTGACTCTTGAAAATATTAATGTGTAATTTGAAGTGTCTTTGTTTCACAATTGCTAATGTATTTGAAGCATTTTGAAAATGTGCATATTCATTTTATAAATTAATGCCTCCAGAAATAAAATTAAGGCCAATGTAGAGAAGGGAGAGAGGGGTTTGTTACCCTTAAGGAATTAATAGTATAATTTTTCCTAAGATGTTATTGGATAGTCATACAATTTTTTTATTCTTTCACCCTTGGTTCAGTCATTTATTTAATAAACATTTTTTTGAGTGCTTACTATATGGCAATCACTGTGCAAAATGCAAAGATACAAAAAGAATTAAACATAGGTGATGTGTGGAGGGAGCTTTTATTTTATATTTAAATCTATTTAAGATTTGGAATACTATAGAAGGCTAGAATATAAACACCTTGTGGAAAAAGGAGAGCAAAGAAGAACTTCATGGAATTTTACCCTTTGCTAACATCTTACTTGACCATTATGTAAAACGTAGCAAAAAAAGACATTCTGATATTTTTGACTGAAAGCACAAGGCTATAGATCTTCATAAGTGAAGACTTTTTGGAAATGATTTTAGTTATTATTCTAAATCTTTGTGTCTTACATTTGTTGCAGTGAGTTTGTGAGGATTCAATTAAATATTTAGAAAGAGTGATTGTTGAAAATATGCATATGAACATATTCATGAGCTGTTCAAAATGATAATTGTTAAAATTACTATAGAATAATATAAATTTTGATTACAAATTTAGAGAAGTTATGGTTTTATTAGAAGAAAGATGAAAAATAGTCATTTTCTTCTCATTAACCTCTTTGTAATTCCAGTGTGCTGTGTAAGACATATACTTTTATTTAAGCGACATCACCTAATTGCCTCCTATATTACATTTTGTTAACATGTAGAAAGCCAAATCAAGACATGAAAACATGAGTGAGATAAAAACAAGAGGATTCTTCTAAAGGCCATTTGTTTATAGGGATGGTGAAAAGGCCACACAGCAGCTTGTGTATTTACAAGCCTAAATGATTCTTACTGTGTTTTTATTTATACATGACTAATAAATACATCTATCATCAGCAGGGAGGTTTAAAGGATTCAAAAATTGAAAGCTAGGCTGTTTTGGGGGAGTCTGTTTTTTTCATTTAGTTAAAAAGGAAAGGATCTAATTGAACCATTGATCTGGGTAGTATTAATAGTACAGGGAATGTGAAATGATACTTTCTCCCCTTTGATACCCGTTTACTTTAATAAAGCAACGTCCCTTTGCATGTGCGACTGGGTCTCCTTGCTTGTACACTGGAAAATTGACAGAACACTGTAAACCAGCTATAATGGGAAAAAAATTTTTTTAAAAAGTCCCTTTTTTTGTATTGTTTGAAATACTTAGGAATGGAATGGTAGCTGGACAAGTTATATTAAAGCAAGGTCACTCTTAAAATTCTGTTATTTTGGAAGATTTTATTTAAAAAGTAGTCTAAAGGAAGGAAGTCATTTAAAGACTTGTTTCCATTTTGTACTGCAGGCATTCCTATACTCAAAACTATTCCTTGGAGGGAGTTCCCCTCGTGACGCAGTAGTTAACGAATCCGACTGGGAACCATGAGGTTGTGGGTTTGATCCCTGCCCTTGCTCAGTGGGCTGAGGACATGGCGTTGCCGTGGGCTGTGGTGAAGGTTGCAGACTCGGCTCGGATCCCGAGTTGCTGTGGCTCTGGCATAGGCTGGCAGCTACAGCTCCGATTAGACCCCTAGCTTGGGAATCTCCATATGCCACGGCAGCGGCCCTAGAAAAGACAAAAAACAAACAAACAAAAAAAAACCTGTTCCTTGGAAAGGCAATAATTTTGTATTATTCTGTTTATTTACTTTGACTAGATGAATCAGCTACTACATCTCGCTCTCAGAGTTCAAGGGCCTGGGCACATGTACCCACATATATATGCATGTGTGTTCATATATTGCCCTGTACATGTGAAGAGCATAAGTCCTTCTCTCCCCATAAGACCTTCCAACTTTTATGAAGGTGCGTATGCATGTGAAGAGTTACTTGAACCTGACATTAATAAAGAGGATGTCAACTAAGAATGAAATCAATATTGCATCAGATATTTTAAGGCTCTTAAAATGAGGTAATTAAAAGTAACAATCTCAGAATTTTATTTCTTTGATTTTCCTCCCCACTCCCAGGCTTAGCCTAGTTTTTACATAACTATGGTTTAATACTAGTGTTGTGTAAACCTTAATATGTCTTTGTTAGTCTTTTCCGTTCCCCCTTCCCTCTTAGGCTTGGAATTAAACTTGTCCTTACCTATTAATGTTTAATAACAACGGTAAAGTTGGAGTTAGAGTAAATGCATGTTATTTTTTAAATTAATTAACTACTTCCATCATTCAACACTAAATATCTTGGTTTTTAGAAGATAGAAGAGAAGACCCTTGCTCTTCTCTTTTCTTTTTCTTGCCAATCTCGTCTTGTAATTAATTTGGCTTTTTTCTTTTTTTCCCCCAAGAAAATAGAAAGGGTAGGATTTAAGGATTATTTGACTTTCATTCAGTTATTTATTATTGAACTATGCTTGCTGCTGGCAGGAATATTTCTCTACTGCCTTAGTTTGTATTGAATAATGCATTAAACTATATATATTGTGACTCTTTCAGTCTCTAAATGTGTAGAATTAATCTTTTTTCTACTTGTGTTTGGAGCACTACAGTTAATAGTTTAAAAGCTCAGAGGCTTATTTTTTCTATTTGTGTACTAACTTTTTTTTTTTTTTTTAATACTTCTCCATTGTACCCCCCTCCACCTTTGCTGGCAGTCATCCTTTTTTTGTGTGTGTGTAAGAACTTTTATGTCTGTTCCTTATTAACTCTGCAGCCCCTTCTCTTGTCACTTCCTAATCATTAGCCCCAACTGTTCTGAATTACTTGTAGTTCCTGAAATATATCCTGTTTTCTCCTCCCTCCATGCCTTCGCATATGCTGTTCCCTAGGCTTGGAGTGTTCTTCTGGCGTGGCCTGACAAACTCTTTGCAGCATGTTCACAGATCATTTCCTGGAGTCGCTTCACGATACTTCCTTCTATCTGTACTTCCACAGCATCCTTTGTGAGCTTCCAAGGTCATTACATGTATTGTTGGTCACCTTATTTGACTGTGAGCTCTGAGAACACAAATGGACTCTTGCCTCTCTCTCTCCGTGCTTTGCACAGAATTGAATGAATTCAGTTGCCACGATGATTATGCAAGAACTCGTTCATATCTGCATTTTATAGTTCACAAAACTGATGTTAATTTGCCCAGCGACACAGTTATTAAGTGGTGGAGCCAGGATTTGACCCAGGCCTGGTTTGACGCCACGGTCTCTGGTTATTTCATTTTGCCATGCTGCTTCCCGAGCCATATAAATATAATTGATGATGGGCAGTAGTATAATGTAGTGTGAAAAACATGGACTTGGACATCAGGCAGATCTCAGTTTGAGCTCTAGTTCGCCATTTAACCAACTGTTGGAAAGTTTCATAATCTCTATAAATCTTTATTTTTCTCTTTTGTAAAATGTGGCTAATAGCATTACCTACTTCAGAAGATTGCTGTGAGAATTAAGTGAAATAACATAGGAAGATGATTTTATGCAGTGCTGGGCATATGATCTACTTACCTTATAGGTTGCAGTTGTTTCAGGTAAGCATATATAGCTGTGAGCAAAAGAAAGATTGACTAGCAAAGACTTAAACCAAAAAAAAAAAAATTTTTTTTTCAATGGCTTCACATAATGCAAAGTCTGGAGATCATCTTCAGTGACTTAGGTTTCTTGCCTTTTTCATAGTCACACAATATCATGTCTCATAGCTTCAGGTGTCATGTCAAAAGTTGGAGAACGTGAGAAGGCATAGATTTCAGTAACAGCTTAACTGCTCTTCTAAACAGTCTTGCCATCATCCAAGGTATGAGAGAGGCTGGGCAAGGGAAGAATGGAACAGCTGTGATGAAACCAGCACTCATTCTTCATCCAGGGGTAAGAACATCACTTCCTCGTATAAAATTAGAGAGGAGGTATCTTTCACTGTGGTTGTAGTGATGCTGCTGCTGAGTGATAACATAACCCTGAAAAATGTTACAAGGTATGATTATCACTTCATGAATCCAGAGCAGTTAACAAGTGAGCATTGTGCATTATTTTAATCCATATCAAATAAAAGCTCAGAGTAGATTAGCTATGTCCATATTGTCTCATTTAAGTGCTAACATTTTTTGCAAAGCTGGTTTCTCAGTTATTTTCTTATCTTGTTGGCTTAAGAATGTTTACAGGAGTTTGTGCTGTGGCTCAGCGGTAATGAACCCAACTAGTATCCCTGAGGATGAGGGCTTAAGGATTTGGCATTGCTGTGAGCTGCGGTGTTGGTCGCAGACGTGGCTCAGATCTCATGTTGCTGTGGCTGTGGTATAGGCCGGCAGCTGCAGGTCCACTTCAGCCCCTAGCCTGGGAGCTGCCATATGCCACTCGTGCAGCCCTCAAAAAAAGCAAAAAAAAAAAAAAAGAGAATGCTTACCAAAAATTGCCACCACTTCTGACTGCCCACCCCCACCCCCCAACCAACACATCAAACAATAAAAACCTCATAGACAGCAACCACTGCCAGAGACGACAAGAAACCCCTCTAATATCAGTGGGGTCTCTCTGGTAGTTTGGTGGCTGCCACTTTTTTTTGAGAGAGACTCAGTTTTTGCTTTAACTGCCCTAAATTCATGATACTCTTAAAGCCACTATTTCTTGCCTAGTATCTCATGTTAGGGATTTCCCCTGCCACCCTCATCAGATTCATTGAAAACTGGAATCTTCTCTACCTGTGCCTCCTACACCTAGCTTCCTGTCATTGGTATCTTTCACAATTATTTGACCTCTTTGTACCTGCTTGCTCTGTTGACTTTTGGCTGCTTGTGAGAGAAAAGAGGGGAAAAAATTGCACGGCTCTTGCTGCTTTGCCAGTGATTGGGAAGATATGCTACTCAAATACTCATTTGGATTCTGGAGTGAATTTTGTTATAAAAACAGTGGTATGAAGAATGTTAGGGTTGGATGCTATTATTATTCTCTAGTTCAGTTACATTTTGGCTTTCAGGAATGAGATCCCAGTACCATTATATAGTACTCCAATAGGGAAATATTTTATAGCTTCCAACGAATTTAAAAACAAAGCTTTGGAATAGGATATACATCATGAGGTGAATGGCTTGTGCTTGAGTTTCGCCTTTCTGTGCTTGGTGGCGTGCTGGACTAACACTCATCCAAAGTGAAAAGGCAGCACGAGAAGCTTGGGACATAGATAATTCATAGCCTAGTTAATTATTCCCTCTGTAATAAAAAGTGAAGTATGTAGAAAATCTGAGTGTTGGCTGCAGAAAGAAGAATGTTCTTTCCTGTGCGTATATCTTACTTTAAAAATTTTTAACATTTATATTTTGAAGCTTTAGTTATTTTTGCATCAAGTCTTCACTCAGAGAACTTACGAAATATTTATGTAAAGAATAATATCATCATTGCATGACTCTTACTGAGTTTCATTCTTTGGCTCAACTATGTTGTTTTACCAATCAGTGTTAATGCCAAATTATCTAGAACTTAGATTGACTGGATGGTTTTCAGTTACTCAGAAGCCGCAATAATTTAGAACAATACTAAACATAACAATGGGTGTTCCCATTGTAGCTCAGCAGGTTAGGAACCTGACTGGTGTCCATGAGGATGCGGGTTTGGTCCCTGGCCTTGTTCAGTGGGTTAAGGTATCTGCTGTTTCCATGAGCTGTGGTGTAGGTCACAGATGTGGCTCGGATCCGGTGTGACTGTGGCGTAGGCTGGCAGCTACAGCTCTGATTAGACCCCTAGCCTGGGAACCTCCATATGCCACAGGTGTGGCCCTTAAAAAAACAAAACAAACAAACAAAAAAAACCCCAAAACATAACGATGATTATCAGGTTTGGATTCCAGATATCGAGGGGCATATATGCTTTACTGTGACAGCTTTTACAAAAGGTTTTGAAATAGATGAAGAAAAGACAGAAGATATGTTGAGAAGCAGATGTTGTATGACTAAAGAACCCAGCTGCGTACTAACAAAATGAATCTCATGCCGATTAGTTAACAATTCTTTGGCAGTCAGAGACATATATAAAGCAGTAAACACAGCATGGGGAAATAAAAAAAAAAAAATTAAAAGCATTTTCTAAGCTTAAAACATTGGCAGTGTCTCGTCTACCATCTGTGTTGCTGAAAAGTTGATTTTATTGTGGGTAAGTCATACCCAGGTCACTTCCAAAAAAAAAAAAAATTGGTTAACCCATTAGAGTCTTCATTCTCAAATGTTAGCATTACATGTCTTAGCACCTGAATTTAGTGGAAAAATACATTTTCAGTAAAATAAATTCAGTTTGGTGTCTATAAATCTAAATATGTTTATATTAGCATTTTTATTTGTTATGAAACCGATTTTTTTCCAGTTCCTTTTTGAATTTTTTAAGGTCAAATCTATTAATTATTTAAAATTTTTCTATCAAAATGCTTCTTTCCCCAGTCTCTTTGTATGACCATTTTAACTACAAAGTAGAGTGTTCTTGACCTTTATCATCATGTATTCTGTAAGAAGCGACAGGGCTTTCTCATCCTACAGATCTTTACTCTTTGAGTAGATGGTAAACTCTTTCAGTAAACGTAATCAGGAAAAGTTCATTCTTTCGTACTTAAAATTATCTTCCATTCTGTTTTCTCTTTTAGGACCCAAGATTGAACTGTTTTATACCTATAAATTATTTCTATATACTACATCAGCTCTTTGTAATTAGTTTCTTTTGGTTCAGCAGTTTTCTTCCTCAGTACTTAGAGATGTTGCATACCACACCTGGGATTTTCTTACAGAAATGATGAAATACCTTAAAACTTTATAGACGTCAAGGCCAGTATAATTTGAAAGTGAAAATGACAAGTGTAATTAAACATTTATTAATGTGTGAGTGTGATTGAATTAGGTTGCATAAAAATTGATAAGATTTGGGAGTTCTTGTTGCGGTTCAGTGGCTCACCAACCTGACTAGTATCCATGAGGATGCAGGTTCGATCCCTGGCCTCGCTCAGTGCATTAAGGATCCAGTGTTGCTGGGAGCTATGGTGTAGACATGGCTCAGATCCCTCATTGCTGTAGCTGTGCCATAGGCTGGTAGCTATGGCTCTGATCCCACCCATAGTCTGGGAACTTCCATGTGCCTTAGGTGTGGCCCTAAAAGAGCAAATAAAATAAATTTGGTATTCATGTTCCTGTATTAGTAGTCTGCAATAAATTGAAGACACTCTTATTTTGATTTAAAAACTAAATGAAGATAGACGTTCTTATAATACTGTGGATCAGGAAAGAGAGATTCTTTCATTAGAATATTCAACTTTCTTTATATTTAAATATTTTAGAACTGAAATCTAGGATTCTGAGGGCCTTGGCATCTCACATGGTATATAACATTGTTCTGGTTATGATGTCTGCAAAAATTTTCACTCATTGACCAGTCTTATTCTTGCCTACTCTGCTTTTGATTAGAGTTGAAAATGTTTTATGCGTATAATGTAACATCTGCCTTGTTGAGTACTGACAAGCTTTCTTTTGGTTAAGCACCAATCTGGCGGTACCACAAGGAAGCCTAGGTAGCAAGTGGACAGAGAGGGAGGGCTACATGAAGTGAAAGACATGAGTTATAAAAAGGAAAAGGAAAGAGAGGTATATAATAGTCATTGTTGGCATTTAGAGACTTATGACGGGGCTCTTATAGATATTTCATTAATTCCTATAGCGTCTTTCTGAACTGGGGTCTTAGAACTATAAAAATTATTGTCTCTGTAATTTTCTCAAAATGAAGGAAACAAATGTTAATTGTGGCGCAGTGGTTAATGAATCCAACTAGGAACCATGAGGTTGCGGGTTTGATCCCTGCCCTTACTCAGTGAGTTAAGGATCTGGTGTTGCCGTGAGCTGTGGTGTAGATTGCAGACGCAGCTCGGATCCCTTGTTGCTGTGGCTCTGGCATAGGCCAGTGGCTACAGCTCTGATTAGACCCCCTAGCTTGGAAACCTCCATATGCTGTGGGAAGTGGCCCTAGAAAAGACAAAAAGACAAAAAAAAGACTTATTTTCCTACTTAATATCTATCATATCATCAGTAATAGAGGCAGGCCTAGGACATGGCAGCCTTTGAGATTTTTTTTTTGTCTTTTTTTTTTTTGTTGTTGTTGTTGCTATTTCTTGGGCCGCTCCCGCGGCATATGGAGGTTCCCAGGCTAGGGGTTGAATCAGAGCTGTAGCCACCGGCCTACGCCAGAGCCACAGCAACACGGGATCCGAGCCGCGTCTGCCACCTATACCACAGCTCACGGCAACGCCGGATCATTAACCCACTGAGCAAGGGCAGGGACCGAACCCGCAACCTCATGGTTCCTAGTTGGATTCGTTAACCACTGCGCCACGACGGGAATTCCCCTTTGAGATTTTTATAAATTTCTATAATTGTTTATTTTTTTAAGCAAAAGGTTTAACAATATTTGTTGAAAACTTCCATTATAATCGTCACCACTAGATTTCATTAAGTCGTCTTAATTTTTATCCCAGTCATTTCAAATTTTCCATTATCTGAAGGATGGAGATAGATGCAAGTTTTGTGGAAGGACTCAGTTTTGTTAAGCAAATCAAGGATACGAGTAGCGCTTATGAGTGAGCTCATACTGTATATACCCATGGAGTGGTGTGAGTTTTGAGATGTTCCTTCATTCTGTGGGTCTTAGTTTCCTCATCTAGAAAGTAAAGGCATGAAATAATAGATGAGCTCTAAACTCTGTATTTAAGAGACAGTAGCTTTATTATTCAATTCAAATCCTGTAGCAAGATATTCAAGGCATTTCCTAGCCAGAAATTTTTAGTTATATTTAACTTGCTTGCACAAAGCTTACTGTATTCACTTTCTTGGGACTTTAAAATTCTGACTGTCCACCCCAAGCTAATTTCCACCCTTAGCCCATTTATAGTTCTTCCTGTGTTTTCTGTCATTGTCAGTGGGATCCCTGTTTACCTGGTCATCCTATGTAACAGCGCTGTGCTAAGTGCTCCACATGATTTTTTTTTCCCTCCTAATTCAGTCCTCATGACAACCGTATGATGTGTAGGTACCGTGAGTATCTCCATTTTACCTACAGAGGAAATGGAAACCTATGTGATGAAGTCACTGCCCAACATACACAGCCGAAATGAGTCAGAGCCAAACCTCTAAACCAAGAGTGTGTTTTCAGAGCCTGTGCGAGCCTTCACCTCTAGGTGGTATTGCTTCCTCTATATGTAGCCACTCATGTCCTGTTGATTTTACCTCTTAAATATGACTTGAGAGTCTTTTTTTTTTTTTTTTTTAGGGTTCCCAGGCTAGGGGGTCAAATCGGTGCTGTAGCCACTGGCCTATACCTCAGTCACAGGCAACACCAGATCTGAGCTGTGTCTCCAACCTACACCACAGCTCACGGCACCACTGGATCCTTAACCCACTGAGTGAGGCCAGGGATCGAACCTGGGTCCTCATGGATACTAGGCATATTCGTTTCCGCTGAGCCATGACAGGAACTCCAGACTTGAGAGTCTTTCTCTCTCCTTCCCCTGCCATTACTTTAATTTATATTCTTCATCATCCTTATCTAGACTGTCATGTTAGTCTCCCAGCTGATTTCCCTGTGGCCTGTTTCTCCTAGTCTAATTCAGTAGATGGCTTAGAAAATGTTATGGTTTCCTCATTAGCTGTGGGTTAAACTCTAAGATCCTTAATATTTATAACCTATCTCCACATTTTATTACCTGCTCACTTCCATCTTGTATGATATTGTAGATTCCTTAAGTATGGGGACTAGTGTCTTTGTATTCCTTATAATACTGTGGACATAACAATTGCTATGCAAATAGTCATTGACTTAGTCAGTGAAGCAGACCTAGGCAGGTTCTTGTCTTGGCAATGAAGTATACTTTTCAAAAATTAAAATGAATTACTCTGTGTAGTAGGACTAATGAGATTATTTTAGTATATTAATAATTCACACATTATTATTTTACTGTAATAAGAATTCATACAGCCCTCCAGTAATATTAATTTGAATTTGAAGCTATTAAATGCGTTCGTTCTGAGTTCCTGTAGAATGGTCTTTTTTTTTTTCTGGAAGGGAATTAATAGGATTAAGACATAACAAGAGCGTAAATACTAGGTTTGGGGCATTCATTGTGGTATAGCATAAAAATGAGCAGTTATTGACTAAGCAGTCCTGGTTTTGTTTTAATTTGCAACTTTTAAGAGTCTTTTTAAAAAAATTTAAAAGTTTTGATTGATACATTGAAACATGGTAAAAGTTATCGACAGTTGTGACTTTTTTTTTTTTTTTGGCTTTTTGCTATTTCTTGGGCCACTCCCGTGGCATATGGAGGTTCCCAGGCTAGGGGTTGAATCGGAGCTGTAGCCACCGGCCTACACCAGAGCCACAGCAACTCGGGATCCGAGCCGCGTCTGCAACCTACACCACAGCTCACGACAACGCCGGATCCTTAACCCACTGAGCATGGGCAGGGACCGAACCTGCAACCTCATGGTTCCTAGTCGGATTCGTTAACCACTGCGCCACGTTGGGAACTCCAGTTGTGACATTTTTAACTAAACTGTTTACCTCATAAAAACAAGGTTCTTAATAGATGTATAGATGGATAAGATTTCATGATAGATGAAATATTTAAAATATGCTTCAATACCTCACTAACCTTCACTACCTATGTATTTTGTGTTAATTTATTATTTTTTTGAATTGAGATGTAGTTCGTATAGAGTGAAATTTATTGGAGTTCCTGTTGGAGTTTAGCAGGTTAAGGACCTAACGTTGTCCCTGTGAGGACATGGATTTAATCCCTGGCCTTGCTCAGTGGGTTAAGGATCTGGTGTTGCCACAAGCTACAATGTAGGTCGCTGATGCAGCTTATGTCCTGTGTTGCTGTGGCGTAGGCTGGTGGCTGCACCTCCAGTTCGACTGCTGACCTGGGAACTTCCGTATGCCACAGATGAGGCCGTAAAAAGAAAACAAAATACTGTTTTATAATGTATATAATTCAGGGACTTTTAGTGTATTTACAAAATTGTCCAGCTATCACCAATCTATCATTACAGAACATTTTTATCACCTGAAAAGATTTGAAATCCATGTTTGTTAGCAGTCATTTCCTTTTCTTTTCTGCCCAGCCCCTGGCAATCACTGATCTACTTTCTGTCTCTGGATTTGCCTGTTCTGGAGATTTCACATGGGTTTATACAATACATGGCCTTCTGTGTCTGGGCTTCTTTCATTTAGCATGTTTTCCAGTTTCATACATTCCTTTTTATAGTGGAATAATATTTCATTGTATAAATATACCAGTTGTGTTTATCCATTCATCAGTTGATGGATATTTGAGCTATTCCCACTTCTTGACTGTTTTGAATAATGCTGTTATGAACATTGTATACAAGTTTTTAATGTGAATATGCTTCCTGTTCTCTTGGGTATGTACTTAGCAGCAGAATTGCTGAGTGATATGTAACTCTCTGTTTAACCGTTTGAGAAGCTGCTAGACTGTTTTCCAAAGGGTCTACATCTTAGCATACTCACCAGCTAGGGTATGAAGAGTCAAATTTTTCTACCTCACCAACACTTATTACCTGTCTTTTTGATTATAGCCATCCTGGTGGGTGAGAAATGAGCTCTAAGAAAAATGAGTTTCCTTGTAACATAGTGTAAAATTAGATGGAGGTAATAATTATTTTCCAGGTTACAGAAAAGTAACTGAACTTTAATTTTTCCTTCTAAACTGTTATTAAATAATTTACTGTTAATTAATCTAGTTCCAAATACACAAACTTATATATTGTTTAAAAGAAATTAACATATGTAAATGTTTCATAAGTATTTCTGGTACCCTGTCACCTAAATAAATTTGGAAACTACTATTTTTATATATTTAAGGTGTAACTACTTAGGAATATAGAACATTTTTATTGTTCATGTTGATTGTGAAAGAACAATTCTCTAGCCCATATATTCACATTGATTTTAATAGGATTAGAAGTGTAATTTAAGTAATAGTTTAAGCTTTTCCTTTTAAAAGTGTGCAGATAGTTGCATTTTAGTAAGATCATGTAAATAGGTAGTGGAAGTTTAAAAGCTAGAAAATGAGGAGTTCCCATTGTGGCTCAGTGGATTAAGAATGTTACTAGTATCCATGAGGATGCGGGTTAGATTTCTGGCCTTGTTCAGTGGGTTAAGGATCCGGCATTGCCGTGAGTTGGGCTGTAAGTCACAGACACGGCTCACATCTGGCATTGTTGTGGCTGTGGTATAGGCTGGCAGCTGTAGCTCCAATTCGACCTCCAGTCTGGGAACTTCTGTATGCTGCAGCTGTGCCCCTAAAAAGCAAAAAAAAAAAAAAAAAAAAAAAGATGGAAACAAGCTGTAATAGGAATATGTCTTGTGCTAGTTTTGGTAGTGTTCACTCTATTTTAAGTAGACAGATGCTTGTAAAGAATGAGCAAATAATGCCTTGAGTCATTTTCTTCACTTGGGCTTAGTTAGAGCCAAGAAGCTTCTCTCAAGGCAGTAGTGCATGGAGAAGGCTATTAGAGTTTCTTGAATGGTTCTCTATGCTGAAAAATCATACCTGGGTTTTTGTTGATTTTCTTCTATGTGAGCATATGTAGCTAATCTGATCAATTTTTCAAATATTTCTTGAGGGTGTATATAAGAATAAGGATTGGAGTTCCCATTCTTGGAGCAGTAGAAATGAATCTGACTAGGAACCATGAGGTTGTGGGTTTGCTCCCTGGCCTCACTCAGTGGGTTAAGGATCCAGTGTTGCTGTGAGCTGTGGTGTAGGTCACAGATATGGCTCGGATCCGGCATTGCATGTCACAGGAGCCCAAGGGCTAGGTTATTTGTTTGCTAGACATCATGCCTACAAACAAATGAAGAAATAATACAGATGTGCCACCAGATGCAGATTATCTATGAACACAACTTTTCCTCCCCATTATATAAAAGAACATTTGGCGCTTCAGCTCTTACAGCCTCAGGACTACAGGTGATGAGTACTGTTAGAGGAGGACAGGTTGAGACCCCCCCCCCCATTACTTCCTCTCAGACCGCAACTCGGGTAAAAAAAAAAATCTTTCCTGGAGTAATCATATTACTCTACTCACAAGGGAATTTCTAGTCTAGTATGAAAACTTAATCCTTATTCTTGTTCTTTTTTTTTTTTTTTTTTTTTTTTTTGCTTTTTAGGGCTTCACCTGTGGCCAATGGAGGTTCCCAGGCTAGGGGTCCATTCAGAGCTACAGCCGCCAGCCCACACCACAGCCACAGCAACGCCAGATACTTAACCCACTGAGCGAGGCCAGGGATCGAACCCACCACCCCATGGTTTCTAGTGGGATTCATTTCCACTGCACCATGACGGAAACTCCCCCAAGTGCATTTTTAGATGTTACATTAGTTGCTTAAAAGAAAAAGAACATTTCGCAATATCAGATGGCAGTCATGTGATATACTGGATGGTAAAGGATCAGTGTTGATGACATAGATGTCGAGGCTGAACACGATGGAAAAAGGGCCTGATCATAATTGATGATGAGAGTGACCTCATCGTGGCACCGTAGATAATGCATTAGTATGGAATTCCCTTGTTCAGTCTTCTTTTGGGGTAGGAAATAAATCCTTTGTGAGTGTTGTCTTTCATTTGGGGTGTGTGTGCAGGCTTCGGTCCTGAAGTCAGATAATGTTAAAAAAAACCAAGATAATTCATCTAGCAGATTTGGAAGACTGTATCTTTATTTCTTCATCATCATAGCATTTGGGGGTTATACTTTCTAAACAATTGGAAAGGGATACCCATTGAGAATAATTTGGAAATTCTGGGTAAATTATCCACAAATATCTTATTTTTTCAACCAATTCAGTTAATATCTACATTCAACTTGCTGATTGTTGTTTTTTTTTTGTTTTTTTGTTTGTTTTAAGAAAAATGTATCTGCAAAGCAGAATTGGTCTAGTATTTATGTTAGGGGAGGTAATTCTTAAGTTTTATCATCAGGATTATGTCAGTCTATAGAATGAGCTGATCAACTTTCTTTAAGGATTATGTGTTATTTTAGGCTTTTAACATCTAAAAATGATCTCATCCTAAATGACTCTGAGGACATACAGATAGTTGTTTTTTCCAGTCTCTGGCTTTGGGTCTCTTCAGATGATGATTTTTGATAATTTATATTTTTCTAGAAAATAGTCAAACCTCTGTAGATTTTTAAATCTTAACGATTTAAGAGTAACATGAGTTAGAGTTTGAAAACAAAATTGCACACATTATATATTTAAAAAATTTATCCACACATGCAGTTATACTTCTTTTATGATACTCCATAAGGTTCATTTTTTTGATGCCAGGTGCTCCTGAAAGTGTCAGCGAAGATGACTGCAGAAGCAGTCTTGAACTTGAGATTGTTGTCCCTCATAAAGAAACCGATGTCGGATAGGCAGTGAGATCCTGCTGCATAGCCCAGGGAACTATATGTAGTCACTTATGATGGAACATGATGGAGGATAATGTGAGAAAAAGAATATATATATATATACACACACACATATATTATGACTGGGTCACTTTGCTGTACAGTAGAAATTGACGGAACACTGTAAAACCACTATAATGGAAAAAATAAAAATCATATAAAAAAAGAAATAGATGTCAATCAAGAGGGTTTTTTTTGTTGTTGTTGTTTTGTTTGTCTTTTTGCCATTTCTAGGGCCGCTCCCGCGGCACATGGAGGTTTCCATGCTAGGGGTCAAATCGGAGCTGAAGCCCCCGGCCTACGCCAGAGCCACAGCAACTCGGGATCTGAGCCGCGTCTGCAACCTACACTACAGCTCATGGCAACGCCAGATCGTTAACCCACTGAGCAAGGGCCGGGACCGAACCCGCAACCTCGCAGTTCCTAGTTGGATTCGTTAACCACTGAGCCACGACGGGAACTCCTTGTTTTTGTTTTTTTTGAGATGAAAGTAGGCAGTACAGTCAGGTAGGTATTTTCCTGGGGAGAAACATAGAACATGAACAGAAGAAAATAATCCCAAATATTAATAGTTCCTTCTGTATGATCAGATTGTGGGTGGTTTTTATTCTGTAGCATTTTCCTCTCTATTTTCGTACATTTTCTACAGAGACATGCAGTAGAAATAAACCTGACACTTGATGCCATGGCAGTGTGTCTGTATGTACACCTTAGTTTTTTCTTTTTGCTCACCTACCTCCCTTTGCCTCTTGGGGAACCGGTTAAGCAAAAATGAGGATGGATGGATGGATTATAAATGTTTTTTCGTGGTTACCTCTTAGCTCTCAAGACGGATTCTGAAGTATTCCGTTTCGTACTGACTGCCCACTTTTTGCTTTGGAAGGCTAGTCTTTGCTTGTGAAGAGGAGACGGGTCATAGTGGCTTTGTTTCCCGAGCAGTAGAAATGTATTGTGTTGTTGGTCCCTCTTTTCCTTGCTTCCCCTAACTTCTCCTTTCAGGAAGAGGAAGGAATGAAAGAGGGAGGGCAAGATGAATTGTAGCGTAGTTAGCACTAACTGCAGGAATGTTCCTATCCTGGAGATCTAGTGTAATTTTTAGAAAGACAAGGTATGTAGCCATAAGGGTGTCCTCTTTGGGAATTGAAGTGCAGTGAAGTCATTTGGCATTAATTCGTTTTTGGAGTTTTGAGACAATTGACTGCCTCATTGCAGAGTTTTAATCTGAAATCTGTTGTGAAGATAGATGGCCTGTCTAAAAGATCTCTCTGTAACTATTCCATTAGGACATCAGATTTAGCCAACTATTGATGTGTTAATTCTGTTGGATTAGTTTCTGTGCATACACATACACACACACTGAAATCTCATTGTTCTATGAAAATTTTATTTCTTAATTATTTAACCTCTTTTTATATACTATTAAGGAAAATTATGATGGAGGTACAATACTGTGTTTGCCCTGACAACAAAGGTGTTCTCTCTCTCTCATTGTTTTTTTTTTTTTTTTCCTGCTTTTTAGGGCCGTACCCATGGCATATGGAGGTTCCCAGGCCAGGGGTTGAATCGGAGCTACACCTGCCAGCCTATGCCACAGTCATAGCCATTGCAATGACTTTTTTCATTTTGTTTTATTTAAAAAATTTTTATTTCTTTATATATATTTTCTACTGTACAGCATGGTGACCCAGTTACACATACATGTATACATTCTTTTTTCTCACATTACGTGTTCCATCATAATTGACTAGACAGAGTTCCCAGTGCTACACAGCAGGATCCCATTGATTATCCATCCCGAAGGCAACATTTTGCATCTGTTTACCCCAAGCTCCCAGTCCCTCCCACGCCCTCCCCTTCCCCCTTGGCAACCACAAGTCTCTTCTCCAAGTCCATGATTTTCTTTTCTGTGGAAAGTTTCCTTTGTGCCATATATTAGATTCCAGATATAAGTGATATCATATGGTATTTGTCTTTCGCTCTTTGACTTCTTGACTTTTTAATTTTAGTATACCAAAGCCTTTCATGGTGATTTATGATTCAGGACAGTCTCTTTGAAGCAACTGCTTTTATATTTTAGTGACAAGAGGAGAGTCACAAACCCAGTGCTTGTGTTGTATTTTTTTTCCTCTGTTGATTTGAGTAGGATCAAACAACCCATAAGGTGAACCAGCTACTCAGCAAAATGGCACAGGCCAAAGAGTAAGGTGGTTCAAGTACCATGAGGGAGAAACAAGGAAAATGGGACACAAGAAAACCCAAGATTGTAAACATTCAGTGGGGAAATTTTACTCAAAGAGATGAAGAGGCTTTCTTGGTAACTACTCCCAAAGAAAATGGCAGAAACTCATACTTGGATTATTCATTACCAAGCAAGTGAAAGTGCACTTGCTAGGTGGTTGGCAAATTGATACATTCCTCCTTGCATGCTCAGTCAGGGCCTTGTAAGTAGGTGGATAGGTTATAAATTGTAAGTATATGAGCATAAATCTGGGTATAAGCCATGGGTTTCTCATGGGAGGGTAACCCCCAGCCCAGCCTTGCTTGCGCATTACCTGTGGGATTTGAGAAGAACCAACAGTTGATTGATGAATTGAAAATACTAGTTAAAGTAGAGAGTTACAAGGGAGTTCCCATTGGGGCTTAGTGGTTAAGAGCCTGATCGAGTGTCCCTAAAGATGTGAGTTCAATCTCTGGCCTCACTCAGTGGTTAAGGATCCGGTGTTGCTTCAGCTGCAGTGTAGGTCTCAGATAGGGCTTGGATCCCATGTTGCTTTGGCTGTGGTGTAGGCTGGCAGCTGCAGCTCCAGTTCGACCCCTAGCCTGGGAACTTCCATATGCCACAAGACCAGCCCTAAAAAGCAAAAAAAAAAAAAAAAAAAACCCTAATAATAACAAAATGGGGATAATGTATTTTTTTTAAATATAGAGAACTACAGATTGATATTCACATTCTATAAACATTTTGTTTTTAACTTAAAGCAAATATTACACATTCATTTAAAATCTTTTGAAGTAAAGCCCAACTTTTTAATTGAGTGTAGGTCCACTACCTGGGGATTTGTATCATCTTTCTTTCTTAAATAATCTAGAATACTTATCTACTATTTTGAATTCCAAGTTCCATAAAGTAGGAAAAGAATTTAAGCACCTACATATGCAATTTGTATGGAATCCTAATTGATTTTCACTTTTATAATTATGTCTCTTTTCTAATTTTTAGAGATTTACCTCCCCATAGATTTCAGTGTTTTCCCGAAACATTTATCTTCGTTTTCACTGAAACTCCCTTTTATGTATTCACATTTCACAATATTTAATTAAATATTACGTAATCACAAACGGGGTGCCACAAAAGGGATGAGAATGAAACAGCATAATATTTTAACTTGGGAAAACAGAATGTGACAGTATATTGCTAATGGAATAGTCTGATTCAAGCATTTCGCTTGCTATGGGCAGCAGTGTTTAAAGAGAAAACATAGAACTAGCAGATAACTACAGAGGAGACCAGCCCATTTGGGAAGTATCCTCTGTGTTCGTTTTAGTCATTGCCTATATTTTCTGTAGAACAGTTAGCCATGATAGGACCTTATGGATAAGACCTTTAGCAATGATCTTTGATGATGAGAGTTGTTCAGGAGCTAAATATACAAGTGTTAGTAGGAGGAGAGAGTAACGGGCAGTCCGATTTCAGAGCTCAGGTGCCTCACTGTGCTCTCGACACCTTCCCCTTGTGGGAAGAATAGCACACTGTGTCCAGGATACATCCAGTAGATAAGAAAGGAGCGATGCCTAGAAAATAATGTAGTAATTTTGATGTATTCTCTGTGGTGAATGAACTGAAAACCTCCAGAGCTTACCATCTTTTCAGATATCTCTGGAAGAATGACTAAGACTGATCTTCTGTTAGGATAGCAGTATATCAGTAAAAGAATAAGAAGAGAAATTATACAAACCACCTATGCAGACAAAATCCAAATAGAATTATGAGTGGATAACAACACTTTAAAAAAAAAAAACCCAGTTGGTTGATAATCTTTATTTGGGAGGAATATTTTGCTTGATTCAGATTAGATAGCAGAGTCTTCATCCTTGTGGGGGTGGTTCAGCACAGCCTTTAGCCTGTTCAGCACCTGCAGAGAAGGAAGGATAACTGCCTTTTACCCAGAGGCAAGAGTTTAGGCTCTGGAGTCAGACTAACGAATAATGTTCAGCCCACACGTTTTTGTTTCACTTGGTAGCTGTGTGACTGTGGGGAAGTTGCCGAACCTTTCTTGTCTCAGTTACATCATTATAAAATAGGGATTAGCGTCACAAAATTCCTGTGAAGATTAAGATTAAATAAATAAATTCATGCAAAGTTCATAGAAAAATGCCCAGGATGTAGAAGTGCTCAATAAAGGATAGCTACCATTATCCTTTTATCAATGTCGAAAATGTGCGTAGAGAGATGACCCCCGGATAGGAGTATTGGAGATGAGGTACAGAAATAAACAAGAAGTAGGAGAGCCAGGGAAGGCCTAAGTGAAGACTGAGGGTGTTATCTAGAATAGTTGTCGTAGTTTGGGGCTCTGCCTCTTGTTCCCTGAAAGATAAATACTATATCAGAGTAGAAATGAAAAATTAGCTGAAAAAAGGAAAATAATAAAAGTGACAAGAGAAATTGATAAGTAGAGAATAGGTATGTAGTGGTATGTGCATGAGAGTGGCCATTAAACATTTTTTTCCAGGTTTATTGAGTATAATTGACAAAATTGTATATTTTAATGGTGTCCGGTGTGACGTTTTAATATATGTATCTGTTGTGAAATGATTACTACAATCAGGCTAATTAATATTTCCATTACTTCACATGGTTATAATGAGGTGTGTATGTGTGTGGTGAAAACGTTTGTGATTTACCCTCTTAGCAAATTTCAAGTACACGGCATAGTATTACTCACTGTAGCCACCACAGTATACATTAGATTTCGAGAATTTATTCCTCTTGCATAACTGAAACTTTGCATCCTTTTGACCAACATTCCTTCAGCCCTCAGCCCCTGGCTGGAATAGATTTTTTGAAAAATCCCAATCAAATAACAGGAACCTGTGGCAAATTTAATCAAAAAAAAAAAAATATAAGGGAGATGGTTTGAAAAACACAAAAGGAATACCACACGTTGGGAAGCGATCTTAAGAAAAAAAGAGACTGATATGCAGAGTTTTGTGGTCATGTATTTGGAATCCTGATAAAATCTGTAATTTCCTAGTAAGTAATAAATTAGAAAAATTGACCAGAGAAGTGGAAGAATTTGATTATGTCACACTTCTGTTTGAAATTCCCGTAAATGGCTTTCCATCGTTCTCAAGATAAAGATACAGACATTCGCCTTGCCTTCTAGTCCCCTGTCCTTTGACCTCTGCCTGCTCTGCTGACCTTGCCCTCACGCCTTTGGCTCTTGGACTCCAACCAGACTTATTTTCTTTCTGTTCAGCCACCAAACACTGTCCTCTTTCACATAGGACCTTTCCACATCCTATTTGTTTTACCTGGAACGCTGTTACCCTTGTTTTGAACAGGTAACTTCTATTTTTCTTTAGGTTTCAACTCAGAAGTTCATGTCCATAGGGAAACTGTCCCTTAATCTTCACAGACTAGGTTTGGGTCCCCATGGTTCCCTATAGCTTTCCTCCATACTTAACTCTGTGAACAACGGTTTCTGATTATTCGTGTACCCTCTTTGAGGGTAGTGTTGGTGGCTCTTTTGCACACCATTGGGACTCTAGTGCCTAACACTTAGATGAGTACATAGGAAATGGTCACTGAATGAATAAATACCTGCACAATCAAATAACTTGCCATTTCTTGTGAAAATTACAAACCCGTTCTCTCAAAACAAAACAGACCCCAAATCTAAGTGATTTTTTATGGACACCTTCTTTGAAGCTTTCTAGGAAACAATTTTCTGTATTAAACTGTTTCATAGTATACATGTATACATACGGAAAGCTATCTAGTTCATTTTTCCTAATAATCATACTTGACAAAATACCAGAAGGTGGTATTATAGACCTGGATCAGTTATAGGAAAAGCCAGTATAAAATTCTAGCAAATCAGATTCAACAGGATGTTAAAAGAACAATGTGTCATAATCAGAATGTATCCATTGAATAAAAAGGATGAGTGGATTTGAGGTCAGATAAAAAACTGTGGTTACCTTAACCAGTGCCAGAAAAGAGTTCGATAAAACTCAATATTCCTTCTTTATTGTCTTTAATAGGATGAAGACAACTTTAGTTGGGGGTAAAGAATTTCTATCCAAATCAGTAGCCAGTATATACTATGCTATGTGATGAAATGCTAGAGGCATTTCTGTGAAAATAGAATAAAACAAAGTCTCATTAATATTACCATTAGTTAACCTTTTTGGGGGGTTCTTGTTGTCAAATTATGGACAATGTAATATAACAGAAATAAAAAGTAGGATTTAATGGGAAAAAGATACAGTTCCCATTACAGGCATATGTAATTTTATTGCATTTTGCTTTTTTGCACTTCACAGATATTGCATTTTTTACAAAAAAAAAAAAGTTTTGGCAACCCTGTGTTGTCAGGTGATGGTTAGCATTTTTTGGCAATAAACTATTTTAAAATTGAGGTATGCACATATTTTTAGATAAGTCTATTACACTTGATAGACTACAGTATAATATAAACATATGCACATACTTTTATATCACTGAGAAACTACAGAAAAAATTGTGTGACTCATTTTATTGAGATGGTCACTTTATTTCAGTGGTCTGGAACTGAAATGCAATATCTCCGAGTTATGTTTGTATTTGCACAGAGTGGTTATTCCTAGAAAGCAAAGAGAAAATGAAAAACTATTAGAACTAATTGATATGAATTAATGAAAATTAAAGTTAGATAAAAGATAGTGAATGAATTTTCTGTAACATATAATAAATTTAAAAAATTGAAAAATGATCCACTAACTGTATCATGAAGGTACGCTTTAATGAAGAAAGGCAAATAAAGAAAATTATAAAATTCTACTGAAAGATATAAAAGAATTTAAATGGAAAGTCATATCATGATTATGAATGGAATGATAGAGTAAAGATGTGAGAGCTTTCAAAATTGGTTAATATTGACTGTACTAAAACCCCAAAATATTTCTCTGAAATTTCACCAGAAAATTTGTTTGGAAAAATAAACCAATGTTAAAGGCAAAATTTTCAGTGAATGGTAATTAGCAGGAAATAGTATGACCAAACACATATGTTTTGTAAAACAGTAATTTAGGTACTAAAGAATAGATAAACCCATCTGAATAAACCCGGAAACAGATTTCATCATATGTAAGAAATTAATTCATGTTTTTTAAAAGAAACTTAAAAATCAGTCAATTAACTTCACAATAAGACAAAATATCTGAGAAAGACCAACAGGCACATGAAAAGATGATCAGTATTATTAACCGTAGATGCTTTCAGAGTCCACCAGTAAGTGAGATCGCACAGTATTGGTCTCTCTCTCTGACTTACTTTCCTTAGCATAATGCCATTTAGTCTCATTCCTGTTGTTGCGAATGACAAAGTTTCCTTCTTTTTATGGCTGAATAATATTCCGCACACATATACACACGCCACATTTCCTTTATCCATCCCTTGATGGACACGTCATTGCTTCCATATCGTGAAAATATATGTATTTCTTATACCACAGTATCACAATCCTAAACTGAAAATAACCCAAATGTCCATTAGTGGGTAAATGGGTTGCAAAAAGTGGTATATTTGTATAGGGAATGTACCATTACTCACTAATAAGAGGGAGTGATCCACCGATACATGCAACAGTGTAAATAAATCTCAAAATCATTATGTTGAATGAAAGATGACAGACAATAAAGATTTATAATACAAGATTCCACTTAAAATTCTAAGAACTGCAAACTAATCTATAGTGACAGAGAGCAGATCAGTGCTTGCCTGGGGACGGAACAGGGATTTGAAAAATCTTTTGAGGGTGAAGATCTGTATCTTGACTATGACATTGGTTTCATAGGTGTATGTAACATCTGTCAAAACTCTGAATTGTATACTTTATTTATTTATTTATTTTGTCTTTCTGCCATTTCTTGGGCCGCTTCCATGGCATATGGAGGTTCCCAAGCTAGGGGTTGAATTGGACCTGTAGCCACCGGCCTATGCCAGAGCCACAGCAATGAGGGATCCGAGCCATGTCCGCAACCTACACCACAGCTCACGGCAACACTGGATCCTTAACCCACTGAGCAAGGCCAGGGATCGAACCCGCAACCTCTTGGTTCCTAGTCAGATTCGTTAACCACTGAGCCACGGCGGGAACTCCTCAATTGTATACTTTAAATGGATACAGCTTACTATGTATCTATTTTATATTGTGTGTGTGTGTGTGTTAAATGTACATTTGTGTTTTTGTATTTGTATGTATCCACTGAATTCAGCTTGTCCACACATCCTGTTGGCTGTATTTTCAGAAAGTATCTAAAATGCAATGACTTCTTGATATTTCCAGTGCCACCCTCCTAGTCTAGGCCACCATGATCTTTTGTCTGGATAATTGCTCTAGACTTTTAGCTAGTCTTGAGATGCTACATCTGGCTTCAGCTGATCAAGAGCCAGAGTCATCCTGTTGAATCATAGGTCAGATCACATTGCCCTTGCTTAATACCTTGTGCTCACTTACTTACGCGTTAGTTTCCCAGGGAGCCTTCCCTGACTACTCTTTTTAAGTCACTGCCAGCTGTGAACTTGCTTGGCATCACCCTTTCCTGCCTTTTATTTTCTCCCTAGAGCTTCCTACTAAGATGCTGTATTTTACCTATTGCTTATATCTTTCATTTATTGCCTTTCTTTCTCCCTCTCTAACATGTAAGTTTGATGAGGGCAGGGATTTTGTACCTTTTCCCATCCCAGCTGTTTTCACATAGTAGGTGCTCAGTATATATTTGTGGAATGAATGAAATGTTTTCACTTGTATTGCACATAAATCAAGCTCAAAATTAAACTCACCCAATAGATGAAGTCTGGGATATGCTTCTGAAACAGGTTATTATAACATTGCTGTTCTTTGCATTGTCTGGTAGATATTCTTCATCTGAATTATGGGATTTAAAGCAATGGCTAAGTTAGAGAATTAACTTGATCTGTAGTAATTTGGTTCCTTGTTTATAAAAGGAGGTAGGTATACTGAATGATCCCTAGAGTTCCTTTTTCTTTTCAAAGTCTGTGACCCTTTTAACCTGAACCCTTGTGGTTTACAGATACCAAGCAATTCCCTTTTGCTTCTCTTTATAGATAGTTATTAGTGCCTTTATTTCCTTCATCTCTTATTCTTTTTAAAAATCCCTGTAGCTCTGGAACCTAGAGTTTGGCAAGGAAGAGGTTAATACTAGAAAAAAGGGTGGCAGTTCATGGGATCAGAGTTTATCTCAGCAGCTGGTTTGAGAGGGAAAAAAACAGTTTCAAATGACTAAGAATGGCCCGAATGTAATCTGAGTAGGAATCTGGACATAAATCTCTTTGTCCAATAATGGAGGAATTTAACAGGGGTTATGCCCCAGAAATTGTTTTCAAATTATGAATAGTAAGGAGAGAAAGTAGAATTTGATATACTATGTTTTATAGATAGCAATAGCTTTGTCCTGTAAATAGTTAAATTTAATGACTTGTATTTATTTATTTATTTTTGTATTTTTGTCTTTTTTTAGGGTGGCACTCGCAGCATATGGAGGTTGCCAGGCTAGGGGGTCTAATCGGAGCTATAGCTGCCGGCCTACACTATAGCCACAGCAACACCAGACCCGAGCCATGTCTGCAACCTACACCACTGCTCATGGCAACGTGGGATCCATAACCTACTGAGCAAGGCCAGGGATCGAACATGCAACTTCATGGTTCCTAGTCGGATTCATTAACCACTGAGCCACAACAGGAACTCCATAATGACTTTTAAAAATTAAAATTTCTTAGGAGTTCCCGTCGTGGCGCAGTGGTTAACGAATCCGACTAGGAACCATGAGGTTGCGGGTTCGATCCCTGGCCTTGCTCAGTGGGTTAACGATCCGGCGTTGCCGTGAGCTGTGGTGTAGGTTGCAGACGCGGCTCGGATCCCACGTTGCTGTGGCTCTGGCGTAGGCCGGTGGCTACAGCTCCGATTGGACCCCTAGCCTGGGAACCTCCATATGCCGTGGGAGCGGCCCAAGAAATAGCAACAACAACAACAAAGACAAAAGACAAAAAATAAAATAAAATAAAATAAAAAATTAAAATTAAAATTTTTTAAATGATGTTTTAAAAAAAAGATACAGGGAGTTCCCTGACGGCCTAGTAGGTTAGGGATCTGGTGCTGTCACTGATATGGCTTGGGTCACTGCTATGGCTTAGGCTTGATCCTTGGCCCAAGAACTTCTGCATGACACGGGCATGGCCACACACACCCACCCACACCCACCCACCCACACACACACACACACACACACACACACACACACACACACACAATGCAGAAGATGCAACTCTAATTCCTTTGGGTCCCATCTTAAAAATAAAATTGTGCTTAAAAGAAAGTGTTCTACCGAAAAGGGAGGGGCAAAACAAAATATAAGGTAAGATGTTTTCATTACTTAAAATGCAGTTTTTTTTTAATGATTTTTATGATTCGTTAACCACTGCCCCACTACGGGAACTCCATAATTAATGCATCACTTTTTATGAATAGGCTTCATAGGATTATTGTTTTATATTGCTTTCCCATCAAAGGTTCAAAAGAATATTTGAATATTTTCAATACCCTAATATAGTTTTATTGAAATATCTGGATATTTGTAATAGCTACTCTGTTGAAAATTAAAACCATGGTAATGAAAGTATCACTTATTCATGGTCAGTATAGCACACACTATAGGTTGTTTTTCTGGTAGTTCAGATGGTTTTGAGCTGACTTTTAAAAGGCTTTCCAGGCCCTCTTGCACTTATCGGGTTGTGTTTGCTGGAAGCTGGCTTCATAGTGTGTTATTAGGGGAGGAAAGGGAGCCTGACCAGCTCCACATTATTCTGAGTCATGTTTCTTTTCAGTGCGACTAAACCGATGTGAATGTTGAGAGAGATCAAAATTTGGCAGCTTTTCATTTGCTTAATATTTGTAAACAGGCTTTTCTTTAGGGAAAGGCATTTGGAGGAGGGCAGAGACGTCATTCTCTCTCTCTTTTTTTTTTTTTTTTTAAACGTGCACAGTGTTCTGTTTGACCCATACGGATTAAACATGTCACCACCGATAGACTCTTTGAGTGTGTAGACTCTGATATTGATGGGTTGGGATACAGACCTTTCTATTCCTTATTCAGTAAGGAATCCTGAGTAGGGGAGGAAGTGCAGCTGACCTGTACTGCTGTCCTCTTGTCCTCAGCAAGGAGGATAAGGTAACTTTCATGGATCCTTTTATCAATTAAATAGCCGGTATTTATGAGTTCCTGTTAAGTGCCAAAGCCCTGCTCTTGATGAAATGCAGTGTTGAACTGGATAGTAGTTTCAACACTTAAGAAGATTGTAAAAAGGGGCAGATAGATAATAAACATGTACATAAATAATTATCGGTAAGATGAAATCACTAGGAGAAGACAGATATTAGGTGATTATGAAGGCATGGGGTATTGTGGCAGCTCTTTAGCTAGAGTCAGAGAAGAGGTGACATTTGGATTGAGACCTGAAGGATGAAGAGAAAGAAACCGTGAGAGGACCTGCTCTAAGAGCATTTCCTGCAGAAAGAACCACAAGAACCACAAGTAAATCTGGTGGGTTCCAGGACAGGAAGGGGGCCACTGTAGCTGAAGAATGGTGAGCTAACGAGGAAGTGCAATAAGACAAAGTCGGAGATGTACCCAGATTACTTAGAGGCTAGTAAGCCATGGGGAGGAGTTTGGCTTTTCTAAAATGTGATGAAAAACTTTAGATGGTTTTTCAAAGGAGATGTTTATAATCTGTGTTAAAGATACAAGAGGAAAGCAAAAATGGAAGCAGGAAGGCTAGGTAGGCTGGAATTGGGATGGTGATGGCTTAGATCAAGGTGTTGGTAGCGGAGATTCAGTGTATATTTTGTTGATTTTTGCTCTACTTTAGATAGATTGGAATGATATGAAAGGGTCAAAAACAATCCTACATATTTGGTATCAGTACTTTAAGTGCATAGCGCTGCTATTTGCTGAACTGGACAAGTCTCGAGGTTGGATGTGAAGATGTGGGCTGAGAACACTGTCCCTGTTTGGGCCACATCTACCCTCAGTATACCGTGGAATGGAGTAGACATGAAGAAAGTTGATCTGTACACTCTGTCTGAGATTGTGAAGGGTGTTTCGTAATATTCTGAGGCTTTGTAGTAGTGTGAAACCTAGGGCAGTTGTAATAGAATGAGCTTGGAGCATGTGCCTGCGGTTTGCTTCTATAAGGCTCTGATGGGCTCATGTGATGGATGCTCCAGAAGCTAGTAAGACCGAGGTATTGAGGAGTGGCACTTCTGGTGGATTTAGAGGATGGATGCCCATTGGTTGTCAGCATCCATGTAGCTCAGGTGTCAGGAAAAGCCAGTAAAAGAGAGGCCTTCTAGGAGTTCCTGTCATGGCGCAGTGGTTAATGAATCTGACTAGGAACCATGAAGTTGCGGGTTCGATCCCTTCCCTTGCTCAGAGGGTTAGGGATCCGGCGTTGCCGTGAGCTGTGGTGTAGGTCGCAGACACGGCTTGGATCCTGCGTTGCTGTGGCTCTGGTATAGGCTGGCGGCTACAGCTCCGATTAGACCCCTAGCCTGGGAACCTCCATATGCCGCGGGAGCAGCCCTAGAAAAGGCAAAAAGACACACACACACACACACACACACACAAAAAAAAAAAAAAAAAAGAAAGAGAGAGGGGACTTATAAAATAATGAAAAAAATCATTCTGTATCGAATTGTCATTATTTGCCATTTTAATCTGTTGCCCTCTTTTTACTTTAAATTTTTATTTTTATATTTTTCAGTTATTTTACAAATAATTCGTAGAAGTAAGTATATAGGAATAGTGAGAAAAACTTTATTAGGAATTTTAATTAGAATTTAAACATCACAAACTCAAACTCACATTTTTAATATTCTTTTTTTTAGATAAGTTTTAGATTCATAGCAAAATTGAGAGGAAGGTACAGAGCTAATACACATGCCCCCAGCTCCTGAACATGCATAGCCTCCCCTGTCGTCAACATTCCGCATCATATTGGTACATTTGTTACAGCTGATGAACCTACGCTTGACACGTCATTATCACCAAAAAGTCCATAGTTTATATTAGGGTTCACTCTTGGTGTTGGGCATTCGGTGGGTTTGGATCCACCGTTATAGTATCACAGAGTATTTTCACTGCCCTTAAAAATCCTCCGTGCTCTACTTATTCATTCGTCGTTCTCTTGACAACCACTGAACTTTGAATTGTCTCTGGTTTTGCCTTTTCCAGAGTATCATGTAGTTGGAATCATATGATTTATAGCCTTTTCAGACTGGCTTCTTTCACTTAGTAATTTGTGTTTGTTTCCTCCATGTCTTTTCATGGCTTGATAGCTTATGTCTTTGTTAAACTGAATCATAATCCATTATCTGAATGTACTACAGTTTATTCACCTACTAAAGTACATGATGGTTGTTTCCAAGCTACTCTAAACATCTGTGTGCAAATTTTTGCATGGGCATACTTTTCAACTTTTTTAGGTAAACCAAAGAGTGTGGTTGTTGTATCCTGTGGTAAGTATGTTTAATTTTGAGAACAACCTTCAAACTGTCTTCCAAAGTGACTGTACCATGTTGTGTTCCCACCAGCAGCAAATGAGAATTCTTGTATTCCCACATCCTTGCCAGCATTCGATGCTGTCAGTGTTCTGGATTTTGGTCATTATAATAGGTGCAGAGTGGTATTTCATTGTTCTAATTTGCATTTTTCTCATGACATATGATGGCTTATTTGCCATCTGTATATCTTTTTTGGTGAGATATCTGTTAAGGTGCTTGGTCCGTTTTGTAACTGAGTTGCTTATTTTCTCATTGTTCAGATTTAGAAGTTCTTTGTATATTTTGGATAGCAGTCCTTTGTCAACTGTGTCTTTAGCAAATATTTTCTCCCACTCTGTGGCTTATATGTTCATCATCTTGACAGTGTCTTTCACAGAGCAGAAATTTTTTATTTTAACTCAGTTCTTCAATATAATGAATTCTTTCACTGGTTGGGCCCTTGGTGTCATATCTTAAAAGTCATCACCAAACTAAGATCATCTAGATTTTCTCCTATGTTACTTTCTAGGAGTTTTATAGTTTTGCATCTTGCATTTAGGTCTGTGATTCATTTTGATTTAATTTTTTCTGAGGAGTGTAAGATCTGTGTCTAGATTTACTTTTTTCACGTCATCGTCTAGGTATTCCAGCAACATTTGTTAAAAAGACTGTCTTTTCTCTCTTGTATTGCCTTTGGTCCTTTGTCAGGTATCAGTTGACTATATTTATGTGGGTCTACTTCTGGGCTTTCTCTTCTGTTCCATTGGTTTCTTTCGCCAGTACCACACTGACTTGATACTGCAGCTTTATAGTAAGTCTTGATGTCACGCAGTGTCTAGCCTCCAGCTTGGTTTGTATCGCTTCAAGAAGAGCATTGCCTTTCCACATAAACTGTAGAGTCAATATGTACAGAATAATTTGCTGGGATTCAAACTCACGTTTGTATTCTGTACTTTTCTGTTCCTGAAAGCATGTGCATATTCAAAATGGGAAGCCCTCTAATACATAACTGCTCATCAATTGCCATTCATAAACCTGATATGTATACATCAGGTAAATACTGATACTAGATTTCAAATGCATTTAATAGGCTATTGCTTGTCATTACTTCTGGTTCTTGCATTTTGTCAAAAGTGCAATACTTTTGAAAACTGCTGATTTTATTGAAGAAAGGATGACCGTTTTCCTTTTTCACATTTATAAACTCCAATTAGAATGATCGATCCAATGAATTTTTTCATTTCTACATCACCTATTTCCTTCTATACACAAATGCCTGCCTTTAGCATTTATCTGCCTGTGAACTTTATCGAGTAAATTTTGCTGTACGAACATCATAAAAAATGAAAGAATACCGTCCCACATCCTTTTAGGTAAATGGGATAGTCCAGGTTCTTGTTGTAACATATTACTTAAGGAAGTCCTTCCTGTTTTACTTGCTAGGAATCCCGCCTTTTCTTTTTGTCCTTGAAATACATATATAGTATACTTACTGCTTCTTATATTTGAGAAAATTCATCTAAGATACTGTCATCTGAAGGTTCGTTATCTGAATTTTTACTACTACCTGCCTCTTCACATTCACCAACTAATAATTGTGAAATAGCTTTCTTTGACAGTTTTCTTCTCTGTGCCATTATAAGCAGAAAATGAAATATTCTGAGTTCTCAACTTTACTAGCTTAAAGGTCTTTCAGAATACGTGCAATCAAGTGTTTGCGGTCTCATGTTTTTTCTAAAATTTCTTGTGAATGCCGTAATTGTATATTGTATACTTAGGCAGTTGTGTAACATTGAAATAAAAATTGAGCATGAAAATAAAAAAAAACCCAAGAAGAATACAAAGATGGTATCTCCAGACTTCTTTTTGAAAGGTGTGCAAGGCAATGGCTAATGTAATAAGAAAACTGCAGGATGGCACAGTAGTGTGTCATCCTTCTAGGCAATTCCATTTTTCTTCCATTCTCTGATTGTTTTTTAGTGTAGCTAGAAATAATTTATAGGAAATGATGAAATAAATTTCAAGATGATGAACTGGCCAAAGATTTCAAGATAAAAAACAAGGAGCTTCTCTTGTGGCTCAGTGGTTAACGAATCTGACTAGGAACCATGAGGTTGCGGGTTTGATCCCTGCCCTTGCTCAGTGGGTTAAGGATCCGGCGTTGCTGTGAGCTGTGGTGTGGGTCACAGATGTGGCTCGGATCCCGAGTTGCTATGGCTCTGGCATAGGCTGGCGGCTACAGCTCCAATTCAACCCCTAGCCCGGGAACCTCCATAGGCCACAGAGGCAAGGAATGGCAAAAAGACAAACAAACAAAAAAAATAAATAAAAGAAAGAAAAGAAAAAGAAAAAACAAAGTCACTGGGGCCCCATAATATTCTCAGATTTATCAAAGAGCCCACTGGGACTCATAAGGTAAGTTCAAGATAAAATGACTTTTACTCTGTTTTTTAAAGTAATATATCTCTTTGTTCTTTGAAAGAGCTCTAAAAAAGTAAAAGTTATAAAAGATCAACCCTTACAAATAGAACTGGTTCAAAAATATTTAAAAATAAAACTCGGAACCAGGTAACCTAGTGGTATAAGTAAGGATTAAGTTTGAAATGCTTATTAGACATCCTAGTGGAGATGTGTAGTAGTGGTTGACTCTGAGCCTGGAGTTCTGGGGGGAGATGCAGGCTAGAGATTTCATTCAGCCAGTCATCAACACACAGATGGTGTTTGAGGCCTTGGGTCCTAGATGGGCTCTCCTGGGAAGGGCGTATACATTGAAAAGAGGAAAGAGCCAAGACTATGAATAGGTTCCTGGGGTGAGTGCACAAGGCTCTAGCATCCCGGGTGAAGGAAAAAGCTCTGAAAAGGGTGCAGTCAGTGAGGTAGGTACCTGTGGTACTAAGAGGTGAGCGTTGTAAGTAATTACTTGGATCAAAGGATGCTGAGAGCTGATTTTTTTTTTTTTTTTTTGAAGTGAACTGAGAGGTTTGACTGCTGGCCTTTAAAAAAAAAAAAAAAGTGGGGATCGTCGATGACCTTGAGAAGACCTGTTTCATTGAAGTGGTGGGGCCAAAGGCCTATTTGTAATGGACTAAAGTGAGAAAGTAGAAATAAAAAGCAGAGGTGATTTTTTTCAGTCGATTTTGCTCTGAAGCGGAAGCAGAGAAACTATAGTTGGTGAGAGTTTCTTTTTAAAATACACTTTAGGAGACAAAGTAATTGGTTGAGTTCTTAGAATTGGGGTATGAGCCTGGGAGATAGTGATACCTTAAATTAATACACGAAGGCTCTGTACTAATATGCTCATATTAATACTCTCTAGGAGGGAGCAGAGACCAGCCTTTGCTCAGCCGCCTCCCCCTTCTTCTTTGCTAAAAAAATTCTGCTAGGATTTTTACTTGCTTTTTGCTTGGTAAGAGACAAAAGCCCTCAACATCGGCCTGCCTGTCTGATTTTATGATACAAGTCAACAGGGAAAAATTGAAATCTTTGTTAGTCAAATCCCAGTTTTCTGGAATACATTTAATACTTTTAAGTGGCATGTACCTGCTAACTAGATTTCCTTATCTTTTGGGACTTGTTAAATTATAATAATTGCTATCTAAATTATAAGATGAATTGAAATTGCGTTTTATTTTGAATGGTATAAAAGTCTAATTTTAGCTGTTTTTTCTTGCATGAATGCTGCTTGGGATTGTGAAGAACAAAGGTTCTGAAATATGTATTTTGAGATATAAATAATTATAATGGAGGAAAAGTTTTTAAAACACTGTAGAAACTGATTTACTAATATCTATTGAATGGGCTAGTTTGGAGCAGTTAGAACCTTTACTTAAAATACTGGTTTGGGTACTGTTGTGTTTCATTAAAGAATAATGTTTCTCCTGAGAGTGTAGGGATTATATCTAGTTGACACTGAAATTGACTTCAAAACTTTTCTTCTTTAGCTGCCTCAGATTTGGAATGTGATTTTTTTTTTTTAACCACATATTTAATTGCCTGGGATATGTAGTTATGCCAACTTCATTATTTTATGATTTAAGGGAATCAAAAGTCTTCTTTACAACTTTTCATTTTAATTTGTTATTTTACTTATTCTGTGTTACAATCTTAATCCTCTGTGTTTTGGGATAGCTCAATATTGTAAGCCTGCTTGAACAAATAAGACTTTCTGGAACAATTCTGAGTGATATTCCGGGAACTCAGTGGCAGTTAAACAATACAGATGTCTTTTGGCTCTTGAAATTTTCACGGTTGGCTTCCACTATATGAGGTTGTTGGATGCAGAAATTATTTAGCATCATTGTCAGAAATCCCTTCAGACTAATTTCAAAACCCAGTTTCTGAAACTCTCCAAAGAAGCAAGATCTCAAAATTTCTTAACATTGACTGTTTGAAAATTCTTTGGTGTAATGGTAAAATGCTCACAGTTAAACTCAGAGGTCATGTTTGCCAAACTGTTATTCTACATGCTTATGCTCATAAATTTTGTATGTTGATATTTAGTTTTAGCCTCTTGGACTGAAGATAGAGCTTCTTTGATTCTCCCTTTCCTCCTCTCATTACAATACTGACCTCTTTCTTTTTCTTCATTCATTCATTCATTCATTCATTCATTTATTGATTGATTGATTGATTGTCTTTTTGCCTTTTCTAGGGCCGCTCCCGCGGCATATGGAGGTCCAGGCTAGGGGTCTAATGGGAGCTGTAGCCACCAGCCTACAGCCAGCCACAGCAACGTGGGATCCGAGCCGTGTCTGCAACCTACACCACAGCTCACGGCAACGCCGGATCCTTAACCCACTGAGCAAGGGCAGGGATCGAACCCGCAACCTCATGGTTCCTAGTCGGATTCATTAACCACTGCGCCACGACGGGAACTCCTGACCTCTTTCTACTACCTTAATTTCACTATATGTTTAGGGAGAAAAGGCTTCCTCCAGCGCATCTCTAGTATCCTGCAGTGTTACATCGTGGGCTGTAAAACGCTTTAGGATTTGGTCCCTGCCCGCAACCAGTTTCATATTTTCAATGCTCTTGCACTATTTATGATTATCCTAATAAACCTCTGAAGTTCCTGGGCTATTTCTCATGGTTTTCTTCCTTTTACTTGTAATTTTGTCTCCTACCTTGTCTGTCTAGCAAATTCCTACTTATTCTTTACATTTCATGTCTTGTTTTTTGTTTTGTTTTGTCTTTTAGGGCCATAGCCACAGCATGTGGAAGTTCCCAGGCTAGGCGTGGCCTCAGCCACGGCTCTAAGCCACATCTGTGACCTACACCACAGCTCCTGGCAATGCGGGTAACCTACTGAGCAAGGCCAGGGATCAAACCTCAACCTCATGGTTACTGGTCGGATTCGTTTCTGCTGTGCCCCTCCAGGAACTCCTACATTTGCTGATCGTTCACCTCCTCTTTTATGTGTTTGCCTTGGGCAGACTTTGGTGCTACTTCTTAGGTTTTCGTGCTGTACTTCACAGATCCTCCCGCTGTAGGAATCATCAGTCTAATTGTTGTACATTTGTCATCTCTCTGGACCTGCAGAGTTCAATGCAGTAGCTACTAGCTGCAAGTGGCCACTGAGCACTTAAAATGTGGCCGCTGTGACTGAGGAACTGAATTTAAATTTTATTGACTATAAATTAAATGTAAATAGCCACGAGTGGCTAGTAGCTACTCTGTTGAACAACATAGTTCACTGCTTTTGCAGTGTGACAATAGGATGAATAATGGCAGGTGTGGGTAGAGATCAGTGTCTCCAATGAAAGTTCAACAGCTGAATTGAGATGCGAGTATAAAACCCACTCTGACGTTTAAAGACCTAGTACCAAAAAAGAAAAAAGATGTGAACTTGTCACCGGTAATTTTTAGTATCCATTAGCTATTAAAATGATAGTTTGACCGCAGTGAATTAAATTAAATGTATCATTTAAAATAACTTCACGTGTTTCATTTTAGTATTTTAAAGTTACCACCAGAAAGTTTAAACCCCTACATTTGGCTCACCTTTGTTTCACACATTATATGTCTTTTGGGACAGTGTTATTTTGACAGCGAGCTTCTTGTGGGCAAGGAACTTATCTACCTTTCCGGTTTTATCACAACTATCATCACACCTTCTATACAGTAAGTGTTTAATAACCAGCTGTTGAATGAATGAAATTAAGTAGTCTCCAGAAATTGTAACCAGGAGTCTTTTGAGGAATTGAAGCTTTTCAGATTAGGGCAGATAACTTTGTTGATCTTTAGGTATATGTCAGTTTCATAGTATATTAGATATGATTGATAATAAACACACCTGCACAGAGAAGGAAAAAACTTGAGACCTAGGAAGACAACAGTAATAGCACTTGTTCTGAGCATTTTCTTTAATTAAATCATTAAGTCATGGCAACAGTATCTGTGAGCCAGGTTCCATTAATAATCCCCATTTCCAGGAAACTAAGGCAGAGAAATTAAGAAACTTGCCCAAATACACAAAAATGTTAACTGATTTTCCCGTGTCATGAATCCTGGCAGCCTGGCTTCATAGTCTGTGCTTCTTACCACTATGCTAAGGACATAGAAAGTAGTATCATTATGGTCACCCATGATTATTTAATTACTCTTAGGGTATGAAAGGATTGATATGAATGCATCCTGGGCAGCACTGGACTTGGGGGACTTTTTGGTGTTTAGATCCCATAAAATGAAATGAAGAAAATTAATGTAGGAATTGTAGTCTGCCTTTTAATTACTTTAAGATTTATTAAAGTTCAGCAATCAAAGTATTTTTGTCCATTCCCTATAAGCTCTTCTATTGTATTTTTAGTGACTTTTTTTCAGCTCATGAAGAAGCATTAAAGTGTTGTCACTGGTACAGTATAAGTGAAAATTAACATTTGGCTTCTGGAAAAACAAATTGGTCACTTACATAGAGCCCCCAGGAATCAGCTCTTCAGTGACACTTTATTTTTAGGGGGAAATGAAAAAGCAAGGATATGTTTATTTCCCTTTAGCTTTCTGTTAATGTAACCCACTGAAAATTTTATTTCATATCTAATTGAAAGTCCAGTATGTTAATATTCTGAATAAATCTTATCAAATGAATAGTCATGAAGCAGCAGGGTGTAATGTTCAAAGGAAAGTACTTTTTTCCTCTCATTTTTGATATGCTGCCACAAATTCTTGTGTGTTCTGAATTTGGGTTGTTCTTTGTTTTTTCCCGTTCACATGATTCTTTTCTGTAACATACATTTTGAGAAGTCATACATTGTTAAGTATTCTGGAAAACTTAGCTTGAAAAACAATACTGTCAAAAGCTTCAGAAGGAGTCTAGGTAATGAATTTACTTGGAGGCATCATCATTTCGCATGCAGAAAATGGGTTTACTTCTCTTGCTTACCTGAGTCTGGGTTGGCAGGCAGTTGAGTTGACAGTCCTGAGCGTCAGGCAGTTCTGTTCCACACTGTTATCCAGAGACTTCATTCTTTTTATCTTGTTTCATCACCCCCTAAGGAGGTTTTTGCTCTTGTTTACAAAGATGAATCTCAGTCACTATCACCACATTCACATTCTAGTCTGTGGGACAAGGGAGAAAACGAGTGGAAGGTGAGCAGCTTCTTAAAAAATGTGTAGCCTGGAAGTTACATACAATATTTCCTGTTCACATCCTGTTGGCCGGAACTTAGTCATAGGGCACATCTCTCTGTACATGAGGCCAGGAAACGTAGAAGTTATTTTTAAAAGAGAAGAATGAGTCCCTTCCATGTGACTGATTCTCATGTATTCAGCACTTAACTATATGTTACATCTCGTGCAGGGTGCTTAAGTTATCTCATTCACTCTTCGTGACTGAGATGCAAAGAGGTTAAATATCTCAGGCCAGGTCACCCAGAAAGGAATGAGAAGAGCCGGAATTTGAACTCAAGGCTGGACAGACCCCGTGTCTGCTAAACTCTCAAAGGGGATGTTTCCGCCACACATGCCTAAGAGGTTAGTTAATCAGAAGAAGGAATGAAGATTTTTGACCCAAGCACGTAGAAAGATGGTGTCGTCGTTAGCAAAGACCAGAAAATCAAACAATTTCTAGGGAGATGATCAGGAATTTATCTCCAGGTATTTTGAATTTAAGATACACGTTTATATCAGGTGAAGATGGGAAATAGGCAGTTGTATATGTGAGCCTTGAATCAGGGTTAATGGTTTGGGTGAAGACATTATCTTGGTAGGTGCCAGTTTATAGATGATATTTTTAAAAATCTAGGGAGTGAGTACAGCTTAAGGAGAAGCGGTGCAAAGACTATGCTCTGGGCCATTCTATCCTGAAAAGATCTGAGAGATGAAGAAGAATTAGAATAAGTTCCTCTCATAGATGCATTTTTATTCCTCTTATCAACTTTCTCAGGGTATCTCTGTCCATCTTTTGCACATAAAAGCAATGTCGGTCTCTACTGTCTAATGTAACGTTCGAATCCACCAGTCACAAACCTTTTGTCATCCTAGAAATCATGGGTATGTTTAACCATTGTCTTTGAAGTTGAAGGTGTCTCAAGAATGCCAGGAAGAAGGGGCTTCATTCTCAATATGTTACTATTTAATGAAATCAGAATCTGAAAGTGAGCTCTTAACCTACTGATGCCTGGTTTGGTGGTGTCACTCCCTCCGTTTACTGAAGTAATACGCATCTTACTTTTCTGGCAGTATTCTTTCCAGCTGCTTGCTTGTTTTTGTTTTGTTTTTAATTTTCTTTGTTTCCTTCAGTAATTTTCTATTTAGCAATGCATATTACTTTCTAGAAGTGTGCATCTCAGCAAAGAATACACAAGGGTTCCAAGATACTTTTTAGAAGATCTCTATTGCTTTATCCCTCAAAGCTTATAAGCTTATAAGCCTACTTAGGCCTGCCTTTGTAGTTCATCCAAATCTGTTTCTATATATCTTGATTGTTCTGGTAGAGGTGTTATTCTGAAATAATAAATACCACACATAGGAAAAAAAACCCCACACAAATGGATGATTTTCATAAAGATCAATTCAATTATGTTAGCAATGTAAATCACTTTATAAAACTTGGAATTTTGAACTAATGAGGACTCTATTTTTTAGCTTTAAGTCTTTGGAAAAAAAGAAGCACGTCTCTATCCTGATCTTTAAGTCTTTCGTCTGGTGCACCTGAAGTTGGTGGCATGACTTTGTTATTGTTATTTGGCAAATTCCTCAATTTTATAATATATATAAACCAAATCTCTCATTCCTCTTTTTTTCCAGATGAAACCCAATGTTTTCCATAGAATACCACTAATCACCTGTATGATAAACCTAATTCTATATTGATAATTGTTTTTAGTTGCTGCTGTAACAAACTACCACAAATTTAGTGGTTTAACATGAATTTATTATCTTTCAGTTTTGCAGTTCAGAAGTCCAACACAGGTCTCACTGGACTGAAATCAAGGTGTCACAGGGCTGCCTTCCTTTCTGAAAGTTCAAGGAAACCATTTCCTTGCTATTCAGATGTTGGCAGAATTCAGCTCCTTGAGGTTGTGGGACTGACATTCTGTCTTCTTGCCAGGTGTCAGTTGACGGCTATTCCCAGCTTCTCAGACCATCCACATTCCTTGGCTCATGGCCACCTTCCTTTATTTTCAAAGCCAGCAAAGTAAGTGGAGTTGTCTCAGGCTTTGAAGTTCTCTTCCTTCATCGATCTCATTTCTCTCTGGCCTTGCAAGTTCAAGTTCTGTTTTTATGGACCCATGTGATTAAATTTGGCCCATTGGGATAATCTCAACATCTCAGTGGTTCATACTGCTAATTACATCTGCAGAGTCCCTTTTGTTATGTAAAGTATCATATTCCCAGGTTAATGGAGGAGGAGGTGTTATTGCATGAATGTTCTGCCTTTTACAGCATTTCTAATATTTATATATTTCTGAATAGGAAAGAAAGTACAATTTGGCTTTCAACAATAACAACAATTCAGTCAAACTCTTTCTCATTTCTCTTCTCCTTCCCCCGTCTCCGTTAATGTACTTCAGTCCTTTGAAATTTAGTTTAGAGTTTGGGGAGAGATTAAATCTCTGTGACAGGGACTAAATCTCAATACAACTCATTGTATCTAAACCACAGTATTTCCAGTTCTCTGTTTAACTGTGACAGTCAGGAGACAGGAGAGAAAGGCGTTAAATGGACAGGGACGGTGGTGGTGGTGATGATGTTGAACCTTTGAGGGTCTCAGTTTCCTTTTCAAACATGTGAAAGCGCTCTTGTAGTCGTTCGAAGATTGTCTTAATTGTTTGGATGAGAATTTCTTTTAGTTCAGATGATTCTATCCAGTTTTTAACATATTCTCTAATTGAATCATGTCATTTATATGGAAAAGACTACGTTTTTTGAATTGGCCGCATGGTTATAAACAAGAAACCTTCTCTGAATTGCTCTGTCAGTGTCCGAAACGATATCTAGAATCCTTTCCTCATGCTTTCCCTACCCTTTTAAAAGATTATTGGAGAATTTAAATCTGCCTCATAGTTTAGCATACATGAGTGCCTTTTGATATGAAAGCAAGCTGGTACTGATATGTACAAACGAGCGCTGTCCCTAGTAGCTGACTTCTGATGTTATTTCTTCTTAGGGAATTTTTGATAAATTCTGTTGTGCTATTAAATAAAATTTTTAGTGCCAAAAACTCTTTTTTTTTTTTTTTTTTTAAGCATATCTGAAAGACCTAACGGCATGAAATGAATATTGTCGGGGGTGGAGTGGGATCTAACTATTTATTTATTTTTCTCCAACTTTTTATTTTGAAAAATAGCGAAGCTCACCAGAGTTGCAAGAATAGTATGCCAAATCCTGTATAACTTTCATCTATATTCACTGACAGTTAGCATTTTGAGGCAGTTTTAAACATGCTGTCTGTAACATAGGGAAGTGTTACAGGTGTGTGCGTGTGTGAGTGAGCGGGTGCATATCCATAGTTGTATTGATATAGGTACAGATTTTTTTCTTCCTGATCATTTGAGAATTGTTTGCAGATATTGCAGCTTCAACTATTTCAGCATATATCCCACTAAGGAGATTTAACATTGATGTCATGCTATAATGTATCGTTCATATTCAGATCTCTTCAGTTTTCAGATTCTGAAACAGATGATTTTAGCAGGGCATTCATAACTTTTTAATTTTTTTTCAAATAATTTATTGAGTCTTAAGTTCCTTAATTTGAGAGTTCCAGTCTTCTTATTTCTATACTTTTCCATACCCTTTCAAACCTAATGCAACTGACACATTGGAATTTTAACTACACTTGCCGTGATCCATCATCTTAGAATAGGCAATCATCTCAAAAATACTTTTCTCTCTTTCTTTCTTGAAGTATAGTTGATTTAACAATATTGTGTTGGTTTCAGGTGTACCGCAGAGTGACTCAGTTGTACATATTCATATATCAATTTTTCAGATTCTTTTTCATTATACGTTGTTACAGGATAGTGAATACAGTTCCCCATGCTGTGTAGCGGGTTCTTGTTGGTTATCTATTTCATATACAGTAGCGTGTATATATTAATCCCAAACTCCTGATTTATCCCTTCCTCCCTTCCCTTTGGTAGCTATAAGTTTGTTGTCTTTGTCTGCGAGTCTGTTTCTGTTTTATAAATAAGTTCACCTTTTTTTTTTTTGGATTCCACATATAAGTGATATCAAAAACTTGGAGTTTTAAAGATTCGTCATGTGGAAACCATGGCACATTCTTAAAACAATGCCCTGGAGTATGGTTCTAAGCCAGAGAGAGTTCAAGCTGTGAATTTTCAATGGTGTTTTGGACATCAAAATTATCCATAGATGATGCGAGATCCTAAACTCTGTATATACTGTTGATGTTTTCTTTTAGTTTACATGCTTTCTTGAGAAGATAAAAACAAGAGGTCTCCAAAGTCTTGTGATATGGGAAAGGTTTCTTGTCAAGTTCTCTTCTAACACTAAAATTCCATGTCTTTCAGTAATTTAACAAACATTAAATATCCTTTAAAGATAGAACATTGTGCTGGATACTCTAGGAAATATGACAGTAACCCTTAATCTCTAAGAATTTAAGAGAAGTAGGAGGTACACAAAGAAATGAATGAAGGTAAATTGTTTATGAAGAACAGTTAAATATAATACATGTATTAACAAAATGCAAGGAAAATTCAGAAACAGAAGAAACTGAGCTGGGTGGTAAGAGATCAGATAGGTTCCATTGGGCTTGAATATTTGCTGACAGAAATCTAGAGTTTCTCCTGTAGTTGCCCTTTTATGTAAAAAAAAAATTCAACGAGAATTAACAGCATTAATAAGCATAAGGCATGTGTAACAATTAGATTAAACGAAAATAGGAAACGTGATATATTGTGAATAAAAATAATCATTACAATTTCTAATGAAAAATGTAATAAATTTAAGTAGAGAAAAATAGAAATTAAAAAGAAAAATATCATCTATAGCCACCTCCTCATTCAAAGATAATGCTACTGACATTTCAGTATTTTATTTGCGTAATTTTTTCTGTATTGTGTATCTATTTATATTTGATCTTGCCGAATATAAATTTTAGTATTCTGCTTCAAATTATAAAAGAAATTCTTTTTAATGGCTATGTAATATTGAGTGGTTGTAGCATTTATTTACTAAAAGTATTCTGCTGTTATTGAGCTAAAGAATTCATTCTTTGTAAGATTAAACTGTAGAAATAGTAAAGTTATGATAAAGAGATAATAAACTTTTCCTTGAAAATATCTACCTTAATATTTTATCCTGATAATTTATCATTCCGAAATGTCCTCTTACTTGTTATTTCTCTTGCTAATTTGTGGCTATTTTAATTGACCATCATAAAATTAGTTAAGTATTTCACTAGATCTAGTCTGGAAATTCATGCTTCATTGACTATTGGGAAGGATTATTCTGTATATAGTTTCGTGGAGAAAGGAGTTAGAAACAAATGAAAAAAGAAAAATGGTTGACAGTGGGAAAATTAGAAGAATTTTATTAAAACTAGTAAAAAGATCTAGAAAGTTTAAATTTGTGTTGTGTATTTAATTGGCAGTTCACACATACGGTGCTGAACAGAGGGTAATAATGAGGATAACTTCATCACTTCCCAGTTCCCTTTCTAGTAGGCTGTTACTGTCACTGGGCTCTTGTGTTTCCTCATAAGGTGTTGGGGGCACATGTACAAGCACACGTTCAGGCACAGTCACATGGGAACATGTTATTCAAATTTACAGTAGCACTTCACACCTATTAGGATGGCTGCTGTTAAAAAGAAAACACAGAAAATGACATATGTTGGTGAGGATGTGGAGAAATTGGAACCCTTGGTGCACTGCTGGTGGGAATGTAAGGTGGTTCAGCAGCTTTGGAAAAAAGTTAGGGCAGTTCCTTAGAATATTAAACATAGAAAAATATCATATGACATAAGCAATCTCATTCCTGGGTATATATCCAAAATAATTAAAAAAAGGATCCTGAAGAGAGATTTTCACATCCATGTTCATATTAGCATTATTCGTATCAGCCAAGAGGTAGAAACAACATGAATGTCCATCAGTGGACGAATGAATTAACAAAATGCGGTATGTGCATACCCTGGGATATTATTCAGTCCTAAAAAGAAAGTTATGTATGACCCATGCTGCATCATGGATGAACCTTGAGGACATTATACTAAGTGAAATAAACTAGTCACAGGAAGACAAATGCTGTAGGCGTCCATTCACATGAATTGTCTAAAGTAGTCAGGTTCGTGGAAACAAGCTAGAATGGTGGTTGCAGAGGCTAAGGGAGGGGGGAAGTGGGGAGTTGTCGTTTAATGGGTATAGAGTTTCACTTTTGCAAGATAAAAATGTCCTGGAGATCTGCTTCACAACAATGTGAAAAATCTTAACATCACTGAACTGTACATTGAAAAATAGCTAAGATGATACATTTTACGTTATATGCATTTGTACCACAATTTTTAAAAGATAAAACATTAATACTTTGGGGATCCTTTCATGATTTCCAAATTTGTATCTCCAGTTAAACCTTCTTAAACTCCCTACTTGGCATCTCTACCTGATTGTTTTCCAGGCAGCTCAGCCATCACCTGCTTAAAACAGGACTCTTGATGACCATCTTTCTACCCAACCTGCTCTATTCAAGTTACCCTCTATTGTAAGTGGCAGTTCCGTTTGCTGAGCTATTCAGGCCAAAACTTGAGTTGTCTTTGACTCCTTTCTTTCTCTCACACTCCACATGTACTCTACTGGCAAATTCTGTGGCCTAACTTCATACTGTCTCACCTCTGACATCTTTTCACCACCTCCATCTACGCTAGTCAAAACTACCCTATCCTTTCTTCTAGAGCTAGACTTAGGGTGGCCCACTGCAGTGGCTTCCTGAAGATTTCCCCTGTGTCTGCTCTGGCCTCTTTAGAGGCTCTTCGCCGTAGAGACTTCAAAATTCTTTCTTTTAAAAACATTGATTGTCTCCTTCCCCTGCTTACAACTCTCCAATGACTTCTCATGACATTTTGAGTAAAATAGTTCTTACCGTGTTTACAAATCTCTACAGAGTCTGGCCTGGTTACTTCTCTGACCATAGCTGCTGCCACTTTCTCCATGCTTTCTGAGTTTCAGCCTTAGTTGCCTTGAATATGCCAAGAACACAGTGGCCGTAGGCCCTCTCCTCTTTTCCCTGCCATGTAAGCACATAACTATCCATATATAAATTCTTCCCTCACTTCATTCAGAAACCAACTCAAATGTCATCTCTTCAAATCTTAGTTGGTCACTTTATCTACCTAGTAATCCCATTCTCTCCCGTCACCTTGATTCCTTTAACTTCTTGTGGTTTAATTTATAGTATTTACCTCCCTGACATCTTGATTTACATGAATTTGTTGAAGTCCTTCTCCTCCTAGTATGCTTTGTGTCTGCTCTAGCAATGCCTGGTATGTGGAAAATAGCATAGCATAGCAATAGGAAAAAACAAAAAACAAAAAAACAGATTCTGGTGGAAGATTGCTTAGGTTTAAATCCCGGCTCCACTACTAGGATATTGAACAGGTTGCTGAACTTTTGTGTACCTCACTTTTATCATCTATAGAATGATGATAACAGTATCTGCCTTTATGGATTGTAGTAGAAAGAATGAATTAATCAAAGTCAAGTCTTGGTTCCTGTCACATAGTAAATGTAATAGTTACCTGTTGCTGTGTAACATATTATCCCAAAATATAATGGCTTAAAACAATAAATATTTTAATCTCACATTGTTTCACAAGTGAGGAATTTAGTAGTGGCTTGCTGGTTCATGGTTGCTCATGAGGTTGTGGTCAGGATGTCAGCCAGGGCTGCACTCATCTGAAGACTTTGTTATGGTTGGGGAATCTTCATTTAGGATGACTCACTTCTTATGGCTGACAAATTGATGCCAGCTCTTGGCAGGAGACCTCAGTTCTTCACCTCCCTAGGGCTGCTGGGTGTCCATCTGGTTTTCCCCACAGCAGGTGATGCCAGAGAGAGCAAGGGGGAATCACAGTATCTGTTATGATTTAGCTTTAGAAATCACATTCTGTCATTTTCATAATATTTTAATAGTCAGCATACATCAGCACTATTTAATGTAGGGTTGGGGGACACTTCACAAAGTGGCTGCTAAGAGGCAGTGATCATTGGGGGCCGTCTTGGAGTCTGATGATCTTCCTGGCCTGGGAACCTCCATATGCTGTGGGTGCAGCCCTAAAAAAGCAAAAAAGATAAAAAATAAAAATAAATGTAACCCTTAATAGAGCAAGCCCTATATGCTTTTTTAGGATTCAAAATTTCAAAATATTCAGCCTGTAGACTTATAAAGAATATGATGTTTTATTTTGGTTTTGAAGATACTATACCTTTCTTTTAATGCTGACTTGTAATACATATTGGAACTACATAGTCTATGAAGGTATGATATACATAATAGAAAGTAAACCTGATTAAGATCATCCTGCTTATGCAACATCATTAACAAACTGAACAATGATTTGTATTTGTTATTAGGGATATAAAGACTGTTATCTCTGAGAGCTTACAGATTAACGTAAAAGACAGGTGTAAAAAAATCCTCCTAATGTATCTATAATAATACATTATAGAAACAGAGTTCAGTTAACTCTGCCATATTAAAATCGAGATAAATTATGACCACATAAGTCAAAATAGCTGACATCATTAGACCTGCTATGATTATAGAAGTCTGTCCTGGACCAATAGTTGTGGTTTCCCGCAGTATGCCTCGGTTTTCTCGCATATGCTAGATAAAACTGACTCATGGTTTTGAAGCTTTAGTCATTAAAATCTTTTTGTCAGCTTTTTATTTTGTTTATCTTTACCTAATTCCTAGCCTTATAGTCTGATAAAGAAGTTGTGCTTTAATTTTTTTTTTTTTTTGGTCTATTGTTAATGCTTTTTATGATTTTCAAATAGTTCAATGTTAAGGTGGAACAATAAACATTTTCAGGTAGATATCATACTTGGATCACTGCTTCAACTTAAAATTTGATGAAATTTGTCTCTGCCAAGGGTAACGTTTCTGGTCCGGATAAACAGAACTATATTCTTTCTTTGTTCTAGAAAGATTGCATGTTTGTGTGTGGGGTTTGAATTAGGAATTGGTTGTGCCAACTGATGGATGGATGGGTAAAGGCTTGCAGTAGCTCACTGCCTATGAAATCCTACATGCATTTGTTAAATGTGACTGTCCACACTGAGTAAATCAGTAAGCAAGTTACTCTCCAATCCCAAGTGAGGAGTTGCAGAGTCTCTGAGAATTCCACAGAAGGAGCCAATCTCTGCCTTGGTGGAAGAGGCATCGATAATCAGTTTCTTGTGTATTTTGTTAGCATTTTGTTTGCTTATTGGTCTGTCCATTTCTTAGTATTATCATGATTGCATTTTATTTGAGCTTTTCCCCCATTTTTCATCACATTGAATCAATTTTCAATTGTTAATATTTTCAAGATGTTTAAATGTTTGTGTTTATAATTTTCCAAATTTTTTGCTCAGTCTCGGGATAGTACTGATTACCAAAGAAAACCTGACCCGTAATGAGCAAATAAATTTGCAAACTGGACATTTTTATAAATTAATTTTTATCTAGGCCAGATTATCCTTCAAAATATGTGATCTATTGCCTAGGGCTTATTAGATCTCTTGTAAAACATGTTACATTGCCCAACATGAATATTATATTCTTAGATAAAACAATATAATTAGAGCTTAATTGATTGAACCAGATTCAGGAAAACAGTGCTAAATTTTAATTTTCTCAATACTCTAAATGTCTTTTTCAATCTTCAGCTTGGTTAACTTCTATAATTTGCAATTATTTCAGTTATGACCAAATATATACACTAGAATTCCTTAAAATAGATCTTGAATAGCAGTTTCACTGTACAGTAATTTTCTCTCATTATGTAATTTCTTTATGTATTCACAATATGCATGTATAATGTTATATGTATATACTACTTTTCCATGACTTTAAGGTCAGAAGTTGTGTTTTCCTTTTCTTTGTATTTCAAACATTTAACATAAAGATAGTCATTGGAGGAAAAGGAGAAAGGACATGAATAATTTTCAGGTACTAAGAACATCACAGTTTAATTACTGAGTCTGATTTCTTTTACATATCTGTGTAGTTTGGTATTTCAATAGAAATGTGAAAAATAGAAGACTTTCCTTGGGGCATCGTGGGTTAAGGATTTAGCACTGTCACTGCAGCAGCTCACGTCACTGCTGTGGTGCAGGTTCTATCCCAGAACTTCCACATGCTGTGGGAGTGGCCCCCTAAAATATAAAAAATATAGATTATTCAGAATGAAAGGAATAGAAACTTCTGGAAAGTGGAACGGTAAGGTCTAGAGAAGTAATATGTTTCTCATCACTGAAAATGAGCAGGTAGAGGTTAGATTATTCTTTGACAGTGACGTTGCTGAGGAGAGTCCCTGTAATGGATGGAAAGTTCAAGGTGACATCTAGTATTGTTTTTCTCTTCAAATTTTTGTGGGAAGTCTATTTATTTTAAAAATTATAATGTCAAGGTTTTGTGCTATAGTAACTAGACAGAAGAACAAGATGTAAAAAAAAAAAAAAAAGTGGTAATGGGGAGTTCCCGCGGTGGCTCAGTGGTCAACAAATCCCACTAGGAACCATGAAGTTGCAGGTTCGATCCCTGGCCTCGCTCAGTGGGTTAAGTAGCCAGCGTTGCCACAAACTGTGGTGTAGGTCGCAGATATGGCTTGGATCTGGAGTTGCTGTGGCTGTGGTGTAGGCCGGCGGCTACAGCTCCAATTGGACCCCTAGCCTGGGAACTTCCATATGCCGCAGGTACAGTCCTGGAAAAGACAAAAAGCCCAAAAATAAAAAAGTGATAATGGTTCTTGATGAAGAATTTTTGGAGGAGGATTTCTCATATTTTATATTTTACTTTGCTATTTAAGTTGGAATTATCTTCTAGAGTACCTTGTTTGTTCAACAGGAAAACCAGAAGCTGGACAAGGGGAAAAAAGAATTTGGCTGTACAATAAAAGTTTAAACTTACAGGGCAAAATAGGACATAAGCAAATTTTAAGAATCCACAGCAAATATGGAAAATAAAATATTTGCAACAGAGGTGTCAGATAAAGGAGCTTGTGTCTATAATACGCAGAAAGCTTTTTCTATTTGATAAGAAGACAGATAACCCAATAGGAAAATGGGCAAAGGATATAAATAGACTTTTTGCCCCCCCCCCTTTTTAGGGCTGCACCCATGGCATATGGAAGTTCCCAGGTTAGGGGTCAAATTGGAGCTGTAGCCACCAGCATATACCACAGCCATAGCAATGGAGGACCCAAGCTGCATCTGCGACCTACAGCACAGCTCAGGGCATCACTGGATTCTTAACCCACTGAGCGAGGCCAGGGGTTGAACCCTCATCCTCATGGATCCTAGTCAGGTTTGTTAATTGCTGAGCCACAAAGGGAACTCATGAGTAGGCATTTTTAGAAGAACAAATTCAGATATTTCAAAGAAGGGTCAGACTTATTATCAGTCAATGAAACGCAAATTAAAATAACACCAACACTGTTATGACTTTACATCCGTAAGATTGGCAACAATTAAAATGATGAGAAACACTTGTTACCTGGGATGGGCTATGGGGAGATTTTTGGACACTGCTGACAGAGTATGACTTGTTGCCTTTTTTGGAAAGTAATCTGGCAATATCTATTAAAATACTAGAAAATACTCTACACCCTAATGATTTCACTTCAGGGACTCTATCTCTAAGAATTAAAGGATGTTTACTTCAGCACTGCTTATAATATCAAAAATTACAAACTAATTTTTTTGGTCACACTCACAGCATGTGGAAGTTCCCAGGCCGGGGATCAAACCCAAGCCAAGATGTATTAATTGATGCTTATAAGAAGCTTTTATTTATCTAACAAATACTTACTGAGCACCCGTTTTGTGTCAGGCATTGTTATCGGCCTTAAAATGATAAGACGTACAAGGCCCCTGGTATAGTAATTACATACGTAATTCAGGTCACATAAATACTCTGGAAAAAATAAAGCATTTCAAGGGATAAAAAGAGGGCAGGGAATGTGAGGGGAGGAGAGGTGACTGTGGAAGGTAGTCAGGAAAGGTTTTTCTCTGAGGAAGGGTGTTTGACAAAAGAGCTGAATGAAATGAAGAATCTAGCCAAGTGGAAATAGGGGAGAAGAGCCTTTCATTCAGACTGAAGAAGTAAGAGAGCCTTGAGGCCGGAATTGGCTTGACACAGACCAGAGTGACTAAAGCAGAGGGAGGGGAGGGAGAGTGTGAATGGACAAATTTGAGCGTATTTACTCATTTAAAGAGACTGGAGCTCAACCTGGTTGTGATGGGAAGTGCACGGAGGCCTACGAGCCCTGCAGCCTGTGCTGGTTTGCATGTAGGGAAGCTCACTCTGGCTGCTGTGTGAAAACTGCCCCAGGAGAGAAGAGCCAAGAGTTGCATTCATGTAGCAAGAGGTGACGGTGTCTCTATTAGCAAGACCAGGATGGAAATCGTGATCAGAGGTGTGAGATTTCAGGTTATTTTGAAAGTAGAGGGAAAGGAATTTGAAAATCATGAAAGGAGGTTCTCAGGCTGGGGTCTAATCAGAGCCGCAGCCGCCGGCCTACGCCAGACCACAGCAACGCGGGATGCAAGCCGCGTCTGCCACCCACACTACAGCTCACGGCAACGCCGGATCCTTAACCCACTGAGTGAGGCCAGGGATCGAACCCACAACCTCATGGTTCCTAGTCGGATTCCTTAACCACTTTGCCACTACAGGAACTCCAGTACCCTTAGTCTTGATAAAGTAGACCACTTTAGGGTATTAAAGAGCAAAGCAGATACATTAAAAAGGGGAGCAGTGATTAAAACTCGTCTTTCCTGTAAATCTCACAGCAGCCACAATAAAGACTTTCATAGTCTTTTTTTTTTTTTTTTTTGACAGAGGTTGTAGATCACTCTCCAGTGTTCGCCTTTCATATTCTTTCAGAGCTTGCTTTCACCCTCAGTTTCATTGTTTTGTTGTCATAGCAGTAAGAGTTGGGGCAGAAAAACCCCACTTCTTATTTGCCAGGTGCTAGGTATTGATTTAAGTATTTTTCATATATTAAATATTCTCAAACAGCCCTATGAGGTAGCTACTATTACTGTTCCTGTTTTACTTATGGGCAAACAAGTAGCATGTGTGTCTTTTAATTGCCATCAGATAAACTCAGCACCTCAGCCTTTCTGTCATATTTTAGGGTATCCCCAACCCTACTTGTGCGGGGATAGCATTTATATGTTCTTACTTCACTGGTCTTTTTTATTCATATATTTTACATGGTGTTGAAACACTGAAAATGTGAGAGCCAGGTGACACCTTATAATTATGGAAAGTGTAAGTAACTCTTGCCTTTTTCTATTGTAATTCCAACTTTGGATATCTGACTGATTTTTTTTTCCCCTCAAATTACCCAAATGTCTTAGAAGTTACCACGTTTTTGAATCTGAACAGTGTCTCTCAGATGACATTTCACATCCAGAAGTTATACAAAAATGTTTTCAACAGATAATGCCTTCATTTTTGATTCACAAGATGCAGTCACCGTACTGCTTTGTTTTTAAATCCCCAGTGCCCAGCACAACCCTTTCAGCACACAGCAGATGTTGAGTAAATGTTAACTGAATGACTGTATGGAGAGACCAGTTTCTCTTGTAATGGGTACCGCTTTTATCTGCTAAAGAAAGACAGGTTTGCTCTACGAGGGAGGACAGTATGACTATCAACTGCCCCAGTTTAGCCACCCCAGTGGGCAGCGAGCATTTCCGTCTCCCAATATTTACTTACCCATCAGTCCTACTGAAAGACCCTGGTCCTTTTGGACCAATCAATACTCCTAAAAGATGAGATACTATAATTGGCCAATCCTAGGCCATGGAGGCAGGTTCCATTTCTAGAAGGAAAGGAAGAGGGAGCTTGAGCAACCCAAAATGGTAACTTTCACTGTCCACCACAAAGGGAAACTAGGATTTAAATTTTCAAACAGGTCTCCTTTCTTTGAGCCCCTGCTAATTTATGAAACACTGGAAATTTTCAAAAAAGAAATGGTGTGTAAATGCAAATGTACAGCTTAGTATTTTTGCTAAGGGGAAAATGAAGCGATAGACTCTGAAGTGATTGGAAGGTTCCATCTTTGCAAGTTTCCATACAGGAAGGGAGTTTTAATCTCTCTGGTCAGACGGCTAGAATCCAGTCTGTTTTTGCAGGCCTGGCTCCTTTTCCAATGGTGTCCTCACAGACCCAAAGGTCTATTAAAGTGGTAACTAAAATGCTCTTTGAAGCCATCTCTCAACTCACCTGGTTTAGCTGAACTTGCTTAGGGCAGTTAGCACGGTACCTAGTTGGTCAAGCTTGTTTCTGAGACTGGGGGGAGATGTGAGCCAGGGCTGGATGGAGAACCCGGGGGAGGTGGGAGAGTGCGAGTGCTGCTGTGCTTTCCCCTCCCTTCATTGCCAGGAAACCTCTCAGGGCCACTCCTTGTCCCCATAAATATACCTGCGTGCAGAAGGTGTTCCCAAATGGAGTCAGAATGGAGGCAACAGGTCAACGCTATTTGTCTGTGCTCCTCCCCACTGTGAAAATGATGGGTATTAAAAAAAAAACAAAAAACCTTCAGATGGGGTGGGGCTGGGGGGATGCCCTGAGGGTTTGGGATGGCAATGCTGTAAAACTGGGTTGTGATGATCACTGGGCACCTATAAATGTAGTAAAATTCATTGAGTAATTTCACAAAAAGCCCTTCAGGACCTTCGTTGGATGTTGTCATCCCTGTTGCAAAACAGGGAAACACTTATGCATAAAATATGTGGAGAGAATATTTTTCGTGATTTTTTTTTTCTCCAAAAAATGAGTGGGAGGAAATTATACAAAGTGAGCAAATTACGGTATTCTTTGTAAACAATTCCATTTTCACTTAGGCGAGCCTAACATTAAGCAAGAGGGTCTTTGTGAGGACTTTGCTGTTATGTTTGGGTATTTACTGAAACTCTTTGATATGAGGTTTTTTTGCTGTTGTTTTTTTTTCCCTTAAATTACCATTTTGAGATCTAGAAAATTTTTCCCATCCCCAAAGAACAACAGATCATATACACACAGGCAAAAAACCAAAATCCCCAAAACTTATTATTTTTAAAAGCCCCATTACATCTAAACCTTAAAATGAGCACCTCCGTGGTTATTTTTGCCTGCTTATTATGAATTCCCTCAACTGAAATCCCAATAAAGTTTCAGTTTGTCATCGCTAATGAATACTATTCAACTGTCTTCATGAAACTTATGTCATTGTTACCTTGGCAGTTTGTGTGTGAGAACGAGCGTGCCACCATCGAAATCATTCTTGAGAGGTGGCTGGTGAATAGTATTTATTTTCTATATCGTTGTTTATCAGTTATGGTCCCTATTTTTTCTCAGTAGATTTGAAAAGTGCAATTTTGTGGAACCAAACATCTGTAAACCCTTATCTCCTGCATATTGTTCATGTAACTGCTACTTAGCTAATAGAAACTTTATAAGCATTTGATAAGGCATTTCTAAACATTACAGAGAGGAGCAATATGCTTCTAAGATAAACAGATGTAAAATAAACTTAATCCTAGGCCTTGACTCACTTGTCCTACTTAGGATAATATCATCCACCCTCATGGCATGCCAAGTGTGCATATGCGCGTGCAGTTCACATCACACATAACTGTTTGGTCTTTTTAGTAGTATTCTTGAGTCTTTCTGTTCTGCCGAAAACTTACTCTTTGACTAAGACTCAAAATAAGCTGTAATTGGGATCTCTCCCTCAAGTGTTTGGAACTTCAACTGCTTCTCTTTCACACTGTTGCCAGATTATCTTTCTGGAGGCCCTCTTGGTCATGTCACACTCCTGCTTCACTGTCTCCAGCATCTCGAATGTACAGAGGAAAGATGCTAAGCTCTAGCATGACACACAGGTCCCTCGCTATACTGGCCTCTGCCTGATTTACTAGTTTCACAGTCTTCACTGTGATTCTCCCCCAAACGTGAAAGCATATCGCACCACTGGCTGTTCCCAGACTTGCCTTCCTGATTCCATCTTCTCATGCACCATTTGCCCGGAGTGTCATTCTCTTATTTTGCTGCTCAAACATCCTTTGATTTCTCTAGGACTTTGAATCCTTATAGCATGTGTCTAGGTCTCTGTTAAAACCTTAATTATATTATGATGAATTGTTTGTCTTTCCCACTAGATTAGGGACTCTTCAACTGTGGAATAATCATTATTTTTGTAAATCCTCCCTTCTGTGCCCATGGTGGTACCTGTCACGTAGGGATGTTTGCTACTCCTTTGGGTAGTGAATTGGGCACAGACAAAGGGTTTACACATCTTTTCCCCTGAAAGAATTTTTTTAGCTGTAAAAACGTCTGAGGAATATAGTATCTTCTTTGCATTGCATTGCATTCTTTCAAAGTAGTACCTATTCAGAATATTCTGGTAATTTGGTTGTAGGTGTGGGGGGGAGGTAGCCTTAAAGTATGATCTATAAAATCTTGTTAAAATTTGCATGGTAATGAATATTTAAAATTGAGCTAATAAATACTACAGAGGAGTGATCACATACAAACACACGTTGGGAAAGAATGCAAGGGTAGCCATTTTTTAATTGTGCAAACTTCTAAATTATATCTAACTTCGCACTTGTCCAGGTTATCTGTGTCTTGTTTTTGCTTGAATAGAAAATAGTGGTCAGTTCAGAGTACCAGTTTGAAGCAGCTGGATTTTTCCCTTCTAAGCATGTGTGCATGTTTAGAAGGGGACAAAAAATTCACTTTTGCTTCATATTATCTGGTTTGTTGTTTCCCTTCTTTCAGCCAGCAACAAATCAGTTTCAAATTCAAGCATAAGTTTGATGGAAGTTCATTATTTGTTATGCAAATGTTATAGGTATGTACTTAACATTTTTATGTCTTGAGGTGATTAGTGTAGAATATTTTGATTCATGATATGGCAGATGTCTTTCCTGCCTCCACAAGGTAATTAATTACAGGTTGGTTACATTTTTATGTTCTACTATCTGCATAAAAATTTGCCTATCACTGCATAAAAATTTAGCATATCACTACATTGAATAATTGCATTCATCGGGCAAAATACTTATGCTAATATTTACCCCTACTCACAAAAAGAGACTAAAACGTCTTAAGTAAAATCGAGTTAAAATGAATGTCACAAGTAGTGTTAAGAAAAGGAAGTCCCGCCTCCTTCCCCCCCCCCAGCATGCAGCCTAAAGGGCCCTTTAAAGAGCTCCCGGGAATAGCTTTATCCAGTTGCCATGGACGTGATAGCTAGTTGTCTTTAGTACCTATCACAGGGCTTGGCATAGGCTGGGCATTTGATATGTGGAATTTTTTTTAATTGATGAGCTATTTCACGTTCTTTTTTTTTTGCTTTCATTTTTTTTATTGAAGTATAGTTGATTTACAATATTGTGTTTCACGTGTACAGCAAAGTGATTCAGTTGTGTATGTGCATATATTTGGTTATCTACACTTTTAAAAATTCTTTTCCAATATAGGTTATTACAAGATATTAAATATAGTTCCCTGAGCTATACAGTAAAGCCTTGTTGTTCATCTATTTTATATGTGACCGTGCGTATCTGTTAATTGTACACTCCTAATTTATTCCCCCTACCTGCTTCCCCTTCGCCATAAATTTGTTTTCTATGTCTGAGTCTGTTTCTGTCTTGTAAATAAGTTCATTTGTTTGTTGTTTAGATTCTACATGTAAGTGATATCATAAAATATTTGGCTTTCTCTCTCTGACTTACATCGCTTAGAATGATAACCTCTAGGTCTATCTATATTGTTTAATGACATTATTCCATTTTTTTGTGGCTGAGTAATATTCCTGTGTGTGTGTGTGTTCTTTAAAAAATCTTTTCCATTATAGGTTGTGGCCATTCTGACCAATGTGAGGTGATGCCTCATTGTAGTTTGGATTTGCGTTTCTCAAAAAATTAGCAATGAGCATCTTTTCGTGTGCCTGTTGGCCATCTGTCTTCTGTGGAGAAATGTCTTCTTTGGAGAAATGCCTTCTGCCCATTTTTTGATTAGGTTTTTGTTTGTTTGTTTGTTTTTTGGATATACTGTTTTTAAATGAATGGATGTCTGAGTTTAGATTATTTTAATAGCAAAAATACTGAAAATACTGTTCCCACTTAGGATCTCCCTAGTTTTGGTTAAACTTTAGGGATGTTCTCTTATTTGAAGTCAAGTTAGAGTAGTTTTATTTGTTTTGTTGAAGTTGTTGTGCTCTAAATATTTTCTTTTAGTTTTAGGCCTCTAAAACCTATTGTTAGAATTTATAATTATATCAGGTAATAACAAGTGTATGAAGGTAAGTTTGTAAGAAAGTCATGTGTAGGAGTTCCTGCTGTGGCTCAGTGGAAACGAATCTGACTAGCATCTATGAGGACGCAGGTTTGATCCCTGGCCTTGCTCAGTGGGTTAAGGCTCTGGTGTTGTCCTAAGCTGTGGTATAGATCACAGACACAGCTCAGATCCTGCATTGCTGTGGCTGTGGTGTAGGCCAACAGCTACAGCTCTGATTTGATGCCTACCCTGGGAAACTCTGTTTGCCGTGAGTGCAGCCCTAAAAAGGCAAATTAAAAAAGAAAGAAAGAAAAAGTCATGCATTAACTTGCTGTGAAAATGTGAGCTGTTCCTTCATCTTCTCTGTGCCTCAGTTTCAATTAAATTAAAGATTTCTTACTGTAGTTATAAGTGGCCAGATAGTAGTTTTATGAAAATGAATAAGAAAGGATATTTAATGAATCTGATATTGGGCTATAAATTAAGGGGTTTTGAACCCAATAAAATTGAAGTAATTGAGGAGAATGTCACTTTTCAGGAGCATTGCTCTCAGATGGCAGCAAATTGGAGCTGTAAAAGTAGCAAGATTATAGTGAAATAAACTACTTTCTTACATGTTATTTAGAATTAATGAATTACAAGCATGGAAGAAGATTTAATATTGGAAATGAATTGGAATTGCAATGAATGGAGGAAACATGACTTTTAAAATTATAATGGAATCATTGCAAGTTATTATCTCTCTAACATGCTCCCCCAAACCTGCTAACATAGCTGTAATAGAGGCTGAAATTCCTGGCTTAAATTTCCTGGCTTCATTTGGTATGGGTGATACATTTTAAGAACAAAAAAGTTTCTCCTTTAGGCATCTTTATTTCTCTTTAAATGTAGTACTTTAAGGGGGAAAAGACAGTAACTTTAATCTGAAATACTTAAATGGCAAAAGCAAATCCCACATTTAAAATCACTAAAATAACTCTTCTTGGAGTTACTGTTGTAGTTCAGCAGGTTAAGAACCCAACATAGTGCTCATGAGGATGCGGGTTCGATCCCTGGCTTTGTTCAGTGGGTGAAGGATCTGGCACTGGTGCAAGCTGTGGTGCAGGTTGCAGATGGAGCCCAGATCCAGTGTTGCTGTGACTGTGACACAGGCCTGCAGCTGCAGCTCTGACTCAGCCCCTAGCCTGGGTACTTCCACGTGCCACAAGAGTGGCCTTAAAAAGCGAGACTAAGATAATTACTATGAAGAAAAAAAATTTTTCTTCTATGTCAAATGTTAGATTTCTAAATCTAAGTCAGACTGTGTCTTGCAGATGTTTAAGCACATTAATCTTCCCTTCTGAAAACTAAGATTTAAAAATGAAATGTTAAGATCTCTCTTTATTTGGCTTTAATTGTAAATTGCAGGCCTTGAAGAGAGCGTGATTAACTCTATTACTTACTGTTGCAAACACTTAGAAATCTAAATACTTTTGAATGTTCTGTTTTGAGAATGATGGAGAGAACTACTCTTTTCTAAGCCATTCACATCTCTGTGTTCTTTTTATTCTGTCTCCTTAAGAAAAAATTATATTTGTTACATTTGTAAGGAAGAGGAATAAAAAAATATGCTTTGGGGGGCATAGTGTTTATGATTTTTAAAGCACGTTCTTTTCCTTCCGTCCTCATCTATACTAAATGCATTTGTACTCTTAGAGCTAGCGCTCTTAAACCACAGATCCAAATTCTAAACATAGAACTTACCTCCAGGATATAAAACATGGCAAAGAATAAGGCTAAAATGTAAAATTTGAAGAACGAGGAAGAGAGGAATTTTCATACTGTAATAAGTTCTGACATCTAGTAGTTCTGGGTCAGTGACCTAATTGCCAACCTTTGCCTGATATTTTTAAGCATATATTGTGTATCTTTATAATTAAATCTGATGTGGACACAATAAAGCTCTTCAGAGGATAGATGTTGATTTGGGTCTCTGAATAACAGTTTCTCTTCTGTACCACCTCACAGTGACAAAATGAAAGTACGGAAAGGAGAAAACCATTTCTCCAGTAAAAATGGCAAAGAAAATTGTGCTCTCCTTGCATCAAACTCCCCACGGCCGCTGATGTTTAGCATTTTGTTGTGATATTTGGCTGACACGAGTAATGTTCGCGCCTGTTCAGTTTTTGTGACATGACATTTGTTGTAGTGGAATCTAACCTATAAAGTGGCAATAGTGTTGTCAAAACTTTGCCTTTTGTCCACCGATTCCAAATAGAAATGAGGAGATGGAGTTTTGGGTAAAGGAGGAAAACTTTTATTGCTTTGCCAGGCAAAGGAGGCCACAGCAGGCTAATGCCTTAAAGAGGGTGCCCTCCTTTGGGGGAGAATTGCAGGGAGATTTATAGTCTAAAAGGAGAAAAACAGGGTTTCAGATAAGAATCAGGATTGGGGCAAACTTGCATTCCTCTCTCTTTGGGGGAATCTTAGTCATCGAAGCTGAAGCTGAGGTTAGGAGATCTCGGCATGATCCTGGTGGTGGTCTTCCGGGTTATTGCCTAGAATTAACAGCACTTGCAAAAAGGGCATATTGATCAGAGATTAGAACAAACTAGGAAAGTTCCTAAAAAACAAAAACCGCATCATGTACTAATAATCTTTAACCCACAGGCAGCTGTTACCTTTTCACTTAAGCGTATAAGATGCCTTTGTCATCATGTTGGATCCCTTGAGAGAGAACCAGGACCCTGTCCAAAGGCTGTACTATTATTGCTTGGCTGGTCTCCCACCCCCGTCTTTGCATCCCCTTCCTTGCCTGATCAGCAACTACCTGAACCTGTCCTTTGGAGCTCAGGGAAGGCCTTGGAGCCTGAACGAGGCCCATTTTCCAAAACCCAGAAGGGAACGTGGAAAGGCTCTTGGGCCCAGGAACCCCACAGGGCCCTGCTTGGTTACAGCAGCATGGCTTATTGTAGAGTTTTGACTAAAAAGAATGGGTGAATGAAAACCAGAAAATAAATTTTACTCTCTCCTCTCAGATGTTTGTCTAAAATTAGTTAAGAACTTCATTATTATGTTATGAAGCAGTTACGTTTCACAGACTAAAGTTGCTTTTTATTGACATATGACCTTGAAAAGTGATCTGATAACCTTTCGGATGTGTGCTCTGCCGGTGTGCCAGGTTTTTACATGATGGTCTGTCTCACCGTCTCATTTAATCCTTAAAACAACCCAATAGAGTAGGTAACGTCCTCATGGATGGATAAGGAAGTGAGGGACCAGATTTAAGAAAATTGTTGAAGGCCGCTCAGCCAGCTGGAAATAAAGGACCGAGGAGGGGCTCAGCAGTGGGTTTCGTCTGCTTCCTCTCCCGGCCCCTCCTTTAGCAGGTGGGTGTGAAATGTGATCCTTCTGTTGCCCTTTCTGTTAACCCTTTAATGGTTCGCGGCTGCCTGCCAGGAAGATCTTCCCTTGCTGACATTTCCTTAAGTGCTTCCAAAGTGACCACTTCCTCTCCTGTGCCCCCGACTCCGTCTTACTGGCTTCTGTAATGAAGCCAGTGGGTACCTCCACCGTTGGTCCTGGAGCGCAGAGACCACATTTTTCTGTCCCCAGGAATGGTTCCCTTGTCTTTGACGGAATAAGCGAATGAATGAAGGTTTAGATTTGCGGCTGTTGTTTTTGCTCATCGTGTTTAGCTTGACCAGGTTGCTGTGTTTTGGTGTCTTACAGTCTGGCTTTATAAGTTCAGTAGTGGCAGTTTTTTACTTCTGTACGCGATGGCTTTCCAGTAAACAGTATGATTGGCCTTATCCTTAGTTTCAGTTTAGTAGTTGGGAGAAGCAGGGTAGTTAAAATCATACCGGACAGAAACTTGGCTGTGTTTTTTTCTTACATGTCTACCTGTCCCACCATAAAAATATAATTATTTATCTCTTAAACTTGGTTGTCTGATTAGATATTGAAGCATTTCACCTCTGATCAGAAGAGCAAATCTCCTAACCCCATCCCCATTGCTATTTATAAGTTGCCTCCATTCATGCAGTGATTTACAGTTTGGACAAAGTACCTAATCTTTCTGTAGCTAGCAGAATTATTTCAGAGTGAAATGGCTATGAAGCTTGTTACATCAAATACATGTTCCTGTGATAAGTAAAAACAGAGTATTGTGTGTTGTCCCTAAAGGGATCTTAATCTAACCGTTTTAATTTAAAAAGTAATTATATTTATTTAGAATGTTATTCAGTGTTTTATATAAAATATGCCTAGTCTAAGAGAATGGATGTCTAAGAGTTCTCATCAGTGCTTGCATATAAATGGGAAAGTATAATGCAGGAAGCAGCTAAACAACTTTTGAATATTAGTATCTCCAGATTTTATTTCTTTCAGGGAATGAATAATGGTTTGTTTCCTTCATTATCATGAGCTGCACATCATTATAGGAGGAAAGAAAGGGGGGAGCACTGATGCTTTCTGACATAACCCTAATCCTGTTCATGTAAACAGAGACAAAAGCTTCAGAATTTTTCTTTTCAAATGTAATCCCTGAGCTCCAGAAACCTATTCTAGAGGTATGTCTATTGGGCTTCATATGAACTTTTTCATATAAGCTAGGGAGAGATGGAAATGAGATTTCTTAAGAATAATTCCATTACTTTGGAGACTTGAGATCTTGAATCCATGAACCAGTATGATTGAATTTCTCATAATTAATTATCTTTCGGCTGTCTTGTCCCATGAGGGAGCCTGTTATAACCACTGGATAAAAGTAATTATTGTAAAACACAGTCCAAAGTAAAAATCTCAGTGGGTTCTCTTAAATTTCTTTTGGTTATGACTTTTTATGGAAATGTGCTAAATGTTTGATAATGTTCAATATCCCCCCCCCCAAAAGGGGCTACTGTCTGATAAAGGATGCTTGTGTCAGGGGTCTCCTCGATCATTTGCGGGTTTGGTGCTATGCTAGGAGGACTCAAAAGAGCCAGCATTAAGTCTTGCTCCTTGGGGGGGAGTTTCCTGCTGCAGAAGGAAAGGCACGTGTACAAAGCCTGAGGAAACCCAGTGGACTCCCATAGGATGCTCCTGATTCCTCTGGCATTGAGTTACGGCAGTGTGTGCGGATGTTGTATACCAGGGAAGCTCATTAGAGATTTTCAGTTCCTGGTTTTTATGGGGGCTGGTGACAGAGACATCCTCTGCCTAGCACGTGCCCGAATTCCAGGCTCCCAGAAGGAAAGCAGATATGCATGACCCACATTGTTTTCACAAACAGTTTAGGCACAGTGAGACATTCTTATTCGGGAACAGTGGGTACCCTCTCCAAATCCACTCCAAGTTCCCAGAGTGAACCGAGGTCCAATCCTGAAGTAAGCCTCTCTGAGGATAGCAGACTCAGACCTGCTGTTTAACTCTTTCCCGCATACGAGCAATATAACTTGAGTTGTCATGGGTAAAGTTTGCCCATCATAATTATTATTGCTTTGGGAGATGAAAATGAATTCATGCCTATAAAACAGGTTAAGAACAGCGAATATCTGTGCTGTGAAATAAATATTAACATGATCAGCTTTAATACTTCAAGCCTTTCAATTTTTAGATCTGATGTTATACTCTTAATAGAAATAAAAATTACATGTTACAAAATGACCTCAGTATGAATGAATATATGGTGACGTTATTATTCAGTTTCTTCATGCATAATTTCCGTACACATGTTTTAAGTTCAGCAAACATTTGAGGGCCTGTTGTGTACCTATTTTAGATATTAGGGATGCAGAAATGAACCATGAGGCATGGCTCTGCCCCAGAGAAGCCCACATTCCAGCAAAGGTGACAGAAATGTAAACAAGCATAGGGAATGTTATTTCGCTTCTGGATTGTATGTCATAAAGAGGTCTTAAAATAAATTTCCAGAGTTCCCATCATGGCTCAGCGGTTAATGAACCCGACTAGCATCCATGAGGATGCGGGTTCGATCCCTGGTGTCGCTCAGTGGGTTAAGGATCTGGTGTTGCCCTGAGCTGCAGTGTAGGTCGCAGACACTGCTCAGATACTGAGTGAGTGTGGTGTAGGCCAGCGGCTACAGCTCTGATTTGACCCCTAACCTGGGAACATCCTTATGCCGTAGGTGCAGCCCTAAAAAGCAAAAAAAAAAAAAAAATTCCATATGCTATTATTTATGTGTCTTTGCAGCCTCCAGGCTTTTATTTTTGTAAATTTCTTTATGTCTTGTTCAGAGTTCTGGATTCTTGTGCTAGAGGAGGAGGGGCTGTGTTTAATTACATAGTTTGGGGCTGTGATGAACCACTGTACTGGCACCTCTTCATGCTCTTCCTGCTTCCAGTCGCCACTAACATTTTGGTAACTGGTAATTTTAGTTTAAGAAAAAGTTGGTATTTAGCATTAATGCTAATGTCCAGTACTAGCAGTAATCAGATGTTGCTTTCATATAAAATTTGATATGAGAAGAAATATCATTGTTTTCTGTTTCAGCATGTCTTTGCCCTTTTCCTCCCCCTCTATTCCAGAATTACCAATTATTAATCAATTTCACTTGATTCATGTCATTCCCCTTTTTTAAAATTTATTTATTTATTTAGTCTTTTTGCCTTTTTTTGAGCCGCTCCCTCGGCATATGGAGGTTCCCAGGCTAGGGGTCGAATCGGAGCTGTAGCCACCAACCTACGCCAGAGCCACAGCAACGAGGGATCCGAGCCACGTCTGCGACCTACACCATAGCTCATGGCAACGCCAGATCATTAACCCACTGAGCAAGGGCAGGGATCGAACCCGAAACCTCATGGTTCCTAGTCGGATTCTTTAACCACTTCGCCACGACGGGAACTCCTCATTTCCCTCTTTGATCTGACTACCCTAACATAAAAGGCTTAGGATGATCTGTCCTCCAGCCCATGTTCCTCTAAGAGGGTTGTTCCTGTCTGCTCACGTCGTGCCAGATTCTGCTGTCACGTCTGTAGCTGTAGCTCCACAAAAGGACACAAGCTGGGAAACCAGGAGGCATAGACTCTGAATTTTGATTTTACTCGTCTTTCCTTTGCTTGAAATTCCTACAGTGCCATCTGTGCACATCTAGGTTTATTGTACCTTTCTATGGAGTTCCTTGCATACCTTCTGTCCTCTTAGAGGCTGTGTTTTTGTTTGTTTAGGTTTGGTTTTTTTACCACATAGATGCAACGAGCTGTGACTTTGGGTAAATTACTCAACCTCTTAATGCCCCAGGCCACTCATCTGTAAAATGGGGGTAATAATAGTAAGTACTGTAGTAAGACTCAGGGGTCTCATTAGGATCAAGTGAGTTGTGAGTTAATACATGCAAATACTTTAGAATGGTGTCCTCCACCTCTTATTAACTACTCAGTAAATGTTAGCTATTTCTCCCCAACTTTTTTTTCAGTTCAAATCTACAAAAATAGGAAAAGAAGAGTCATTGAGTGTTTATCCTTTGCTTAGACTAGTTTTTTAACCTATGCCAGATTTGCTTTCTCTCTCTTTTGTGTGTATGTGACTTTTTGTTTTGTTTTGCTTTTTAGGGTTGCACTTAACAGCTTATGGAATTTCAGGCTGGGGGTTGAATCAGAGCTGCAGCTGCCAGCCTACACCACAGCCACAGCAACGTGGGATCCAAGCCACATCTGCGACCTAGACCACAGCTCAGGGGCAACACCAGATCCTTAACCCACTGAGCAAAGTCAGGGATCAAACCTGCATCCTCTTGAATACTAGGATTTGTCCTCCAGCCTCTGTGGCTTCATTACCACTGAGCCACAATGGGAACTCCTGTACGTGATTTTTTTAAGGTAAATTATTTGAAAACAAGTGGCACACATCATGGTGCTCATGATACTTGAGCATAAATCTCCTAAAAATAAGGACAAGTTCTTCATAATCTTAACATTTTTATACTCAGAAATGTTAGAAGGAGACAGTAGAAGTACGTAATATACAGGCTATGTTCAGATTGCCTCAGTTGTTCCAAAAAAGCCCTTTTTAACTTTTTTCTTTTCCTTTTTTTTCTGTCTTTTTGAAAATCTAGGGTCCAAACAAGCATCACATTGACTTTACTTGTCCTGACTCTTCAGGCTGTTAATTTGAAGCAGGCTTCCTGCCCTTTTTTCTTTTCTTTTATATTCTTCTTCTTCTTTTTTTTTTTCTTTCTTCATTTTGTGACATTGACATTTTTTAAAAGTCTAGGGCAATTGTTTTGTAAACTGTTCTTCTGCAAACTGCGTAGAGAGATTAAAAGACAGCAGATTTTGTTAAACTGTATTTTCTCTCTAGTGTTCTCTTCACAGTTCAGAGTTTTGAGAAGATAAGTGAATAATGGAGATAATTTGAATAATGGGGAAGATCATTACAAATAAAATAAATGTTTTGAGTAGACTATTCTGGAAGATAAGATTAATTCAATTTATAAAGAAAAAAATATGATTAGACCAAGAAGCTTTTTTTTTTTTGACAGAGGCTTTCAGTTACTCTTTTGCATTTTATTAATTCCTCAGTATGTATTGAGCTATTACTTTTGCTGTGTTGTCCCAGTTCTCCTAAATGTTTGCAGTCCAGGGAGTGAGACAGACAGGTAAGAGGCCGTTGCAGTGCCGTGTGATAAAGCATTTGAGTATGTATGTTTGATAAAAGCATTACAGGGATCTAAGGAATTAAATACTATCTCAGTAAAGCAGCTAATTTAGAATTGGGACATCAGGAGCTCTCATCAAAGAAATGACAGCCGTGCACAGACATGAACGTAGAGGTAAAGCGTATACAAGGAGGAGTGTTCCAGAGACAAGGAGCATCACTTACGAAGTCCCGGGGGAAAAACTAACATTTGGAGTTCCCGTCGTAGCGCAGTGGTTAACGAATCCGACTAGGAACCATGAGGTTGCGGGTTCGGTCCCTGCCCTTGCTCAGTGGGTTAACGATCCGGCGTTGCCGTGAGCTGTGGTGTAGGTTGCAGACTCGGCTCGGATCCCGCGTTGCTGTGGCTCTGGCGTAGGCTGGCAGCTACAGCTCCGATTCGACCCCTAGCCTGGGAATCTCCATATGCCGTGGGAGCGGCCCAAAGAAATAGCAGAAAGCCAAAAAAAAAAAAAAGTTTATAAACAAACAAACAAAAACAAAACAAAAAAACTAACATTTAAGGAATGTAAGAATGGCAGTGATGCTGGAGTATGGGGCCAGGACTACAGAGAAGATGAGGCTGGAAATGAGGCTGAAGAGGAAAGCTGGAGGCTTCATACACCACGATAAGAGATTTGAAATGCCATTCTTAGTTCAGCTGGAAACCATTAAGGTTGTATATGTGAAAGCAGAGATGTGATGTAATCAGCTTTGTACTTGGGATAACCACCTTGGCTACTGCATTGGAGAACAAGGCTGGTGGCAGGAGTCCAGTTAGGTAGCTCTTGGCTTGACCAGACAGAAGATGATGGTGACCTGGATAAGGGTAGCGGTCCTTAAAGTGGAGAGAACTGAAGGAGTTGGAGAAATATTCAGAAGATGAAATCAATGGCATTTGGTGATTGAGGGGGAGGACAGTGTATTAGTTGAAGAAAACAGTCTAGAATCAAAACATCTGGGTTCCAATCCGAACTCTCTCATTTAGTAGCTTTGTGAACTTTGGCACATTAACTGAACTTCTGTGTGTCATTTCCTCATTAAAATGAAAAAAAAACCCCATAATACTTACCAGATTATGGGAGTGTTAAATGAATTAATATAGGTACAGAACTTAGAACAGTGACAGGTATGCAATATTATGTGAGCCTTAGCTTCTATAGTAGTTACTGTTGCAATTTTTTAGTAGTAGTAGTATTAATTCGATATGTCATTGAAGGGAGAGAAGGCCTGGGATTGATGTCCAGATTTCTAATTGGGCTGTTGAGGCAAATTATGGTAGTTCTTTGTGTGTTTTGGTTTTTTTTTTAATAGGAGAGGAGGGTTGATGAATCCATGTTTGGGCTTGCTGTTTTTGAGGAACTTTTGGGACAGCCAGGTGAAAGCGTTTAGTAGGCAGAAAAAATGGGGAATAGGGAGAAAGATAGGAGTTGCGATATCCTTTTGGGCATCATGAGAACATAGGTGATTAGAGATGGGGACTTGGATGAGACCCCTCCAGTGCAGAGCAGGTTAGATGGGGAGGAAAAGGCATGAGGTCGTGTTATCTTTAAGGATGTATTATTTAGGCCATAAGCCAAAGTCTAAAGCTTGGTGCCAAGGAGAGGGTTTAAAGGCTTTTCAACATTCAGCACAACTTCGTTTACATTAATTGAGGCTGCAGAGGACTTTGAGCTGAGGTAAAGTGGAAGTCGGTGGAAGAAAATTCTTCCTCTGCTGAGAAAACCTAGAACAGGAGAGAAGTTCATTTGCTAACATAGTCAGCTGCTGCCAACTGCTGTTCTGCTTCTGGCCGAGGGAAATAAAAGATCAAAGGTTGATTCCTAATTGTCAGAATGACACAGAACATGGAATGAGTTCTTATCCTTTCGTGAATCACTGGTCCTATTGAATATTGCTAGGATTAGTTACTGCTGTATTTACTAAAGAATTATCTGCTTCTTCAACTTATTGTTATGAGAGTTTTCAAACCTACGAAAATCTTGAAAAGAGTAAGACATCGAATTACCTATAATTCAATGTAATGTTACCATCACCTCCACTCCATACTCATCTTGTGAGCGTGTATTTGAGTGAAACCATTTCAGAGTAAATTGCAAACTTTATGCTACTTGATTCCTAAAATATTTAACATGTATTTCCTATTCTACCTTGCAGTATTGTACCTTTCGGTACCATTATTATGCCTAAGAAAATTAATAATAATTTCTTAATGCCACTTACTATTCAGGCCATATCCAGGTTTGCCAATTATCTTAATGTTTTATAGATTTTTTTTTTCCCTCCCTAAAAAGAACCCAATCAAGGTTCACATGTCACCTTATACATGGGTGTTATACATCTTTAGTCTCTTTTATGCTAGAGCTTTTTTGGGGGAAGGAAATACTTTTTATGAAACCAGAATGTTCTCAATTCTGTATTCGTCTGATTGTTTTCTCATGACATCATTTATCTGCTCCTCTATCCTTTGTAATTCCTGTAAATTGGAACATGGTTCTGAAGGCTTGGTTCTAATCAGATGAAAAATTTTGGCAAGACTGTGTCATAGGCGACACTGTATACTTCATGTCACATTGTATTAGGAGGATGTCACATGGTCATTGTACACTGTGAACAATCTAAGTTTGATCTTTCCTGTGTAACAACATACTTTTTCTCCTTTGAAATGAGCAAGTAATCTGCGAAGTGATTATTTCATTGATAATTCTATCATTCCTTCTACATCTATTACAGCTGGCATTCTGAACAACTTTCCCTTTTCCACTGGAGATGAGCACTAGTTCTTAAGCTAAAAGGCAGAACAAATGCTTAATTCTTTACTTGTAATGAGAAGTTTTAAGAATAGGAAGTTTGGTGTTTGGTGTTATAGTCTCTCCACTGGTTACAGATGAAATCCTTTTTTCCCCCCTCTTTTTAGAGTGTTATTATGGACTCATAGATTTTTATTTATTCAGTTTGTTGTAATTAGTTATTATTGTCATGCTTTGTAATGCTCAGATTGTCTCAAGTGGCTGGTGAAGACCTCTCAAAGTTGGCTCTAGTGCCTTTTTGACAGCCCTTCATTAGTTTTCCCTTATTTTCTAGAAAAATGTAATTCCTTGCCCCAGATCTGGAACCAGTCATTTCTCCAGTCATTTCTTGGTTCCTCTTAATGGTGAAGGTATTTAGAAAGCAAGGTATGAACCTTAGAATGTTCATTACTGCTAGGATGTCATCAACTCTAGTGGCTATAATTAGAATGTGTATATATACATATATTTATTCTAATTATGTTTACATATGAATATATATTTTAAAGTTATGGCTTCATGTTGATATCTGTACAGATTTAACGTTACAATTTTATTGTCTCTTTTGTCTTCCATTGAACACTTTGGTTTCTAATAGCATTTACATAATTACCTGTGTGTTTTCTCCTATAGAGCAAATGAAATAGGTTCAAAATTATAAAAAGTAATATAGCACAACCATTATGCAGAGTTTAAGGTTTCTTTGCAATTTTTATTATCCTTAGAATATATCCCAGTAAGGATGCGATTCAAAATACTATGTTCAAAAGTGACTTGAAATATTTTTTTGTCTTCATGTGGCTATTTATATTACCAGCTTGATATGCACTTAAATTCATTTGTGTCCACTTGTTTTTAGTGTTAAAGTTTGCTTGTTTACATTTCAAAATTTAGTTTTATTGCCTTGAATTATAAAGCACTTGTATGGCTCAGAAGTGGAACTTATTAAAAAGTTATACTTTGGATTCTATTTTCTGTATATACCCCTTACTTCAGTTCTTTTCCCACCTCCATCATAGGTAAACATTCTTAATTTCTGATATAGCCTCCTCCTGTTTGTTACTGTGTAACTATAACTGTCCCCATTTTTTTTTCTTTCACGCTATTACATCATTTTATATTCCACAGGGACATATGTAGTGTACTTGGGCCTAGAGCAGGTAATTTTTTAATATATCCCTCTTCTATATGATAAAATTATTTTCAGTAATGATCATGTAATAATGATAGAAACAAAATAATGCACATATCAAATGTTTCCTTTTATTGAACATTTGAATATACAATCATGCTAGTAAAAATAATTGGGCGGCGGGGGGCGGTGAGGGCTGTGTCTGCAAGGTGCAGAAGTTCCCAGGCCGGCGATCGAGCCGTGCCAGAGCAGTGCCATCACTGGATCCTTTTTAACTGCCAGGCCACCAGGGAACTCCAAAAATAAAGTTTAAAATAAAGAGTCCATTACAGCAAATGTTTGCTAAAATATGTGCACCAGAAAATTTGTCTTGAATTTATCGTATTTGGTTAAAAAAAAAAAAAACCTCCTGAGTTTTTTTGTGTTTTGTGGGGGGGTTTTTGGTACTAAATCAAGAGAAAATAAACAGAATGATAGGGAACATTGGCACTATTAATAACCAGGTATTCAAATAAACATTGCCTTTTTGGTTTCTTCTAGTAACATAAGAGCAAGCATCTTTTGTTTTCACTCCTAGCATTCTTTAAAATTCAATTCTTTTTTCTTTGTAAATGTCCATTTCCTTGTGTTTTATGTTGTATAGTTAATGACCTTAACCACAGTTTCCGTGCACTGTTCTTTAAATAACTGTTTTTAAAGCTTTGTGTTTTACTAGTCATTGTTCAAGGCCGATTCCGGCTGTCTGCAAATATTTTTGTGTCCGATTAACTCATCTAAACTTCTTGCCAGAAAAAAAGAGAGAACCTAGAAAAGAGAAATAGCATACATCTGTCATTGTTTATTTTGAATCTGTTGTTTAAATGCAGGAATATGCAGTATAACACAAGCACTAAAGAAAACGGTGCTCAAATGGAGTTTGAACCTTTTCAGAATATTACAGACTTCTGAAATTATTGTGTAGAACTGAGTCCATGTATATCAGAGGCCAGACTAGGAGTTCTAATCTGTAGTTTGATGTTTAAGAAATAAGTAATAGAAATGTCTAATTTGAAGCTTGCATATATATGTTATGAAAACTCAACAGCAGCAAGTATTTAGAATTTGGAACAATAAAAGATTTTTTTCAGACAGCATTTTATTGCTGACAATTAGAAAAATTGCTGGCATGTGATGATAAGAAACAGATCAACTTTCGGTTTATAAATTCTCTATGTAGAGTGCAACCCCTTACTGAGGGCACCTGGCATGGTCTGTTTCTATCACCATACTCTTGGTATGCCACTGCGCCCACCAACACTGCCAGATCTGAGCTGCATCTGCAACCTGCACCACAGCTCATGGCTATGCCAGATCCTTAACCCCCTGAGTGAGGCTGGGGATGGAGCCTGTGTCCTCGGGGATGAGAGTCAGATTCATTTCCGCTGAGCCATGACAGGAACTCCTCAGTGTGGCTTTTAATTAGTGTTTATCATACTATGAATGAAGTTGAGTATCTTTTTCTATGTTTAAAGGTCATTGCATTTCTTTTTCTGTGAACATGGTAGTCATTAATTTTTGCCATTCTTTTCCTGATGGTTTTTCCTCCTCTTTTCAATTTATACAAGAAGAGTTCTACGTTTAAACAAAAGTTGTATTGGGGAAAAAAACAAAAAAAGAAGAAAGCAGGACACTTTCATCGACTAAATTGCCTGTGCTTTGGGGAAGCCTTAATACATAACATCCTGTTAAAAGAAATCCCGGTTTTCCCCCTTTAAGGTGGCTGAAGTGTGTTGCAGCTGTACCGGGAACTAAAACAACCTCCCATGTATTAACCTGGTAAACCTATGACTGGCGAAGCAGGGGTTTTCAAATTGGGCTAGGCAGTCTTAACTATTTTTGTCCATTCAAATTCCTCATAAAATTTCTTTGAAGATAGAATTCTGTTCTTGTAACATTTTTTAAACTTCTGCTATAAAGAGTTGTTATTTTAAATGTTGTAAAATACCATTGTTCAATGACAGATATATAATTATAACCCAGACAATTAGTAATCATTAATTTAACAAAAGGAGCTAATTAGGTTCTTCGCTGAATTGACTAAATGATTTAATTAAAATTGTTGTCATGTAAATATAGCCTTACTGCTTAAAGATTATTCACCCTTTGTAAGAAAAATGGTAATTTCATGTTTTAGAATCAGCTGTGAATCTTGGGGTATCTCAGTGTCTCATTGAATTTTTGAATTATAAGTGTTCACAACCCCCCCAAAACAGAACTGAACTTTCAACTTTATTTCCATGTCTGAAAATTCCCTTTCAGTCATTATTAATATATATCTTTGTCTTTATAGTTAAAACAAAGTATACCTACTTTTCTTTTTTTTTTTTTTTGCCTTTTCTGGGGCTGCTCCCTCGGCATATGGAGGTTCCCAGGCTAGGGGTCAAATCGGAGCTGTAGCCACCGGCCTACGGCCAGAGCCACAGCAATGTGGGATCTGAGCTGCGCCTGCAACCTACACCACAGCTCACAGCAACGCCGGATCCTCAACCCACTGAGCAAGGGCAGGGACCGAACCCGCAACCTCATGGTTCCTAGTGGGATTCGTTAATCACTGAGCCACAACGGGAACTCCACCTACTTTTCATATTTGAGGTAAGTTTTGTTTTGAATTATAAAAATGGCAATAATATTTAAGACAAAAACCTAAGGCATAGTAATGCATAATTTTATCACAGGCAGTTATTTAATTTTTGGCCAGTTTATCTTATTTTTTAAGATCTTGTCTAAAATCTTCATGTCTAATTCTTTAAAAACCCTTGACTAGAAAAGCATTTTTCTTTCCAATGGTAGTGTTTGTTGTCTACCGGTTCCTCTCATAAGAACAGCAAAAGTGCGCTTTGGTTTTAATTTTATGGGGTTTTTTTGTTTGTTTTGTCTTTTTGCCATTTCTTGGGCCCCTTCTGCGGCATATGGAGGTTCCCAGGCTCGGGGTCGAATTGGAGCTGTAGCCACCGGCCTACACCATAAGCCACAGCCACGCCAGATCCTAGCCGCGTCTGCAACCTACACCACAGCTCACGGCAACACCAGATCCTTAACCCACTGAGCAAGGCCAGGGATCGAACCTGCAACCTCATGGTTCCTAGTCGGATCTGTTAACCACTGCGCCACGATGGGAACTCCTCTTGAGAATTTAGAAACATTAATTCTAACTGTGTATTATAAAAATGCCTCACAATGGCAGTAATAAGGTGACATAATCACATATGAAGGTATCTATTTTTGAGGAGCTATTGAGAATTGATAGTCTTGAACTTACCACAAACTTTTTCCAACCTAATTTTGCTATTATTTCTCCACAAAGCAGTAATTTCTGACTTTTCACCATGAAAAATAGTTTGTGGATTATACCTGCTTCCTGGATCTGTTGGTCTTGTTACCTTGCCCGTGTCTCTTATTTTTTTTCTCATGTGTCACCTGTTTTGTTTTGATGCGTCACGGTAATGATATTATATAGTATTGGTCCAACACAACTCTAAATGACAAGGTTTTCTTTTAGCTTCAGTCATAGACTCCTTTTGTTACTCTCTGAAGAAAAGGTAATTAGATGAAAAAAAAAAATGTTTTAAGTAACACCAGCACTGCAACTCTGAAAGACTTTTTGTTGCCAAGCAAATGGAGTATAGATATCACATCAGGTCTTTCACTGTGGAGCTATCTTCTTAATCTCTCAGTTTTGACTCTTTAAATAATATCTGGTCTTTCTTTGGGGGAAATTTAGAGATTAGGCCCTCCCTCCAAAAAAAAAAAAAAAAAACCTAAAGAATTTAAATTTGTGTCTTTATGATACTGTTGTTCTTTTTCTTGAGATATAGCAAACCTTTCAATTTCCGATTTTATTCCTTTAACATTTTTCAGTTTTCTTCAACTTTACAACTTGTTTTATTAATTGTTCGTTAATAGTTGGTTCTCTTTTTTTCCTTCAAGAACTCCTGTCTTGTGGAGTTGGGATTACAGCCCTCTGTAAATCTGTGAGCATTCATTTCATGTCTTGGTTAATTTCTTGTGATGAGTGTATGTTTCTTGAGTCTGCCTCTGATTTCACCAATCCAATTTTCTGCTGCATTGATTCTTCTGTTACTGCTTCTGCTGCCAGTATTAATTGATTTGTGGCCAAGTTTATCCTGTGCTGGTCTCAGTACCCTCCAACTTTGTCCTTGTCTCTAGAGTCCACGTTTTTGCTAGAATGAACCATCTAAAACACAAGGCTGGCTCTGTCATTCTCCCGGTAAAAATTGTAGTTGCCTCTTCTCTACAGAGTGATGTTCTGTAAGTAAAGCCTCCTGTTATCTGAGCTTCCTGCATCTCTCTCTGGTCTTGTAATCCATCACCGCTCTGCCCCGTGCCTGGAATGCCTACCATGCTCCCGATCCCATGCTCCCCACCCGTACTCTTAGCCTTGATGAACTGGTTTTGCCCACTAAACATAATTATTTGTCTTCTCTTGGCTACATACTCTCTTGCACCTTGTACCATGCTTTCCAACTAGGTTGAGTAGTTATTGGTTTATACTTGTCCATGGCACCATAACATTGGGGCGGGTACGGTATTAGGATTTTTATAGCCTCAGTTCTAGTGCAGTGCCTGGTGTTGTTTTATTACCCTCCTGTCTTCTGGGTTGTATTTACTTTAAGGGACAGGCTGGCCTCCATCATATGATCCTTCTATTCTTTTTTTCCTCTTCATGGGAAATATTTTTAGTGGAGTTAGCCTATCTACTTGCATTTCTCCAGTCTGTGTTTTCATGTACATAAGTTACTAATCCTTAAAATGTGGTCTTAGCGGTAACTTGTCCTCAATCACCATAGTACTCAGTTTCTGGGTCAAGGTCAGGAACCAGTTCTGTGAGTGACCTGTAAAACACCCGGTCACTGTTCATTTTAGTAATCAAATTACAGGCTTAGGCCATCTCGGACCGACTTCTCTAGTCTAATTGTTTGGTCTCAAGCCTAGGGTGCTCCAGCTTTGACAATGTGTTCCTAGTTATGCAGCCCTGAAATCGAAAGCCAGCTCTGCAGCCAGGGTGGTCTTCCTCTCCTGTTTTTATTGTTTACCTCCAAGATCATATTGTGCCTTAATTCTTTTTTTTTTTTTTTTTGGTCTTTCAAGGACTGCACCAGCAACCTATGGAAGTTCCCAGGCTAGAGGTCAAATCGGAACTGTGGCTGCCAGCCTGCTCCACAGCAAAAGCAGTGCCACATCCGAGCTGTGTCTGTGACCTACACCACAGCTCACGCAATGCCGGATCCTTAACCCACCCAGCGAGGCCAGGAATTGAACCTGCATCCTCATGGATCCTAGTCAGGTTCGTTACCACTGAGCCACAACGGGAAATCCTGTGCTTTAATTCTTAAACACTTAAGAAAGAGGGAAAATAAGCTTTATATATTTCTAGAAAATAATGTTTTTTGTTGTCTTTTTTTTTGTTGTCTGTCTTTCAAAACAACATGGAAAAATTACCAAAGATGAGGGTAAAATTCTTCAACATCCTGCCACTCAGATATAAGCGTCTTATAGAGTATGTTTCTGCGTAAATACACATAAGAAAAGTGTACCTATTTCCTAAGTGACATCTTGGGCTAAATGCTGTCCTACAGCTCCCCCCCCTTTTTTTTTTAATTCAACATATGTAAACTCCATCATATATCAGTAATTGAAGATGTGTTTCATCATTTGTAATTTACCCACCAGTAACTGTAGTTGGACATTTAAATTCCTTGTAAATAATGCTATGATGAATATTCATCTTTTATGTTTTTTTAGAGCTCTTCTGCCAGAAGGTATGCAGGTAAATATGTGGCTAAGTGTTGCCATAATGCCTTTCAGAAAAGTCTATCCACCATCAATAGTGCAAGAAAATACTGCTCCATATCTCTGCCAAGACTGGATTTTTGTCAATTATTCCCTATGAACTAAAGACTCCCAATTTATAGCTCTAAATTCAGATCTCTTGTTATTTTCACGTGGTATCTGTCTCACTAGCATCTCAAATAACATGCCCCAAGCCATAACCTGATTTCCTGCCTCAATTCCCAAGCCTTTTTTTCTTCCGCTTTCTATTTCTTTTCTTTAAATGGAACTAAAGTTTCCTGGTTATTCAAGTTAGAAGCCCGGAGTGATCTTTTCTCTTGTCTCTTTCCCCCTGAAACTTCCTATCAAATATATTAGCAAGGCTAATGGATTGTATTCACAATAGCACAGATACCACAATATCACAAATATGAGGAGACTCTGCAGTTAAGCTTAAGCTAGCTCAGCATTTTTTTTTTTTTAAAGCTTTAAAAAAATATCCCTCCTTTCGACTTGGCAGAATGAATCTAAACTTTTAGGGATATAATTAGATTTCTACTTCTAATATTTAATTATACATGTATTTGAAACAAAATTTAGAAATACTGTTTCCCCCCTATTTCATGTAAAAAATTTTTTTTTTTGTCTTTTTGTTGTTGTTGTTGTTGTTGTTGTTGTTGTTGCTATTTCTTGGGCCGCTCCCGCGGCATATGGAGGTTCCCAGGCTAGGGGTTGAATCGGAGCTGTAGCCACCGGCCTACACCAGAGCCACAGCAACGCGGGATCCGAGCCGCGTCTGCAACCTACACCACAGCTCACGGCAACGCCGGATCGTTAACCCACTGAGCAAGGGCAGGGACCGAACCCGCAACCTCATGGTTCCTAGTCGGATTCGTTAACCACTGCGCCACGACGGGAACTCCCCTCATGTAAAAATTTGGTGCCAACTCTTCGCCTTACATCTTGGGTATTTTGTCAGCCCTGGAACGAGTCGTCTAACACAGTTTTCCAGATCACCTCCTCTTCTCCTCTCCTCTCTCCCTTTCCATCTGCATTGTTTTTGATGTTTTTAAAATCTGTGTATACTGCTGTCCCCACCAGAAGAACGATTCGGGCGGATTTTCTTCCCCTCGCTTTTGTTGTGGGCATATGTTCATGACCTCATAACCTAAGTATGGGTGAAATGCTTTTTTTTTCAAAAAGCGATCATCGAAAGATGGCTTGACAGTGACATCTACCACATGCAGCTGTGAGGTAACACCCCAAGGAAGAATTACTAACTCTTCTCACTTTATTTGCTTCCCTCCCAGCCCCCTCGGCAATTGTGTCAGGTTACCTTTTAAACGGGGATGCCTCTCTGTCAGTTCTTGAACTTAAATTCAGAATGATCAAGCTGGATAAGGGCATTTAGTTACTCTTGATTGTGGTTCTTACAGTGCAGTTTCTTGGTTCTCACGGATTGATATTGGGATGGATAGAAATTGCCACTGATTTTTGAAATAGATCATTTATAGCTGTTGGTTTAGTTTAGGGATACAGATCCCTTCCCTTCCCTTGTTTTTCTCCCCTCCCATTCCTCTTTCTTTCTTCCTTTCTCTCTCTCTTCTTCCTTCCTTTGTGTGTGTGTGTGTGTGTGTGTGTGTTGGTTTGTTAAGGTCCTTTAATGGGAAATGGGAGACTAGCACTTTCATTTTACAGTGACATTTTCTGAAAGGTCCTAATTTACTTAGCCTTGTATTTGGGGTGAGTGGCAGGGAGAGGATTTTTAGTGGAGGAATCTGAATAGGGGGGATATCCATAGAAATGGTCATTTATTTTTAAAAATATTTCTTTGAAATTTTAGCACTTTAGGTAAGGATAGTAAAAAAAAAAAAATCCTTTTAAATATGTTACTGATCAAGCATAGAGATGAGAAATGAAAATGGGGAATGACAGTTTTTTTAATGAATGTTGACTCTCCCTACTGCCTGAACATGGAAGCGGAGATGGTTTACATAAGGGTGCATCTTAAAATACAATCTGAATGCTCCAGTAGTCATCTTTCTCCAGTCAGACTTCTAATCAAGCACATCTGTATGCCCTTTCGGTTGTCTTTTTATTGGCTGTTATAATGCAACATCAGTAACAGATCTTCCACTTCCAGTCCTGGACATTCTGCTGCAGCATATAACTTTTGATTTGCAAAGAGCACTGAACCTAGTTATTCTCCTTTCAGGGAAGATGACAGGGCACAATAGATGGCTTTGTCCCCTCTTGTCAAAAGGATGAAGCACTAATGCTGTGATTCAGATATTGGTGTGCCATCCAGGCACTAGTTATCTGGCATTATGACAGGTTTGCTAATGATTCCTGATGTGAGTGCCACAAAGAAAAAACTGTAAATAGCCTCAGGGAAGCCCTGTACAAATACCATTTTTCTTTAAGGACTAAATCTACATGATCCCATCAAGTAAAGCTTTGAAAAGAAAAAAGACTCACTTTTGATGATTTCTTATTTCATTCTACTCTCTTCTGCTAGGAAGGTTCATCTTATTCTTCTCTTCCTGATATAAGATTTTTCAAGGGAAAATTGTGATTTTGTTGTGTCTTTTCTAGAATCGTGATTTTCATCTTATTTTTCAAATGTAGATTTTCATGTTCTGTAGCTTATATATCAATTGAGAGTTTCAGTTAAAAATGAAATGGTTGCATCTTAACCTAGGCATGGCAAAAATACTACTTATTAAAAACACAAATAATGAAAGGAAAATCTATGCAAATAATATCATCTTTCGCATGGAACTTTTGCAAGTTTTTTGTTATAATATTCCTCTGGGTCAGGCTTCCTTTGAAGGGTACAGTTTTTGAAAATATGGTTTCTAGTTTTTTGTTTGTTTTAGGGTCGCACCCGTGGCATATGGAAGTTCCCAGGCTAGGAGTCGAATCAGAGCTGCAGCTGCCAGCCTACACCAGAGCCACAGCCACAAGCAACATGGAATCTGAGCCGTGTCTGCGACCTACACCACAGCTCATGGCAGCGCTGGATCCTCGACCCAATGAGTGAGGCCAGGGATCGAACCTGCATCCTCATGGATACTAGTCAGATTTATTTCCACTGCACCATAACAGGAACTCCCTGGTTTCTAGATTTTAAAAGATTTTTTCTCTTCACTGTAGTAAATTTGATAATACAAAAACGGCATAGATAACATTTTTAAAAATCACCCAATAATTATATCTGAAATAGCATTTTAAGAATTGCTGAGTATTTAAGTATGAGTTTATGTATGACCCTTACATGTTTAAAATTTGCATATCCTCAGATATATTACAATTTGGGGTCGAATATTCGATTTGGTGAGCTGCTTTTTTCATATAAAATACATTATTATGAATATTTGACCACTTGTTAACAAAAAATTATTTTTAACAGTGCTGCTTAATGAAGGGATTTCGGTAAAGAGTACAGTAAAAATGTTTTTCTGACATGAATTCCGCTTAAAGCTCCATCAGAATGGCAATCGCATTCTCAAGTGTCATTTTGGCGTGGTTACGAGAAAGTGTTTATTCAGCGCTATGCTGGGTATTTTGGAGGATAGATGCAGAGATGAACAAAACGTAGTTCCTGACGTCACCCAGGCTTCAGATGCAGTGAGGGAGGCCACCATGCACCCCACTGTTCGTAGCAGGAATCAGCGGGGAGGAAAGAGAAAAACAGGAGCTTCTTTTTGTGGAGTCTGCCTGTGCATTGGCTTCGAAGAGCAGATGAACAAGTGGTCCACGTGCAGGCATTTCGCTCTGACAGTGTTGATATGTACACAGCGCTGCAGGGCGCCAGGTGGAGTAGGCACAACACTGCAACCAGTAGGGGAACGAGTTGGGTGTGGAGGTTAGAAGGGTAGGGCAGGGTGTTCACAGGACTGGTATCTCTTGCCTCAGAAGAATAAATACAGGTACAGCAGCATTTTCCTCTAGGCCACCAACTTTTTCTTTGTAACCCAGATCCCTGGCCATGTATCAGAATTTTTAGAGAAATGATTTTATGTGCAGCTACATTCTACTTGGAAATACTTGCTTCGTTTAAGCAAATAAAAACCGTAAAAAAAGTTTCCAGAAGAGGTGTACAGCATGATAATGGGTTTTATTTACACATAATTTGAGGGTAATGAAGCAATTTCAGTGCTGTGTTAATACTGAGTTCTACATGTAGTAAACAGTGTTAGGCTTTTAGAAGGAGATATGTTTAGCTTGGTGTAACTCGGGGATTTTTCAGATCTATAGACTGTCTAAACCAAAGAGTTCTTTCTTGAGCTGTGCTCCCAGTTCTGGTGCTAAATGCATTAACAAAAATAATAATCAAAGACGGGATTGAAGGAAAGAAGCCAGGACGGAAAGGAGGGAGAGAGAACAGAAGGCTTTTCTAGGGTTTCCTGGGCAAGAACCAGGTGTGCAGCCACAGACCTGACCTTCAGCTGCCAGTGATACAGGACCCAGGGCAGTAGATGAAATCTGACCGATGCGTTTATGATGGCTGCTTCCAGGCACCGGTGGAGAACAGACACTCCAGTTTGAATATGTACCACTGCCATGACTTGTAAGGTAGACTTATTATGTGACCTCTGGCAGAGAAGGACAAATACTGTATCTTCTTACATGTGGAAGGTAATAGGGTTAGAAATAGAAACTCATATGCTCCAAGAAATAGAGTCGAATGATGGTTTTCAGTGGGGGAAAGGGGGAGATGTTGGTCCAAAGTATTACAATCCTACAGCTCTAAGATGAGTAAGGTCAGGGGTTTAATGGACAGCATGGTGACTTATGACACCGGACTACATACATGAAAGTGGAGAGAGAGTATCTTAAATGTTAGGACCGTAAAAACAGAAAATGGTAATTGTGTGAGGGCTGGGATTACGTACTGACCTTCTTGTGGTGATCATTTAGCAATACACACGTGGGTCAGATCATCACATGTACACCTTAAACGTACATATGTTCCATGTCAGTAATATCTCAAAAGACTGGGGGTGGGGGAGAAAAGAATGGGACCTCTGCGGGCAGGAGCCTTTCTCCCGATGGGTGAGTGGCAGCAGTGCTTTGAAGAAGAGAGCAATGCTGCTTGATGGCTTCAGTCTGCATTTCTTCATACTGTAACCCGGAGGAGTACTAAAAATGGGCCAGGTTTAAACACTGAAGCGGCTCAAGAGATTCCAGAAGATTTAGCGCTTTTCGAATCTGGGACAGAATAAGAATTTCGTTATATAAAATACTTTTAAAATTCATTTCTACTTGGCTTGAATGAGAGTGGCACACTTAAAGAATTATATTGTTAGGAGTCTTCTAAGTTTACAACCTTGAATATTTACAGATGAAAGACAATAGACATCACAACATGGCATTTGAACACAAATATGAAATGCAGATGTGGCTAGTAAGAGTATGTCCATAGTTGTAGGCTTATAGCGGTTATGAAGGGCCGTGGTGTCATATCTGAGTTGGTTGAAGTTCTTTTTAAATTATTGGAACATGGTTCTTCTCAACCCACTTGTCCTTGGAACTCTTGTCTCAGCTTGTGTGGACGCTTGCTGACTTTCTAAGAACCAGCTATACTGGATTTCTCTCAGTTCCTGCAAGCACTGTGTGTTTTCTCTCCTCAAGTGCCTTTGCATGTACCACTCCCTCTACCAACACCCCCCCCCCTTTTTTTTTTGCCTAGTGGGCTCCTATGTATCCTTTAGGTTTCAGCTCTAGTGTGACTTAGTGACATCTTCCCAGACTCCGTAACTCTAGTTAGGATCTAGATTATAGATTTCCACGGTGCTCTATACGTGGCTTTCATCATGCTCTCATGTTTGACATTTCTTCCTCGGTGTTGATGTCCCCCCATGAGACTTCAGCTTCCTTTGGGTGCCATCTCTCATTCATGGTTTACCTCCAAGAGCCCACTACTCAGGACTCAGTAGATCTTTTTTACTGAGATCTGTGACTCTGAGTGACGTAAACTTGGCCAAGACCTTTATACCTCAGCTCCTTACCTATAAAATGGGAAAGGTAACAATATCTACCCAAAAGGTTTTCATGAGAAATGAGTGAAAATATGTATCATATATGTACAGTATAATGATTATAAAATAGCAGTCCTAGTCACCAGTGTTCTCTTTTTCCCACTGTCTTTTCATTCTTACATCTTCCCCCCAGAAAAAGCAGAAGAAGAGTTTGGGATTTTTTTTTTTCCTCCTAGCTCTAGAATTGTTATCCCCAGTGGAGCTAGAAGACAATAGACCTGATTTGTTGATTCAGCCTCATTTTTTATTTCAGGATAGCCAGATACCATTTTGTAAATACATTTTAAGATATTCACAAAGAACAGAATTTGAGGAATTGCCATGTAAACTATAATTAAAATGTACCTTTAAAGACATTAAACTTGCTGTGTCAATGAAGAATTTATTTTAGCATTTTGACCGAGTCTAGTAAAGTTAATTTCCTTGTTTAAGAAACCCAGTTTCACGGCGTAGATAGACCCTTAACGAGTCCTGTATCAGTTAAGTGAGTCTAGAACATCATGTATTAAAGGATGTTGAAGGTCAAATGATCGGTTAAGCGGGTTGACTAGTTCTGTGCACCAGATACCGGAACTACTTGTGGAAAAACAAACCACGGCCTTGGCCCTGAAATTGCTGACAAACTGTTAATGTTTAAGGACTGTATAAGAAATTTTAAAATAACTTGGGTGCCATAGACTCTATCTCTGTATGGAAAGTGTAGATACTGATGATCTAGAAAAGAACTTGGGCCAAGGAGCCATTTGAAGTTAAGCTTACGTGTATCTTTTTCCCTAATTTCATGGAGCTCAGGACTTAGAGGAGGCAATAAAATACCCAATAAGATACATTGCTCTTCTGAGTCTGGTTTAGTGGGAAACAACTAGTTAGTAACATGTGTTGTGCTGCACTAGTTAGATTAAGCAGTTTGTTGGCTGTCTCACCGTCTTCATACCCAGGAAGAGAAGTGGGACACGGTTATGCCTGTACTTGGCCTTTGAGGAAGACAGAATTTTTTTTTTAAGTTTATGTCATCTATACATGTGGCTCTAAGACTAGAGATTTCTAAAAAAAAAAAGTTATGTGAAGAAATTCTTAGAGGTACACAGAATGTTCTGAGCAGCTCAGGGCTTTAAAAGATGTATATGTTTGCTAGTTGGATGGAACACATAATCACATTTGTACCATGCTCAGTAGACTGTGAGAAGTAAACATTGAAGAATTTTGGAGTTCCCATTGTGGTTCAGTGGCTTAAGAACCCAGCTCATATCCTTGAGGACGCGGGTTCGATCCCTGGCTTCGCTCAGTGGATTAAGGATCCAGTGTTGCCGTGAGTTGTAGGTCGCAGATGTGGCTCTGGATCCCTCGTTGCTGCAGCTGTGGTGTAGGCTGTCAGCTGTAGCTCCGATTCGACCCTTAGCCTGGAAACGTCTGTGTGCCGTGGGTTCGGCCCTAAAAAGCAAAAGAAAAAAAAAATTTCTTTGCTCTAGGACAAAGCTCAAAAGGAGTTAAGCTACTTTAGAGAGCTCAAAGAGCTTTTGAGGTTTCGTTTAGCGCAAGAGCAATGAGAAGGAGATAGGCTTACTGCCAGAAGGTGTTACTACTGGGTTTTTTTTTGGGGGGGGGGGGCTGCACCCATGGCACACAGAGGTTCCCAGACTAGGGGTCGAATCAGAGCTGTAGCCATTGGCCAGCGCCACAGCCACAGCAACACAGGATCCAAGATGCACCTGCCACCTATACCACAGCTCATGGCAACACTGGACCCTTAATCCATTGAGCAAGGCCAGGGATCGAACCAGCATCCTCATGAATACTAGTCCAATTCATTTCTGCTGTGCCACGAGGGAAACTCCACCACTGGCTGTTTATGGGCAAAAATTCTTACTTTGCTTCTAGAAGAATTACTTTTCCAGCAGTGAAAGGTAAAACAAACAATCTCAAATGAGGGAAATTAAATTTTTAAAAGAGGAGGCGATAATAAGAGTATCATTCACTTAAGTTTTCAAGACTGAGCTGAATTGCCTTCCAGGAGTTAAAGTGACTCTCAAGTATAATCTCAGGGCTACTGTCAGTATTTTTTGTGAAATCATGGCGAAGGTGAGAAGTACCAGGAGATTGAGGAGAGAGAAACAAAAGTCACCATTTCCAGAAAGGCATAGATTGTGAAAACACAAGTCCACTTCCTTAACTTTAAACTTCAGCAACATTTGCAGAGGTTGTAATAATAATAATAATAATAATAATAATAATAATAAAATGTTCAGGGGTTCCCGTCGTGGCTCAGTGGTTAATGAATCTGACTAGAAACCATGAGGTTGCGGGTTCGATCCCTGGCCTCGCTCAGTGGGTTAAGGATCCGGCGTTGCCGTGAGCTGTGGTGTAGGTTGCAGACGTGGCTCAGATCCCGCGTTGCTGTGGTTGTGGCATAGGCTGGTGGCTACAGCTCCGATTTGACCCCTACCCTGCGATCCTCCGTATGCTGTGGGAGCAGCCCTAGAAAAGACAAAAAAAAAGTTCAGTGTTTAGAAAAGAATGGGGTGGTCTCCATGAATCAGTGTGAATCTATAAGAACAAGATATGCCAAACTGATCTATTTTTTTCTCAGTTGTGTAATTACTGTTGGATTAGACAGTAATAAAGACATGTCATATCTTGACTTGAACAAGTAGTTTACAAAGTTTCCTCGACTATCTTTATGGAAAAGGCAGTGAAATGTTGGCAGTTGGGTTGGTTTACAGCTGCTTACATGGCCACACCTATGCCAGCATTCCACAGTCTTTAGGTAATAACCAGTGACTCTATATACTGATTCCTTAAAGAGAAACGGTAGTGAACAGCACAGGGAATGATCTCCAGTCTCTTGGCGTAGAACGTGATGGAAGATAGTACGAGAAAAAGAATGCGTGTGTGTGTGTGTGATATGAGGAAAAGAATGTGTGTGTGTGTACATACACGTGTATGTATATGATTAGGTCATGACGCTGTAGAGCAGAAATTGACATGACACTGACTCATCTATACTCTAATTAAAGAAAAGAACTGGTGGTGAATATTAATTGGCATACATTCACAAAGCATAGACCTGAGTTATGAGTTCTTTTGATAAAGGATTTATATAGTGAAACATGAGTGAGCACCTGGATTTATTCATATGATTGAGATTTCAGTTATAGACTTTGCCCCATCTGCGCTGAGCTGTATGTGTAAAGATTTATCCGTCTATTTTTAAGTTTCATAAATCAAATCAGCTTGGCTGATAAATCACTTAAAAGTCCAAGAATAATCTTACCACTTAAAAGCAAAGGCTGGCTGGATAAGAATGCAGTTACGAAGCAGCTTTTTTCTTATTTGTTTAACAACATCTGCATTAACTGCAAGATGTTTTTCACATTCTTGAAATGTCAAATTTCTAGGAAGCTCTCCCTCAACAAAAGGCAGAAGACCATATACAATTCAGTAGTACAGATAATCTCAGCAGCATCTTTGTGAGCTAATGTTTCTGTTGGCCTTCTGGTGATTCCACTGCCATCTGCCTATACAGGATATTTGTACTTAAAAAAAATTCCCTGGAATCACATCAAAGAAGGAACTATAATATTCTGTCCCCTTACAGAAGTTTTTTTGGTTTCTTCAAGCAGGGAGTCCATGATGACTGCTACATCCAGTGTATTTTATTAATTATTATTAATCTTAAAGAGTGCCAACTCATATATGTGTTAATCTTTTATAACCGACATTTCTTTGGTATTTATAATGTTTTTTCCCTAACCTAAGAAAAGTATGATGATTTCTTTGAAGAGTTGCACATTTTAAATGAAATACCCTTTTATGAAATCGTACGTCATCCTCTTCTTTGCAGCTGTTCATCTTATCCTTGCATCCAGAGCCAGTAAAAGTTGAGAGTGAAAATAGAGAGCAGTGTCTGTCCTGATAATTCTAGGTGCTACTCTTTAAATCTCTTTCTGCTTTTAACAATTCTGTCTTCAGATCTTGTGGGCCCTTGAAACAGGAATTGAGTTAACTTCACTTTGCCTTAAGAGAGCCCCTCCTGTTAAAATTTGTGATCTATAATTTTTATTACGGCTTTGTTTTCAATTATATCTAATTTAATGGCTGTCATTTTTATAGAGTAAAATCCAATCTGGGTTTTTAGCATTTTATAGTTATCTGTGTTATACCATATTTTATAGTAAAACTTCAAATTAAAAAGTAAAAAAACCCTTGAATTTAAAAAAGCGTTGATTCAGATTGTCTTCTTTCTCCTGTATCCAAATTAAATCGATTCCTGAAAATATGTTGGATTGCAGGTTTTTAGATATTAGAACCTATATAATAATATTTTAAATAGAAAAAAAGATGCATTCTCTGTCTAGTTAAAAACTTTAACCAAACTTCCGTGAACATTGTCAAACACTCTCAAGAGCTATGTAACAGTCCACCAAAGCTTTTGTATAATGATTATTACAATGCATTTGAAGCACTCCTTACCTAATTTTTAAAATGCTTAGCGAACTCATTTTTGGGTATGATTTCATTCAATAAGCAATGGGACTACAGAATTAAAAAAAATTTTGGGGGGGTCTTTTTAGGGCTGCACTCGCAGCATATAGAAATTCCCACGCTAGAGGTCGAATCAGAGCCACAGCTGCAACCTACACCACAGCTCACAGCAACACTGGATCCTTCACCCACTGAGTGAGGCCAGGGATCAAACCCACATTCTCATGGATCCTAGTCAGGTTCATTACCCACTGAGCCACGACGGAACTCCCAGAATTGATTATGAATTGGGTTTTTCTTCTACCCAGCAAGGAACAAGTACTATAATATAAATAAATAATGAAATAATAAGATTCCATCTAAATTGGACATGGGTTGCTGGGGCCCCAGAGTGCCTGGCACAAGCAGCCTCTGTGACCACAGACTGTTCTGTGTTATCCCTGTGAGTATCTCTCAGGTTTTTCTTTGATCACAAGTTTCCCTTCCTCAGCATCTATTTTTGACAAGGCTAAATAGGGACTTTTTGGTTTATGTTTATTAGTTGAGGACGTGAATGTTATCGCTAACGTTTTGAAGCACTCTGGTTTCCTGCTTATTTTAACACCCTCTCATATAGGTTAATGTTTATTTATATATGTGAGAAAAGACCAAAAGAGGGGGTTAGAAATGCTGTGCTTTGGAATAATAGTTACAAGAATGAACTGATCTGTAGTAACCTTTTAAATGATTTAATCTGGTCATGCTTATACTATTCCAAATGAAACACCCAAAGAGTATATTTTAATTTCGTATTCAATAAGATAATCTATTTTCTTTTGGCTTTGCTCTTTTCTAATTATCTGAAGTCTTGTCTAAAATGTTTGGATTGCTTTGATGTTCATTTTAAGTTCAACCCTTATTACAAATTCACTGCTGTCAGGAGTTCCCGTCATGGCTCAGCAGTAACAAACCCAACTAGTATCCATGAGGATTCAGGTTTGGTCCCTGGCCTTGCTCAGTGGGTTAAGGATCTGGTGTTACCGTGAGCTGCGGTGTAGGTTGCAGACACGGCTCGGATCCTGTGTTTTTGTGGTTGTGGCTGTGGCCAGCAGCAGTAGCTCTGATTGGACCTCTAGCCTGAGAACCTCCATATGCCACAGTACAGCCCTAAAAAAAAAAATAATAATAATAATTGCTGAATGATTTCTGAAGTCCCCTGTTTTTCTCCTTAGTATTTCTTTTGAGACCCCCTAATATTCCTCTTCTTAATTTCCCATTTTCCCCACAAATAAAAAAATTTTTGCTTTTATTTATTCGCATTGTATCTGGGACAGAAAATGCCTATTCAACCTAGTGATGGGCAGAAAGTTCTGATCTTTCTGATCTCTAACATTCAACTTGTTAGAGATCAGAAAGATGGCCAGTCTGGGTGGAACATAGTTTGAGAAAGGAAAGAGTGAATGAATTTGGGTCAGAGATGGCCAGAGCTGGAACATGTTAGAATTATATTCCAAGGGCAGCAAGAAGTCAATGGTGGCTCTAAACAGAGTGGTGAATATCTGATTTATGTTTAAAACCTCATTCTTGTGTGTCAATGGTGGGAGCAGGAGGGAGCCTAGAATGGATGCAGGGAGACTGGTTAGAAGTCTGTTGCCGAGTTTCAGATGAGAAGTGATGGTGGCTTAGCTTAGAGTGGTGGCAGTGGAAATGGGGAGAAGTGGGCATTTATGGAATATGTTTGGTTGTAGAACTGACAAAAGCTGTTAATAAACTACATCAGGGGGTGGAAATAAACGGGAGAAATTGAGGATGACTTCTAGCTTTGGGTTTTTATTTTATTGAATCGAGGGTGGTAATTTTTTAAGATGAGGAAAACACTGGGGGAGTATAGAATTAAGAGTTCTGTTTTGGTCATCTGAAATTTGAGGTGCTTTTTTGACTTCCAAAATACATCTGCAGTATATATGAAAGAGTTTGATGATTTTGAAGATAGGTCAGGGAAAGAGATGTGGTAAGTGTATAGATCGTATTTAAGTCCTATTCTTCTCTCTCCTACCAGGTAAAATGATGACCGCATTGTGTATTACAGGGATATGTTTTAGTACATTAATTAGTATTAATATATTAAATATAATTATTTAATATTATAGTACCTATAATAAATTTGTATAGTTATCTTATTTGGTAAAATATTCTGATTTCTTTTTCCTATTTATAGCTAAATGGCTTAAGGGTATTCATTCACTGGCATCAATATTTAACTGGAGATCTAACAGTTACGTGTTTTTTCTTCTGTGTTTTGTTTTTCTTTTTAGGCAAAGTCATTAATAAAGATTTGCGACATTACCTGAGTCTTCAGTTTCAGAAAGGATCAATTGACCACAAACTGCAGCAAGTGATCAGAGATAATCTCTATTTGAGAACCATTCCATGTAAGTATGAGATGGAATAAAAGAAATGGAGGTCGCAATGTCTTTATTTAAACTAGTCAAACACTTAGACATATTAAGTAGAGTGTTTTAGGTGAAATTGAAGACTAAGCTGGGACACTGGAATGAAACAAAAAATGGATAAAGAGAAAAATTTTCAGAGGACTTTCATGGGTTTTGTTTTTAAAATAGAAAAAATAGGAGAGTCTATAGTGTGACTTTTAAAGTCATTGGACCTTAAGAATTTAAAAGTAAATGTATTGGGGAAATTTTAAAAAATTTGAGAGTCTAAATGTGCGTGTTGCTAACTAGGTTTTATTCCTATGAATCCATTTCTAAAGCCTATGCAGTATGAAGACTTTTTTGCCCTCAATTCTTTATACACTAGAACAAACATTCTTATATTAATTATATGGATATTACTAATCTTAAAGTCTGCCTCTTCTCCAAAGGAAGAAAGGAGGAAGCATGAAGCGCCAGCTTTGTGGTAATCCACTTTGAATTTTTATCTAAATGTTGGTGTATTTACCTATACTAGTCTTCACAGGACCTGACTGTTACTGTAATGGTATTTTATTTTCGGCCTTTTTTTTTTTTTTTTTTTTTTTGGTTTAGACAGGCTTTTATAATTGATATCTGGGTAAGGTTGTTATAGAACTATAAGACAGTAGAATGGTACTTTCTAGAAGTATCTGTCTTGCACCAGCCATTTCTTAAGTAATTTTAATTCAAATATGTATGAAGCATATTTGGAGGTTGCGCCTGTGACCCCAACAGTTCTCATAAAACTCTATGAGCTTTTATTTTGTTCTCTGAGTGTTCTTGGTCTTTCCATTTTGCTACTGAGAAATAGAGATAATTTAAATTTAATTCTGTTAAGTTTAGGGTCCCTTCTCCATTATTTCTAATGTAAGATTGATATTAAGGAAGACATGAGATGTTACTACCAATGCACCAATATTACTACCTTTTTTTTTTTTTTTAAACACATAAGAAATCATGTATGCTTAGTTTAATTTAGTGTAATCTGGGGAAGGATAATAGCAGAAAACAATAAAAGGGCATAAAAGAACATTCTGGTTTGTTTTTACTTTGGAGTGTATCTGCAACTCCTTGTGGATACTACCTTTTATAAAGCTTCTGGAATTCTTGATTTCTTTTTCTTGTTATTTAATCTCACACAATGTTCAGTCCATCACCAAGCATTTCTAATTATGCGTCTTAAATACCTATCCATCTATACTACTGTAGATCCTCACTCCTTGTTTGGACTTTTTTTTTTTAAAGAAAAAAAAATAATGTCATGTGGTGGCAAATAGCTTTGTAAAACTGACCTCAAAATCTTGACTTTAGCATGTTGTTGGCTGGTTCATTTGGGCAGGTTACTTAAACTTCCTAGGCTTCAGAATCTCCATATTTCAAATGTGAATAATTGGGCTCAACGCGTTTGGTTACTAGGATTAAAGGGAGAACACAGATGTAAACCCCTTGGTCTGGAGCAGGTACTCAAGCAGTGTTTGTCTTCTGCCCCATTCTTATTGTGTCCCCTGCCTCCCATGTCACCTCAGTCGAGTCCATCTTTAAAATGCGTGTCTGATTCTTGTCCATCTACAGTTTATCCTTCAAAAACTTCTATTGACTGTAAGTCTAGACTCCTTAACATGCTATAAAATATTTTGTTTTAAAATCTGACTATTGAGTATTTCCTCCCATAAATCTGCCTTGTCAGATTTCAGAATCACAAGTCCTAACATCTTTTCTTGGCATTTGCCTGATAAATCTTTACCCCTCTTTTTATTCTTTTATCTTTCTGAATCTCTGTTTTACAAATTGTGTTGAACTTTGTAGCCCGAAGTGAAGCTTTGTATGTATTAGTTTGATCGATATCTTTAGTCTCATTTTTGTCATATTTTTCTGTTTTACCCATACACAGGCCTTTCGTATTGTCAAGGCTTTGACAGTGTAGTCTGTTTAATTTCTCTCTCTTGTTAGGAAGATTTGCATCTTTATGCTAATGCTACCTTCGCACCTCGATATAAAACTCTTCTGTTTCTCCTCCTCCATTTGGTGTCCCTCCTATGAGCAGTGTTAAAATTATCTAATCATTTCTTCTAACCCCTTCTCTCTCCTAGTCCCATCATCTGACTTGAAGTAATATCTTTTTCTTTTTTTTTTTAATTTTTTTTTTACAGCTGCACCTGCAACATATGGAAGTTCTTGGGCTAGGGGTCGAATCAGAGCTGCAGCTGCGGCCTAGGCCACAGCCATGCCAGATCCTTAACCCACTGAGAGAGGCCAGGGATCTAACCTGCATCCTCACAGGGACAACAGCAGGTCCTTCATTCACTGAGCCACAATGGGAACTCCTGAAGTAATATCTTTTATTTCCAACAAATATAAGGTAATCAGTAAGCTTATTCTACTTTGCATATGTTTCCTTTTTCTCACTGTTTTTTGATATTTGAGCTGTATCTATATGGGCAATGCAAATAGCCATTACATACTCTCCCATTTTTATAAGCATTTATTCTCTATTCTATGGGTAGATATATATTTAATTAACAACCCTTATATTGTTGTTTCTTCAGTAATTGTGGTTTTCTAAAACTTGCTCTCTACCAGATTGCCACAAAGGGTTCACAGGATCTTTATAGGAGTTGTATGCTTGGCCTTTATATTTTCAAGTTTTTTTGGATGGATATGAAATCCTTGGCGCACAAAGATTTCCCTGACTCTTATTAGTCAGTTATCTAATTGTCTTCTGGCATTGAAACATTGCTCTTACACAATCTGAAAACAATCTGATGGTTATTCCCTTGTAAGTAACTTGGTATTTTGCCCACATTGGGTGTTTCAGGGTAGCATTTTTAGTTTCGTAGCTCTAGAGCTCCCTCCTTCCTTGTTAAAGCAAGTTAATAAAAATATGTCCTTGCACTTTCTGCTGCCCTCTACCACTTTCACTTGGATCTTCTTTTTAACTTACTTCTACTGTCCTAGTTTTGCAGTTTCTCCCCAGTATGAGGTTTTGTCCTAGAAAGGAGCTACAATTTATTTGTTATAATTCATAGGTTCCAAACAGCTGCAGCTATTTCAGATCCTAACGAGACCTCCTAACTTAAAAACCGAAATGTCCAAAACCTGTCCAAGAATATGGAAGCTCTGATGTATGAGTAGCACTTAGCAAACTGAATGGTCACTTCCTGGCCTCTAAATGTAATTCTTTACTGAAAGATACCATATCGTCCTGGAGAAAATTCTGATTCCAGGGCTGGGCAAGGAAAGTAAAAGGTGAGCTTGAAATATCTAATTGTACTAGAAAGTGTATTTATTTGAAGGCCATATCAGAACATAAAAAAGCCACCTACAAATCATGCCCATTGACAAAATCTGAGACAATTTAACAAAATAATAAGAGAGAGAGAAACTTCTACTGTTGTCAGACATTGGACTGTAGATAGAACACACTATGATCCCTAAGAGAGGAGGAGAGGAAACTACACACAAAGGAGTCCTATAATTTCCTCAACTTTCTGCCTGGGGGCACTTTATGGGCCATAGCACAGGGGCGGAGAGCCCAGGCAGAGTTCAGCAGACTCTGAGTTGAGGGAACAGAAATCTGAGTTCATGATTCAGAGGTGTCTGGAATTTGCAGGACAGGGTGTCAGAGAGGAAAGAGCTGGAAAGAAAAGGAGCTCAGGCAAATTGCTAAGGTGTCTCCTTGGGTGCATTGCTAAATACTAAACTGAGAATGTGTAGGATGGGAATCTACATGGCAGAATAAAGAACTCTTTGGCAGCTGTAAGGTTAATAATTCCCAGAGCTTACACAGGGCCAAGAGAAATTTGAGTTCTAGCCAGTCTGAGTGGAGAGACCTCATAAGGGGCAAAGCTTACTAGTAGGGTTAAAATGGCCATAGATTAAGCTTCCTACGGCCCACTTTAACAAGGTTTAATTTTAAAAACCCCCAAAAGATCCAACGAACATGCATATAACTTAACTGTTAGAAAAAACAAAGGAAGGGAGGGAGGAAAAGAGAAAAAAAAATCAACACTCTTTAAAGAAAGACAACAAAATGTAAATACTGAATATTAGACACAATATCAGTATTTAATAAAAAATTATTAGGCATACAAAAAAGCAAGAAAATGTGACCCATAATCAAAAGAAAAGTGAACTGATTAAGAAAAAACAATCAGAAATGACACAGATGATGACCATACCAAAAATTTTAGAGTTATCATAAATATGTGCAAGGATTTAAAGGACAGTATGAACAGGATGAAGAGAAAACAAAATGTGTATTTTTGAAAGAACTAAATGGAACTTCAAAAATTCCCTGGATAGGCTTAAGAGCAGATTATAAACTACAAGGGAAAAGATCAGTAAACTTGACATAGCAGTATGAACTAGTCAGACTGAAACATGAAGAGGAAAAAGACTAAAGTAAACTTTTTTTAAGCAATCAAAAAGTGAGAGAGACAGAGACACTTGTACTTTTGCCATGAAGAACTAGCTGGTACTGGATTTACCCTCTTACCATAAATGACTAGAAATTGGGCAAGATATATATATAACAGCTATTTTCATACATTGGATTATAGGAAGAACAGAACTGTGGTCTGTTCATATTGATCTATGGTTCAAGCCAAAGTCGGCGAAGCAGAAAAAAGAAATCTTTGAAGAAATCGTGGCTGAAATGTTTCCACATTTGACAGAAATTATAGTCCCGTAGATCTAAGAAACTCAACAAGCCCCAAGCTGAAGAAATAATTTCAAAAGATATATCAATGTACATAATAATCTAATTGCTGAAAACCAGTGATAAAGAGAAAAATGTAAAAGTCAGACAGAAAAAGAGATCCATACATACAAGGGAACATAGAATAACTGCAGGCTTATCGATAGAAAAAATACAAGCCAGAAGTTAATCAAATGTCATCTTTAACATGCTGGAAGGAAAAAATGCCAACCTAGATTTCTTTGTACAATAAAATAACCTTAAACATGAAGAACTTTTGAGACAAAAAGGGTAAGTGAATTTTTCTCCAGCAGACTTGCACTTTAAGAAATACTAAAGTAAGTTCTTCAGATGGAATGGAAATGATACCAGAATGAAAATAAAAGGAAAATAGAAAAGCATAAGTAAGTTGAAGATTTCAGTACCCTCTTTAGAAAAAGTAAGTAAAAATATAAGGTTGTAACACGTGGAATACTTTCAGTCAACTTGTCTTAATTGTTATTTGTTAGAGTGTGCCACCCAGCAACATAAGGATATATGTTCTTTTCTAGTGTGCATAGAAACATTTACAAACATAGACCATATTCTGGGCCGTAAAATGAGACTCAGTAAATTTTAGAGGGTTTAAATCATACAAAATATGTTCTCTGATCCTAATGGAATTAAATTAGAAATCATTTACAGAAAGACATCTGGAGAATTTCCAAGGATTTGGAAATTAAATAGCACACTTCTAACTAACCTGTGAGTTAAAAAATAAGCCACAAGGGAAATCACAAAGTATCACACATGTCAGTATAACATATCAATTTGTGGGATGTTGCTAGAGCAGTATTGAGAGGAAAATTTATAGTATTAAATATTTATATTAAAAATAATAAAGATCTCATTCAGTGATCTAAATTTCTATCTTAAGAGGAAAATAAACCCAAATTAAGTAGCAGGAAGGAAATAATAAAGATAAGAGCAGAAGTCAATGAACTAGAAACAGAAGTGATAGGGAAAAATCAGTGAAATCCAGAGCTGCTGCTTTCAGATCAATACGAGTGATAAACAACAGTGTTGGGAATAAGAGAGATGGCATCACTAAAAATCCTATAGGGAGTTCCGGCTGTGGCTCAGTGGTAACAAATCCTGCTAGGATCCATGAGGACGCAGGTTCGATCCCTGGCCCTACTCAGGGGCTAAGGGTCTGGCATTGCCATGAGCTGCAGTTCCATGGCTTGGAACCCGAGTTGCTGTGGCTGTGGTGTAGGCTGGCAGCTGCAGCTCTGATTTGACCCCTAGCCTGGGAACCTTCATGTGTCATGGGTGCAGTCCTTAAAAGACAAAAAAAAAAAAAAATCCTTTAGATGTTAAGTGAATAATAAAGGATATGCTAAACAATCTTAAGCTAGTAAACTCAACAACTCAGATGAAATGGATAAATTCCTTGAAAGACAAAAACTACCAATCCTTACTCATTCTGAGATAACTGAACAGCCCTATAATCTGTAAAAGAAATTAAATTTGTAGTTTGTACCTTTTCCATAAAGAGAATTTCAAGCCCAGATGGTACTGGTGAATTGTTCCAAATATTTAAGGAAGAAATAATGCCAATTCTGCACAACTTCTGAAAAATAGAACACTTCCTAACTCACTGTGATCTGAGCATTATCCTGATTTTAAAGCCAAATGAAAACATTAAAAGAATATTAAACTAAATTCTTTCATGAACGTAGGCTCAAAAATCCTTTAACTATTTTAACAAAATGCTATATAGTAACATGTAAGGAAGGTAACACATTATGACCAAGTGGAATTTGTCCCAGGAATGCAAGGTTGGTATAACATTTGAAAATTATTATAGTAACAGTCTAGAAAAGCCATATGATCTTCTCAATAGGTGCTGAAAAAACATTTGACTGAAGAAATTCAACTTCAGTTTGTGGTAGACGTTCTCTGAAAACTAGTCTGCCAGTTATTACTCACTGCCTCATGGCTTCATATCTTTTTTTGCCCACTTATGATACTGTCACATTTTCCCCTTACCATCTGGCACAGTGTTAAGCTTTGTCAGTAGAGGGTGCAGGAAGGCTACTGGAGAAAGAAGAGCCTTCTTTTCCTGGTTCCAGTGTGTCTTTTTCTTTTGGCTTCTGCCTACAAAAGAGAGTAAGTTTCAATGGTACTCTAGCATCAGCTCCCCAGGGGCAAGTTCAGTGGTGCACATGGGGGCTGTTCAGGGAGAACCCCAGCAGTAAGTTCTGGAACACCTTCGTAGGTGGCTTCATGAGTTCTACCAATGCACCAGCTGAATTCCTCTTTTACTGCTGAATTCTGTGGGGACCCCAGATTTCAGCAATATCTCTTCCAAGTGGCTTTCCAGTGGGTTTCTAGCAAGCCCAGCTAGTGTCCCAGCTTGTTTTCTAGTAAGTCAGAAACACCTTCTGCATTCATCCCTACCATTCAAGGCAGCTTGCTTGGTGACCTTTATTGGTACTCCAGCAGACAGTTCCCTGCCCACTGTCTATGAACCAGCTCTGTCCCAAGGCACCTAGCAAACTTCTCTACTATCCAGTGGGCTGCTACATACCTTCTCCAATAAGGGCTGTATTATTCAGTAGCCTTAGCGCTCCATGTACCCCTTTCTGTCAAGCTACCTTTTCATTTTTTTTTCTTCTTTTTATTTTTTTGATTTTTTTTAAAGGTGTTAAATAAGTTTAAGGCGGGTGGCTCATTTCATAAAGGATTTCACAGGCACTCAAGACAGGGAACAGCTTTGTGTCTGCACTGCCTAGGCCCTCCTACTGCTCATATCTGCGCATGTGCCCACCTCAGGACGACCTTGGAGGACCCGGGTAAAAAGTCAGTCATTTAACACAAGACAAAGCTTTTAGGGAACAGCATGATTTAGTGCTAAGATTCTCTACAGTGCTGAGAAGTGGGGTGCACGCTAGCTGGCTTCTTCTTAATGTTCTTAAAAGACAGTATTTTATTTACTCTAGTATTTCTTATTAGGAATATAACATCTTTTAAATTGTATTAATGTTTTTCATTGGGACTGACTTTACTAGGTGCGGTAGTTTTGGAGAGATCAACCCTACCCTATTTTCTCTATAATCTTCTATTATTTTTGGTGCATGATTTTGCAAGAAGTCACTATTTCAGGAAAACGTATTTCCCATTTTAGCAGAAACACCCCGTTTGCAACACATATATCTGGCAAAGGACTGCACTGCTTCAATACTAAGACACAGTTATTTCACATTTTAACCTCTTTGTAATTGGAATGCGTCTTAAAATACATGAAATCTTTAGATTACATATTGCCAGAGGTTTTTTTTCTTTTTTAGGCATGAAATAATAGTGTTCCAGAAACTGTTGATTACTTAGATTTGATGAAGTAAAGTAATGTCTAGAATGTAAAGAACTACAATTTTAAAAAGACAGGCAATCCACTAGAGAAATGGCAAAGGACTTGAACAGCCACTTCACAACAAAAGAAATCTCTGTGGCGAGTCAGTATATGAAAAAGAATGTTTAATCTTATAAGGCAGTTGCACATCAAATACACAGAGATGCATTTACATATTTGGCTTGTTGGCAGAAGTTAAAAACCTGATAACAAGTATTGATGTGGACACAAAAGGATGCATATTGTGTGATCCCATTCATAGGGAATTACAAAACAGGCAAAGCCAAGCTGTGTTGCTCAGAAATGCATTACTTAATTGGTAAAAACATTTTAAAAGAAATCTCCTCACAAATGTCAAGGTTGTGATTACTTTGAGGACAGAGGGGAGGAGAGATTTATGATTGGAGGCACACGGGAGGCTTTTGACATCCTGGTAATGTTCTCTTTCTTCATCCAGATGAGTTTGCTTTATTATTGCTTGTTAAACTTTGTATGTTTTATGTACTTTTCTGTATATTTCAGAATAAAACAAGAAGGGGGAAATGATCAGTTATGTCAAAAGTTGTTGATTGGTCAAGTAGTAGACTTGACCTTTGGATTAAGCAAAGTGGAGACCCATGACGCAGTTAACAAATTGTTTCAGTGGGAATGGTTGGGGCAATGATCTTTTTGGAGTGGGCCCAAGAGAGAACGAGAGGAGAGTAATTGGAGACTGAGTAAACACAACTCAGAGGAATTTTTATGTAAAAAGGAGAAACTTGGGGTTGACTGGAGGGGATGTACAAGGCTTTACTATATAGAGTATCAGGAGAATAGAAGAATAAATTTTCTGGCATGCTGAAAATGGAGTAGAATAGGGGAAGGCAGAGAACTTTTTATGTATATGAGATTACATGTTTTGGGGAGAAGTGAAAATTTATAATATATTTGTAGAGAGAATTAACATTAAAGCTACTTTGTAAATCTTAGAAATTTATATGTTGGAATCACACAACATTTTATATCTATTAATGGAAAGAACCGTGAACACCCTCTTGCTCAGTGCCACTTGGTAGAAACAGAAGGGAGCCCCAGAAGGATTAAGGGCTTGCTCAAAATCGTACCATTAATAATCACACCAGACTAAAGCAGAGTTGTTCTGTCCATTGGATTAGTGCCTTTAAAAAATATATATATATACATATATATATATATATATAGATAGATATAGATATATCATCTATAACATGGTTTGCTCTTAAATTGGGTTTTATATAGTTCATTATGTTTTATAGCAGAGTTTATTTGGGTATTATTTCAATTAGCCTTTGCTGCATAACAGACTACCCTAGAACTTAGTGGCTTAAAATAACCATCATGTATTATCTCTCATGATTTCATGAGTTAGCTGAGCTCGGTCATTGGCAGCTCAGCTGGGGTCAGAGGGGCTACACTGGCCTCATTCACATGTCTGGGGCCTTGGTGCTGTTTGTTGGATGGGCCTCTTATCATTCAGTAGTCTAGCCTGGACATCCACACATGTGGTGGGACCATTCCAAGAAGGCAAAGGTGGAAATCTAGACTCCTGAACTTGCACAACATCATCTTAATTTATTCAAAGCAAGCCAAAAAAATCCAGCCCAGATTCAAAAGGTGAGGCAACAGTACAAATGTGGCCATGGGTTTCCATCTTTCACAGCTACTACTCATGAATTCAATCATTGAATTTATTTTCTAATGTTAACTTGTACTTCACATGGAACTAAAAGCTGTCGATTCAGGGAATCTAACTGTAGTTTTCATCAGTATATGAGAAACAAAAATTTGATGATGAAAAATATGTTAAGAAAAAAGGAAGTGATGTTTTCCAGATTTTTCTATCCTCCGTGAGATAAGACAGCAAAGGAAATACTTGTTTTTTTTATAAAAAGTTGAGTAAAAATAAGAGGGAACATTCATTGAATACAGTCTTCATTGCTTGGAATGTTGGCTTAATCATTATTTTCTGAGAGCATTACCATAAATGTTTTATCATCATCATTGTGGATTTTTTTCACATGTCACAAAATATAATAGAATGTAATGCTACTGATAAGTAAATGCAATTAATAACTTGCCATGAATTAATTTATAATAATGATAGCATATTGCCAGGCACTGTGCTAATTACATTTGTATAAAGTTTCACTTAATTTCTTTGACAGCTATTTATTTATATTAAGTACCTACTGGGGTTCTGTACTGTGCTCAGACATGGGGCTATTACTCTGAACTGAATAGACATGGTCCCTGCATATTGCCGTTCCCTCGATGGGAATCAAGGCAGATTCTCTAAAGAAGCTTTCTAAACTGGGACCTGAAGGATGAGTAGAAATTAGCTGAGGAAAGGGGGCGCCAAAGAGAATAGAAAGTCTTCCAAGGAAAAGAATGGCTTGGACAAAGGCCTTGGAGATAAGCAGCTGCAAAGAACACTGAAAGAGCTGGGGGGAAAAAATCTTTTATGGCTAAAACTTAGAATATGAAAAGGGAGTGGCAAGAAAAAAGCCAGTGAGGTAGAGTCTGGATTTTTATGCCAAGGATCATGGGAACTATTGATGGGTTTAGAGGGGTTTTTTGTTGTTGTTGTTCAGACTGTTTTAGAAAAGGCATTGGCTGTAGGTTGGATAAGAGGTGGAGCCAGGAAGCTGAAAGGGTTGACTCCAGGAGACCATAGAAACAGACCATAGGTAATGATATGAAGTGGGTGTGAGAATGAAGACAAGGCTATAAATCCTGCAGGTAGTTAGGAGATGGAATCAATCTGATTTGGTGACTGGACGTGGAGTAGAGGGAAGAACTCAGGGCGACTGACTCTCAGGTTTCTGGCTTGGAATGCTGATGACAAATAGGGAGCAGAAGTAGAGTAACGGGCTGGAGAAGGCATCCTTGCACAGGACAATATCCTAACTCTGTTTCTAGGCTGAGTACCTGGATCTCTTTTTTTTTTTTTTTTTTTCATATTCTCTAGTATTTGCAATATTTCCAACATCAGTTCAAAAGAGTATTGATTTTTGTCCAGTGAAATTCAGTAAAATATAGCAATGCTGCCATAACCTGAACTTATGTCTTGGATCTAAACGAAAGATTTTACTTTGTCATCAATTCCTTAATAGACAGACATTTAGTGCTCTGTTGCCGTAGTGAATTTCATTGAACAGTTTACTTAGTGCTTAGCTTTTTAAAATTACTTGAAGAGAAGAATGGCTTGGAGAAGCAATATGTGAGTTCCTAGCTTAAGCCTTAAACCCTTTATTCATTAGTCTAACATAATTTCATAATCAACATTTGTTCAAGTTTTCTAAATGGGATTCATTAGAAGAGCTTTTAAACATTGTTTCTTTTTATTGCCTTTCACACCTCTGGTTAAGTAGAATGTTAATTTACATTTATGCTAGGGAAGGGAAAATACAGCTACAAAAACACAAAGTTTATCCTTAGTGGATTTCTCTCTCCTTCAAGTGTTAAGTCATGATAATTGAGATTTGAAAGAAGCGTTAACTACTGTGTCTCTGAAACTTAAGCTTCCTTTGACGTTAACATTTTAATCTTTGTGATTTTGGATTTCATAGCTATCTGTAGATTTTATTAAAATACATGTACCCATCCTGCATTATTTACTGTCCGCCTTTCATCTAGGAATGTTGATTTGCCTAAAATTCTCTGATCATCACTCTTAGAAGATAACTATATTCAGTAGTCTGTTTCTTCCATGTGTTCTCTATAAACTGAATTTTCTCTTAGTCTCAAAATTCTCTAAGTTTAAAAGCACTTTACAATCTCTTTTTTTTTTTTCTTGTTTTTTTCCTTAGGCACTACGAGGGCCCCCAGGGATGGGGAAGTACCAGGGGTGGACTATAATTTCATTTCTGTTGAACAATTCAAAGCACTGGAAGAGAGTGGAGCATTATTAGAAAGTGGAACGTATGATGGTATGTCCCTAAATACTGACAACAGCAACCCAGAAAACTACCTGATTGTTTGGAATTCTTTTAGAGGGAATTTAATCAGCAAAATACCCCCTTTTTTTTTTTTTAGTTTTTCCTGTCAGTCTTTGGGTGATTTTTCTTTTGATTAGGCTATTTGTGATTTGCTAATTAAAATGGATTAATCGATTAGCAGAAGCACTCCATCCTACTATAAAGTATGCAGTATACTGAAGTCATTCAGACTGGCCAGTTTGCATGCGATTCCTATTTATCATATCAAGTCACCAAGTACTTGTGAGTTCTATTTGTGGTTGGAAATCCAAATACCGTATATTTGAAAAAAATCTGTTTATACCTTGGCTGTCTGGGGAAAACATAGGATGAGGGAGAAAATAACAAAAGACCAGAAAAAAATGGTTTTCTTGTCCTAAATCATCTCTAGTCAAGTGATTCTAAGAAGTACTGATGTAAGATCAATTTCAACTGTTAAGATTCTTGATTGGATCTTTTTTTCTTTCTTATCTAACCCTCATGACTGGCACACTTGTGCACCCCGCGGGCACCTATACCTTCCCATCCCTGCTTCATCATGCTGCTGTAATTGCCCTTCTCACAGAGAGCATGTCTTTCTTACTCAATATTATCTTTGGTGCTTAGAGACGGTGTTCATAGGTTTCTAGCCATGAATGCAACATACCCAAGAGTAGTTCTTTGTAATTTCTCTTGAGCTGCACCAAGTGCTCAAAACAGGGGAGTCTTCATTTGCTTCCTTCTTTTTCTCACAGTTTTCATCTAGTCTGTTACCAAATCTAGTCATTGCTCCCTCTGGAACGGCTTTCACTCTGCCCTTCTACCTCCATCACCTCATTGCAGACCCACTGAACTAGCGCATGTCAGCTGTCACAGGGGACCTCATTTGTTCCAACCTCGTCCCTCTCAGCCATCCACCCTGCTCATTTCCACCATGCTGGTCTTCCTCAGGTGCAGTTGTGGTCACGGCTCTCTTTCAGAATCTTGCGTGATTTCCTTTTCCCTGCTAAGTTTGACTCAGCTCCCCTTTCTGGGCTTAGCTCCCCCAACTCATTCATTCATGTATTGGTTTATTGATCCTTTTTCATTTGTTCACCATCCCATTTGTTAAGTACCTACTATGTGCCAAGCACTATCAGAGGGACTGGAGGTGCTGTGCTGAGCAAGAGTAAAATGATACTGCCTTCATAAATCCTACATGTCAGTGGGGAAGGCAGTCGAAAAAACTAACCAAATAACTAAATTGAGATGTTATGAAGGAAACAAAAACAAGGGATTTAAAGAAAATAATAGGAAAGTCTTGTTTAGCTAAGATGGCCAGTGAAGACTTCTCAGAGGAAATGACAGCTGCTTATTTTTTATTTTCATCCAAAGAGCCTCCTCTCATTCACCTCCCTCTTATAGGCAAGCATTCCGATGTGTTTAACATGTATATTTTTGTTTGTATATTTAGTCTTGCAAAATGTATGTTGTGTCTTGTGTACAGGTATCATTTGCATCTGGACCATGTCCTATATAAAATTAGTTTTTGACTGTTTTCACTTATTACTGTGTTTTTTAGATTCATCCATGTCGGTATACTGTATCTGCATGTAATTCACTACTTTTTAACCACTGCACAGTACTCCACTTTGTGAATCTGCTCCATTTTACCTAACTATTCTAGTGATGGACTTCCAGATTGCCTCCAGCTCCCCATCACCAGAGATAAATCTGCAGCATCCTCACACATGGCACCTTACAGAGAGAGCTGTGTGAGAATGTCTGCGGAGTATATACCCAAGAGCCGAACTGTCAGCTTGTAAGGTATACACGCAGGTCATCTGATGGAGTAGTTTTGGGTAGCTCCACAGTCTGTATTCTACCAGCAGTGCCACGGGGACATGGTTCTGCAGCAGCGTAGTAATGACTTCATGTCCTCATCAATACACGCCATCATCCAGCTTTATAATTTTGCCAATCTGATGGTTGTAGAAATGGTATCTCATTTTTAATTTTAGTTTCTCTGAGAGTCCAAGAGTTTGAGCATCTTTTCATAGGGTTTTTAATTTTTTGGGCTTCTGCAAATTGTTTTCATTTCCTTTTTACACTTTTTTTTTTGTCTTTTGTCTTTTTACGGCTGCACCTGTGGCATATGGAGGTTCCCAGGCTAGGGGTCTAATCAAAACTGTTGCTGCTGGCCTATGCCAGAGCCACAGCAATGCCAGACCCAAGCCACATATGTGACCTACACTACAGCTCACGGCGATGCCAGATCCTTAACCCACTGAGTGAGGCCAGGGATTGAACCCACAACCTCACAGTTCCTAGTCAGGTTCGTTTCCGCTGCACCCCGACAGGAACTCCTCCTTTGTCCACTTTTAAAGAAGTGAGATCTGAATCCATTCCAGTTTGCGGAGATTCCTTAAATGTTTAGATACTTATTTAGATATCAATCCCTTGCTGGATATAGATATTTTCTCCCATTCTGACACCTAATAACCTTGTCCTGTGTTTCTCCATTAAACAGAAATCCTTAACTTTTATCTAGCAGATTTATCACTGTTTTCCTTATGATTTGTGCTTTGAAGTTTTGTTTTAAGTAGTCATTCTCTGAGGAGTTCCTGCTGTGGTGCAGTGAGTTAAAGATCTGGCATTGTCACAGCTGTGGTGTAGGTCACAGCTGCAGCTCAATTCAGTCCCTGGCCCGGCAGCTTCTATACGCCATAGCTGTGGCTGAAAAAGGAAAAAAAAGAAAAAAAAGTTGTTCCCTGTCCTTAGATCAAGAAGACATTCTCCCACATTTTCTCCCACATTTAAGGACCTGGTATGTGACACAGTGGCATATTCCACATTATTAGCTACTGCACACTCAATTCAGAGGACATGCAAATTGAAATAACAGTCAGCCACCATTTCACACCCATCAGATTGACAGAAATTTTAAAGTCTGATAATTGTGGGAAATGGAAGCTCCCACACACAGCTGGGTAGAATATAAAACGGTACAGTCCCTTTGCAGAGCATCTTGATAATAGCCAGTGAATTCTGAGATGCACCTAACTCCGACCCAGCACTTCCCTCTGGAGGCTTAGTCTAGAAAAACCCTTGTCTGTGTGTATATGTAGACATGTATAGAATACCAAAATAGCCTATAGCATTATTTGGAACAAGGAGATAATAGAAACAAATACATTTTAATTTGTTCATAAAAAGAGACTACTATATAGCAGTTAGGTAAACTAGAATGGACATGTATCAATAAGAAAACATTTTAGAAACAGTTGTATAAAAACGTTGCCAAAGGGTTTGGACAGTATATTATTTAGAAAGATATGAAGTGTTATAAGCACGAGATGAAGCTTTTATTAAAAGTATAGTATTTATATGTTATGTGTGCATAGACACGTGTCCTGGATACACACACTCTGCTGGGAAATGACATATACCAACATTAGAATAACTCAAGGAGAGAGAGGGGAGGACAGAGACAGGAAGTGAGGGTTTAATTGTATATGTGACCATACATCTGTGTCCTTAAAGAGGGGAAAGGGGGAGGCCGGAGGGAATCTGGCTAAAGTTAGTATCTGGGGATGTGTAAATAAATGAATAAGTTCCTAATACTATTCTAACACTATGGTCTATGATTTCGGAGCGGTTTAAAATATCTAATAGTTGATTGTTCGTTGTAAAAATGAAAACCCTCCAAAAAAGAGAAAATGCTCCAAAACAGCTTCACAAAGTTTGAAAAAACTATTTCTGTGAATAACCGTGGGTAGGGTTCACAAACCTTGCAACTCTCTACCTTCCTGAATCTGAAATCTTGATATTTACCAATAACTCAAGAAAAGTAGATCAAATTTATTTTTATAAGCAATGCTAGTTTTCTTTTTTAATCTCAGCCAATAATTTTTTAAAATTAGGAAACTGCCAGAATGTATTATGTAGTCCTAAACTCTTATCAGTGACTGTGGACAAAGCAGTCACAATATCCTGAATTTTTCTAATTTTCACTCTACAAAAAAATTAAACCTTCTAGAATTAGGTAATAATTACTAAGCATACCCACTATAATGTGTTTCTAGTTGTTTCCTGTAAAACTACCATCCTTGGGAAAGGTGGACTTCTTACTTTTTCGTGGTACATCCACATTCCCTGGTAGCATGATTGTTGGATATAATACAGGAATCTATTCATCCTCATGAATGTATTGAACCACATCCTGCTCCCCAGCCAAACCTCTGTCTGGAGCATCTCTGTGCCCTCTGTCCCAGAGAAGTGGGCACCAGCTTTGCCATTGGTCCTTGCTTTTCTTGTGGACCAGAACCATTTGTAGAGATGCTCTTAGTCTGTTTTAATATGATTTTTTTGCTTCCGTTGGCATGACCAGAGTAACTCCATTTCAAACATGGATTTGGAAGCAAGGGAGTAAATTGGTAGGGAGAGGCCGAAAAGTATTATTAGTTAGACTTCATTTTTTATCTTGACTATTTTAATGACAATTACTGCCCAAAGTCAAAACCGAAGAATCCATTTTAATATTGTTCCCCAGCAAAGCGTGCACGACTTAAGGCAAACCGTGCACGACTTAAGGCAAACCGTGTTATTTATAGATTTGCCTCAGTGATACGGTAAACGACCTATGCTTTTCTTTTTTTCATCTAGGAAAAGTAAAACATTACATACACCATTAATTTACCGTATGTGAACAAACATCCTAATGACGTCCTTAAGAGCCAAGGAATTTAATTAGGAGATGTGATTTTCAAAAATAATAAAAGAAGATCATGAGTATTGGACTCCCTGTCTATCTTAATATAACATCAGCATGGAGATGGATAAAAGGTTAAACCAAGAACCACAACTGTTAATGCAGATTAAACCCAGTGAGCACTTTTCCATTGTCTGTGGCTGCCTACTGGGGACTGTGTGGCAAATTGAGAAGATATTCAATTGTTTTCTTTCTATTCTGCGACATTCATTTTTAGTGCAAAAATTACTGATTTTTAAGACTTAACATATTAAAGTATTTCTTGCTTGCCTGAGAGTAAGCCAACATTGAATTATGCTAATAAAGCCTCTATTTGTTCACTAGATTGTCTGATAAAATAATATAATTTAAATGCTCAGAAAAACTTTTAAAAATTACTTTTATACATGCAGGCTGCATTTCAAAACAGACTGGTTGGTTCTTAGCTTTCTCCTTTGCCTGCGTGTTTCCTTATTTCACCAAAATAGTTCATTATGTTACACACCGGAACAAAATTATTTGAATTAGTTTTTTCCTCCTTTACTCCCACTTTTTATGCCAATTAGTCTTGCATGAGAACATTGATGCATTTAAATTCACAAATTAGGCACTAATATAGAACCCATGCAAAGCAAGCCCTGTAGGAATAAATAACCTACACACTTAAAAGTCAACTTCCTGGCTTTAGTACAATTAGTCTTAAAATGTTAGATAATATATGATGGAGGGCACTTGAGATATCCACTCCTCCTGGTCATTCTACTGCCTCCTCTCCCAAGAAAAGGTGCTTTGGCCTTCTTTTGGCCAATGGTGGGTATGAAAAAAACCCTAAGATACACGGCAGAGACATACACTAGATCACATTGTTCTGACTCTCAACTCAACATTAGTACTTTCAGCTGCGGTTATTTTGTTCACTTCAGGAAACTTCTATGGAACTCCCAAGCCTCCAGCGGAGCCCAGCCCTTTCCAGCCAGATCCGGTTGATCAGGTCCTCTTTGATAATGAGTTTGACACAGAATCCCAAAGAAAACGAACTACATCTGTCAGCAAGATGGAAAGAATGGACAGCTCTCTTCCCGAGGAGGAAGAAGATGAAGACAAGGAAGCTGTTAATGGCAGTGGAAATGCAGGTTTGTGAACAGATGAACAATTTCTGACTGATTCTCTGGGTTGTAATATGACACTGAATTGAAAGCAGTACAATTTTTTACAAAGCATATGCAGAGAAAGGCGTGGGATTCTAAGTTGTTGTTTTTTTTCTTTTTGTAAGGTTTTGTGTGAAGCAAAGTGTGTCTCTTGTTGGCCATTTTGTAAGCTGAAGTGAGGTGCCCCAAGTGGCAGTTTTGATAAATCAATTATACTATGGTATGTCATTTGTATGAATATAATATGCCATTACCCTGCTGCTTAAGAGATGTGAGATCTATTTCTGATGCTTAAATATTGGAATCTTATTGGCCTAAGTCCTGCTTTATAGAATATGAATGAAATACAGCCTTCAACCAAAACAAAATACAGATATTTGGAAATAAGCTAGTAAAAATTATATGAATGATCTGTTAGCAGTATTTTGAGTTTAAATTCTAAATCACTCAAAAAAATTTTCCAAAACCACCAAAAATTTTGTGGTGGAGAATCTTCTTTAGAGGACCCCTAAAGAAGGTAGTGATTACTTAGGAAATTCTTGTAACCTCTAATTAAGAGTATAAGTAGGAAACCATAGACTCATAGCAAAACTGATTTCAGGGGCATTTATTATAATATCTCCATTCAAAACATTAGATTTATAAGGGCTGGAATTCTTGCTTGTTTTGTTCATTGTTGGATTCCTTGAACCATAAACAGTGCATGGCATATACTAGAAACTAAAAAAATAATCGTATTGGCACCCAGTAATGAATGAATTTGCTTATATCCTCAAATTTGCTGAATCCATTACCATATCATTTTCCAAAACATCCTGATATTTTCCTTCATGAGTTATTAAAATTTGCAGTATATATTATATCTATTATTTTAATGCATTTACCACTTGCATCCCCCTCAAGTGTGAGTCCTGTTTAATGGTCCCAACATCTCACATTGTTATATCATATGTATGTTTAATGAATTACACCAATGTATTTTGGTGAAAACAGCTCTAAAAAGGGTTAAGTAAATCCACATCTAATTGATGATGCTGATGTCAGCTTTGCTCTTCCATAAAATTACATGTATTAACAATTTTAATGCTTAAGACTGGGATTAGAGACCATGACTCTGTCTGAATATGGGAATTTATATGTTGTTAATTTGAAGGAAAAGAAAACGCTCTTATTTTTTTACTTCTAATGCAGAGCCTTTCAGTAACCACTGCAGTTCCCCTAGAGATAAACTTAACTGTCAACTCCATAGTTTATGCTTGCCATGTGAGCCAGTTGTTAAACCAGATGTTACATACTCTTTGATGCTAACATTTAAAGGGAGTGTAAGAGTTCCCGTTGTGGCGCAGCGGAAACGAATCCAACTAGGAACCCTGAGGTTGCGGGTTCAATCCCTGGCCTTACTCAGTGGGTTAATGATCCGGCATTGCCGTGAGCTGTGGTGTAGGTCGCAGACGAGGCTTGGATCCTGCGTTGCTGTGGCTCTAGCATAGACCGGCGGCTACAGCTCCAATTAGACCCCTAGCCTGGGAACCTCCATATGCCTCGGATGCGACCCTAAGAGGACAAAAGACAAAAAAAAAGGGGGGTATCCAAGAGTGTGTGGGAGGCAGTTTGTATATTCCCTCTTGTGTGAGGGTATCATAAAACACTTCCATTGGATTGTATATCTCTTTGAAACAGAAAATAAAAGCCCTTGGTCTTTTCTGAATCAGTACTAACCACAGTTGTTAACTTATTCAAAGTTGCTTTGTGTATTGCTTTGGGGGACAAAAATCCCTGCCTTGAAAAATCAGATAATCGTTGGGGAATGGAGGTAGGAGAGGCTAGATAGAAGTTTATTTGTATATACTAATATGTACATTATTTTATATCTTGCTGAGAATTAACATAAGAATGGTAATGTGTCCCAATAGGATGATATATGTTAGGCAGTAATGCTAAATTTTTTTTCCAGGAGGTGGTATTAGATAAACAACATTTTCAAGTCATTGGCTGCTCAGCAAACTCCTTTATGCAGTCTCTTGAAACTATCCCGAAAAATATAATAGCTCTTATAGTTGTTTCTGCTTTTCTCCAGTCTATTTGTATTCCAAGAATGTAAATCCCTCTCAGATTGGTTTATACAATGGGTGTCTTTTTAATTTCTCTCACTTTTTCTTCATAAAGAATAAATCATGTGTTTCATTCACATTGTTCATTCAACAAATATTTATTGAGTACCTGCTAGGCTACCGAGTGCCTTGGTATTATTCTAAAAGCTAGGAATGAAGCAGTGAACAAAGCAGACAGAAACCCCTGTCTTTGTGAGTCTTACCTTCTGGTGGGAGAGACAGAATTATCCACCATAAAAAAATAACATATAGTATGTTCGATGGTGCTAAAGGGGAAAAGCAGAGGAGGAAAAGGATTAAAAAGTAGCAGTGGCCAAAGTTGGCACCTTTAGACAGAGTGAGGTCAGAAAAAATCTCACTGAGAAGAGGACGTTGAAAGAAGTGAGGGGAGGAAGCTCAAAATATCTTGGTAAAGAACATTCCAGCCAAAGGGAATTATAAGTACAAAAGCCCTGAGGTGGGAGCTTGCCTGGATTATTCACAGAGCAAGGAAAGCAATGTCATCAGGCAGATGATGATGGGGGGAAGGGTGGGGCAGAAGTCAGTCTGTAGGGCCTTAGAGGTCATTGGAAGAATTTTGCTTTTTATTCTGAGATGAGAAGCCATTCTATGGTTTTTAGAAGAGTACTGTGATAAAACATGTTTTATGAGGTTCACTCTGGCTACTGTATTACGAATAGGCAGTAGGAGGGCATGAGCATAAACAGGGACACTAGTTAGGTTATTATGGTAATTTAAGTGAAAAATGGTGGCATAGGCCCATTGAAAGCATGAAAGGTAAGAAGTGGCCTGAGCCAATAATACTTGTCAACAGACTGGATATGAGGTTTGAGAGCAAAGTCAGAGGTCATTCCAAGGGTTTTAGTGTCTAGAAGAATGGAATTGCAGGTATTGATATGAGAAGGGTTTTAAGAGGAGTCCGTTTGGGGTGGGAAAGAGAGCTCAGGCCAGCATATTTAAGTTTGAGATGTTCATTAGCATCCAAATGGAAAGGTCGTGTTTGAAGTTGGATTTAAAAGGCTCTGGTCTGGTCTGAAGGTACACATTTGGACACCATCATCATACAGCTTGTATAGCAATGACGCTGAGTGAGATCACCAGGAGAGTGAGTGTAGAAAAGGTCCAAGGATTGAACCCTGAGAAGGCACTCGAGTATATGGGGATCAGGCAGACTGAGAAGAGCCAGTGAGATAGGAGCGCCAGGAGAGTACAGTGTCCTGGACGCCAGGGGAAGAGAGTATTTCAGAAAAGAGTGATTCACCTCCCCACATCCGATGCTCCTGATAGCGCGAGTAAGATGGACACTGAGCCTTGGTCGTTGGATTTAGCCGCGTGGCGATGATTGGTGACCTGGATAAGAAGAGTTTTATTGATGAGCAATCCGAAGCCTTGTTGGAGTGAGTTCAAGATAAATGGAAGAGGGGACGTGGAGGTAGCAAGTATCAACTCTTTCAAGGAGGTTTGGTATAAAAGGGAGAGAAATGAGATGCTCGCTGGAGGGGAAAGAGAATTACTTCATTTCCTCTTAAAGAATGGGGAAATGATTTGTTTTCGTGGAGATGGTATGATCTACCAGGTAAGACAGACTGGTGATGAGAGACAGAGGGGACACTAGAGGCAAGAGGGAGTGGGGATATCTGCTAGAAGCAGACCGTTCTTCATAGTAACAGAAGGTGGAATAGGTGGACACAGTTGCTGTGTAGATATGATGGTGGGAATTTGCGGAAATTCTCTTCGGCTTGCTTCTGTTTTCTCCGAATCAAGGTCACGAAATGAGATTAGGGATAAGGCGAAAGTAGACGATTTAAGGAGAAAGAAGGTATAAAATACTTATCTTGGAGAGTCAGGGTGAATGGACTAAAGAAATGTCCCATGGCTGTCGTACATCATTATAATGCACTCTCGAGGTTAGTGATCATAAGTTAAACGTGAACTCGTTTGTGTTTCCTGCATTCAGCTACATATATTGGCAAAGAGTAGGCGGAGAGTAAGATTTAAGCAGAGTTCTAGTTCAGCCAGGCAAGTGTGATGAGGGCCGGGGCAAAGGAATCAGAAGCACCTACAGAGGAATGATTATAGTGGTTGATTGTGGGTACGTTAGGTACGTAGGGCAATGAGGCGATGGCAGGGGCATGGATGGGGTGAGAAACAGTGAAAGGCAGTAACTAGTAGGTTCAGTGGGTTACAGAACTTGGTTGGATAAATAAATGATGGTTGGAGTGAAAGTACTATGAGGAGTAACATATAATGGGATCTACGGCCCTTTCTAAGATTCTCTGATTCCGAGGCATTGCCTGCAGTTTGAAGTTACTACAGTCATGTTATCTTTAAAGTTCTAGAAACAAGTTCTAAGTGTAGGAATTGTGAGCTCCCTAGAGGGGAACCAAATTTTAAAATTCTTAACCTATATTGTGGACTTTGGGACTCTAAAAGGATTTTAATATTACCAACAGAGAATTATGTTTCACAATAGGAAGTCTACTGGGTTTAATTTTTTTTAATTAGTATTTTTTTGAAGGCCTATGTTAAGTGTGTGCAAGTAGGCTTGACAGAACAGTTAAGAGCGCAGACAGCTTAAATTCACATCCTGGCTTTGCTGTTTATTAGCTGTGTAACCTTGACGAAATTAACTTCACCTTGCTGTGCTTTAGTTTTCTTATCTATGAAATGGCAGTAATAGCAGTATATACTCACAAGGTTGCTGTGAAGATGATGAGTTAAGATGTGTAAAGTCCTCAAAATAGAGCCTGGTGCATAAAAGGGCAGGATAAAGGCTGGTGTGGCTGTTGTCATAGATATGATATCAATTGGTACATATTTAGTATATAGAGAATTGGTTCTAGTGTTGTTTTTTGCTTCTTTCCCAAACTAGCATCAGAGGTGCTGCACAGGGTTAATGTCACTTAGCAAATGAAAAAAGTCAGTATGTGGGAGTTCCCATTATGACTCAGCGATAATGAACCCGGCCAGTATCCATGATGACATTACTCAGTGGATTAAGGAGCCAGTGTTGCCCTGAGCTGTGATGTAGGTCCCAGACTCGGCTTGAATCTGGCATGGCTGTGGCCTAGGCTGGCAGCTACAGCTCTGATTCGACCCCTATCCTGGGAACTTCCATATGCCATGGGTGCAGCCCGAAAAAGCAGAAAAAAAGACAAAAGTCAGTATGCTGCTTTGTTTTTTTCAAAAATTAAAACAGGATGTAGACAGACAAGGAAATTTGCAATATATATTTGGCATTTTGTTAGAAATAGCACTGTTTGAAGAGAATGTAACTTTACTTTTCACTCTCAAATGTTCAAAAAACAGAAAACCGAGAGAGGCACTCTGAGGCATCTGATTGGATGAAGACCGTCCCGAGTTACAACCAAACAAACAGTTCCATGGACTTTAGAAATTACATGATGAGAGATGAGAATCTGGAACCACTGCCAAAAAACTGGGAAATGGCCTACACTGACACAGGAATGATCTACTTCATTGAGTAAGCAAGTGTCTGAGTCTTTTCTGATGTGCCCTGTCACTGTGAGACTTGCCTAAATTTTCTCAACCCCATTTCACAAGGCTTCCGTTTCTTTTTTCTTTCTTTAAAAATACTGTTCATACAAGCTATGATACATTCTTGATCTGACTATTTCCCTGGATGGTATTTCATTTTGATTTGGATAAAGTCACAGGGTACTTGACCTCTGCTTTGATTAAAAACTGGAGGATTAAAAACAGATTTATCAGGAAAAATACAAGGAATAAAGGGTATTTTGCTTTGCTTTTTTTAAAAAAACCTTTTGGATAGATTGTTCAAATGAGCATTTCACAAATTACTGTCATTTGGAAGGGACCCATATTTATTAAATGAGCTAAATATTTTCAGACCTAGAGTTTGGAATTGATGTATTCAGGCGATCTAGTTAAATAATATAGGAGGAAAACGTCACTGATACTTAGAGCAATTGGTACAATATAAATTCCCCCAAAATAAAATTATTCTGTGGAAAAGCACTATTAATGTAATACCATGTGTATTTGCTCACCCTAAAATTTTATATTGTTTGCACCTGAGTACAAATATTATACAAATAATTTTGCAAATATACTATAAAATAGAAAGTATTTTTATATTCCCATGTAGTTATAATTCTCTTTAAGGTGATTTGCCCAGAGGTAGAATATGAATGTAGTAAAGTAATAGAATATAATAATTAAATAATAATCAAAATATCGAGGGCTGGACCTACACTCAAAAAAATATATACATACTCAGAAAGGAATCAGGGGTAGGAGACTTGAACTTGTTTCCTCAATTGGTCCCAAATTCCACAATCTTCCCATAGAGTGAATATCTTGCTGTACAAGTGTGATTCTAGTGTTTAAAAGATGTGGATTTTGGAGTTGCCATCGTGGCGCAGCGGAAACAAATCCGACTAGGAACCCTGAGGTTGCGGGTTCGATCCCTGGCCTCACCCAGTGGGTTAAGGATCTGATGTCGCTGTGTGCTGTGGTGTAGGTTGCAGACGCGGCTTGGATCTGAAGTTGCTGGGCTGTGGTGTAGGCCGGCGGCTACAGTTCCAATTCGACCCCTAGCCTGGGAACCTCCATGTGCCGTGGGTGCGGCCCTAAAAAGACCAAAGACAAAAAAAAAATAAAAGATGTGAATTTTATATACATGGTGTTCTTTTTACCATATATGGTACCTTATTGATTACATTATATATTTATGTACACACTAATGGCCGGGATTATACAAAACAAAATCAGGTGAGCTCTAATTTAAGGGGCCTTTTAAGGGTAATTTAGACTTTTGACTTTAATGCTGACTTTAGAACTAAATCCCCAGGTAAGATGTAGAGTCACTACAAGAGGCTAAGGTGTCTCTAGAAGCACATTATGAGACACTGAAGCTGACAGTCCTTCACCCTGCAAACAGAGATAAAGTTAGTAAATTCTGGAAGCAGAGGGGAGAATTTGTAAAAGAAATGTTTTTATAGGTGAACATTATTAAAATGTATTAAAGGCTGGAAGTTCCCACTGTGGCTCAGCAGGTTAAGAACCTGACTAGTATCCATGAGGATGTGTGTTTGACCCCTGACTTTGCTCAGTGGGGTTAAGGATCTGGTGTTGCCGCAAGCTGCAGTGTAGATTGCAGATGTGGCTCGGATCTGGCATTGCTGTTGCCGTGGTGTAGGCCAACAGGTGCAGCTCTGATTCGACCTCTAGTCTGGGAACTTCGATATGCCTCATGTGCAGCCCTAAAAAGGAAAAAAAAAAAATGTATTAAATGCCTAAATGTGTGATCTGAAACTAAAAAAATTCCTGAAAGAAGACAGGGGAAAAGCTTCATGACGTTGAATTTGGTAAGGACTTCTTAGATATGATAGCAAACAAAAGCAAAAAAAGGCAAATGGGACTACATCAAACTTTAAAACTAATGTGCAGCAAAAGGAAACAATCAGCAGAGTGAAAGTGCCATCTATGGAACAGAAGATACGTGCAAACCATGTATCTGATAAGTGGTTAATATCCAGAATATAGTTGAATCATACTATGTGCTGCTTGATCAAGCTCTCTTGCTTGCTGTAGCTAATGTGTTTAGTCTTGTGTTACTGCTGCCATTAGATCATGAATCTGTAAAAAATATTAATATAGGTCTATAGTCTTTAGCTATTTTGTTCTGCGTATAGACTCCATCGGCATTTCTTTACCTTGGGAAATAACGAGTGAAATCCTAGCAGATTGCACACATCTGCTAATTTAGCAGTAACAGTTTTGGGTCTTCGGAACTAAAGTCAAGCATTATTTCTCAAGTAGCAACTTTGAATTTGGTTTAGCTAGATATGTCCATGTTGGTTTGTATTATTTTTCTCACACCCTGTATGCTCCTGGGCTTTAGAGTCCTGATCATTTTCATTTTGCCAAGATTGCTTTAACTGGTTTTAGTCTGGGGAGATTATCTTTTTGACAGAAGGGATAACACAGACTTTCTAGAAACAATCCCAATTTCTCTTGCTTAGATTATGCATTATTCAGCATTCCAGAAAAGGAATAGAAGATGTGATTAATTCCTTGAAACCGTTGGCTTCCTTTCCCAAGAGTGGTCAATGTAGAGGTTAGTGAGTTAATCTCAGACTGAAATCACCAGGAAAAGATGATACATTCACATTGTTATTCTCAGACTGATCTGATAGTAACTTTACATTTTGTTGCACCTTTTAGTCACTTTGCATCCTTCCTATACATTTTCCTCCATGATATTTTCTTTCTTTAATATCCTCATACTACTTGTTGTTTTTTTTTTTCTTTTTTAGGGCTGTACCCACAGCATATGGAGCTTCCCGGGCTAGGGGTCCAATTGGAGCTGCAGCTCCTGGTCTGCACCGTAGCCACAGGAATGCCAGATCCAATCCGCATCTGCAACTTACACCACAACTCATGGCACTGCCAGATCCTTAACCCACTCAGCGAGGCCAGAGATCAAACCTGCGTCCTCAGGGATACCAGTCAGATTCGTTTCCACTGAGCCATGATGCGAACTCATCATCATATCCTCATATTTCAGATACTTAAACACTGTCTACTCAGCAGCGTGATAGCTTTATCTTAGCTTTATTATTTGCTGCATGGTGACCTGCCCTGATGCTAACTGATTATGACCCATAGTGAAATTAAACACACACTGCTCTTTGGAAGCATTTGAGGCCTACTTCATGTAAAGGAGTGAGGGGGATTTTTGTTGTCTTTCTAGGACTGCACCTGCAGCATAGAGAGGTTCCCGGACTAGGGGTCTAATCGGAGCTTTAGCCACCGGCCTACGCCAGAGCCACAGGAATGCCAGACCCAAGCCACATCTGCGACCTACACCACAGCTCATTGCAACGCCGGATCCTTGACCCACTGATCGAGCCCAGGAATCAAACCCGCAACCTCATGGTTCCTGGTCGGATTCGTTTCCACTGCGTCATGACAGGAACTCCAGGGGGATCTCTTTGATGTACCTTTTTCTTCCTGTTAAAATATATCGTCCATACTGATGAAAACTTAATTTTGTAGAGTTGATTTTTACTAAATCCATCATTATTACTTGCATGTTGCGGAAACAGACACTTTCTATTTTATTTAACTCTTTTTTTTTTTTTTTAAATTGATTGGAGTATAGTTGACTTCTAATGCTGTATTAGATTCTAACTCTTATTTGAAAGAGTCCCATTGAGGGCAGAGGCTCTGATGGCTTCTTCTTCTCTATCTTCCCAGCCCCCAGCCCAATGTCCACACATCAAAGGCACTTAAGAAATGTAATGTTCTTTGAAGGAAAGGAGGAAGGAATTCAGCCAGCAAGTAAGCAGGATTTTCAGGGCAGCTTTTTTGGCCAAGATAATGCACAGTATGGGGCCATGTGCCCAGCCTTTGAAACACTTTTGACTCCTTACATCAGCATCTGTTGTTATGCACTTGGCACTGTATGCCTTCTTTAGAGTCTTCATTCTCAAATTAGTGCCTCTGGCATTACCTTTCCTTTGTGGCAGTTTTGAAGTAGCAGACTGAGAAGAAGAGGACTGTTGAATCAGAAGTATACAAATGAAGCCCAGAGGAGATAAATGTTCAAACATCATATCCCTTTTTGTCACTTTTCATCCTTGCTTTTGAAATACCTTTCTCCCTCTTTATTTCACTGTTTCTAATTGAAATCTTTGTTCTCCAGCCACAATACCAAGACAACCACCTGGTTGGATCCTCGCCTTTGTAAGAAAGCCAAAGCCCCTGAAGACTGTGAAGATGGAGGTAGAGATTCAGAATTTTTTTCTACCATATCTCTTCTCTTTGTCCCTTCTTGTTGTTCTTGATTAGCAAATGAATTGTACGAAACCCTAAACAAACCGTAATGCGCAAAAGCACTTGAGCAGTGGGTGGGTGTCATAATCAGCTAATTCTGGTCATTGTGTCATTACATCTAATTTTATGAGATTTTATTTCTCTTTCTTGAGAAGTATGCAATTAAATCCTCTTTAGAAAATCCTAATAAAAATGAATGGACCATTTTTCACATTTGTTTTAAAGGCAAACTTTTAAAATTCTGAATAAATATTTTAGTAAGTTAGGTATATTCTCAACCACAGGGTAGCCTCAACATGACTGCTAATCCCTCAAAAAATATATTTAACTTAGTGTCAATAGGATAGATGTGCCAGTATCTATAATCCTTAGCCATTTTAAGCTACAGTAGAACTCAGCAGTAGAGTCTCTGATGTACCTCCCACCCCACACACAATTTTTGTTGCTTATTAGAAAAATTATTTCTCTAAGAATACTTAGATAATAATGTTTGTCTGTCTTGTATATTATAGGTTCTGTTTAATATGTAGTCTTACAAATAAGTGTAGAATTTACCCCAACCAAAATATTTGCTATGTGTGTCGAATTATAGTGTAGCTGGGCATAATTTGTGTTCATTTTGTATCACTTATCAGAAATTATTCACCTAGGTTTAGTAAAAATGAGATTAGAATGAGATTCAGGTAGCCCTATAGCTTGAATTCCAATCTATGAGAAAAATTTAAGTAGAATTCACACGTATTTTGTTCAAGATTACAAGTTAAGAATTTTCCTAGAAATAAACAATTGAAAAATGAAATATTTAAAATATTTTGTAATGATATGAAAAATTAAACACTTTGGAGCAAATCTGAAAGATGTGCAAGTCCACTACCCTAAAAATTTAAAAACATCACTGGAAGAAATTAATGAAGACTTAAAATTACTGAAGCAATACCCTATGTTCATTGACATACTATGTTGATAGGATGACTCATATTGCCAGTGATCACTTCCCTAACTTGATATCTAGATTCAATACAATCCCAATCAAAATTCTAAAAGTCTGTTTTTAAGAAACTGACAACCTGATTCTAAAACATATATGGAACTAGAAAGGCTCTAGTTAGCAAAACATCCTTTAAAAAGGACAAAGGTAAAGGCCTTAGGCTCCCAGATTTGAAGACTTCCTGAGCTGCAGCATTCAAGAGTGAGTGTCTGTAGGAAAGACAAATGGATCAGTGGGACAAGATAAAAGGATCCAGGAATCGATGCATACATATGTGATCACTTCATTTGCAGTCAAGGTGCCAAGTCCATTCAGTGAGGGGAGGAAAGTCTCTAGCAGATGGTGATGGGACAACTTAAGGAGAAATGAACTTCAACTATGCCCTCACTCCGTATACAAAAATTGATTTCAGATAGCTAGAACCCTAAAGCTTTTAGAATAAAACTTAGGACAGTATCTTCATAACTTTGAGATTCATAAAGATGGGGGCAAAATAGTAACCGTTGTACATTGCTGGGAAGAATGTAGACTAGCACAACTGCTTTGAATGAGAGTTTGGCAGTTTCTTAAAAGGTTAAATATAAATTTACAATACCGGAGTTCCTGGTGTGGCTCAGTGGTTAACGAATCCGACTAGGAACCATGAGGTTGCAGGTTTGATCCCTGGCCTTGCTCAGTGGGTTAAGGATCCAGCGTTGCTGTGAGCTGTGGTGTAGGTCGCAGACGCGGCTTGGATCGCTCGTCGATGTGCCTGTGGCGTAGGCCGGCGGCTACGGTTCCGATTGGCCCCCTAGCCTGGGAACCTCCATATGCCATGGGTGCGGCCCTAAAAAGACAAAAGACGAAAATAAATAAATAAATAACTTACAATACGGAGAGTTCCCTGGTGGTCTAGTGCTTAGGACTCAGTGCTTTTACCACTGTGGTCTGGTTTCAGTCCCTGGTATGGGAAGTGAGATTCCACATCAAGTCACTACATGCCGCAGCCAAAAAAAATTACCATATCATCTAGCACTTATATTCCTAGATAATCTACCCAAGAGAAATGAAATCGTATGCCCACACAAAGACTTGAATGTAAATGTTCACTGTGGCCCTAGTCATAATAGCTAAAAAGGGGAAACAGCCCAGATGTCCATTAAGCAATGAATGGATAAATAAACTGTGGCATAAGCATACAGTGGAATACTACTCAGCAGTGAAAATAATGAAATACTGTACATACTACAACATGAACGAACCTCAAAAGTGTTACGCAAAGTGGAAAAACTAAGCACGAAAGATCAGCTATTGTATGATTCCATTCACATGAAGTGTCCAGAATAGGCCAATCTATAGACAGAGTACGTCAGTGGTTGCCCTGGGCTGAGGACTGTATGCAGCATGAGGGATCTTACTGGTGACGGAAATGTTCTAAAACTGGATCGTGGTGATGGTGGCACAACTCAGTAAATTACTAAAAATCACTGAATTGTTTTAAAAACAGAAGAATTTTATTTCATTATTATTATTATTTTTGCTTTTGTCCTTTTTAGGGCTGTTGCCGTGGAATATGGAGATGCCCAGGCTAGGGGTAGAATCGGAGCTGTTGCTGCTAGCCTGCACCAGAGCCACAGCAACACCAGATCCGAGCCGCATCTGCGACCTACACCACAGCTCATGGCAACGCTGGATCCTTAACCCACTGAGCAAGGCCGGGGATCGAACCCAAAGCCTCATGGTTCCTAGTCAGATTCGTTTCCACTGCACCACGATGGGACCTCCAAAAACAGAAGAATTTAATGACATGTTAATTATACCTCAATAAAGTTTTTTTTTTTTTAACATGGTCAAAGGACTGGAACAGACACTTCACAAAAGAAGATAAAAGAATAGCCAATGATGGGAGTTCCCGTCGTGGCGCAGTGGTTAACGAATCCGACAGGAACCATGAGGTTGCGGGTTCGATCCCTGGCCTCACTCAGTGGGTTAAGGATCTGGCGTTGCCTTGAGCTGTGCAGATGCTGCTCGGATCCCGCATTGCTGTGGCTCTGGCATAGGCCGGCAGCTACAGCTCCGATTAGACCCTTAACCTGGGAACCTCCATATGCAGCGGGAGCGGCCCCAGAAAAAGCAAAGAGACAAAAAAAAAAAAAAAAAAAGCCAATGAGAACATGAAAATGTGTGTACATCAACTTAATTTTAAAAAGGGAGAATAGGAGTTTTCTTGGCGTGCAGCAGGTTAAGGATCTGGTGCTGTCACTGCTGTGGCTTAGGTCACTGCTATAGTGCAGGTTCACTTCTAGGCCTGGGAACTTCCACATGCTGCAAGTGCAACCAAAAATTAATTAATTAAAATAAATAGGGAGTTCCCATTGTGACTTAGTAGTACTAAACCACTAGTATCCATGAGGATGCGGGTTCAATCCCTGGTCTCGCTCAGTGGGTTAAGGATACGGCATTGCTGTTAGCTATGGTGTAGGTCACAGACGCAACTCTGATTCCATGTTGCTGTGTCTGTGGCTGTGACATAGGCTTGCACCTGCAGCTCTGATTGGACCCCTAGCCTTGGAACTTCTATGTGCTGTGGGTGTAGCCCAAAAAGCCAAAGAAAAATAAATAAATCTAAAAAGAACATTAAAAGGCACTTATCATTAATCATCCTTATAGCATGATGCCATTCACACCCTCTCAAAGGGCTAAAGTCAAATATAGTGCTCACAATTGGTGAGACTGTAGAGCAACTGGATCTTTCAGTTGGTGGGGATATAAAATTATGTAAACCTTTTGGAGAAATTTTGGCAATTTCCTTTGAGATATTGTATCAAGAGAAATGAAAACATCGGTTCCTCAAAAGACTTTACCTGAATGATCACAACAGCCTTATTGGTAAAAGTTCCAACTTGGAAATACTCCAGATATTCATCAGCTGGAGTGGGTGAACAGTTTGTGGTATGTTTGTGCAACAACATACTACTCATCAATAAAAAGAGCTGTTGATAACACTCAGCAGCATAGATGAATCTCAGAAATATGTCGAATGAGGAGTTCCCGTCGTGGCGCAGTGGTTAACGAATCCGACTAGGAACCATGAGGTTGTGGCTTCGGTCCCTGCCCTTGCTCAGTGGGTTAACGATTCGGAGTTGCCGTGAGCTGTGGTGTAGGTTGCAGACGCGGCTCGGATCCTGCGTTGCTGTGGCTCTGGCATAGGCCGGCAGCTACAGCTCCGATTGGACCCCTAGCCTGGGAACCTCCATATGCCGTGGGAGCGGCCCAAGAAATAGCAACAACAACAACAACAACAACAACAACAAAAAGACAAAAAAAAAAAGAAATATGTCGAATGAAAGAAGCCAGACTCAAAAGAAGGGGTACTTAAAAAGAACATTACTTAAAGCCTCACTACAGGCAAACTCCTCTGGTTGACAGAAGTGAGCAAATGAGGGGAGAGCAGGGTGAAATGAAATAATTCTCTGAAATGATGGATATATTCTCCACCTCGGGGCGACAGTTATATAGGCACATGCAATGCCCAAACTCATTTATTTATTCCTGAATGAGCACTTAAATTGACATTGATCATTGAATGAGCATTTAAGATCTGTACATTTTGTTGAATACCTCAAGAAATAATTTTTCAAAGAAATTTTTATAACATACTTCCCTTGTCTCTAGGGCTTTCCACTGTAGGTTTCTTAGGGTGAAATTAGCCATTGTAAAGGTAAACTGGAACATGTGATATGACAGAATTGGACTTTTTAAAGACGGTAGATGTGGTATTAGTCTTCTCAGGCTGGACTCCATTTCTTTCCCTGGACTCCATTTCTTTTCCTGCCTACTGATTGTTTCAGTTCAATTCTCTGCCTTTTCCTGTTGTCCCTGGTAGAATGTATTTATTTTCATGGCCTTAACTATCAACTTGCTGGAGCTGGTTCCCTTATCTAAATCTGTAGTATGTCCTTTGCTCTGAATGCTATTTCTGTATTTCGTGCTATGTTTGAGACTTTCTGATTGCTCTACCAGCGCTTCAGATAAATATATTTTTTTGGCCATGCCCACAGCATGTGGATATTTCAGGGCCAGGGATTGAACCTGCGGCACAGCTGCCACCCAAGTCGCCGCATTGACAACACCAGAACCCAGACCCACTGAGCCACCAGGGAACTCTCAGATAAACATACTTAAAACTGAATTTCACATCTTTCTCCCACAGTCACCGCATCCCTCTTTCTGTCGTAGGTACCATCCTCACCTCCTCTGGGCCAAATCCTTTGAGGCGTATTTGCTTTTTCCTCTTCTGTTACTCTGTTCCCTTGTATAGTTCCCAATTCCTGTTGTTCTTTCTTTTTTTTTTTTCCCCCTGTGCTTTGCCAATGGATTATTATGAAAATTTTCTAACACATAGAAAAATTGAAAGAACTTTTCAGTGAGTACATATATTATCATGAACATTTTGCTATCTCTGCTTTTTCGCGTAGCTACCTATCCCTCTCTCCTCTCTGTGTCTCTCCATGGTTTTCCTTTTATGTCTTTCTCTGCCTTCCTTTTACCCACCGCACCCTTGGATTATTCTTGATCTTTTTCTTTCCTAGTTATTTCTCCAATATGTCTTTATGCCTGTGGTCTGTAAAATGGTGGTGTTCCAGCTATCTATTCAGGTCCAGAAAGAAAATGTCAGAATGCTTCTATTGGGCAAAGAAATTAGGCTTTTCTACTGTTTTATCTACAGAAGGGCAGTGGCATTCTGCCTCATCCTGTTTATCAGATTATCATGTACCCTACCTGGAGTGTCTTGACAAAAGACTGGAACTGGCACCCTTTCTCTTGTCAAGAGCCCTATAAAGTTTTACAGTTTACTTATGTCCAGTTAAGTGGATTTATAGACTATGTTCCATGGTTTTTAGTCCACACAAAACTGAAATGTGACTTAGATTTCTGCAAAGACACTGCCGATTGAAGATAATGCAGATATGCACGCCAAGGTAACAGTGAGAAAACATTAGAACTGACACTTCTCATACACCTCATGTGAGCTTTTTTAAACCACATTGAGGTAAAATAGTGACAATTACTTATTTAGTATTCATCTCCTTTTAAAATTTCTATTTTTGTATGCTCTACTACATACATTTTATTATTAGAGTCGTGCATATATGTTTATATATACACACACATATATATACACATATCTCTCTCAGAAGTACATGTACATACTTTTTTTACTGACAAGGCTGCATGATCAAAAAAGCTTTTGCTTTATTGTCTATTAATCTTTCTAAAATATACCTGCCTCCAAACGTCTCAGGTTAGTGGCCATTATAGTAAATGGCTCCCTAATGTCAGCAGAGTAAAGTCTAGACTCCTTGGGGATGTCTTGAAGATTTTTTGTAACTAAACTAAATTCTTTATTTCTTCCTCAGAATATTTTCATGCCATACATATGACTCATTTTTGTCTTTGCCTTTGCCACAGTCCCGTTTCTTCTGCCAGGAACCAGCCTTGTTCCCTGTGTCTACCTGGCCCATAGCTACTTATCCTTTTTAGCTCACGTCTAAAGTATATATTTTTTTGTAGCCTCGTCTGTCATTCTCTTCCAGGTCGGGATTAGATGTTCTCTCATCTGCACGGCAGTACCACATGTGTATTTCTATTGTAGTACTTACTACACTGCACGGGAACTAGCTGATACCTACACTCTGTAAGAGCCGTGATTTTGTCTTATCTGTGTATTCCTTCAGTAAAGACTTAAACGTTTGGAAGAAGAGGAGGAGGAAGAGAAGGGAACACTCTATCTTTCAGATTATTTTGGTCGTCCTTCTTGAAAATAATGTTTAATCTCTTTAAGGTTCTGGGGGAAGCAATAAACTATAATTCTGTCTTCATCCACTCGTAAGAAATCAATGGAGAAAGAGGACACAGGAAAAAGATGCAGTTAGAATGCTGTCTGATGAGTGAACATAGCTTTAGCTCTGCACCTTTATGGGCTTGCTAAGATTTTACCCCTACAGGAAGCAGACTTGAGCACTCAGTCTCTGGTCTGTGTGTTCAGCTGTTTTGACTCCTCGCACAAGGCAGACATGGCAAATAGACCAAATTGCACCCTCTCTGCAGAGAGGCTGGCATCTAAAACAGCAAAAGAACCCGAGAGGCCCTGAGGCAAGAATATTGAATGCATTCTCTAAAACTCACTAGTCAGATCCGATAAGACCTTTTTTCTCTTTTTTTTAGGGCCACACCTGCAGCATCTGGAAGTTCCCAGGCTTGGAGTCGAATCGACTGGCCTACGCCACAGCAACTCAGTCTCCGAGCCACATCTGTGACCTACACCACAGCTCATGGCATCGCTGGATCCCCAACCCACTGAGTGAAGCCAGGGATCGAACCCACATCCTCATGGATACCAGTTGGATTCATTTCCACTGCACCACAACAGGAACTCCATTCTTCCTTCCTTGGAGAACAACGTAAAGGGTTTAGAGAAAGTGGAAATGTTTCTCTGGGTGAGTGTGTCCTCCTGATGCTCTTTACATTATGGAAGACCGTCTGTCCTGCTTGGCCCAGGACTAACCTGGCTTATTCCTTGTCCCAACATAATTATTAATGGTATTTCTTTTTCCTCTCAAAAGTGGACAGTACATTTTATGGTCATCTCGATTATGTTTTTCTTAAGATAGAGCAACGAACATTGCACTCAGTGTTCTAGAGAAGCCCATAACCTTTTAATACAAGGGCTACTCTCCCATCGCCATTACTGGGTATACTTTTCTAGCATCACCTGTACTTGCCTACGGGGACCCCAAAATTGGGAACCTGAAGCCTATTTGTTTCATGCTCAGCCAGCCATTCCCACTTTCGCCATATACTTTGTCTCCTCCCTGAATCGGGGAGAAGTAGCCCCACAATAGGCTATTTCCAGACTAGACGATATCCGACTGACATTGGTTATCTCCACAGTACTTTGCACAGAGGAGATGCTCAAAAGGGGATAGTAATAATACTATTTAAAATGTCCATTGTTTACGATATTGTTTGTATTATGCTGACCATTTAAGATCTTCTAGAAAAATCTTAGTTTCTAAAATTTTCCCTTTGAGTCCCCAGGCTTCTGATATTTAGAACCTGTGTTTTTCTACCATATCTGATGGTTTAATTGATATACATATTTCTCTTCCACTCAGGTAAAATAATTAACATTTAAGTTAAGTGGTTATCTTAAAAATGCAACGTCAGGAATCCATTTTACCCTCAAACCACCCCTTTTCTCTTACGATGAAAGAAAGATGAAATTTTTTTTACTAAAGACATTTTTACTAAAATGTATTGAATGTCCAATGTCATTTTGGAACTTAGAGAATAGTAAAACAATCAACTGAATAGAGCTCCACAGCAAGAAAACAATTGTAATTCATAGGTTTAAATAAGAAAAATCCGGAGTTCCCGTCGTGGCGCAGTGGTTAACAAATCCAACTAGGAACCATGAGGTTGCGGGTTCGATCCCTGGCCTTGCTCAGTGGGTTAAGGATCCAGCGTTGCCAGGAGCTGTGGTGTAGGTTGCAGACACGGCTCGGATCCCGTGTTGCTGTGGCTCTGGCATAGGCCAGTGGCTACAGCTCCAATTGGACCCCTAGCCTGGGAACCTCCATATGCTGCGGGAGCGGCCCTAGAAAAGCCAAAAAAAAAATCCTAGTTTGGGAAGAGGAAAAAAGATAAATTCATGGACTTTAGAACCAATCAGCTGCTTGATATGCCAGAAATGGTCTTGCCTTTTGAATCCGTTTTTGTGGGGAATGCTTTAGCTTCTAACACAGAAAAATATGGTTAGGTTTTTCCTATCTCAAAAGTATATAAACAGATTTTCTCTTGACCCTACCTCTCCCTCAGGGTTCTCAACACAATTTTTTTTTTTAACAACCAAGTTTTCAGGAAAAAAAGAAAAGCTGTTTTTTCTTTCTTTCTTTTCTTTCTTTCTTTTTTTTTTTAAGGGCCACACCCATGGCATATGGAAGTTCCCAGGCTAGGGGTCAAATCGGAGCTGCAGCTGCTGGCCTACACCACAGCCACAGCAATGAGGGATCCTTAATCCACTGAGCGAGTCCAGGGATCAAACCTGTGACCTAGCCAGGTTCATTACTGCTTAGCCACAACAGGAGCTCCGAAGCTATCTTTTCTCAAGGGCTCTGCTTTTGCTTTACTCTTCAGTACTACAGCGTGCTGAATTTTGCCCCAACCTCTTCAATGAACCTGCTTTTCTTAAGGTTACCAATAACCTGCTGCCTGATCACCAAATTTAGTGGACTCTTTTTAGCCCTTATCTCTAGTCCCGACAGCTTTAAAATGCCCTTGCTGGCATTGACCTCTTCTGTCTTCTTTGACACCATTCCCCCTGACTATTCTCACTTTCTCTGCTCCTTAAATGGTTAATGCCCCTTCGCTTCTGTTCACCATCTTTTTCTATTCACAATTTATCTAGGGGATCTTGTCTAGTGCCATTACTTTAACTACAGTGCTTGTAAATCTGTATCTTCCTGCATTTCTCTTCTGAGACCCAGCTTCCTGTTTCTAAGAGATGGATGAAGATCTGTATATCCTTATTGCATAGCCCCTCAAACCTAATACCTCCCAAACGGACCTAGATCTTCTGTATCCCTGCCCTTCCTGCTGTCAACAAATGACATCACATCCTCCCAGTTCCCGGCGTTTAAAACAGGTTTTCACCCTCGACTTTTTCCTTCCTCCATCTTCTTCACTGCAGCCAAGTACCACGTTCTAGCAACTGTGACTTTAAAAAACTTGGCCATCTCAGAGTTGTCTGGTGGCCTACTGGTTGAGGATTCAGTGTTGTCGGTGCTGTGGTTTGTTGTCACTGCTGTAGCTCGGAATTGATCCCTGGCCCGGGGAACTAATGCATGCACAGATATTGCCCCCCCCCCGCCAAAAATATGCCATCTTTCAAGTATCCATTGGCACGAGGCACTTTTTATATATTGTGTTTTCTAAATCCAAGGTGTAATACCTTGTTCCTCTTCCCACAGCTCTTTGCATGGTAGGTATCCAATAAATATTTGGTAATGTATCATCTTCATGTCTGAAGAGCCATTAACCTGGGTGCATCTTGGCCTCCTGCCCCTCTTCCTCCCTCAGCCTTCGGGTTAGTCATTGAGTCTTGTTACTTTGACCTCCTGTCTCTATGACCCATTCTTTCTCTGTGTTCCCACCATCAATGCCCTAGTTCCAGCCGTCATAATTCCTTACCTAGGCTGTTAACGATATTCTTGTTGGTCTGCTTTTATTCTCACTCCACTTCATCCATTGCATCCGTTGTCACTGTTACCCATAATATTTCTCAAATATAAATTTCATCATGTCACAGTCCAGCTTAATCAGTTTCATCGTCCTTAAAATAAAGACCAAACTTCGTAACCCAGCCCTCTAGAGATGTGTTTTGGTACTTGCTTATAAGACAAGCCCCCTGTATACAACCTTCACTCTGGTCCCATCAAGTTATTTGTAATTACTACAAATGGCAGTCATTCTTAACACTTGGGTGCTTTTTGATCTGTGGAATGTTCTCCCTCTCCTCAATCCCAACGCATCCTTTAAGGACTGTTCAAACATCACCCTCTTTGAGAAGGCTTTTCTTTTCTATCTTTTTTGGGCTGCCCTGCAGCATATGGAGTTCCCGGGCCAGGGATCAGATCTGAGTCACAGTTGTGGCAACACCAGATCCCTTAACCCACTGTGCCAGACTGGGGATTGAACCTGCATCCTGGCTCTGCAGAAACGGCGACAATCCTGTTGCACCACAACGGGAACTCCAGAAGGCTTATTCTAATAACCCCTTTACCAGGCAATAGGTGTCATTCCACAGCACTCCCCCAAAAGCTTGTGTTTATCTTCATTGTATCACTTACTTCCTTTGTCTTCAGTGTTTCGACTGCGAACTCCTTGAGGCCAAGAACTGTGTTGTTTCTAATTTTTATTTTTGCATTAGGAAGGAAAGAGAAGGAAAAGCAGGTAGGCAGGGGAAAACGGAAGGAAAGGGGAAGGAATTCAGTGAACAGATTGACTCACTGGTTAGTGTATAAACTTGTTAGTTATTTTAGTTTTGTTTTTATTACCTTTACGTAAGTGGGCAAATAATAACCACTTCTTGATCTGCATGAATCTGCTCTGCAAAATAACCCGGTTAATGTTACTACCTGTGAAAGTTTAAAGTGATTACTGAAAGTAATCAGAAGATAAACTACCAGTTTGTTTACTCACCTAAAGAAAGGGCTATACTTCATCTGTTAGTTGCGAATTGATTTAAGTACTAACTAAAATTAGCTAATTTCCACATTAACACTGAAATATATTTATATTGATCTTTGATTCTTTTGTTTGTTTGTTTTAGGGCTGCACCCAAAGTATATAGAAGTTCCCAGGCTAGGGGTCAAATTGGAGCCGTCAGCCACAGCAACTCGAGCTCCGAGCCACATCTGTGACCTACACCACAGCTCATGGTGATGCCGAATTCTTAACCCACTGAGCGAGACCAGGGATCCAACCCACATCCTCATGGATACTAGTTGGATTCTTTTCCACTGAGCTATAGTGGGAACCCCGATCTTTTGTTAAACATTAATACATCCTTTTTAGTGAATTTTTAAGCTATCAAATGGAATGTTTCAACCAGCTCAATAGTTGCTTCGATTCCCCAGAATTCTCTAAAGATAAAGGGTTAACCCCAGGTGTGGTGCAGGTGTAGAATTCATCCTTACATAACACGACTGAGTCCCCATGCTATTTCAAGAAAATTTCTATTAAAGAAAAATATCTCTTTCATCAAAGATCCTTAATGATGATGCTTTAGTAATATCACAGAGCATGTTTCACAGATATAATCCAACAAATACTCTTATCCACGTAACAGTTGCTTGGTGCCAACCTAAAGAAAAGCGCACAGCATGAGAGTTGTAAGTTTTATTTGGGGTCTTGCTGAGCACCACAGCCCAGAAGACAGCCACTCAGTAGCTTGAGGACCTGCTCTGAGAGGTAGGAAAGGAGCCAGGATATGTTTTTTTGTTTGTTTTTTTGGTTTTGTTTTTTGGCTAGGAGATACATGCAGTCAAGCATACATCTTAAAAAAAGATGACTGTGGGAGTTCCCGTCGTGGTGCAGTGGTTAACGAATCCGACTAGGAACCATGAGGTTGCGGGTTCGGTCCCTGCCCTTGCTCAGTGAGTTAAGGATCCAGCGTTGCCATGAGCTGTGGTGTAGGTTGCAGACGCGGTTCGGATCCCGAGTTGCTGTGGCTCTGGCGTAGGCTGGTGGCTACAGCTCCGATTGGACCCCTAGCCTGGGAACCTCCATATGCCCAAGAAATGCCAAAAAAAAAAAAAAGAGATGACTGTTAATCACAAAGAACAGATACCTTTATTTAGTAGTCTTGGTACTTCTCTGTGTATGGGAAGATGCGAGGATCTGGGGCCATTGAAATTCGTGCTGCTCTATGCATCTAATTAGCCAGGGGCCCTGTTATCCAAAGCATAGAGTGCCTCATCCTGTTTTGTTTTGTTTTCATCCTGAATGCCTTTCAGGAGGCACTGTTCTGGGTGACTGCGGTGGGTTGCAACTTAACCCTCACAGAACTGGATGATGAGTGATGCTCTTTGTTCTTTTCTTGTTCGCATGGGTCATAAAATATTGTACTGACTTAATTCATGATTGTTTGCTTCATAGCTGTGGAGGATCAAAGTGAACTGAAGTGTATCCTAGTTCTTCTCAGTTGTTTTGATCTGTTTTCACGTGGCAGTTACTTTTCAGCGCTTCTCATTTTTTCCTTCTGAGACACTTCAACCACGTCCTTCAAAGGAAAACCACAAAGTATACTCACCACGCTTCAAAACCACCAATTAATATATATACACAGGCAGAAAAATATACTGGAGGAAAGGGGTGGAGGTGATTCAGAGCTTTTCATCTAGAGGCTCGTCATCCATTCTCTCCTTTTGTTCTGAATGTGGAATAATACCTTTTTTAGAGCATAGCAGTTTGTATTGTTTATCAGGTTCTTTATAATGGAATTTTTATTTCCAAAGTCAATACATCATACTGAAGCTAAAGTTAATATGTAAATATATAGAAAATACATGAAATGAATTAAATAGTACATGAAGTTAATAAGTCCCTTGATAGTTCCTAAGCCTGTTTGTTCTCTAGCATGTCATTCGTATGTGTGTATGCACATGTGAACATGTTTGAGCATAGCAGAAGAACAGTCTAAAAGAAATTGAAAATAAAAAGGTGGTCATCACAGTGCACAGCTGTAGGTTTTTAAAAAATACCTTCTTGGAGTTCCTGTCATGGCGCAGCAGAAACGAATCCAACTAGGAACCGTGAGGTTGCGGGTTCGATCCCTGGCCTCCCTCAGTGGTTAAGGATCCAGCGTTGCCATGAGCCGTGGTGTAGGTCGTAGACGCAGATTGGATCTGACATTGCTGCGGCTGTGGTGTAGACCAGCAGATCCAATTCGACCCCTAGCCTGGGAACCGCCGTATGCCATGGGTATGGCCCTAAAAAGCCAAAAAAAAAATAATAATAAGTCCTGCTTGCTGGGCTCCTGTATATAATTGATAGCAATAAAAACTACCTGCTAAGAACATTCCTGCCAACTTAATCCATGTCTGACTAATAAAGCCATTGTTCAGCTGCCTTACCTTGAAAAACAGACAGAATAGGAGGGAAAGAGGATGTTTTTCTTCCCAGGGACAGTTTATGTTGGAAAGGTCAGAATTTTTTCCTTTTAATTATCAGAACTTCAGCCACCTTCAGTTTTTCTGGTTGTATTTTACTGGTCAGTTACTTGCAATAATGCATAATAACCTATATAAGATGTTTCTTTGTTACTATACGCAAATGTACATTCTGCACAAGGCACAGTGGTAATTAAGTTTTCCTTCAGATGCTTAGATCAAGTCGATGGAGGGTAAAGTAGCTATTTTCTTAGATTTTAAGCAAAACTAGATTGTCTACTTGAAATGGCAAAAATCCAAGGCTGGACCTTCCTGTGGGGAGAAGAGGGTCAGAGTGTAATAACTTGGGGGAGGGAAGGATTGGGAGTTTTGGATTAACAGATGCAAACTGTTATACATAAAATGAATAAACAGCAAGTTCCTACTGTATAGCACAGGGAATCATATTCAATAGCCTGTAATAAACCATAATGGAAGAGAATACGAAAAAAAATTTTATATATATATATGATATATATATGTATATCTGAGTCACTTTGCTATATAGCAGAAATTAACACTATTATAAATCAACTATATTTTAATCAACTATATTTTAATGTTTAAAAAGGAATATAATAGGGAGTTCCCTTGTGGCAAGCAGGTTGAGGACCTGACATTGTCACTGCAGTGACCTGGTTCCCTGCTGTGGTGAGGGTTCCATCCCTGGCCCAGGAACATCCCTATGCCTCTGGTGCAACCAGGAAAAAAAAAAAAAAGAATGATAACAAATAATTGACAAATCCTTTATTTAATAGTGAAAAAATTAACAAGTACCTGCTGCTCGTATTGCCTACAGGGTGTGTGTCACATCGCTGTTATCAAGCTTTTTAAATGAAAGATGTATACCAGGCGATTTCTTAAATAATTAGCATTTTTATAGCTGGTGATTCGCATAAACACCTTTTGAGTTGAATGTCATCTTTTGTTCTGGGCTTCTAATTACTCTCTGAGATGCTCCCTAGCTCTTGAAGAACCACTCAGCCTCAAAGCTGTTGGTTTTTTGAAAGCGAACCCTCAGCTTTCTGTCTCCCAAGTATTAGTGTAATGAAATAAAAGACAGATTCTCTAGGTAAACTCTTCTCTCGATAGTTTTGAAACTGTCATTTCGCTTAGTTCTTTTCTCTTTTTTTTTGTGCAGAACTTCCCTATGGCTGGGAGAAAATAGAGGACCCTCAGTATGGGACGTACTATGTTGAGTAAGTGTGTTACCTCGGTTGATGTTCTCCCAAATGTTCTCCTTTCATCGCACCACTTTAGGGAATACCGAACGCAGCACTTTGTGCTTCTGCAGTCGAGCTTTCAGGTTCTGCCACCAGAGGAACGAGAAGGTGGGGACAGTGAACGTGTACTTCACTGACTTTGAAGTACGGATAGAGAGCTGCCCCGATGATTAACAGCTGCAGATGTTGGCATTGCTTCTCCAGCCTCTGAAGAGGAACACTGGAGATAGAGGACTGAAATAAGGGCACCAGCCTAAACGCACTGCCAAGGTCACCTTCCACACTGTACCTGCATGGTTCTGAAAGCAAGGAAAGGACTTGAAGGGTGTTGTACCATAATGGTCCAGAGATTTGAAGTATGTGATTCTCTCTTTCAAGGAGTTAATCAAGGAAAGCTCAGTATTCTTTTGGGGGGTGCGAGGTGCTTCTCACACAGCTGTTGTGGTTAAATTTAAACATAAAGCGTATCAGAGTTTAAACTGTTGTGGTTTAGGCCCCTGCCTGTGTTAGCCAGAGAAATTAGGAGAAAGTCAACATCTAATTTTTCTGTGCCTTTTCTTCTCTTCTCTAGTTGCTATATTGTTTTGATCATTGGGATTGCTTTCTTTCCAGATGCTATAGATAGAATTTTGACCCTAGGCATCTAGTATCAGGCAAATAATTGCATTAGAAAGGTTACTCTACCTGGAAGCTAGGTATCTGCACCAACTGCCTAGGTGGTGAAGGCAAAATGATATTTTTACCTGGAAAAATAGCAAATATGAGGATCTTCTTGTTTTATGACTGCTTAGTAGTATTTCCTCACTCGTTGGCACAAACCAGTGTCACTTCCCTAAACTCTGAGTTCTCTTGTAACCTTAGTCTTTATTCTAATGTGTAGGCTGTTACTTGAGTCAGGGTGGTTAGAAAGATTTTTGGAATTATCTCTTAAGATCTAACTAAGAAAATGACTCAGTTTGACCCTTAGATCTATAACTTAATAGCGTTAATATTTCAGTTCTGTTGAAAGGTTATATTAATTTTATTTCCATAGTGCTAATTTAATATCTTTTTGATACTGTGATGTGAAAAGTATATAGCAGCTCTTTTGTTATGTTTTTCTAAAGCACATTTAGTTAAAAGAAAAATTCTTCTCATCAAAAGAACCTTTGAAGGCTAGCTGAGAAGGATTTGTGGGGGTTTTTCTCCCCTCATAGTCAGTCTATTTAAAGTGGGCTTTAATCCATTACTACTTGCCGCTAATACTGCCAAACATCTCGGCACTAATGATTCTCATTCTCGTACTATCTGCTCCAAGTGAATTTAAATACATGGTCAAGAGGTGAAAGACATTTGCCTGTTATAAAATCTTAGGCTAAAAGATCTGGTTCTCATTAAGCGAGGATATACTAGTGTTGAAGCAAGTTCAGGGCAAATCCTGAAGTGACCTGCTCCCAGCTGCCATGGAGGTATGTGAAATTGCCTGATTAGAAGCAACAGCAGTGGCAGCAATGTGATTTTGTACGATTGTTCCCAGAACGAGCTCATTTTACAGGAGGGTAATTTATTAGATTAAGAAAAAGCAAAAAAAAAAAAAAAGAAAGAAAGAAAAAGAAAAAGCAGGCTGTACTCAAGATGCACATTAGTACAGAGTCAGCTGAGCTGTGGAGTGTGGCCTGATTTCCAGATTAGGTAGGCTTTGAATCTCAACTATAGTAACCTGCAGTGAGTTTACTGGTGGAGATAAAAAGCTGTTACTTGAATGGCTACTCTTTGGCTCTCTTAGTTTGTCAAACCAGATGGCACAATGATTGCTCTTGGCAGGAGCCTTGTAGTAGTAACACCAACTGCAATGGCAAGGTTTTTTTGGTGAGTATTTGTTTTAGAAAATGAGATTCTGAAATGGATTAATTTCTTCTTGAACATAAAATTCTTCCCCAAATTTAATGGCAGGCCTTCCATAAGAATGCTTATGTATTTAGAAGTGTTGTCTTACCATATTGCTTTAACCGTCTTGGTGTGGTTAGGTGACAAAGTCAAAATATACATCTGCTTACATATCTCAGCTCTTCATAAAGGATCATGATTTTGTAGAGATGAATTCTTAAAATCCATATATTATATACAAAATCTTAATACAAATGAGATCTCAAATTTCGTATTATATATTTAATTATGCTTGTTTGCCACCCTTGTTTAATTTTTCTGATAATCTGTCATATTCTCCTCTCTTACTTCCCACAGCTAGTTATAAGGAAAACAAAATCTGTTACTTCTTAATAATATTAAGGGTATAAGTAACTAAATGAAAAGGAGTGTTTTTACTGTTTTGTTTTTGGGGGGGATATTTAACCTAGGTATTCTAAGGTAACAGATGCAATTACTCCCTTCACTAAAATCTTACATTTTTTTGTCAAAGAATTCAGGAAAGGGATTACTCATTTGCATACTTCTACTCTCTTTTCCCACACATTACAAAGAGTATAAATACAAATTACTACTTTTTATGTTCTAATGCCTGGGTGGCAAAGTGAGTCATTCTAGCTGATGACATTAAAGTGAGCCAAGGTTCTTGCTAAACAGGTTTATTCTTTTCCAAGTGTCAGTTTCTAGGTGTTTTATTTTTTCAAGAATATGTAAAATATCAGTACCTAATAAATAACTTTAAAAATGGTACCTACCTTAACACCAGAGATCTTCATTTTCACATAGGGTTAAACAGTTAGCTCAGCTGATAAGGTACCGCCTCATTGGGAGAAACAGAGCGTACTTGAGTTTTAGCGAAATCAGAATCCAAAGACTGTCAAGTAGAACTTGCCATTTTCAGAGCTCTGAAATTAAATAACTACATCTGTTCCAGGGTTAATAATGCGCTAGAAGCCTAAAAGGCATAGCAGTGGATACTCAGAAGCCAGCATACCTTGCAGTAAGGTTTTTTTGGTTTTTTTTGTCCTTGCTGCCCCTCCTCCATCAGGATTAGTGTTCACAAACCGCAACGTGAACACCCACCATGTTGTATAACTATATGTGGATTTTGTAATATTCAGCTTACCTGAAACAATCATAATCTGAAATCCTAGTGATTTTATGTTTAATTGTTGATATTACAAATGTCACCTCCTGATAAAATGGATTCTATTGGAAAATGCACATCATTTGGCTGAAATACATTTGTACTATAAAAGTACTGGAGATGCAAGCTTACTGTGTATAAAATAAACAACGCAGTCCTACTGTATTGTACATAGAACTGTATTCGATGCCTGTAAGAACCCATAATGGAAAATAATATGAAAAAAATACAGATATATGCATAACTGAATCCCTGTGCTATATACACCAGCAACTAACACAACATTGCAAAGCAACTGCACTTCAATAATAAATAAATTTGTTAGAATATAATTCTCCTTGCTTCTGTATTTAGACCTATTTGCAATCTTAAACTTCTTTTGTACAGTAGTTGTGTTCTTAACCAACTTACACTTAACTGACTTGCCAGAACAACCGATGCTCAGTTCCCTCTGTGAAACATGCTCTTGCCCATAGGCTACTGAATCCAATAGGCTAATGATCTCCCCACACTCTTCCGCTTCCCCCGTAGACTTGTACGCTTTCTAAGAATCAGTTGTGATTGTTCCTAAGTCATAAAAACCAGTTAAAACTTATAATTGCATCATTCATTTAATTATTACATAGTTTGACAGAACCTTAAGTGTGAAAGAGTTGCTCTGTGATGCAGTTTGGTAAAAGCAACTCACTTTCTCAGTTGCTGCTAAATGACATGAGTTGGAAAAATAAGAGTAAAATTCTAGAAGGCTCTGTCCTCAGATTTCTTCAAAAGTGTCTTTACTTTAGAGAAACTTAAAACCTTCCTACATTAACTGCCTTACAAAAATTTAACTGATTAATTACCAGCAGTTCCAATTGTGTCATGTATGAGGGCTTCTGCTATAGTTTTGAAAACTGTTACTAGCTATATTGGGAAAATTTCTAAAGACGCTGTTGTGAATAGTTCACCAGCTTGGACGTGTAGGTATCTTCTGTGGCCCCTTCTTTAGTTACCAAAAGTTCCTTCCACTCTGACTGACCTCTCAGCCTCTCTGGGTTCTATAGCTTAAAGATTCTTATCTGTCCCTTAACCCAAGATGATGGAATGGTTTGCTAGTCCATTTATATGTAATTCTTTCATATGAGACTGAAATACTTATTTTTCTACATTTTATAGTCATCTCAACCAGAAAACCCAGTTTGAAAATCCAGTGGAGGAAGCCAAAAGGAAAAAGCAGTTAGGACAGGCCGATCCTGGGTCTTCAAAACCAGGTAGGACTTTTACTTCCGTCTTCTCTGCTAAGAATAACTTGTGAATTTTATATGCTAAAATAATAAAAGTGAGTTTGATGTTTTTATTGCTGGGACTTTGAAATTAAACGAGACTGTCTAATTTTTGTCACTGTAAAGTGACGAATAATCTTAATAAAACGTCTGTACATATTGAGAATCCTGGGATGTTTCTTGCTGCTTATATAGAAAGTATGAAATTGTTGGGAGAAGGGTTCAAAGTTTTGATTCAAAGTTTGGGTTGTTTCCTAGTTTTTACAGCCAGTGTGAGATCTCAAATTCATTATGAGCTTCTCCCAAGTTAATTGCTTAGATCTCCTGTCAGAAACCGTTCAGGATTCTTCATTAACTGATATGAACAAATACTAAATAAACCCACCATAGGGAGTTCCCGTTGTGGTTCAGCACGTTACAAACCTGACTAGCATCCATGAGGATACAGGTTCAATTCCTGGCCTGGCTCAGTGGGTTAAGGATCCGATATTGCTGTGAGCTGTGGTGAAGGGCCGCAGACGCTGCTGGGATCCTGCATTGCTGTGGCTGTGGCCTAGGCTGGCAGCTGCAGCTCTGGTTTGACCCCTAGCTTGGGAACTTCATATGCTGCAGGAGTAGCCCTAAAAAGCAAAATAACAGTAATAATAAGTAAACTCACTATATTTTTTGCCTTACATCGTTGATTCTCAAGTCGGATGGTAGGGTATTAGTAATATCAGGGTCATTTGGGGAACATTAAAAACATATGGAGGTCCTGAGATTTTGATGAGATTAGCCATGTGTATTTTGAGAAAGATGCCCGAGAATTTCTTATGTCCTACTTCTCTCTCCTCATCTCCTCGCCCTTCTCTACTTGTCGTTAATAACCAGAGGTCTGTATGGCCATATTGGAGAAATCGAGTGGATTCTTCCCTTCTGTTGCCAAAGAAAGAAACAGTTTTTTTCTTATAGCTACTCTTCAAAAGCACAGAACCTTCTCTTAAGTTTTTCATTGGATTTAGCAAAGACATTTAGTTTAACAAATATTTTGGAGCACCTGCTATATAGCAAGTGCTTTGCTAGGTGCATGTATTAAAAAATGATTAAGAGTAAGGCAGGTCTTGCCCTCAGGTGTTGACAGTCTCACAAAGGCAACAAACGGGTACAATATATGGTTAGTATATGTAAGTGCCACCCTGTATCAGTCAAGGTGCAGGAAGTGGAGCAGGCTCGACTCCCAGGTGTATCATCTTGCATGAGTTTTTAAACTCTTTGCATCTGTTTCCTCATCTGTAAAAAAGGAATAATAGTAATTCCTATGACTCAAGGTGGTTCTGAGTATGCAAATTAATACAAGCAAAGGGCTTACAAACACCTTTCTGGCACGTAGTAACCAATAAGCAGTAGCTCTCATTGTTATTAATAGAGACATACAAGGTACAGTGCTGGCTGGCAGAAGGGAGGGCATGCTCATCTCTGCTTTGGTGGAGGGAGTCAAGGAGGCAGGGGAACCTGTGAACAGAGGCCATATTTGAACTGGGTCTTGAAGCGTCAGAAAAAGCTAAATCAGGCAGATAAAAATTTTAGAGGAGCAAGGAGGCATACCGGGTAGAGGGAACAGAGTGTAGGGTAGGGGTTTTGCGGGGTAGTGACAAGAGCTGAAGTTGGGAGGATAGGCAGCCATGAAAAGAAGCAAGTTTTAAGAAGAAGTTGGGTATTTGTGGTGTTCCATGGTGCTGAAAAGTCAAGAAAGGTGAACACTGAGAAGTATCTGCCTTGGACTTGAAAATATGAAGGTCATTTGTCATTCCAGCAAGGGCAAGGGGGGGAGTAAAGTAAAAATCAGGTAGAATAAGGAGGAAATGGACCGTGTAGAAGTGAGGACAGTGGATTTAACCAGCTTTTTGGAGAGCTTTGACTATGAAAGAGGGTAGTCAGAGGACATTAACTGAGGAGAAACACAAGTCCCCATTTTACAGATGAAGAAACAGACTTTAGGAAAGATCAGGCCTCTTCCTTAGAATCACAGCGAGTGTCAGGACCGAATCTGAACCTGGCTTTACTGACTTTGGATGCAGAGCTCTTTGTATTAGAACGTGTGGTTCCTGAAGGCCCGTGGCTTCCACGGTGCCCATCAGAGGAGATCTTCTCTCCCCACTAAACTCTAAGCTCCTTGAAGGCAGTAACCTTGTGTTTCATTGATTTTAATCACCAGGCACTTGCCTGTGAACTAGGCATTAAAAGAGTAAGGACTTAGCCTCTGTCTTTTAGGAGCCCACAACTTAGCCAGGGAGATAGACACATCGTTTTGTTCTGTATGATGTTAGATATATAAACTATAGTGGGAGTTCCCATTGTGGCTCAGCAGAAACAAATCCGACTAGTATCCATAAGGATGAGGGTTCGATCCCTGGCCTCGCTCAGTGGGTCAGGGAACCGGCATTGCCGTGAGCTGTGGCATAGGTCGCAGATGCAGCTCCGACTTGACACCTAGCCTGGGAACTTAAATATGCTGAAGGAGTGGCCTTAAAAAGCAAAAAATAAAATGAAATGAAATAAACTACAGTGTTGGAACAAAGGAGAGAGACTTTAAATCTGACAGTGAGAGGGAAGGAAAGGCTTCCTAGAAGTGATGGAAGTTATGCTAGTCCTGGAAGAACAGTGGTTACCATCTACTGAGATAATGTCGAGGTACTGAATTGGATACTTTGTAAACATCAGCTCATCTAAATCTCAAACTATTGCTGCAAGATTATTAATATTATTTTCCCTATCCAGATGCCTCAGTGGTATCAAGTTACAGTTGCCTAATGCTTCCATCCCAGGAATATACTTGCCACGGGGACAGAAATACTCAAAGTTTATGAGCCGCCTTCCTTAGCCAACCTGTATGTGTTCGTACTTATCTGCATTTTTTGAGCACTTACTATTTGTCAAGCACTGTTTCTTAGGCTTTCTATGCATTACCTAGTTCAATCCCTGTAACAATCCCATGAAGTAGGTACTGTTATCCCCATTTTATAGATGAGGCAACTGAGACTTAAAAGATTAAATAGGAGTTCCCGTCGTGGCGCAGTGGTTAACGAATCCGACTAGGAACCATGAGGTTGTGGGTTCGATCCCTGCCCTTGCTCAGTGGGTTAATGATCCGGCGTTGCTGTGAGCTGTGGTGTAGGTCGCAGACACGGCTTGAATCCTGCGTTGCTGTGGCTCTGGTGTAGGCTGGCAGCTTACAGCTCCAATTCGACCCCTAGCCTGGGAACCTCCATATGCCTCTGGAGCGGCCCAAGAAATGGCAAAAAGACAATAAATAAATAAATAAATAAATAAATAAAATAAAAATAAAAATTAAAAAAAAGATTAATATTCCAAGATGACTCAACTAAATCACGAAGCTTGAATTTAAAATCAGGATTATTGGACTCATAGTTTCTTTGTACCTTTCTTATTCTCACTTTCCTGTATCTAATTCTGATAAGACCTACTTCTGACCAACTTCTAACTGGCTTTGGCTGTTTTATTACTACTTCCCCTAATTAGGCGTTAACCAAAACTTACCCTCCCCTTTGAATGTTTGTACATCTCGGTGCTCCTCTGTTATAGGCCGATTTTCTGGCTTAGCCCTTACAAACTAGTCTTGCTCTGATATGCTCAGGTCGCTGATCAGAAATATCTCAATAGTTGACATAAAAATGAGAAAGGTACATTTCATTAAAGGTGTTTTCCTCGGGAGTTCCCGACGTGGCTCGGCAGAAGGGAATCCGACTATCATCCATGAGGATGCGGGTTCAATCCCTGGCCTCAATCAGTGGGTTAAGGATCCGGTGTTGCCATGAGCTGGTCACAGACGCAGCTCGGAGCCCACGCTGTGGCTGTGGCATAGGCTGGCAGCTGTAGCTCCAATTCGACTCCTAGCCTAGGAACCTCCATATGCTGCCAGTGTGGCCCTAAAAAGGAAAAAAAAAAAAAATGTATTTTCCTCAAGTACCTGTCCAAGTACATAATACTTAAACAAATGATCTTATCTACAGTCTGGTAGGCAGCAGTAGTGGGCAGTCATGGCCAGCTTACATAACTGAATAGGCTTTGACCGTGTCAGATAATTTTTTTAAGTGATATTTTGTTCAGAGATGAGTTGCTAGTTTGAATGTCAGAAACACATCAAGAGCTCAGCAATGCACAGAGGTATCACCACACGCAGCCTGACTGGCCAAACTCAGAGGCCTCACAAAATAATAGTTTACTGTGTGTGGTAATGCACTGCTGTCTAAGTCTTCTACTTTGAGAAGCCCAAAATAGCTGATTTTTTTTTTTTTAATGTCAAGTATTTTCTTTGTAAGAGATCAGCAAATCTGGGAAGAAAATAACAAATAAAGCAAACCTACTCCTACCCCAAACCTGCCTTTGTCAGTATTTGCAAGACAGCCCTACCTCTTAAGGGAGCCAGGTCTATACTGCAAAATCTGTACAACTATACAGGGCAGCCCCAGGGATTGCTCTTTTCTGAGAACAAGCTTTAATGCACGCCCCTTAGAACACTTTGCTAAGAGAGGCAGCAGCAGATAAACACACATAACTGATAACTCTGGGCTTGGTACTAGGCCCAAGTGTGGTCAAAATATGACACATCACCCTTGTTAATTTGTGTCTTTAGAGAAATGAGCATCAAAACTACAGTGAGAGTCTATTGGATACCTACCTGAATAGCTGTAACCAAAAAAGCAGGCAGTAGCAAGTGTTGGCAAGGATGTGCAGAAGTTGGAAGCCTCAGACACTGATGGTAGAAACTTAAAATGGGGCGGTCCCCTTTGGAAATGTTTGGCAGTCCTTCAAAATGCTAAATGTAGTTACGGTATGTTTACGGTAACTGCTGCATTTCCACTCCCAGTATGTACCTAAAAGGAACGAAGATAGTTGCCTGTGTAAAACCTTCTACCTGAGTGTTCATAGCAACATAATTCATAGTATCCAGATATCAACAACCCAAATGTTCATCAGCTAATAAATGGGTAAATAAAATGTCCATTCAGTGGAATATTATTTGGCAATAAAAAGGAACAAAGTACTAACATGCTACAACATGGATGAACCTCAAAAAAAATTATGCTAAGTGAAATAAACCACTTAAAAAACCACCTATGATTCCATTTATAGTAAATGTCCAGATTGGACATATCTGTAGACAGAAAGTAGATTGGTGGTTGTCTATACTAGGGTGTTCGGGTGGGTTGGAGAGAAATGGGAAGTGACTCGTAATGGGCACGGGGATTTCTTTGATGTGTGTTAGAGGTGGGGGGATAACGTGCTAAGATTAGATTGTGAGGATGGCTGCACATCATTGACTTGTATGCTTTAAATGGCTAAATTCTATTGTTCGTGGGTTATATCTCAATAAGGCTATAGATTTGTAGAAAAAGGGGGTTTTTTTGGTCTTTGTTTTTTTTAAGTGCCGCACCCATGGCATGTGGAGGTTCCCAGGCTAGGGGGTTAATCGGAGCTATAGCCACCAGCCTACGCCAGAGCCACAGCAATGCCAGACCCAAGCCACGTCTGTGACCTCCACCACAGGTCACTGCAATGCCAGATCTTTAACCCACTGAGTGAGGCCAGGGATTGAACCCGAGTCCTCATGAATATTAGTCAGGATCGTTAACCACTGAGCCACAACGGGAACTCCTGTAGAAAAGTTTTAACTATCTTTTCAAAAGATAATGTAAACAATTCTTTGTGGATTATGAACCTGTACAATTTGATCCCCACAAGTGCCTTTACGGCAGCAGGGTGGAAGAGAGGAAGGAAAGTTTCTGGAAAAGAGAAGGGAGGTCTCACATGCAAATGTAGATCACTTTTCATTCTAGGATCACCTGAGAAAAACTTTTAAAATAGACTTTTCAAAGAAGCTGTGTTTTCGTTGTTGTTGTTGTTGTTGTTGTTGTTGTTGTTGTTTTCCTTCCTAAAGTATCCCCTCAACATGAGTAAAAGAGAAAGAAGCATACAGCTATTTACTGGCAGTGCAGGGATTCACTCCTCTCATCAGATGCAAATTAAAGGCTGCAGAAAGCCCGAGTTGTAAATGATAAAATCTGATGTATTCTCTTGTACAAGTTCATGACAGTTGCCCTCATCTTCCTAGTATAGTGTTTTCTTTTCTTTTCTTTTTTTTTGTGTGTGTGTGTGTCTTTTTCTAGGGCTACACCCGCGGCATATGGAAGTTCCCAGGCTAGGGGTCTAATCAAAGATAGTAGCCGCCAGTCTATGCCAGAGTCACAGCAATGCTGGATCCCAGCAGCGTCTGCAACCTATACCACAGCTCACAGCAATGCCAGATCCTTAACCCACTGAGCGAGGCCAGGGATCGAACCTGAAACCTTATGGTTTCTAGATCGATTCATTAACCACTGAGCCACTACAGGAACTCCTCTTAGTATAGTGTTTTCTACACAGAGCTCCATAGCTGCTTATTCCGAGGAAATAGACAGCCAAATGCGTGCCCATGGCTTTCAGGTATTTACTGATAAAGACTGTCCTTCAGGTGTGTCATTTTAATTTCTATGTAAAGGACTCTGGGATAAGAACAAGTAAGCCCAAACAAGGCAATGATGAAGAGGTAAAGTGGACGCTTTTACCTTTCAGTTGATGTGAAGAGTCCTATAAAATAAATGATTTATTCACTAAGAATTTTTTTCATTGATTTAGTTAATGAATTTAAATTACAGCTCTTCTTTAACTTTAGAATCTATTTTCTTTCTGTTATGATTTGTTAAATTAAATAGACTATCTTAGAGATTAGCTTTGAGGGCTATATTCATTGTAATTATTATTATTTTTTTTTTTGTATTTTTTAGGGCTACATCCATGGCATATGGAAGTTCCCAGGCTAGGGGTCAAATTGGAGCTGCTGCTGCCGGCCTACACCACAGCCATAGCAGTGTGGGATCCAAGCCGTGTCTATGACCTACGCTGCAGCTCATGGCAAATCCAGATCCTTAACCCACTGAATGAGGCCAGGGATCGAACCCTCGTCCTCACAGATTGCTAGTCTGGCTTGTTACCACTGAGCCACGGCAGGAACTCCCTCATTGTCATTATTCTTGTCTCTCATTTCTGTGCAGATGTGGAAAAATCACATTTTACTCGAGATCCATCTCAGCTTAAAGGCATCCTTGTTCGAGCGTCATTGAAAAAGAGCACAATGGGATTTGGCTTTACCATTATTGGTGGAGATAGGCCTGATGAGTTCCTACAAGTGAAAAATGTGCTGAAGGATGGTCCTGCAGCTCAGGATGGGAAGATTGCACCAGGTAACAGATTGCTCAGAAATACTTGGAGAGTTGTGACACTATAACAAAAATTATAGTAAAAAAGTTTATATATATATGTAATTTTATATATATATATATAGAGAGAGAGAGAGAGAGAACTAAATTATTCAACTGAAGAGGGAGTTTCCTATATTAAAATAGTTTAGCTTCTAAACTAAGTGTATGCTAGTTTTGAGGAAAAAGTAGAAACTTAGTGAAAACCTTAAGTTCTTGATTTTTGAGTAGTATGAATTTTAAGTAGTATAATTTTGGCTTCACTAAAGATTTATTAACCATCTCAGAAAACTGTTTGTAATTGTTTGATTTTCATTGATTATATAGAGTACTTTTGGAGTTTTTAACTTTCACCTATAATATTTTTTGGAAGATGATTCATTGTGGTGTTTATAGTGATACTGAACAAATTGTTGTATCCCACAGTTTTTTCCCCAAGTTGGGAGTTTTTTGTTTGTTTTTTGCTTCCTTACTGTCTGTTAGTGAAATTAAACTGCCATGTTAAGAATTACAGGTAATAATATTACCATTTTTACAGAGGTATATAAATTTGTCCTTTACATAGTTTTCCTAAAATTTATTTGGTAATTGTTAGGTATTTTTTATATGACTGACAGTATTTATGGCTGGGGATGGTTAGAGGAAATTTAGAACTAGTTACTGATTATGGGAAAAGTTTAAGTACTTTTTTCCAGAAAGAGGTTAGTATTCCACTGAGATTGCTTCTTACACTATTGGCTATGCTTTTCTAATCCTCTGTTATTTCATATATTAGGTATAAATATGCCCCACATTTGCATGATTCAATTGTCATATTACTTTTGATGGCCGATATCAACTTATTTTCAATTAGAATGTGGAATCACTCATACTTTCCCATTTAGGTGATAGAAAACTTAAAACAAGAAAACTTAAAATAATCAAAAGTTTTATTTATAAAAAAAATTTTTAGCCCTCCTTTATTATTTTCTAACATTTACAAACTCTAGAGATTAAAATTGATAGTAAGGGGTTTTTTTTCCTAAGTCCTCAATTTTTACTTTTTTACATGTTGTTCATGAAACGCATCTGGTAGCTATTGTATATGCTACCAGAATTTTGTAATATAGATTCAGGTTTGTCTGAAACTGTTATGAGTTTATATAACAATGTAATACTTAGATTAAAAATCTGGCAACTTTGGTCGGGGAGGAAAAGTCAAAAACTTTGTTTCTAATTAGTCTAATTTCTATATCTTGAATTTTGAAACAAATTTCTACAGACTAACATTTGTTTTTAAATACCATTCATGTTGATTTTTTTAAAGCCTACATGCAATCAGAACAAATTATAGCACCTTTATTTGGCAATAACCTTTTAAATAATCATATTCAAATAAAAGCAGCAAATAGATGAGACATCAGAGGACAAATTTTAGAAGTTCAAGCTGCATTAAAAAAAAACACACACAATTGATGAATGTCAAGTGGTAATGATCCTGCAACCAAAAGCGGGCATAATAATGTAAAATCAGGAAAGCAAAACCCAACTTTCACAAGGATTAATTGAGCTGACTTTTCAATATCTTAAATAATATGTTCTTTGCTTGCGTTGAGCTTTTGTGTTGGTATTTCTCCTTTTGAAAACTGAATTATATTAAATTGAAAATCTTTACAAAAAAGAAGGGTGCTAAAAGAAAATACATTCATAAGTTATTATTCTAATCTTCAGCCCTGCATTGTTCAACCTAGAATGACTTTTTAAGTACACTGTAATCAGTGGCTGCTTAAAATCAAGAAATAAGGTAGGATTTCAGGATTGCCTGTTTGTGCAAGTAGCCAGTGGAATATTTGCTCCTTTGTTATGTACTGAATACCTACTATAATGCCCCTAGCTTTATGTGGCCACTTTGGTATGACTCAAAGGATATACCAACATTGGTAATAGGAGTTTTCAGTTACTTTTTTAAAGATTCACTTGAGCTTGAGGTCATGATTCTTTGGCACTAAGATAACCAAGAATGTGTGCATTTATATGTTCTTTTTAAAGAGGAGTCACAGAAGGGAGAATGGCATATCTATGTTGAAAAGCAACATCTTTTCAGTTGTTAATGTCCAGGAAGAGGTTTCTAGGATCCAAATTTAGATGCTGAATTTCAGTTATTTTTGACTCTTCCAACAACACAAATTCACTTGATAGTTTTGATATATTAACGTGACTTATGTCTTACCAGGTGATGTTATTGTCGACATCAATGGCAACTGTGTCCTTGGTCACACCCATGCAGATGTTGTCCAGATGTTTCAGTTGGTACCCGTCAATCAGTATGTCAACCTCACTTTATGTCGTGGTTATCCACTTCCTGATGACAATGAAGATCCGGTCGTGGACATTGTTGCTGCTACTCCTGTCATCAATGGACAGCCGTTAACGAAGGGAGAGACTTGCATGAGTACTCAGGAGTTTAAGTCAGGAGCCGCGATTCTGGACCAGAATGGCAAATCGGGACACACCTTGATCAGTGATCGTCTCAATGGACCGGTAGATCTGAGTGAGCAGAGAGCATCTATGGCATCATCAGGCAGCTCCCAGCCTGAACTAGTGACTATCCCTCTGATTAAGGGCCCTAAAGGCTTTGGGTTTGCAATTGCTGACAGCCCCACTGGACAGAAGGTGAAAATGATACTGGATAGCCAGTGGTGTCAAGGCCTACAGAAAGGGGATATAATTAAGGAAATTTACCATCAAAATGTGCAGAATTTAACACATCTCCAAGTGGTAGAGGTGCTAAAGCAGTTTCCAGTAGGTGCAGATGTACCATTGCTTATCTTAAGAGGAGGTGAGTAAAAGCACGAAAAGGAAAAAGCTTCATTGCTCGTAGATTTATACCTACTCGCTGTCCTTCCTTACTACAGGTCAGAATCTTTTTTTCCAGCAGGCTTAACTCGTAATTAGTGTGCATTTTCCTTAAGCTCTGCCCGACTGCTTCCATAAGCAGTATCTTTTGCAGCAGTTTTTTTTTTTCTTTTTTTCTTTTTTTTTCTTTTTTAGTTATTAGTGGCTTCATTGTGTCCATTATGGGTTTCTTTCCCTCTATATTTTTTTAAAAAATCTAATCTATGACTTTAATGATTAGAGAGAGTCACAGCATTGTGCTCCTTCAGCAAAATATATCTTCTTAATTTCATTTTCTCTGTTGATGGCAATAATAGGAATGGACTCTTTCAACCACTGGTACTTGATCCAGACCTCTGTAATGTACCAAAAATGTTTTGAAGGAGCATAGCATCTCTGTGAATAAGCAAAATGTTGGCTGGCGTGTTAATCTGTTCTGTAAAAGCAATCATGGTAGCTTGTGCTCATAAAACTTTTATCTTAAGCTTTAGTATCTGTTCATAAATGTTAATTAAACCCCACAGTGCTCATATGAGAGAAATATAATTTTATTTTCCCAGGTCATCAGCTGACTTGAACGGCTCCCAGACATCAATCCAGTTCCAAGGACCAATCACAAAGTTGCATTTTAATGGGCTTTCTTAAATCCATACCTGTGAATGACTAACATTTTAAAGAATAAAATTTAGCCCTTCACATGTATCTCTCTGGCTTTTAGTTTTCATTTTTTGAGGCACATGAGCAGTTTAGCTTCATTGGGGCATTTTTCATTATTCTCATTTCTTTGAACCCTTTTTGCTTCTTCTCTGGGTGATACGGTAGAATGCGCTCAGAGTAGGTACAGATCCCTTTGTGAGGGCTGGAGAGTTACCCAGTGTCCCAAAAAAGGTCCGAGTCCAGGGTTTGATGTCAAACAAATTGGGTGTCAATTTCCTGTCTTATTACCTATTAGTTCAACAGGAGCGGAAAGTGATGTTCATCTATTTGAGTCTTTGTTTTCTTTCTTTATAAAACGGTAGTAGCATTTATGCCTTAGGATTGTCCTTTAAAAATGAAATGTATGTATAACCCTTGACACGTAGAACACATGTTGGACATAACTGACTCGCCTACTAAAAGTCAAAGCTAGTTTTAGCATAAACATAGCAGTATTTGTGATCTGGGAATGCTTCCTCTGTTTTTAAAATGTGGCTCATTTTTTTTTAAGGTCCTCCATCACCAACTAAAACTGCCAAAATGGTGAGTATACGCAGTGGTCCTCAAATGCTGCTTCTCATCACGGGGAGAGAGATACCACTTTGCCCTCCGTGAGGGCAGCTTGTGGTGGTGGTGATGACAGATGGGGAGGAGGCAGGAGGCATTCTGCGCCGGGCTCGTATCAGAAACCAGGGAAGCCTGTGAGTTAGAAAAAGCCCCCTAGAGAGAAGACGTGCTCTCCTGGTTGGGTATTTCTGTTGGAAGACTCTCGGAGCCTGTACCACCGATAGTCCTGTGTGTGACATGTGGACACACTGAAGTGCCTGTTTATAGGTCCTTTTACTTTCTTGGTGTTTCAGAGGAGCCGGGGTAAGAAGTAGCTAATTGTTCGGGCAGGTGTACAACCACAAAGAGAAGATGCGGCACTTTCACCCAAGTTTTGGGGGACTGTAAACACCCACATTTCGATAACCTTCTGACGGTTAGGACTAAACAAGACTTTCTGGAGTAGCTGTGGCCTCTGTACTTAATTTGCTTGTTATCGACGTGAGAGGCTGTCAGACTTGGAACAGTTTTCTCTGGCATTCTTCTGAATAACTGACAGGACCTGTATAGAGAACAAGACCTTAAAAAAAAAAAAATGCAGTAAATAATGCTTTGAAAGAAACTGTGCTAGGTACACATGTGTGCCAACTTAAATATCCACAATTAGATGGATATAAAGACAGTTTTGTATAGAATCCTAAGTTGCTTGATTTGAGGTCTGTCATCTTTTGTTGAAAGATGGTCTTCCATTACCATAAACCTTAGGCTACTAAACAAAAGGCCATCAGACATAAAATGGGTTAATTCTCTATAGCCCACCAAATAGGATCCTCCACAGATTTGCTGTTTTATGGGTCAAAAGGAAAGAAACACTCAGCACTTGTAAAGACTGTCCCACGTAGGTCCAGTGAGCAGAAATTGTCTTGCCTATTCACTTAAAATTGCACTGTGTTTTTCTCCATTTCTCTGGTCCCCTGGAACCATTTTTAACTCCTGTGCCACTGTATCTATTTCGTAATAGATGCCAGTGCAGACACAGCAACCATGATGCTTTATAATTGCTGAACGTCTCTAATGACCTCTCACTGCTTCTGGCAGTCTTAGGACGTGGACTCTGACTGGGTCCGGGCCAATGTAGGGGCCTCTTGGACACAGCACTTTGTGGAGGCTGTCCTCTCACTCCTCCCTAACAAGCTGCTGCTGCTACTGCCTTTTTTTTTTTTTTTTTTTTTTTTTTTTTAGGGTCACACTCGCGGCGCATGGAAGTTCCCAGGCTGGGGGTTGAATCGAAGCTGCAACTGCTGGCCCTCACCCCAGCCACAGCCACACAGAATCCAGGCCACATGTGCGACCAACACCACAGCTCACTGCAGCACTGGATCCTTTTTTATCCACTGAGCAAGGCCAGGGTCGAACCCACGTCCTCATGGGTCCTAGTCGGGTTCGTTACCGCTGAGCCACAACAGGAACTCCTGTTCCTGCATTCTAGTCACATTAATTATTTTATCACAAACTTCTGTAATCTCCCTCTCCTAACCATGAATCAGGATAACAAGCTGTTCTCAAAGTATTTTTTTCTTAGGCTATTTATTGAATTTCATTTTTAAAGTTTTATTAGAGAGGTCATTTTGCTGAGCTCTTCTTTTGTGCAAGTTCTATCTAAATGGGAACATGTGAAAATAGGCTACTCTGTTATCCCAAATCTGATTCCCTGGCATGGGGCAGTTTTTCGTGATACATTTGAATGGGCCACGCGGGTTTTCACAGTGACATCTTTATAACCTAAATTAGAGTTAACACTTCCTGTTTCATTTTCTTAGAACGAATATCACCTTAAACATCTTCCCTGGGAATTCAATTCAATGAGTGGGGAGGTAGGACTTACCCAGGGCTTTATGGAGCTGTTCTCTCAGAGGCTCCCTCTTGCTTTACGTAGAAGTCCTGCCTTAGAGTTCCCATCGTGGCACAGCAGAAATGAATACGACTAAGAACCATGATGTTGCGGGTTCGATCCCTGGTCTCCCTCAGTGGGTTAAGGATCTGGCATTGTCTTGAGTTGTGGTGTAGGTCACAGACACGGCTAAGATCCTGCACTGCTGTGGCTGTAGCATAGGCCGGCAGCTGTAGCTCCAATTAGACCTCTAGCCTGGGGAACCTCCATCTGCCTCAGCTGTGGCCCTAAAAAGCAAAAAAAAAAAAAACAACAAAAAAAATAAGTCCTGCCTTGTGTTGTATCCCTGTTTATCTTCTTAAAATCAGCTTGTGTTTGGGTGGAGGAGAAAGGCGAAATTGCTTAAACATAGGGCTAATTAAGGCATTTTTCTTGACTTCATTACAACTTTTTCTAAATTGAGTGAAATGTGTTTTAACCATCTACACCTGGCTATGAAAGTGGATTCCTTTAAGATTGCAAAAACACTTTGGTTTTGTCCCTGCCAATTATACAGCTGTAATCAGTTGACATACTTGATTTAGACAACAGTTTCATGCACTCATCAACCATCTGGTTTTTTGAAATACTAAGATCCTTTTCCATTTCAGAAAACAGAGAAGAAGGAAAATTCAGGAAGTTTGGAGGCCATAAATGAGTCCATCCCCCAGCCTATGCCTTTCCCACCCAGCATTATCAGGTCAGGATCTCCGAAACTGGATCCTTCTGAGGTCTACCTGAAATCTAAGACTTTATACGAAGATAAACGTAAGTAGTTGTGGAATATTTCAAGAGAGCATGCTGCAAAATTAATTTGAATTAAAAAAAAAAAAAAAACTCAAGACTTTCCTGTCTTTCAAAATCATATTGAGGTTATTCCTTCACTCCAATTTTAATATGACTCTGGGCTTCTTCCCTGAATACTCAACATTAACTCATTTATTTTCTTCAAAAATCATATATTACGTGTTCTCTGTCCACCTGACATCACAGTAGGTAATGGAACTACAGAGGAAACAGGTTACATGGGCCCCGCACCTAAAAAGATGATTAAACCTAAATGGAAAAGATAAAGGGCTATCAAATAAATATAGAAATAAGTACAAATAAGCCCCTAATAGCTGCAGCGATAGAATGATAGACTGGATGAACTGGGTTCTAAAGTAGGAAATGGTCAATTTTACCACTGTGGGTAAAGATAAATAGCTAATCAAGTAAATATATATAACTAAGTACAGATAAGCCCCTAACAGGTGCAGTAATAGAAGGAGAGACTGGATGAATTGGCATCTGAAGTAGGAAGTGGTCAGTTTTACCACCGCGGGTCGTAGGAAGTGGCAAATACTGCTTCATATAGAGAGTTGAGCTTTGTCTTGAATGCCAAAGAGGTGTTTAAGAGACAGATACAAGAGAAAGAAAGAAGGACTAGCATTTGCACACTGGCCTTGCATGACCTAGGTTCTGCCAGTAGTTCCCTTTAGCTGGGTGTGGTGGGCCAGGGAAACCAGAGGGGCGCGGGCAGGGGCAGCTTACGAGGTGGATTGTGTCGTTCTTGGGAAGATGGAGATGGTGATAGACATGAGAAAGCCACAGGGTGGTTTTAACCAGAGGCATGAAATGGTTGGACCTGTGTTTTAGAAAGTTTTTCCTGGCAGGAATACGAAGGATGATGAAGCCGAGGGGTGTGCAGTCTGGGGGGGATGCAAAAGAGTAGACTCTGTAGAGGAGCCCACCTGAGAGGGGATGAGAAGGGAGGGTGCATAAGGCAGAAGCTCACTTTCATACTAATTTGCTTACTGATAGATCTTTTCCAAAGTAAAATTGTAGATTTAAGTAGGTTTAGTTTTTTTAATTTATTTATTTTTAGGAATAGCTCTAACTCTACCTTGGGAAAGTGTATGCAGGCAGAAGTATTATATACAGTTGACTTCATACTTACCAGTCGCAGGTCTTTATCTGGATAGTCGCAGGCTGCATTTAGGAAAGTGAAGCATTGATTTGAAAGCATCAAGAATTAATGGCGGTGTAAGACCAAGTGCAGGGAAGTGGGTGTAAAGATTCCTGAGGCTTGCTTGCTTATTTATTTATTTATTTATTTATTTATTTATTTATTTACTGTCTTTTTAGGGCCACATTTTAGGCATATGGAAGTTCCCAGGCTAGGGGTCCAATTGGAGCTGCAGCTGCCCGCCTACAGCCACAGCCGCACAGGATCCGAGCTGTGTCTGCGACCTACACCACAGCTCACGGCAACACGGGATCCTTAACCCACTGAGCGAGGCCAGGGATCAAACCTGAGTCCTCATGGATGCTGCTCAGATTGGTTTCCACTGAGCCACGATGGGAACTCCCTCCTAAGGTGTCTTGATTCAAAGTTTTGGTTAGAGAGAAAACAAAGATTTATGATCGAAATGTTTGCAGTATTAATCCTTTTAAAATACATCAGAGTATATGTGTATGTGTGTTTGGGTGTACTTAACTATTTTCTGGTTTCCCTTAGCGCCAAACACCAAAGATTTGGATGTTTTTCTTCGGAAGCAGGAATCAGGGTTTGGCTTCAGAGTGCTTGGAGGAGATGGACCTGACCAATCTGTAAGTTTAAATGCTTTGGAATTTAGCCATTTCTGTTAAAACTTTAAAGTGGAGATTTGGTAGAAAATGGTATTTTTGCTTTGTTTTCTACTTTGGTTTTTTAAGATTTCTCTAATGGTTTCATTAATATGGGGAAGAACTGCATTTCTGCTGGTGTTGATACCTCTGTTAACTTGGTATATAGCTGAGGGTAAAACTGCAGGTAAAATCTGAATATGTCAGCTGTAAATTGAGAATAATAAATGGTTATATTTGCAAAGCATTTCAATGTAGAATTTTATTTATATGGGATTCTCCCTTAAAGAACAAGTATAGTGGGTTTATTTTTGTTTTGCCCTTAGTTTGACCATGAAGTAAGGTGCTTTTTAGAATTTAAGAATGTATTTAAAGTTTTCTGGTAGAATATCAAGAAAGACTACTTTATTATCATGCTTGGAAGTTAAGTGAATAACAATATTCTTTTAATATGACAAGCTTCTTTCTATTTCTGACTAGAATATTTTTATGGCATAAATGTTCTAATTAGTCATACTGATTATGTTAAAATAATCATCAGAGGCAAATAAAGCTTAAGGTAGGTTGCCCTATGTAGGACAAATACGAAATATCTTGGTTGTTTCTTTTTTTCTTTTTAATTGAGGTATGACTGACATGTAGCATTATAGTAGTTTCGAATGTACAACATAATGATTGATGTTTGTATACACTGCAAAATGATCATCACAATAATTCTAGCTACCATCCGTCACCATACAGAGTTACAAATTTTTTTTCTTTTGATAAGAGCTTTGAAGATTTGCTCTCTTGGTAACTTTCAGATCTGCACTACAATTTCATTGACTCTAGCCTGCATGCTTCACATAACATCTGCATAATTTATTTATTTTATAACCAGAAGTTTGTACCTACTCCCTACCCCCTTCCCACTGTCAGCCACCATTCTGTTCTTTCTATTTGTGAGTTTTATTTTTGTTGGTTTATTTTGTTTTTTTTTTTTAGATTTCACATATACATGAGATTATACAGTATTTGTCTTCATCTGTCTGACTTATTTCACTTAGCATAATGCCCTTGAGGTTCATTTGCGTTGTCACAGTTGGCAAGATTTTGTTCTTTCTTATGTCTGAGTAGTTTTCTTGTGTGTGTGTGTATCAAGAAGATGTGATTGTGAGTTTCTTTTTTTTCCCTAATTGCTATGGCTAGGACTCACTGAATGAAAGTGGCAATAGTGGACATCCTTGTTTTGTTCCTGATCTTAGAGGGAAGGCTTTCACCTTTTTGCTGTTTAATATGATGTTAGCTGTAGGCTGGTCATGTATGGCCTTTATTATGTTGAAGCATGTTCCCTCAGTTTGTTGAGAGTTGTTACAGATGGATGCTGAATTTTGTCAAATGCTTTTTTTCTGTATCTTTTGAGATGATCATAAGGTTTTTATCCTTCCTTTGTTGATGTGGTGTATCATGTTGATTGATTTGTGGATGTTGAACCATTCTGGCATCCCTGGAATAAATTCTACTTGATCATAGTATATGGTCCTTTTAATGAATTTTTAAATTTGGTTTTGTTGAGGATTTTTGCGTCTATGTTCATCCATGATCCTGACCTGTAATTTTCTCTTTTCATGGTGTCCATGTCTGGTTTTGGTTTCAGGGTAATGCTGGCATGATGAAATGAGTTTAGAAGTGTTCCCTCCTCTTTAGTTTTTTGGAAGAGTTTGAGAAGGATAGGTATTAAATCTTCTTTAAATGTTTGGTAGAATTCACCAGTGAAGCTGTCTGGTCCTGGACTTCTGTTGACTGGAAGGTTTTTAATTACTGATTTGATCTCCTTACTAGTAACTCATGTGTTTAGATTTTCTACTTTTTCATGATTCAGTCTTGAAAGGATACATGCTTCTAGAAATATATCCATTTTTTTAGGTTGTCCATTTTTTGGCATATAACTGTTCATAGTAGTTTCTTATGAACTACTTTGTATTTTGCTACAAATTCCCTTTGTATTTCCCCAAAGGTAGTTCCTCTGTATTTCTGTGGTATCAATGGTAACTTCTCTTTCATTTCTGACTTTCTTTTTGAACCCTCTTTTTATTCTTTTACATGTAGCTGTCTAGTTTTCCCAGAAACACTTATCGAAGAGATTTCTCTTTTCTCCATTGTATATTCTTGCCCCTCCTTTATCATAGATTAATTGATCATAAGTGTGTGAGTTTATTTCGAGCTCTCTATTTTGTTTCATTGATCTATGTGTCTGCTTCTGTGCCCGTACCATGTTGTTTTGATTATTGTAGGTTTCTAGTATGGTCTGAAGTCAGGAAAGGTGATTCCTCCAGCTCTGTTCTTCTTTCTCAATATTGTTTTGGCTATTTGGGGTCTTTTGTGTTTCCATACAAATTTACAAATGTTTTGTTCTGGGTCTGTAAAAGATTCCCTTGGTGTTTTGATAGGGATTGCATTGAATCTGTAGATTGCCTTGGATAGTGTGGTCATTTTAACAGTGTTAATTCTTCCAATCAAAGAACGTGTTATATCTCCATCTGTCTGTGTCATCTTCAGTTTCTTTCATTAGTGACCTATAGTTTTGCAAGCATGAGATTTTTACACTCCTTAGTAAGTTTGGTCCTAGATATTTTACTCTTTTTGATGCAGTGATAAATGTGATTATTTCCTTTATTTCTCTTTTTGGTAGTTCGCTGTTAGTGTATAGGAATGCAACTGATTTCTGTGTATTGACTTTGTATCCTGCAACTTTACTGCATTTGTTGATGAGCTCTACTCGTTTTCTTTCTTTTTTTTTTTGTCTTTTGTCTCTTTAGGGCGTACCCATGGCATATGGAGGTTCCCAGGCTAGGGGTCTAATTGGAGCTGTAGCTGCTGGCTTATGCCACAGCCACAGCAACATCAGATCTGAGCTGTGTCTGCTACTACACCACAGCTCACAGCAGCGCCGGATCCTTAACCCACTGAGCAAGACCAGGGATCTAACCCGCAACCTCATGGTTCCTAGTCAGATTCGTTTCTGCTGCACCACGATGGAGGCTCCAAAACTCTACTAGTTTTCTGATGGCATCTTTAGGATTTTCTACATGTAGTACTATGTCACCTGTAAACAGTGACAGTTTTACTTCTTTCCAATTCGGATTCCTTCTATTTCTTTTTCTTGTCTAATTGCTATGGCTAGGACTTCCAATACTGTGTTGAATAAAAATGGTGAGAGTGGGCATCCTTGTCTTCCTCCTGTCCTTAGAGGAAATGCTTGCATTTTATCTTCCCTTAAATGTCAAGTTTTAGCAGCTCTGAAACTAGCCCAAACATTTAGGATTACCTAATTATAGGATTCTAGTTGCTATCAAATGCAATGAACTCAATCTCTTCACCTAGACAGAAATGTATCTTATACCACTCTGTTCCTTTAAAATATTTACTGCTTTATAATTACGGAACAAGAAATATTTCTCATGGTATCACTTACAGGTGGAATCTGAAAAAAGGACAGACTCAACTTCTTTGCAGAACAGATGCTGACTCACACACATTGAAAAACTTATGGTCTCCAGAGGAGACAGTCTGGGGGGTGGACGGATGTGCTTGGGCTGTGGGATGGGAATCCTGTGAAATGAGATTGTTATGATCATTATACAACTACAGATGTGATAAATTCGTTGAGTAATAAAAAATTTTTTTAAAAAAGGAAATATTTCTCTTTGGTATATACTAAGTTTGTACTGATAGCCTTATGTAATGGCAGTATTGTAAGAATTATCCCAGTTGCTGTTAATAGTGTACAGAAAGTCTTTCCTGATGACATTCAGTGGACTTTCCTTTTAGTAGCTTCTCCATAGAATTGCATTTTCTGAGTTTAATACTTTTGTTTTGTTATAGTGATGGAAGTGATAGTGGTGCTTTTAAGTTCTTGAACTACTTTGTATTTTCTGTCTTCCTTGTACCCAGCCCAGAGGATCCAGAAGAGATCATGTGGTGCGGTGTGGTTTGAAGTGCCATTTTGGAGAATGATCAATTTCTGAGATTGCACTTTTCTAAAATATGACTGTTTGCATATCGAGCTGCAAAAATTGTTGGTTTGCACAGTACTGAGTCAGAAAATCCTTAACTAAGTAGTTAAGGATCTTAGTAGATCTTAAGAGACTGTATAGACCAACCTATACTTTATATCCTATTAGATATACATTGGGGCCATCATTCCTTTGGGTGCAGCTGAGAAAGATGGTCGGCTCCGTGCGGCTGATGAGCTGATGTGCATTGATGGAATTCCTGTTAAAGGGAAATCACACAAACAAGTCCTAGACCTAATGACAACTGCTGCTCGAAATGGCCACGTGTTATTAACTGTCAGAAGAAAGATCTTCTATGGTGGTAAGTGAACCTGTTCCTGCTCTGTTAAGTTAAAAAAGAAACAGAGGAGTTTCCGTTGTGGTTCAGCGGTAATGAACCCATGTAGTATCCATGAGGATGCAGGTTCAATCCCTGGCCTCACTCAGTGGGTTAAGGATCCAACATTGCCAGTGAACTCTGGTGTAGGTCCCAGATGGAGCTCAGATCCCACGTTGCTGTGGCTGTGCTACAGGCTGGCAGCTACAGCTCCAGTTCGACCCTTAGCCTGGGGACTTCCCTATGCCACAGGTGCAGCCCTAAAAAGTGCAAAAAAAAAAGAAAAAAAGAAACAAAGAGACTACTTAGTCCACTTTTTTTTAAATTTATTTTTTCTGAGGTCATTTTCTTGTGTTTAATAGTGTATGAGATAACTCATTTGGTATGATCCAGGGCCTCATTGTGAAAGACCATGTATGGTCAAAAGGATTCAGAAATAATACTACTATTATCACAAATAAATTAATTTGGGGCCTCTATATTAAGATTATATTAATATAGTGATAAATTTTTCCAATCTGATATTGTAGATTGGAGTATAAGGTTAAATATATTTTCTGAAATGCAAATACAAAGTTAATTTAGTCATACCAAGATATTTCATTAACTGAATAGCAAAGGATTTTGGATCCCGATGAAATTCTAAATATTCAAAGAAGACAGACTCTTTCTACTTGAGAAGTGTCAGTGTAAACAGTTTTTGAGGGCTTACTGTATCCCAGACATAAGGATTCTTTTACTTACTCCTTACAACACTATGATATAAACACTGTCACCATTCCAGTTATTCACAGAAAGGTTGAGAAATGCTTGGCTGGTAAGTAGTAGGACCAGGTAGTTTAATCACAGAGCCTGTTGGAGTTCCCATCGTGGCTCAGTGGTTAACAAATCTGACTAGGAACCATGAGGTTGCGGGTTTGATCCCTGGCCTTGCTCAATGGGTTAAGGATCCAGTGTTGCCATGAGCTCTGGTGTAGGTCGAAGACACGGCTTGGATCCAGTGTTGCTGTGGCTCTGGCTAGGCCGGTGGCTACAGCTCCGATTAGACCCCTAGCCTAGGAACCTCCATATGCCTCGGGAGTGGCCCTAGAAAAGGCCAAAAGAAAAGAAAAAAAGAAAAAAAAAATCGCAGAGCCTATAGTCTAAACCATTACACTAGGATGTGAAAATATCTTATATTTCTCTCTTCAATATATTTGTGAACATTCAGTAGAAATTTTAGAAGTGGATTATTGCTACTTAAAAATGTTCAAAAGACAACTCTGCAGTACCACAAGGATGTAAGCCCCTTGAATGCTGGGGTTTTTAGTTATGTGCTGTATCCTCCATAGTTGGAAGAGTGCCTGCCCGGCACAGAGTGGGCATGAAAAAAAGTGATTGCGGACTTGATGAACTTTTGCAGTAACTCTAAAAAAGGAGGCACAATGTGTTTGATCGCCACATCCAAAGTAAAGGCCCACCTCTCTTCGTAAATTTCAGGCATTCTGAGACACACACAGATTTTAATGCCTCCATTTGGTTGTGCTGGAGTCAAAACATAGCTACAAAACATGAAAAATGTGATGTGCCAACTAGAGGTTGGCTCCCTCCTGGAAAGCCTCATGAAGAAGGTTCATAGTAGTTTGATATTAACTACTTGCTAAAATTAGCATTTTAGCTAGTTCATTCTCACCATGCATTATATCAAAAAGAACTTTGTTTTTTATTAATGATTGGATGTTGGTGACACTGTTAAGGTTCAAAACCGTATTCTCAGAGTTGCGGAGATTTTGCACCAAAGAGACCTTGTAAATGCATATTCACCAGTGACTGTTGTGGTGGTTGTTGATGTTTTGTACCAAATTATGGCATGAAATTGGGCACTTTTCTTGAAATCAGTGAGGACTAACTTGTGTCATTCTTTCTCAAAGTCTCATGTTATCCTCGAATAGGAGGAAGACAGTATAGGTGAACGGCTCATTTGCTGGCGAGGCCACATGCCCTGATCTATTTCTAGGAGAGTTTCCTGTTCATGTGCATAGCTCGTTATAGGCCTGAGAACCATTAATGGTGAACTCATCCAGCGTCATCGATCCGGAAAAAAATCAGCAGTTGTAAAACACACCGTAAAAGACTTTGTAGATAGGATACTGTTCTAACCTGTAACATCTCTGTCCTGCCGTGGTCACCTCTTAGATGTCATGAATGTCCAGTCCGTTACCTCACTAAATTATATCTAAGGTTGATTTTAAAAGAAAGTTGACTATGTTGTTTCCCATTATTAACTTCAAGTTACTAGTCAAGGTTAAAAAACTTGTTGGAATTAAAACAATTACAAGAAGGACTTTTTTACTATCAAATTTCATGGAAGCTTTGAAAAACTTCCTTTAACGTGAGATATCATGTATTTTTTCCAGTTATGTACTTAAAGAATGTTTACAAGTCAGATGGACTGCTGCTGCCTACCTCTGCATGCAAATTATGTCCAGAGCTCACTTAGGTGGAGGCACTGCTTTTCTAGTCTTTATGTTACTAGAAACTAAACTTTCTTGTAAAAGGCTTAGCACAAAAACACCTTAGTCATTGGAGTTCCCATTGTGGCGCAGTGGTTAACGAATCCGACTAGGAATCACGAGGTTGCAGGTTTGATCCCTGCCCTTGCTCAGTGGGTTAAGGATCCGGCGTTGCCGTGAGCTGTGGTGTAGGTTGCAGATGTGGCTCGGATCCCGCGTTGCTGTGGCTCTGGCGTAGGCCAATGGCTACAGCTCCAATTAGACCCCTAGCCTGGGAACCTCTATATGTCACAGGAGCAGCCCTAGAAAAGGCACTAAGACAAAACAAACAAACAAAAAAGACTTTAGTTATCGAAAATAACAATGTTGCAGAAATATCAAAATGGATCATGTTTGTTATAGAGAAACAACCTGAGGATGACAGCTCTCAAGCCTTCCTTTCAACACAGAATGGATCTCCCCGCCTGAACCGAGCAGAGGTCCCAGCCAGGCCTGCTCCCCAGGAAGCCTATGATGTTGTGTTGCAACGGAAAGAAAATGAAGGATTTGGCTTTGTCATTCTAACTTCCAAAAGCAAACCACCTCCAGGAGGTAAGGGTTTCTGTGTCCTGTTGTCCATCTCCGTAATTCCAATTTTCTGAGTCACCCACTGGGGTTTATGAAACTAATTAGGAATCATATTTGCCTTACAGACTTAGCTCTTTTTTTCAATGCTGAATATTTTCTTTATTTTCAAAATTAGGTAATCTGAATGAAACCTTGGAGGCTTCAGATTTCAGAAAACAAGTCTTATTTAGTAGCTCAGTTTGCTTCAAGATGCTATGGTGGCAGTGTATCAGGGATGTGACTTCATTGATTTAGTGAAAGGAATGCTGAATTTTTTTAAATATGGGGGCATAGATTTTTTTTTAATTAGGAAAAACCATGTATGCAGAAATGAATTAGATGCTAGATGCAATTGAGAAGTAAAACAGATTAACAGAAAAATCTTGACCCAAATATGTCTTAAATAGTCCTCTCATGTTTTTGATAATAACTGTCACATTCTAGCTATAAAGCAACCTTTGTGAATGATAAGAGGCATTTTTACCTTATATGCTTCAATGAAAGTTAAAAATTTTGTCAGAACCTTGAAAAATTAATCTAAATATCCTGAACCCAGTTGAACACATATTGTCATCTGAAAAGGACAAATGTATATATTAATTCCCTTAACAAAGGAGGAATTACTCTAGTGTGTTCAGGGCTGTTATGATTCAGCAAATTAAATGTTTGTCATGTCTTTATGTTTTTAAGAAATAATCATCTTTAAATATAATTATAAACTCCAAATGAATATAAGATGTGAACCAGGAAATTGAGATTTATGTATCATGCTTGTCTGGTAGCTTTATTTTTCCAAGTCAAGTGATAAAAATCTTTCACCACATGAAAATGTGCTCGTGCCTTTGCCAGTGGATTTGATTATGTCTTGGGTAGTGTGATCCTTTTGGACTAGGTGGTCACTAAAACCTGAGTGAAGAAAAAAAGAAACACTTTTAGGAAAGTGTTTTGAGCCAAACCAATTTGCAAAAATCTTGCTAAAATTAATGCAAGTGTGTAAAGGAAGAACAGTCTATGACATGGATGAGTTATTACTCTAGTATCAGGTCACTGCTCGCTGATACTAGTTTCCATTTTCCAAAAGCAGTTGCTATGGTAACGCTTGGAACTGGAACTGTCACTGATGCTGTACGGATGATTATGTGGCCGGTGTCAGAAAAATGAAAGGGAGCAGCTTTTAGCTGGATTCGATGTTGTATCATTGGAAATCAGTATTTCCAAAAGCAATTAAACATTTTAGATCATCATATTCTAATACCATGCAATAATCCCAGACATTCAGATGAACAAAAACAGCGAAGGATTGTTACTCATCGTGGTAGATGCTCCCCACTTCTCATGTTGAGGACACCCCTTCTCTAACACTACAAAATTTAGAGAAGAGTGTAGTGTTCACCGTGAAACTAAGAGATACAGAGGAATTAAGAAAAACGAATGTGCTCACTCGAATGTGTTGGACATATTTTTGTCTCTGTTGATATGTAAAATTTATATTTTCATACATTATATGTTAAATATGTTTTTCTTTGTATATATTTTGTTACGTTGAAAATGTACAAATATTTTTATACCTATTGAAGTTTTTTTTTTTTTTTTAACTCTTTTGATGGCTAGATGCTAGACCTCTGAAGACAGTGTTATTAAGTGCCGGGCTTGGTAAACAGGCAAACTTGAATTTTAGACCCGCTTACGTCTCTCACTAGCTATCTGATCTTGCGCATATTATTCACCCCCCCAAGTGCTCCGTCTTCCCCGATGAAATGATGACGGTACCCCTTCCTGCCTCACGTGTCTGTGAGGATTCAAGGAGATAATGCGTGCGAAACCCTTTGCCTGGACCTTCCATCCATGTCATTTGCTGTTGCTTGTTGTAGTTTCCGCTGCCGTTACCATCATCATTGTTTATAAAATTGTCACTGCCTCTTGACCTTTTTTTTTTTTTTAAGAAATTTTAAAAACTTTATCAATATTTGAGTAATGAGATGGGAAAGAAAGCCCAATTAAAATGTACGCTCGAGGCAGCAGCTAATGTGTGGCAGGAAATGAGTGTTTGCAGCTCATTAATTATCAGCCTGATGGTAAATTAGGCTTAGGTTGTCAATGAATTTTATATAAAGTACTTGAGATTTCAGTCTTGGTGCAGAATCAGAATTCAGACTTTCACTGAAGTGCTGGTTAATAATTTCATGATATTCTGAGCCCCGCAAGCGTCCTTCTTGAACTCCATTCTCTCTTATAGCTGGAAGGATCCTGGGGTGAGCTTGGATGTGGAGCTGTCACTCAGAAAACCTGAGCAGTTACTGCAAACTGCATAACAGTGGAAGTTTGGTTTAGAAAAGAGTTTGCACCGGTGAAAAGGCCAGAAACCTCTCTGTCAGAATAGAGCCTTCTTTATGGCTCTTGTCTTGGTATAGGTCGATATTCTGCACAGTATAGGATATTGGTGGGTTTTTTTCTTCTGATGAAATGTCACAAGAAGAGTTCCCAATAGCATTCCTTTTTTTTTTTTTTTTTTTTGGTCTTTTGTCCTTTTAGGGCCACACTTGTGGCATATGGAGGTTCCCAGGCTAGGGGTCCAATTGGAGCTGTTGCTGCTGGCCTACACCACAGCCGCAGCAACTCCAGATCTGAGCTGCATCTGCAGCCTACATCACAGCTCTCAGCAACGCTGGATCTTTAACTCACTGAGCAAAGCCAGGGATCGAACCCGCAACCTCATGGTTCCTAGTCGGATTCGATTCCACTGCGCCATGACGGGAATGCCCCCAATAGCATTTCTAATACCAGTTATAAAATTCTGAGACTTTTTTCAAAGATCAGGGTGACAGGCCCAGCATCCTTCTTGCCCTGGACCCAGTTTGCGGAAGGGCTAATAAATGAATGGACCTCTACTTAGAAAAGACCTCTATTGAAGATGAAAAGGACTTGGCTAGTTTTTGTATTGAGTACTTCAGAGGTTTTAAGTGTTTCTCTTATCGTATGCTTTTCAGTTCTGGTGGCAAAGGATTTCTTTGAGAAGGGGACATTTGCTGTTACTGTCCTTTCTTTTCCTGAAAAGAAACATTTTGAGAGCACGAAGGTGATTTCCGCAGCCAAGCTGTGGGACAGATTTAGGCCAAAGATGAGGGAAGACAGATAAATTGGCTTTGTGGCAAATGCCTATAGACTGTGTATACCAACAGCAGCAAGGCAGGGCTTGAGACTTGTCCTTGGCATGTGTACTCTGAGCAGGTACCTTGAAAACTTCCCAGGCTCTTCAGAGTTTGCTCAGAAGTTACTTTTCTACCGGTCTATTTGCATTTTTAACTGTTTTGGAGGCACCGCTATAAACGCCAAGACAATAACCACGTGCTTACTCTCATCTTCCTCACCTCACCAACTCACCCTCGAGGAAGTTCCGTACCAAGATGCACCGGTTCTTTTTGACCACATCGCTCACACGATGAGAAAGGAACCGCTGAGACATCAGAGATTAATTTTGTTTGATGCTTCCTCACGTGTGAACCAACGCCTTTGAGTGTGCCAAGGAGCGGAATGATTTTCTTCTCAGGGGATCTGGAATGAACACTGAGCACAAGAAAATCGCTTCTAAGAAGGAGAATAACTAAGATGTTGATTTAGAAGGTCACCACAGGGCCACTGTGTGAGTCACCATATGTTTCTGATGTGCCACCTGCTCTTTCAGGGCATCAGCTCCTGCCGCCTGGCCCAGAACACGGCCCTTACCGCTCTGGAGCTTTCTAATTATTTTGTTTATAAGGCAAGTGGTACAATAAGGGCTTAATGTCATTCAGAACTAAAAAGCACTTGCTTCCAACATTGGATTCCTCTTTTTTAATATTCAAATCTTCCACTCTGTAATCCTAGAAGAGCCAAGGAATGGCCCTCACTTTCTGGGGGGGTCATAAATCATGGTCAAGAGTACCTTCCAGTCCAAACGGAGGTCTATTAAAATGTCCCTAACATACACCTAGATATAATTCAGAAATACTAGTAAGGAGCCCATTTTACTATGGAAATGAAATGTAATCACAGTGCCACTTAAAAATATGAATTATCCTTATTCTTAACAGACCATATTCAGCAGGAGCCCAAGAGCCTAATAAATTTACTGACCTAGGCAAAGAAATTCTCAGAGAACATAGAAAGAACATTTGTTTCTTAATACGAATGCCGCTTATTAAAGGGTGAAATATATTTTGACAAGATTCCCTGAATGTCTGAGAACTCATTTGAAGCCATTATAACAGTGAAGGTCTTAACAGTTAGTCTAGGAAAGCCTTTAGCATTGATGCTAGAGAGAGAATAGAACTGCACTTCGTGTCTTTGCAAACGTCTTAGACTCAGCTTTGTGCATTCAGGGTAGAGTTTTATCCATAATCTTAATGTTAAACATTTCATATTCTAATTCCACTCAGCTTTTCTAATTTAAAAAAAGTCTAAAGGCATAAATAAAGGGAATTAATTTTGCTAGGGAAGTAAGTATGATTCATTTTATTTTTCTTTGCATAATAAAAATAGTTTAATGAAAATCAATTACACTTCAATAAAAAGTTTTAAAGCCATTTCTAGCATATAAAAAGTATTGTTTAATATTGTTTAATGACTTTCAGTTTAAGAAACATTAATGGATAGACAACAGTTTTAAATGAACATGAAAAGTAAAATCAACTAATTTGAATTGTAGATAAAGTGCAGTTTCTTTTTTGGGAGATGGCTGTTTATTTATTTTGTATTTTGTAGGGGTTTTTTTTTTCAGCTTTTAAAGTTTGATCGAAGCAGAGTTTATTTACAGTGTTATTTTCTGCTGCACAACAAAATGATTCATTTATACATGTACACACATCCATTCTTTTTCAGATTCTTTTCCCATATATATTGTCACAAAATGTTGGATAGAGTGCACTGTGCTATACAGCAGGCTAGTCATTTCATATGCCACAGTGTACACATGGGTTTCTGACCAATCTGAGTCCTAAACTTGATTTTGAACTGCATTTATTTGTAAGATTCCTTGTGGGAATAAATACTCCTTCAACAGAACCAAAGATGGTCTCATTGTAATACTTTCTAAAATAGCCAAAATCATGATGCAGTCTAAATAGCCAATGACAAACAAAAACCATCAGACCCATGAGATATTATAAGTATCACTGAGGTCAGTGGCCTTTAAACGGGATTATTAGGATGACAACATAACAATTGGTAAAAGATTTATGGTAAGTGGAAGATACCAAAGAGGTTTTATATGCTATGATTGCAGCTATGTAAAGAATATCTATACATGTGGGCAAAGAGTGGAAGACAACATGAAAATAGTTGCATTTGGAGTTCCTGTCGTGGCTCAGTGGTTAACGAATCCAACTAGGAACCATGAGGTTGCGGGTTCGATCCCTGGTCTCGCTCAATGGGTTAAGGATCCAGTGTTGCCGTGAACTGTGGTGTAGGTCGCAGACGCGGCTCGGATCTGGTGTGGCTGTGGCTGTGGTGTAGGCCGGTGGCTACAGCTCCAATGAGACCCCTAGCCTGGGAACCTCCATATGCTGCGGGTTCGGCCCTAAAAAGGACAAAAGACGAGAAAAGAATATTCTTTGATGTTATTATGTTGAATTTTGATGATGATGATGATAAATCCAACACTGAGGATTTTTTTTTTCCCCAAAGTTATTCCTCATAAGATTGGCCGAGTCATAGAAGGAAGTCCAGCTGATCGCTGTGGAAAGCTGAAAGTTGGAGACCATATCTCTGCTGTAAACGGGCAGTCCATTGTTGAATTGTCCCATGATAACATTGTTCAGCTGATCAAAGATGCTGGTGTCACTGTCACACTAACGGTCGTCGCTGAAGAAGGTAAGCAACCAGTAGGCCTGCCTTCCCCGAACTGATCTGAGGGCCCTAGAACCTGCAGAAGGCTTGTGGCTCCCTCCGACGTGCTGCCAGAACCACTGCAGTGATAGAACCATTTATACACCCTGGAGTCTCATTTTTTTGCCCTTTCCATCTAATTCCATCTAATGAATTTAAGAGACAGCTTATTATAAAGTTGTCAGTAGCTCAAGAAAAATAATCCAGCTAGTGAGTTAGTGAGTGGGAGCCTTTTTTTTTTTTTTTTTTTTAATGTGCTGGAGAAGCAAGCACCCAGAGGGAAAGAGATTGGTGATACTTTTCAGGTCTTATTTTCTTAAAAGACTGTCTTTAAGTCTCTGCTTGAGTGAGAGAAAATCCTCTAAAGAGTTCAGAGAAAGTCACTGTTGATATTGAGCCTTCCACGTCAGGCCCATGCCAGTGTGCCTGGTCTTGGGGCAGGGCTTCGTCGGGTAGCTGCTTGAAAAATGGGGGAAAGGGAGCGTGTAGGAATGGGCGGTAAATAGGGCATAAAACGCACTTGGTGTCTGGCCTTGCGTTAAGGCTGCCTTTGATCATTAAGAGTTTCTAATTAGGAAGCATTTTGCATAGCACCAGTCCATGTTCTTTGTTTATGAACTACAAGGTAACCATTCCATAATATCCATCTCATTTTTCCTGATTTTGCAAAAACTAACAAGAAGCCAAAAGCAGCAGGATTGTGACGGGCCAGTCTGTCTTGTTAAAATTCCTTTGACCGTGATGTGTCTTCATGTCGCCCTTTCCCCCACGACCCTCTCATCTAGTCCCTTTTCGGGTCTTTAATTCTTGATTTCTTCATTTCTTTGCCCTTTCTCCTGTTCCCCTCACATACATACGTCTCTAAGGAATTCCATAAATTTCCCTTCTTTTTTTTTTTTTGTCTTTTTGCCATTTTGCCATTTCTTGGGCTGCTCCCACAGCATATGGAGGTTCCCAGGCTAAGGGTCAAATCAGAGCTGTAGCCACCAACCTACACCAGAGCCATAGCAACCGGGATCCGAGCCACGTCTGTGACCTACACCACAGCTCACAACAACGCCAGATCGTCAACCCACTGAGCAAGGGCAGGGATCGAACCCGCAACCTCATGGTTCCTAGTCGATTCATTAACCACGGCACCACGACGGGAACTCCCGTCAATCTCCCTTCTGTCCAAGGTTCGGGAGGGACTGTTTCTCCATGGACCTGCGTTTCCCTGTTTCCCTGGCTGCTCTCCGAGGCCCCTTCTTGTTCTAAGACTGCGTGACAGCCCTGCCTCTGCTCTTTCCCCATCTCTAGTCTGTTCACACTCTGCCCAGACTCTGTCCCAGATTCCGCTGATTCTTTGTTCTAAGCTCCTTCTGAGCGGAAGCTCCAGTGCTTCCCCACTCTCTGCACAGGAAGTGTTTGTGCTTTGGCTCCCAGCCTGCCTTTCGGATTACTTCCCAGCAAGTGCTCTTTCCAAAGCCTCTTGTGAATGCAGCCTCATTGGTCTCCGCACTTGGGCTCCCTCCCCTGAGTCCCACAGCCCTCCTGATCTCTGCAATGCCTGGAGCATTCTTCCTGCACAACTCTCTCCCTATGGAAAGGCTCTGCTCTTTGCAGACAAAGAAAATGCTCCCAGTGGACTATGATGCTTGGTAGGCATTCAGTAAATATTTGTTTGAATGAAGGAATGAGTGAACGGATAAATGAATGAATGGCCAAAGTCAAAGTCAGGAGCTTTTCAGTTCTGGGCCAGTCCCTAGCAGAGGCGATATAAACGCAATCGAAGTAAGACTTTTGATAGACAGAGTTCACCGACACCTATTAGCTAGTTTTCTGACCTAAAGCAAGCCACTTAACATTTCTCACCTTCAGTTTTTTGTCTATGGAAGGGGAATAATAATATCTACTTTCAGGATCACCGTGAAGATGAAAGGTGAAAATGTACATAACCTGCGTGCATACCCTGAGGTCTCCTCTAATAATCGCTCTCA